>NC_135887.1:5010974-5708339 GCF_964194155.1 Cetorhinus maximus
GCAGGAATGCAGGAGCCTCAGCCGTTGCAATTGTCCAATAGGTTTGAGGTTCTCTCAAGTTGATTGGATGAGACTGGAGGCTGCAGGGGTAGATGAAAAAACCGACCGTGGGTCAGGAAGCCATTCAAGTGGAGGGAGCAAAAAGGAATATAGTTGTAGCAGGGGACAGTACAGTGAAGGGGATTGACATTGTTCTCTGCAGCAAAGACCACAAGTCCAGGCAGCTGTGTTGCCTGCCCAGTGCCAGGGTACAGGACATTTGCTCAGATCTGGAGAGGAACTTGCAAGGGGAGGGAAGGATTCAGTTGTTGTGGTCCATGTAGGTACCAACAACATAAGTAGAACAAGGAAAGAGGTTCTGTAGAGAGAGTATGAGGAGCTAAGCACTACATTGAAAAGCAGAACCTCAAAGGTAATAATCTCTGGATTATTACCTGAGCCACATGCAAATTGGCACAGGGTACATAAAATTAGAGAGAGATGAATACATGACTCAAAGGCTGGTGTGGGAGAAGTGGGTTCCAGTTTGTCGGGCACCAGCACCAAAACTGGAGAAAGTAGGGGTTTTACCATTGGGATAGTCTACACTTGAACTGTGCTAGGACCAGTGTTCTAGAGAGCTACATAACTAGAGAAGTAGCGAGTAGTGGGGACAAGCGATCAAATTTGGGAAGATGTGGTAAATCAAAGAGTAGAGAAAAGGCAAGAGAGAAATGATAAACAGACTGTAACAGGAAGGGGCAGAGAGTACAGGAAGTACAAATCTAAGATTAAATCATCAGATAAGGCTAGAGGTTACAAAAATAATAAAAGGACAAAACTAAAGGCTCTGTATCTGAATGCACGTAGCATTCAAGACAAACAGATGGACTGAGAGCTGAAATAGAAATAAATAAGCACAATCTGATAGGCATTACAGAGGCATGGTTGCAGGATGACATAGATTGGGGGCCTGAATATTGAAGGTATGTAACATTTAGGAAGGATAGGAAGCTAGGAAAAGGTGGAGGGGTGGCTCCATTAGTTAATGATGGTATTAGCGCAATAGAAAAGTATGACCTAAGTTCAGGAAACCAAGATGTAGAAACGTTTTGGGTAGAGATCAGAAGTGATTAGTCACTTATGGGAGTGGTATACAGGCCCCCTAACAGTAACCATACGGTAGGACAGGCTTTAAAGGAAGAAATAATGGGAGCTTGTCAGAAAGGTGCAACAATAACCATGGGGGAATTTAATCTGCATATAGACTGGGAAAATCAGATGGGCAAAGGTAGCCTAAATGAGGAATTCATAGAATATTTTCAGAATAATTTCTTAGAACAGCGCATTCTGGCACCAACCAGAGAGCAAGCTGTACTATATCCAGTGTTGTGCAATGAGATAGGATTAATTAATGACCCCATTGTGAAGGTACCCTTAGGTAGCAGCAATCATAATATGATTGAATTTTACATTCAGTTTGAGGGAGAGAAGAGAGGGTCCAAGACTCGCCTTAAATAGGGGCAATTATGAGGGCATGAAAGTAGAACTAGCTAAAATGAAGTGGCAAAGGGATAGGTCAATTGAGGTGCAGTGGCGGACATTTAAGGGAATATTTCAGAAAATACAGAATAGATACATTCAATGAGAAAGAAAAATTCCAAGGGGAGAACCCACCATCTGTTGTTAACTGGAAAAAAAATAAAGATAGTGTCAAACTTAAAGAAAAAGCAAATAATTGCGCAAAGATGGGTGACAGGCCAGAAGATTGGACAGAATATAAAAAACAGCAAAGAATGACCGAAAGATTGATAAGGAAGAATGCAGAAAGACATGCCAGGAGCAGCACCAGCTATACCTAAATAGCTAAAAAATCAAGTGTCAACCTGGTGAAGCTACAACACAGGACTACTTGCGTGCCAAACAGCATAAGCAGCAAGTGATAGACAGAGCTAAGCGATCCCTCAACCAACGGATCTGATCCTAAGCTCTGCAGTCCTGAAACATCCAGCCGTGAATAGTGGTGGATAACTAAACAACTAACTGGAGGAAGATGCTTCACAAATATCCCCATCCTCAATGATGGAAGAGTCTAGCAGATCCACGCAAAAGATAAAGCTGAAGCATTTGCTGCAATCTTCAGCCAGAAGTGCCGAGTGGATGATCCATCTTGGCCTCCTCCGGAGGTCCCCAGCACCTCAGATGCCAGTCTTCAGCCAATTCAATTTACTCCACATGATATCAAGAAATGGCTGAAGGTACTGGATACTGCAAAGGCTATGGACCCTGACAATATTCCAGCAATAGTACTGAAGACTTGTGCTCCAGAACTTGCTGCACCCCTAGCCAAGCTGTTCCAACACAGCCACAATACTGGCATCTACCCAGCAATGTGGAAAATTGCCAAGGTATGTCTTGTACACAAAAAGCAGGACAAATCCAACCCGATCAATTACTGCCCCATCAGTCTGCTCTCCATCACTAAAGTAATGGAAGGGGTCATTAACAGTGCTATCAAGCTCCACTTGCTTAGCAATAACCTGCTCACTGACACTCTGTTTGGGTTCCGCCAGGGCCACTCAGCTCCTGACCTCATTACAGCCTTGGTTAAAACATGAACAAAAGAGCGGAACTCCCAAGGTGAGGTGAGAGTGACTGCCCTTGACATCAATGCCACATTTGACCAACTGTGACATCAAGGAGCCCTAGCAAAACTGGAATCAATGGGAATCAGGGGGAAAACACTCCACTGGTTGGAGTCATACCTAGCACAAAAGAAGATGGTTGTGGTTGTTGGAGGTCAATCACCTCAGCTCCAGGACATCACTGCAGGAGTTCCTCAGTGTAGAGTCCTTGGCCCAACCATCTTCAGCTGCTTCATCAATCACCTTCCTTCCATCATAAGGTCAGAAGTGGGGATGTTCACTGATGATTGCACAATGTTCAGCACCATTCGCAACTCCTCAGATGCTGAAGCAATCCATGTCCAAATGCAGCAAGACCTGGACAATATCCAGGCTTGGGCTGACAAGTGGCAAATAACATTCATGTCACACAAGTGCCAGACAATGGCCATCTCTAATAAGAGAGAATCTAACTATCGCCCCTTGACATTCAATGGCATTATCATCACTGGATCCCCCACTAACAACATCCTGGGGGTTACCATTGACCAGAAATTGAACTGGACTAGCCATATAAACACTGCGGCTACAAGAGCAGGTCAGAGACTAGGAATCGTGCAACCTCCTGACTCCCCAAAGCCTGTCCACAATCTACAAGGCATAAGTTAGGAGTGTGATGGAATACTCCCCACTTGCCTGGATGAGCGCAGCTCCAACATCACAAGAGGTTTGACACCATCCAGGCCAAGCAGCCCACTTGACTGGCTCCACATCCACAAACATTCACACCCTCCGCCACTGACACACAGTGGCAACAGTGTGTACCATCTACAAGGTGCACTGCAGAAACTCCCCAATGCTCCTTAGACAGCATCTTCCAAACCCATGACCACTGCCATCTAGAAGGACAAGGGCAACAGATACATGTGAACAACACCACCTGGAAGTTCCCCTCCAAGCCACTCACCATCCTGACTTGTAAACGTATTGTCATTCCTTCACTGTCACTGGGTCAAAATCCTGGAACTCCCTCCTAACAGCACTGTGGGTGTACCTACACCACATGAACTACAGCAGTTCAAGAAGGCAGCTCACCACTACCTTCTCAAGGGCAATTAGGGATGGGCAATAAATGTCCTAGCCAGCAAAGCCCATATCCCTAGAATGAGTTTTTAAAAAATTAAAATATGGGGCATTGGTGAGATCACACCTGGAGTATCGTGTACAATGTTGGGCTTCTTATTTATTGAAGGATGTAAATGAATTGGAAGAAGTTCAGAGAAGGTTTATAAACTAATACCTGGATTGGGCGGGTTGCCATATGATGAAAGGTTGGACCATCTAGGCTTGTATCCCCTGGAGTTTAGAAGAGTAAGAGGTGACATGATTGAAACATATAAGACCCTGCAGGGTGGATGTGGAGAGGATGTTTCCTCTTGTGGGAGAACCTAGTACGAGGGGCCACTGTTTGAAAATAAAGGGTCGCCCATTTAGGACAAAGATGAGGAGAAATTATTTCTGTCACAGAGTTGGGGTTGCAGAGGTTTTCCCTCAGAGCCTTTGGAACTCTCTTCTTCAAAAGGCCTTGGAAACAGAGTCTTCGAATATTTTTAAGGCAGAGGTAGATAGATTATTGATAAGCAAGGGGGGTGAAAGGTTATTGGGGGTAGGCAGGAATGTGGAGTGGAGGTTACAATCAGGTCAGCCATGATCTTATTGAATGGTGGATCAGGCTCGAAGAGGCGAGTGGCCTGCGCCTGGTCCGAATCCGTATGTTTGTGTCTGTTCATAAAAAGGAGAGAATTTTTTTTTTGGCAGCTTCATTTAAGGGCCACTGTTCAGGCTCCAATGCCAGGATGCAGGCCTGATATTAATCAGTAGCCCCGATTCATCCCAGCTCAGAAGAAGGGAAATTGAAGACGATGAAATTATTGGTGTGCAAATTCACTCCTGCAGCTCTGCTCTGACGGACGTTATACACCAGGTTTGGGTTGGATAGATGTTCTAGCCAACACTGGTCTTGGCAGCAACTCTCAGCAAGGGTCGGACCCTGGCATATATTGTCCGATCCGAGTTTCTACTCATCCATCCCACCCATTCTGACGGGGCCTGCTGCTGATGGGTCTGCACCTGGATTACGCCAAGATGTTCCACAAATTATCAGGGACCTTTTATTTTATTGATCAAATTCTATTAGATGAAAAGTTGTTATAACTTTTTCCAACTCTTACCAAGAAACAGGATTAAAAGCCTACAATTAGTAAAGGAAAAGAAAGTCTTCAATTTATATAACACGTTTCTGGGAAATGCTCCACAGTGTGTCACAAAAAAAAATTACTTTTAAGTGCAGTGTAGGCAAACACAGCAGCTATTTTGCACACAGCAAGATCCCACCAGAGTGCTATGATGAATGACCAGGTCATTTGTTCTTGACTGTGTTAGTGAGGGAGCAATGGTAGGTACGAGGCCCTGAATTTTACACTCCTCCACCAACGGGTTTTTTATGAAGGTGGGGGGGAGACCGTGAAATTGCAGGGACAGGATTCCCGCCCGTTCTGACCTCGCAGCGATTTTACGCTGGCACGGGCAGGGCCTCAGATGGGAAGCCTGCCCTTGCCCCCATTGAGGCCCGTAAGTGGCCAATTAATGGCCATTTAAGGGCCGTTTTCCGCCCAGCCTCAATTTTTAGGCTGGTGAGACCATTCCATATCTGTGGGGGAGTCCTGAAAATAAAGCCAGTTAGATCTCGGATGGAAAGATTGTGGGGGGGTTCGGAACCTGCATCAGAAGCCCCCTTCTGATTGGGGGAGCCCTCCATTTAAGGCTCGGTGACCTCTGGACCTCCCTCCCCCTGGTGTCTCCCCGAGACCCCAATCACCTCTCACGACCCCCCAGGCCTTCCCCCGCCTTCCGAAAAATTCAGGCTCTGAAGTTCTCCTGACTCTTTAAATAAGACGATGGGATCTTGAGTCAAAAGAGCACCTAGAAAGTAATTGGCAAATCTTTAATTAAAGGGAAGAGAAATAAAATCAAAAATAAATACAGAAAGTACTGGAAATACTCAGCAGGCCTGGCAGCATCTGTGGAGAGAGGAAGTTAATGGGCTAAATTCTTGCTACTGAGCTGGGTAGCACAAGTCAGGAAATAACCCCATTCGGCAGACCCGCCTTAATATAAAGGGCCCCATCACGCAATTTTCACTCCTGGGAGGCAAGGGTGTGATTGAGTCAAGCTCACAGCCTCAGAAGGCAACTTGGAGGTGGACATGGAGGCGGGCGAGTGCTGAGGCAGGCTGGTTAGAAGGCGCGCTTTGCTTTTCTGAGACTTTAGCTCAATTTTATAAAAGGCTGCTCTAGCCTTAATCCCCCACCTCCCATGCCACTTCCAATCACTTCATACCCCCATGCCCCCTGCATGCTACTTAATGCCCCCATGCCTCCTCCATACTGCCTCATACTTCCATGCCAACTCATAACCCCCATGCCACCTCCATAACCACTCACCCAGTGTCCACTATGGGCAGACCTCAAGAGCCATGTGGAGATTAAAAAAACTCTGATCCATGAAACCCATTCAAATCCACTCAAGTGGTAAATCTATTTAAAAAAAACAAACTTCTATTCAGTAACCACATCAAGAAGACTGCTAATCCTTTAATAGGCTCTTAAAACTGCCAATCAACATATGAACTCAGTCCCCTGCTGAGATCAGTGATTTTTAATCTTTTGAAACTCAGCCGAGCATTCATAATGGGCTGTAATAACAGCCCTTGGGAAATGTTAACAATGAAGTCTACTGAAACTGCAGTAACAGGTGGTAATGGTTTTTTCTAAACTACACTAGATGGCCTGTCAATCAATGCTCTCCAGCATTGTGTGTTTTACTTTTACTATAAGTGGCAGCTGCAGCCTAGCTTTTTTTTTCATTTTTAAAGAGCTGGAGATTTAAATAACTTCAGGTAATGATACTTAAACAGATCTTATTTGCCCTTCAAGAGCGTTTACTGCTCTTCCATAAATTTGTGACTTCCAAATTATGGGTTATGGCCCTTGGAACAGCAAAAATGTGGCCTATTTAAACTCCTGATATTAACCAGTTGACGAATAAGAAACAGATTGCTTCCAAAGTGTTTAATTCTTTAATCAATGAAGAGCAGTCTCCATGCAGCTGCTGTTATTGGATAATTCTCATGTACCTTGAGCTGCAACAGTTAATTAGAATTAAGTTCCCTTGGTCTCTTGTGAATCAACACTTAGTCTCTTGTGAATCAACATAATGCTGCATTTCATCAGTTTCACGAATTTCAAATGGCCCAGCAGATTCATGTTTCATGCCTATGCGATTCACTTCTTGCCTCCCCCTTCCCCTACCAGCAAAAATTGTACTGGCCAGAAATTAGGGTGGGACTTCCCCATCTGGGCTCCACCTGTCATCTTTAAAGGTCTCCAGGGTCATCGCGACTCCGCAAGAATCCAGCCCAATATTTCAGGTTGTGTAAACATCGCACACCTTTTTCATCACCATTACATCATGATAAAGTGAAACGGTGACGCATTTTATGTCACTGGATTCTCTGTTTTCGGTAATTCTCTTCTTTCCCGAAGAATGTGCACGAGGGCCACAAAAAAAAAACCCAAAAGTGTCAAACATATTTTCATGAAGATGGTCACCTTTAAGTAATTTTGGTTCACTCATTCCAGGTTCAAAAATATTTTGCGGGGAGTAAAGAAGCGAGAGTTTAATGTAAAGCATTTTATCTATGACGTGGTCCAAAAGTGATTTGCTGATGGCCCATTGCTTCCTATATTTGGATAGTGCCTGAGGTATCGGTACAAACGCAGTATTATGTTGATTCACAAGAAATCAAGAGAACTTAATTCTAATTAACTGTTGCAGCTCAAAGTACATGAGAATTGTCCAATAACAGCAGCTGCATGGAGACTGTTCTTTATTGATTAAAGAGTTAAACGCTTTGGAAGCAATCTGTTTCTTACTCTTCAATCACAAGCTTTGATTAAATCATTGTGCCATTAACCCCCTCCCCCCACCAAGACCCTTACCCTGAAACTGTAAATATTTTGTCGATGAAACATCTGGCCAACAGAGAGACAAATTCAAGTGACCTTTCCTGAACAGTCCATCTATCATATATATATATATATATATATATATATACATACATAAAGGACACCGGTATCCAATACCAGAGTCTTGCATTCCTCCTACTAAGCTGAGCTACATCAGTAAATAAATAATATAAATTAATTATTTGAAGACATTAAAATTGGATTACATATTTGACTCTGATTCACTAGCCTCGTGGTTAAAATCATGCCTTTTTTCAGCTCTGCAAGCCACTTAAATCCATATGCCACTTTTAGGAAGATTTTATGAAGATTTCCCTTCTTTCATCCTCCTTTGCTTTTGTTCTCTCAAGTCAACCTTTCCTCCTTCTCCTTGTGCCTAGAGATGCAAAGTCTTACAAGATTCGGGTCAAGGGTGGTCTGTCACTGTGCCAAAGGAAAGCCTTAATCCATCCCATTCGGTAGAACAAACAGGCAAGCAGGGTTTTGCTTTTCACTTGGATTAGACAGCACAGCCTGTGCAAACTTCTCCTGCAGAGATGATGGCAGCTGTTTGTACATTCACGTTCCCAATCTCTCTCTCTCTCTCTCTCTCTCTCTGACATAAGCATTTCCATGTATCAACTGCTTGAAAGCTGCTGTAGAATTTTTAGACAATTATTCGATCACTTATTTTGACCGTGCTTTAGTGCAGTTTCTTATTTTAACCTAATTTGCAGTGAAAATGTACATTCTGTCTCTAAGGCTATTATGATATGTATAATTCCTGTATTTTGAATGTAAGATTTTAAGTACTCAATTCACCAATGCTGTCAGGCCCCTTTTGTAAAGGTTTTGTAATCTATATGCAACATCTAACATTGTACAGTCCTATAAACAGATTTCTGCAAATGTCTTCATGTTAATTTGCTTCTGAAGCTAGAGGTGTTTTATTGCACTATTACATTTCCTGATTCTGCAGTTGCAAAATCAACTACAGCACACAGAAACCATCAGGTTTTATGTATCACTTGTACAGTTTTCATTATTAATGGTGTGTGGCTGTCACACATACTAAAGGGTACATCTTGTTTCTTCTGAGGCCTGCCTTCCCTGACTGTCATTTTAAAATCCTGATATTGGAAGGCAGTACTGTACCTAGTAGGCTTTGCAGCAGAGGACCAACAGTTCAAGTACCAACTTTGACTGACATTCAGATCTCCCATCCTCATTGGATGAGTTTCACTGGTTCTCGGCCGGGATACCAGACTGTGCAGTGCGCAGCAGTGAAAAGGTCTGTCAAGAGGTGAGCAATAAAATTGGCAAGCCTGTTACTAACTTGCAGCCATGCATGACCTTGGGCATGTCCACAGTCCATGCAATCCTACCTCCTCAGTTTGCAAAAGGAACGTGATGAAGTTAGGAGAATATTAACTTTTTAATTACCCTCGCTCAATAAATGATATGGAATGCACCCTGTCTCCAATTCCGGGTTATTCAATAATACAGAATTGAATCAAGGGACCTTCACTAAAATTAAGAGCATAAGAAAATATGGGACCAAAAAAGGCAACTGAGTCGACTTTTTCCAGGGTATATATTTAGCTTTTGTGAATGCTCCATAATTTATTTCAAGTGCTGGGGGAAGAAAACCAGAACTAGAAATAGACAAAATTATCTGCACAACAATCTGTAAAGCAAATTTTCCACCACTTAATCATCGTCAGCCCCCCTAACTCTTGATTGCCCCAGGAGCAACAGAATGCCATTCCTGAAGACAAAGCCAATCTTTTCAGATGTCCCTAACAATAATAGTATTGATACAGCAGCCAAGGTAGACTGCGCCCACCTAAAGTGGTTGAAAGCCTACCACAGGACCACACAAAACTGAAGCTGATTGAGTGAAAACTCTGGCATGACCAACGGAGTATTGTAATGCTTATTTTTCAGAATTGTAAATATGATGTTTCTAAAGTTCCTAGAAGACTACAGCCATAATGTTCAACTTCATCATCTGCGCCTCCACTTTAACCCCTCAGGTGATAAAGGAGAATGCACAAGCCAATTGCAATTGGAAATACGATTTGCTACTCTAGGAAGCATTGATCCTTTTCATAACCAAATTGTCCTTTCCTAACCTAGTGTTCCTGACTTTCTTCAGAAAATCGCCAGAAATTCATGTTATACCTACAGCAGCATTCAGCATCCCTGGTAGCTCTGCTTTAAAATCTATCTGTTTCTATTTCGTTGCAAGGCAGTGCAATACAATAATTATTTAAGGCCCACGTGTGAGGCATTGCACATTACATTAGGTTACTAAAGTCACGAGTGGATTTTATATTATGTTAAAATGCTATTGAAAATAAGTCCTTGGAATTATAGAAATAGTCTCCCATTATCAATCTATTGATTTGCATCATGGGGAAGATCAATGATTGACAGCATGTTCAAAATCATATGTGAGGAGCTCACAGCTCTGAAGAGAATTTCATTTAGGCTCAATGACAAGAATAGGACATACTAGTGAAACAGGGCACAGCAGAGCACTGGAAAATGCTAATTCTGATGATTGTGCAGTCAATTTAACCATGGCAAATTCCAATTTCAGATTCCCTTTAAGGTTCTAAAGCCCAGCATTCCTTTTCTAAACCTCCTGACCTGTGTGTTGTGTCTATTTTCCTGCTGTTTACTGCAATTCTGAAGTGAGTTCATTTTGATGATTTATTCATTTATGTATGGCCCCCATGGGGCAGAATTTTATGGCCCCTCCCACCGGCGGCATTTTCTGTTCCCGCCAAAGTCAATGGAATCTTGAAGGGCTCGCCGCATTTTCTGGCCCCGCGCCCCCCCACCACAACAGGGCTGTAAAATTCCACCCCTGGTTTCTGCATATTGTCTTTAGATTAACTGTGTACTTTTATTCCCTTAACGAGGTTCCTTTATACCAGTGGACAGGCAGAATTCGTAAAATATTCGTGATCATTCTGGCATCTTGGTCCATATTTTGCATCCCAATAGCGACTCAGCTGGGCTCTTTCCCATGGAGTTGCTCTATACGTGGCTACATATGGCAGCAATGCCTCCTTCCAATCATTTCCCTCAGCCTGAGCAATCCTCATCTGTTTCACGAAGGGATTGGCTTTGTCGTTCCACTTCCCCATTTGCCTGTGGCTTTAGGGGTCACTCTGTGATGGTGAATGCCTGTGACTTGCATGTAATCTGCAAAGGATCTGTGAAATGAATTGTGGCCCGTTGCCTGAATACAGAGTGACTGGTAGACTGTGCCTTGCAAATATTCCAGTCACTGCAGACACCATCTTCTATGCTGTTGTAGGCTTCATCACAACACACTCATAGTAATGGCTGCAGTTGTCAATCGTCACCAGTATGGACTCTCCTTATGGGTGTGGGCCTAAGACATCAAATGCTACATCCTCCCATGGTCCAGCCTGTAACAGTGTGCTGCATACTGGTTCTGGTGGATTGGGTCTGCTGATAAGTTGACATCTATGACATATTTTGTCAAACTGCTTCATACCTTTCTCCATCCCTGGCCACATTACTTTGGTTTGTAAGTTTTGTATACCAACCACCCCCGTGACCCTCATGAGCTAGTGTCACTAGTCCAGGCCTAAGCTTCTACTGCCTCTGAGAACATTCTCTTCCCCATTGTGCACAGTTCATCTCGTGTAGCAATGTACACGTTTGAAAGGGCAATTCTCTCAGTTTCCAACTTGGATTCTCTGTCTGATGTCATCCAATTCTGGATCTCTGTCTGACTCTCATTCAATCTCTCTAATTGTCATTGCTCTGGGTGTAGCATGAACTGCCATAAACTGCACAAACAGTTCTACTTCCTTCTCTAGTGAGGATCTGTGAGTTTGAACAAAAATACCTGGAAAAACTCAGCAGGTCTGACAGCATCAGCGGAGAGGAACACAGTTAAAGTTTTGAGTCCGTATGACTCTTCAACAGAACTAAGGAAAGAAGATCCTCCCTTAGTAGTTGTGACAGCGGGTCAGCAATGTCCATCTTCCCAGCAATGTGAATCCCTTGTACCTGTACTGCTGCAGTCTCAAAACTCATCTTTCAATCAACTCTAATGGTTTGTGATCTGTCACTAATTCAAACTCAATGCCAAAGAAGTATGCATGGAATCTTTCACACATTCACACCGATCCTAGGGTCTCTTTCTCTGTCTGAGACTATCTCCTCTCCACATCTGTCAGAAGCTTGCCCGTATGGTCAATGATTCTCAGGCTTTCAGGATACATTTTCACCAGCAATGCTCCTAATCCCACTCCAGCATGATGCCACCACCAAACACATCTTCCCTTCATCCCCCCCGGCAGAATTCCGCAGGGATCGTTCCCTCCCGGAGAACCTGGTCCACTCCTCCATCACCCCCTACACCTCAACCCCCTCCCACGGCACCTTCCCATGCAACCACAGAAGGTGTAACACCAGTCCCTTTACTTCCCCTCTCCTCACTGTCCAAGGGCCCAAACACTCCTTTCAAGTGAAGCAGCATTTCACTTGCACTTCCCTCAATTTAGTCTACTGCATTCGTTGCTCCCAATCCAATCCTCTACATTGGAGAGACCAAACGCAGACTGGGTGACCGCTTTGCAGAACACCTTCGGTCTGTCCGCAAGCATTACCCAGACCTCCCTGTCGCTTGCCATTTCAACACTCCACCCTGCTCTCATGCCCACATGTCCATCCTTGGCCTGCTGCATTGTTCCAATGAAGCTCAACGCAAACTGGAGGAACAGCACCTCATCTTCCAACTAGGCACTTTACAGCCTTCCAGCCTGAATATTGAATTCAACAATTTTAGATCATGAACTCTCTCCTCCATCCCCACCCCCTTTCCGATCCCCCTTTTTTCCAATAATTTATATAGATTTTTCTTTTCCCACCTATTTCCATTATTTTTAAATGTATTTCCATCCATTGTTTTATCTCTACCTTTTAGCCTTTTTCGATTCCTTCACCCCACCCCACCTCCACTAGGGCTATCCGTATCTGGCTCGTCCTGCTTTCTACCCTTAATTAGCACATTCCTTAGATAATATCACCACTTTCAACACCTCTTTGTCCTTTTGTCTGTGACATCTTTTGGTTATCTCCACCTATTACTGACCCTCTATCCAGCTCTACTTGTCCCCCCCCACCTTAAACCAGCTTATATTTCACCTCTCTTCTATTTTTACTTAGTTCTGTTGAAGGATCATCTGGACTCGAAACGTTAACTGTGTTCCTCTCCGCAGATGCTGCCAGACCTGCTGAGTTTTTCCAGGTATTTTTGTTTTTGTTTTGGATTTCCAGCATCCGCAGTTTTTTGCTTTTGTCTTGATGCTCCTAATCCTACTGGACTAGCATCTGCTATGACTTTCCTTGGTGCATTTGGATCATAATGTCCTAAGGTTTGGGCACTTGTCAAGCTGTCCTTCGAAGCTTTGAAGGCAACTTTCTGTTCTTCATCAAACCTGAACCGTTCATTCTTTCTGGTCAACTTCCTCAATCGATGAGCCAGGGTAGTGAAGTTTGGGTTATATCTTGCACAATATTTCACAAGAACCAGAAAACTTCTCTGGCATTTTATGGTTCACGTGCCTCTGCTATTGCTTCTCTCTTGTCTTTGGCTGGATTAAATCCCCCGCTCCTGAGTTTATGCTCCATGAACGTTAGCTCCGTCACATTTACCGTAAACCCTGAAGACTGCAATCTAGCCAATACTAACCTCCACCTCTTGTTGTGTTCTTTTCTATTGGCTCCATGAATAATGATGTTGTCTGAGATATTGGCTGTTCATGGGATCCCTTGTTTCATCTTATGGATTTGGTGTTGTTAAATCTCTGGTGCCTAATTGATATGAAATAGTAATCTCTTGTATTGATAAAGTCCACAATGATTGAAGAAAGTTTTCCCCTTCCTTGAATCAGGATGACGCTGCAGTTGGTGGCATCCCCACTTTAAGTCTAATTTGGAAAACACCTTACTTGTTGACAACTCTTGAAAGATTTCATCCACAGTCGGAAGGATGATGTTCCCTCAGCACCACTTCATTCACCTGTCGCACATCAACACGGAGTTCAATGTCACCATTTGGTTTAGGCACAACCACAACAGGTCCCACCCGCGGTGTTGCTCCTTCAACTGACTGTATGATGTCTTGGTCAAGCAGTTCCTTGATCTTTGCCTCAACTTTCCCTCACAGACACAAAGGGTTTTCTGTGTGTAGGCTGAGATATGGGCTTCACATTCTCAACAATGGTTACTCTCACTCGGTTGTGTAACTTCCCAATTCTTTGAAACACTGGTCCAAACTCCTCCCAAAGCTTTGCATAGGATTTCCTAGAATTCATCTTTAACTCAATATGTAGCACCCCCAAGGTTTGGGCAGTTTCTCTGCTCAGAAGAGGCTCACAATACTTCTCAATCGCTACAAATTCTGCCTCTACATTCCATCCCCAGCTCTCACATCAGCAATGAAGCATCCAACAGTTCAAAGTTTGAGGTTTTAGGTGTGTAAGGATGAAGCTTTTTGACTCCTTTTTGAGATGTGCACTTGATTCTCTTTGTCTTCAGTTCCTCCCAGTGTCCTGTTGATGACATTACTGTCACTGCCTGAATCTACAATAATGCTCACTTCAACACCACCAACAATCACTGGAACTTTCTCGTGGTTGCTCCCATTGACAGAAAACATGTATCAATCATTGTTATTCGTGTCCTCACTCCCTGCATCTTCTTCAACTCGTCTCACAATTGTGCTATTTTCATCTCTCTTTTCTTACACGATTTGTCAGGCTTCCCTCTCTGTTCAGCTTTGCTTCTACATTTCTTGACAGGATAGTCTTTGCCCCCATATTGACTGCATATTTTTCCCTTGGCGGAGCAGCAGGTATCTTGTCCAGGTTTCCTGAGTTGCCACATCTGAAACACCCTCTCTCAGACCTTTGCCATTTACACTTACACATCGCCAGATTCCACTTTGCCACTCGGTTAACCTCAACTTTTGTCCTGCCAGTGGCAGAGCTGGGACCAAGTTTCACACTGTGAAACTCTACATCCACTGCTTCCAATGCAGTGTGGCATCCAATGTTAAATTGCCTCCTCTTTTCTGCCGCTTATGCCTCAATATATCCGACTGGCAATGTTGGACCACCGAATCCATTATCTGGTTACTCAGATTCATCGCAACATCATTGCATCCATCCAATGTCTGCCTCAAACTGGTCACAAATTGGGTGGCTGTTTCCCCCTCTTTCTGTCTCATCTGAAGAAAAACAAGATTTTGGAATCAGGCATTTGGAGTCACCCAGCAATGGTCCTTCAAAGCTCTCACTGCACACTCATAATCCACCTTTTTCTCCGTGTCAGGCAACACCTTGAAAGTCCCCCTCACCGGAGCCCCGGCTCTGAACAACAATAAGGCCCATCACTGTGCTTTCCGCACCACTGTCGACCCGCCCAAAAACAGACCTTGACTGTCAGCATACACTTCAAACCCCTCCAGCCACACTTTCCATTTCGTGCTGGCATCACCTGTCAGATCAAATGGCTCTCAATTCCCCAGGCTGCAGACATAACAGCTCCAAAGAAATGCCATGACACAATCCTAACTATTTCTACATTTATCCTCGTCACCAATGTCACAGCTCAGGCTGAAAGAACAGCCCTTGAAGTCACGGATTTAACCGCAAAAGCACCATTTAATGTGGCTTAACTCCCTAACATGCACTATCTGACCTTCACCCGCAGGTCAGGTGACCCCATAGGTAGTACAGAGTGTACCTTACAGTATCTTATCTGAATACCATATGGTATCTAATACTCAAGTCCACACACACAACCAACTATTATCATGGGCAGAATATTACAGCCTGCAAGTGAGCGCGGGCTTGACCCAATCGGGTGTAAAATCGTGTGAGATGATGTCGGCGAGCGTCCCAATGTCATCACGCGATATTTCACTCACGCGATATTTCACTCACACGATATTTCACTCACACGATATTTCGCTCGGCGGGCACAGGCAAAAGTCGGAAGTGCACCCACCCGACAATTACGCAGGCAATTAAGCCCACTAATGACGCAACTGTCTGTGATTTTTCATGGCCTGTCCAACCTTACAGTTGGTGGTTGGGCGAATCAGCCAGGCAGCCTTTACATTTTTCATCAAACCTCATCCAAGGGCGGGATGAAATCTCCGCCAGGAAATAAAACAAAAAGAAATATCTGGGGATGGCATTTTTATGGGGTGTGTTTTCAGGTGCTTGATTGTGATGCACGGACATTTGTCTGTAGCTTTTTACACCTTTATTTCATCATTTGCAGGTCTGCAGCTCCCTGAGGCAGCTGTCTGCCTTCAGGGAGATCTCCCGCAGCGCTCACCCGCTCCCGCGGTGATGTCTTCGCCCCCCCCCTCTTCCCGCCCCCACCCCGGCAGCGCTGAGCTTTTCAGCGCGCATTTCTCGCTGGCTGCTGTTAATTGACCAGCCAGCATGAAATCGTAGCCGGGGGCCGATCGCAGTCGGGGGTCCTTTTCCCATCCAGTCCTGGGCCTGGCAATTGCACATGCCCAGCGACCTAAAAATTTAGGCCCATGACACCCCCCACTTCCCACAACTTTTTCTTCCCGTCAGTAGAAAGTAAAATCAGGCGGGGTGCGAAATGAGTGCCCGACTTAAACCCCTCAGATTTCCGTTGGGCAGGCTATTTGGAAGTTGCATCCCATGTGTTAAATCATCGCACTACCCCATTCTCTTTCAAAACAGCATTCTTTTTTACAAAAAAATTATAGCCATTCCAAAGTGAGCTTAGAAATGCCAGAGAATTGTTTTTCTGCTCTGGAGAAAATTAACAACTTATATTTTAGTCCAACACTGCTATTGATTTGTTTTTTTGGGGTCTCATCAATTAATGCTGGGAACAAATATCACACATTAAATCAAGGTCAGGGAATGAGACGCAGCTAACACTCATTTTCAGTCTCATTTTTCAACAAGTTCGTTTAGCCGCTACAGTAGCTGTACTCATTATAGTGAGATGTTCTGTAATGTTATAATTGCACTTTGTGTCTCCACTTTTCAAGACTTATTGAATGAACCAGTCAATGCTCTTTCCTGTAATTAATTGTCTAGAAAGCTGATCACAGAAATTGGACATTAATTTGTGTCTTTACACCTGAACATTGCTTTTTATTGACAGAAAGATTAATTTCTGTCTTTATTTTAGAGTAATTTATTAGCCCTGTACGCCTTTAACCCCTTGGCCATTCCTTTCTGAATTTGCTCTATATTGCTGTTATTAAAAGTCTTAGCCACATTTACTGCATACAAACTTTATTTCATGTTATCAAAATTTTTTAAAGTAATCCTCGTATTGTCGACATTTATAACTGAAACCGCCTGTGTAAACACTTACAATAGGAATCTGCTATGTACACATCAGGTCATAAAATTATTGCAGAACTATTTGTTAAAGAAGGAAAGATGAAAATGAGTTTAATTGTTTCTGTTTACACTTTATCTGCCAGCATTTGATTTAAAAACCTACGCTATAGACTAATTGCTCATAAAAGTAGAGCTCTTCCTCCACATTACATGCAGTGTATTCGTTTATTAGATATCAGGTTATTTAGTTTTCTAACAAAAGTGGATAAAAATATTCCCTTCCAGATTATTCCTACCATAAATCCCATTGGAATGAGTGGAAGAACCAGGAAATAGGTTGGAACTCTGATACGCCATGTCCTTGCCTACAGTTAGTGGGCCACTTTGACTTTGTGCCATTGTGGATGATAGCTGGAGAATCGACAGCAACAGGAACATAGGAACAGGGGAAGGCCATTTAGCTCCTCAAGCGTATTCCGCCATTAAATAGGATTCTGGCCAATCTGTGACCTAACTCCATATCACTTAATACCTTTGGATAACAAAAACATATTAATCTCAGATTTAAAATTTACAATTGACCTCGCATCGATTGCCATTTGCTGAAGTGAGTACCAAACATCAACCACCCTTTGTGTGTAGGAATGTTTCCTAACTTCTTTCCCAATTTCTATCCTGAATTTTATTTCCGTGGTTTCTGGGGCCTGGGTGGGTGTCTTGGGTGGAACCTATGTTATCTGGGTCAGAAGCAGCTGCTCCCAACACTCAGCATCTCCCCATCCTCAACCCCAAAGTGACATGGCATAAGATCGGAGACCATTAGACCTAATTTGGGATGGTGATCACAAGTGGGCCCCACGGGAGAAGAGTTGAGGTTGGGTCTGGGGCCTGACCTCGAATGCTTGAGACAGGGAGTTGCTTGGGCTATGAGCTTCTACTTTCCATAGTAGCCTCTTTCCATGGGCTGGATTTTAGGGGGGGGTCAGAGGGTGGAATACTTGATCCCACCCACCCCCACTCACCCTCAACCCCCATTACAAAAGGCAGCTGACAGCCGACATACTGACAAGAAGCCTGCCCCACAACCATTGAGCATTGCCAATGGGCTAAATGGGGAGTGGGACTTCCGCCCCTCAGCGGGAGAAGACCCCGCCCTCGAGAGCTGTTGGCTAATCTGATTCGCTCGGAGCTCCACTCACACTGAGTAGTGGGCGCTGCTGGGACTGCAGGCGGGCCCATGATGAAGGCAGCCGTGGCCTCCGGACCCGGGCAAGCCAGGGCTCTTTGGACAGGGAGGGATCAGGAGAGGGGCGACGGTGGGTGGGAGGCCCCGATTAGGAGGTCAGGCAGGGAGGAGAGAAAGGGGGTGTAACATCTTGGGTGGGTGGGGCTGGCCCCCAATGCGCAAAGGGCACCCCCCCCAAATGATGTGCCCCTCCTTTACAAACATTTTTAATGAAAAACGGCCTGCCCACGCCAACCGTTTTATGGTGTGGGCAGCGTATTATACGGGTGAGTTGGAGTTCTTAACAGGCTCAATTGACCCTTAATTATTTATTTTAAAATAGCGGGCATGCTTCCGATTTCAGCGGTCAGTCACCTACCTTGTTCTGGAGGGGCAGCCCGGGGTTGAGTGGGAGAGGGGCTGACCACCCCTCATATTTTACAAGCCCCCTGGTCAAAAACACGCCCGGGCTGGGGGCTGTAAAATCCAGCCCCATATGACTATCGCTAAATTAGTGAGGTAGTATTTTAAAATGATTACGTGAGTTCATTAAATGTAAATCAGTCCTATCCTGCACGTTCTTGTAGCCAACTATCATGCTTATTCTAACCAGCGCCATTCAAGAAATAGAAATTTGGGGGCAAAGTAACAGGACAAACCACTGAAATGGTGTCTAAATCTGGCCTAGTACCTGCCCCTCTTCCTATAAGGTCTGTTGGCTTTGCGCAGTGGTGATTGTAAATCATACCAGCCCTGTAAGGTTGGACAGTCGGTGACGAGTTCTGTTTGAATGTTTCCTTCAGAAGGAAATTGGACGCAGAGTAATGTCCGTGTTAATGCCCAGATGTTTTGCCTGCTGTGGCATGAAAATCTTCTGATAAGGCCGTGCCTTAGGCACAGGCATATTCCAGTTGTCAGCAAAATCAAAAGGCAAAAAGAAAGGTGCCTCCCCACAGGGTCCACCCATCAGAAGTTTGTACATTCGATCTGTCAGCACGCTCAATGGTAAATGGAAGGTCTCTCACTGTAGGTTTTTTTTGAAATCTACATTCTACCTGTCAGCACATTTGATCAGGGCAGCCAATGTCACGGGGTAATGCCATTCAAATGCACTGCAAAATGCAGTGAGTTATAATGATTCTGCAGGTTTTTTGTTTTAATCCTACAGCATCCTCTCTTGAACTAAGGATGTCCTCTCCACTGTCCCTTTCTGATTGTTGGAGCATCTTTTTAAATTATAGGTTCAGTCACGAAAGGCAGATGGAAGAATAACCCTACTACTTTTATTGGTCATTACTGGAAGGCCAGAGGTAACCAGAACATTTGAAATTTACACTCGTTATCAACAAAAAGCCAAAGTCCACTGCTGGGAGAGGCAGGGAGGCTTCTGTGAACATTTTGGTACAAACTTCTCAACTGTTCCATTTTTATTCCGGTGTCCCAGCATTAACTAGAGCTGCTAAGGAAAGCAAGAAAACACTTGCATTCATATAGTGCCTTTCGCAACTCCGGGAAGCCACAAAGTGCTTCTCAGCCAATGAAGTAATTTTGAAATGTAGTCGCTGTTGTACTGAAGGCAAAGGCAGCAGCCAATTCGCACACAGCAAGCTCCCACAAATAGCAGTGGTGCTCAATTTTCACACAGCAAGCTCCCACAAATAGCAGTGGTGCTCAATTTTCACACAGCAAGCTCCCACAAATAGCAGTGGTGTTCAATTCGCACACAGCAAGCTCCCACAAATAGCAATGGTGCTCAAATTTCACACAGCAAGCTCCCACAAATAGCAGTGGTGCTCAATTTTCACACAGCAAGCTGCCAGAAACAACAGTGGTGCTCAATTTTCATACAGCAAGCCCCCAGAAACAACAGTGGTGCTCAATTTTCATACAGCAAGCTTCCACAAACAGCAGTGGTGCTCAATTTTCACACAGCAAGCTCCCACAAACAGTAGTGGTGCTCAATTTTCACACAGCAAGCTCCCACAAACAGCAGTGGTGCTGAAGCTTCCCAAGCTGGATAATGAGCTCATTTAGCAGGCTCCGCAGAAAACTACACTCCCACTAAAATTCAACTCTTTTTCAGTGCATAGAGAGCATGATGGATCCTTAAGGTTATCCCTTAACTGGAGTCCAATATTAAATTAGAGTTATGAAGTTCACCATTGTTGATTAGATAAATTATTAATTTATGATCTTTGTTTTGATTGAATCAGATATGTTCAACATGCATCCAAAAGGCAGCCTCATTATTAGACCTTCTGTTGAATGTACTGACTGTGATGACACCGAACAACAAATAAAACTAAAACAAAAATACCTGGAAAAACTCAGCAGGTCTGGCAGCATCTGCGGAGAGGAACACAGTTAACGTTTCGAGTCCGTATGACTCTTCACCAGAACTAAGGAAAAATAGAAAAGAGGTGGAATATAAGCTGGTTTAAGGTAGGGTGGGACAGGTAGAGCTGGATAGTGGGCCAGTGATAGGTGGAGATTGCCAAAAGATGTCATAGACAAAAGGACAAAGAGATGTAGACGGTGGTGATATTATCTAAGGAATGTGCTAATGGGGACATTAAGGGTAGAAAGCAGGATGAGCAAGGTACAGATAGCCCTAGTGGGGGTGGGATGGGTTGGGGGACAAATAATACTAATTATGCATTTACCCTGTCCAATAGACATTTTACCTAAGAGATGGTTTTGTTTAAACTTGCAATGACCCACAATTTCTTTTCTGAGAAATGTTTCATTTACTGAAGCTACAGTTCAGCACGGGCTGGTTTACCTATAACTGCACGCTCCCTTTCCATTTTCAGTTATGTGGGGTGTAGTCTGAAGGGAATAACTTTGAACACTATCTCTGGCAAAATTCCAGTTTTCAAAATCATTTCCCCATCACATGTCCCTGTGTCTGAGGTTGAAAATGGCTTGCTAGGCAGTTAAGAGTCAACCACATGGCAGTGGACCTGGAGTCACATATAGGCCACACCATGTGGCAGATTCCAAAAGTGCATTCGTGAACCAGGTTGGCTTTTACAACAATCTAGTAGTTTCATGGGGCTGAATTTTCTGATTGGCGGAGTGGGAGCAGGTGGGCGCAGACCCGATCGCCATTTACGATCGGGTCCGTGCCGCCATTTTTCACGGACGGGTCAATTAAGGCCGCCCAGCGTACTTCACAACTCCTGTGCTTAGCGGGAGTGGGTGGGCAGCGGTGGGCGCGCTCAGTCCACCAGGTCCAATGGCGACCCGGCGGCTTGTATAAAGGAAGGCCTGGCAGCCTCGGAAAGGCTGCTCACAATGGCTGGGAGAGGGGCTCTGTAGAGGGACAATGGAGGTGACGCAAGTCCAGAGGGTAGGCCATCGGGGCAGGCCAGGCCGGAGGGTAGGCCATCGGGGCAGGCCAGGCCGGAGGGTAGGGCAGGGGGGCCAATGTGCCCCTCATTTTTCGGATGATTGCCTTGTTGCCCTCCTCGAGGAGGTGACAGCACGGGCGGAGGTGCTGGTTCCCCAGGATGGGAGGAGGAGGCCCCCCCACATGACGAAACGTGCCTGGGAGGAGGTGGTGGAGGTGGTGAACTCCCACGATGTGGTGCGGGGCACCTGGATCCAGTGTCGCAAGCGCTTCAACGACTTGTTGCGCTCTGGAAGGGTGAGGACAATGTTGGCATTGGGCATTTAACCCAGCAAGTCAACATTACACCGTTTCTGACCCAACTCATAAATATTTCAGCCTCTCAATCAAAGGGACATTTGATGGGGAAATTATTTTGAAAACTGTAATTTTGCCAAAGATAGTGTTCAAATTTATTCCCTTCAGACTACACTCCACACACCTTAAAATGGAAAGAGTCCGTTCAATTAGGCAAACTAACTCAGGCTGGATTGCACCTAAAGTAAATTAAACATTTCTCAGATTAGACATTGTGGGTCATTGCATATTTAAATAAAACCACCTCTTAGCTGAAATTTCCCATCCCACTCCCCCTGTGATTGCCACTGCCCTGTATCTCTGAGTGTGGCTACTTTTTATCTTTGCACCTGCAGAAAGTTCTGGCAGGCTATTGGTAAGCATCGGAGCCGAACTTCATTCTGTCCTCTGGTAATACACACACCTCACACACACACCTCACACCTACACGCATCACACACACACACACACACACTTCAGACACACACACTCACACAAACACACACCTCACACACACACACACCTCACACACACACACAAACACACCTCACACCTACACGCATCTCATACACACACACACTTCACACACGCACACACGCACCTCACACCTACACGCATCTCACACACACACACACACACTTCACACACACCTCACACACGCACCTCACACACTCACAAACACACCTCACACACAAATCAAACACACACACCTCATACACACACACACATCACACACACATACACACACACACCTGACACACAAACACCTGACACACACACACACACACACACACACACACACCTGACACACAAACACCTGACACACACACACACCTCACTCACACACACACACACACACAAACACACCACACACACACACACACACACACACACACCTGACACACACATACAAACACACACACACCTTCCATCTGGACTCGCTTAGTGAGCAGTCACAGGATGCCTGGCTGCTTTTTCCCCTCTCGGCCATAGAGCACTGAAGCCAAACAACTCAGCACAGAGAGGGGCGGAATCTGAGATAGTCCTGATCTGTGTGACTCATCTCTGCACAGGACTGAGGTTTGCCACCTGAGACAACAGGGGAGCTCAAATTATAAAAAATAAAACCCACAAAGAGAGAACTATTTTCTAACCTTTAGCTTAAGCCCTAAAGATGCAGAATGTATACTAATGAAAGAGTTGTCAGTGAAAAAAAAACTAAGAGAATAAGATAGAGTTATCTTTAATTTATCAACATATTGCTTCAAAAAAAGCACTGATTTGCCAACATGTATTGCCAAGAAACGAGTTTATTAAAGGGCTTCAAAGCTAATTTCACTATTTTGTCCACAGAACTTGTTTAATATTAATTGATTATGGGGGTGAAATTGGTCCACACATCACAGGCTCAGAATGAATCAGCAGCACTTTCACCGCACCTTGTCTACATTCCCCTTAAGTTCACACAATGATAACACTTTTTGAAGACCCACTTCCTAGTCTCACTGTCACTTTGGCTTAGTTCAAAATTTAAAATCTTCACAATATTTGCCAAACAGATGAAAAATTGGCGTGGTAATAAATTTAGCAGCTGATTCACTACAGGCCTGTTTCACACTGCTGGTGTAAATCATTTTTATCCCCCCTACATATTTTAACAAGACATATTCACGGATCACCACGGATCATGCATCCCCATGTTGTGGTTTAGTGCTGCTCCTCTATGACCAAACCATCTCTTGTTCACATCCACTCCAAGCCTCTTGCTACCACACTGTGCAAGGCATTAAGTGCTGCACAGCACACACAGCTGGGAACTGGTGAACCTCTGTACAAAATCCAAGATATTATATTTGTCTTAAATGCTAAAGATAATCCTTTTAACATCTGAGACACTTAAATCCAGAGGTAATTCATGATTAATGATCGTACGTGGGGAAGGTTTCATTGTGCACAACGAAATCATAGAACTCTTCTTTATACATGCTTGCTTTAAAATAAAACAAATCAGGCTTTCTCCCTTCCTTTCCTTGCGCTGCAGCCATTTCAAGGGCATTGGCTGCCCCCTTGTACCTCATCCGAGTGCCCATTCTTCATTTGTGAACCTTGACAGTGAGTAGCAGCAAGCCGCTTGATGCTATTTCAGGTAGAGCAGACCTGCCAGAGTTGGTACTTAGAACGTGACCAGGCTGACTAGACTGGAGCTACACTTTTTATCTCTGGAGCTACACTATCCTGTGTTCCTGCGGCCGTGGCCTAATCCCCATTCAGCAGGTGAGACAACGACAGAAGCAATGTGGAGGGGCCAAGGGGAGATGTCCCCCTGGTTGCTATGTGTTAACCACATCATAAACAGCTCGGGAAGATTACCTCGGATGGCTATTTTGAGAAAAATCTTAACTTGCACGTTTGGTGTGATTTTATGTTCTAAAGGAACCAGAGCAAATTCTTCCCAAAGGGGGAAACCATATGTTAAAGATGCAGTGAAACTATTGAAAATGTTTAGCTAAAAATAAGTTCATAACCATTCTTAAAAAAAAAAGGCAATACAATAAGAGTAATTGCAGAAAAGTAATAGCAAATCATTTAAACTATTAGGCTCCAATATTCTCTTTTCAACCAACAACTTATATCTAATAACAGCACTTTTTTTGTTGCCAATGCTATAACACAAACACCGAAGGGGAATTTCAAACATCACCTTCCTCAAGCATTACAAAAACTGTAAGAATCTTATCTATCAGCTCCAATGCGTGGGGGCCCTCATTTTAGTACAGACTGATCCTGGTTTAACTGGGCTGAGATCCAGTGATAATGCAGCCTGCACCTCTGTGCTTCAATACATCTCCCCAAAGTTCTATTACCTTGCAGCTAATGTTTAATTTAGGAGGTGGGTGAGGTGGCCATTCCATTCAACATTTTACAAAATTCCAAGCCACTCTGTCGGAACACGTTGGTGCCTTTAAAATGCAGCTTTACAGCAGGGTGGAGTTATGCAGCCAGGGTGAGATGGCTCCTCGGACCTCTTGGCCACAGAGTTCACAAGCGTCAGATCAGACACTGTCCTTAAATTTTATTGCTTGTTTTCCTGTCGGAGAATCATGGAATTATGAAGCACAGGAGTAAACCATTTGGCCCATAAAGTCTGTGTTGATCATTTTTCCATCAATCATCTTCTCTAATCCTGCCGCTCATTCCCCATGCCCTTTAATATTCCTCTTTTTTCAAGCAACTATCTAATTCCCTTTGAAAATAATTTATGAACCCTGCTTCAGTAAATGTTTGTGGCAGAGCATTCCACATCTTAACCACCCTCTTGGTAAAGGCATTTTTTTCCTAACCTCTAATTCGTTTTGTAATTACCTCAAATGTGTTCCATCTCAATGTAAAATATGCGTTTCAAAGCCGTTTCCCGTTGGCATAAATATGCAAAGTAGCCGCGGCCTAAAGAGCAAAAGTTTGCCACATTTTAATTTATCCGGTTTCAACCACCGTTTGTTCTGCTTTCATCTTCTTTACAAAAATGCAGAAAACCATTTGTTAAAATATTGTGTGTTAACAAACAAGCCTTAGGAACAATCAGACAGTTTCAGTGTTTTGTGGGGGTGTGGTGTGGGTAATCAACAGCCAGCACCCTTTTAGATCCAAATCGAACCAATTTATTTTGAATACTTTTTTTTTATCAATTGCAACACTTCAAGAATTGTCAAAGTTACTTTTGCTCCCGCCTCTCTCAGGATTGCAGGAGCGTGGAATTTTTTTTTTTAGGGCGGTTTGACAGTAAAATTAGTAGCTTGTGATTTTTCTTAACTTTCGTTTAAAATCTGGTCAAACCATCAGGCCAAAAATGACGCTATTGTTTCATACTGGAAGCTGAGAGCAGGGTCACAGATGTGGAAAGATCAATTTGCTGATTAGCATCAATGATATTTGATGGAGTGTTTAAATGCGCACATAAAACATAGATTAGTAACATTTTGCTCATCTTTGAAGCCTTTCTTTGAAATTTATGAAGACGTGTCAGCTTCTCCTGTGGGGCACGGACTGTGCAAAGGTGACCCTCTGATACTTGTCAGAAGTTGAAATGCTCTGGTTTTTGTCACTAATTACTGCATTACCACCCTTGGGGCTTTTCTTGGCTTCAGATGCCCTCATTCTCTCAGTTTGAGTCTCAATTGCTGCGCATCTGAGAATAGAGAGATTAAGGCCTCATTACTGTGGTTCATGTTCAAGTTCCTCTGTATGTACAGTGTATCATTTGACTCCTTAACATCATGATAATGGTGTATTTACTGCATAATTTTAGCCAGAAGAGTGTAAAGCTAGGATCTGCTGAGGGTGCTTAAAAAGAATGGATTTATCCCTGAATCGGTTTGCACAGGTGTCAATCACCTCAGTCTGACTTAGTCCCATTGTTTCAGGTCCTATAATTTAAACAATTGTTTCCCACAAATAAATACCATCATATTTTCTACATTTTTTTTTTATTTCTAATAGTGTTCAGATAAATGGTCCTTAAATTGAAAAATCAACATTTTGTGTAATTGCATTTGCAGGTTGCTAGGATATACTGCCATCACTGAATGAGAAACACCCAGTGAAAGACCCTAACAATTGTACTGAAGCTTCAGGTTTAACCCATTTTTAAAAATTGTACAATATGTTGACTTTGAAGTACAGGATACTTGGTTCAAATGCAGCCACATTATCAGAAAATTACACACATTTCATACGATTCAGATATCCCAGATGTCAATCACGCGCAGTTTGCGAACTCAACAAGTGTGAAGAGTGGAGTTCTGATTCCCCGCCCCTTTTTAATAAGGAGACATGGGTTATGGATTCTACAACTTAAGTTCCTCTGTGAATAACGGGTGCCAGGCATGGCTCAGTAGGCAGCACTCTCACCTCAGGGTTGGAAGATTATGGGTTCTAGCCGGTCTTCAGAAACGTGAACACAATATTAAGGCTGAGACTCCAGGGCTGTACCGAGAGGGCACTGCAGTGTTGGAGGTGCTATCTTTGGTTGAGACATTAAACTCCATCTGCCCCTCAGGTGAATATAAAAGATCCCACAACACTAGTGCATAGGAGAGCTGGGAAGTTCTCTCTTGCTTCCTAACCAACAGTTATCCGTCAACCAACACCACTTATTCCATCTGACTGGAAGGCTTGTAGGGCCTTGCTGCGCACAAATTGGCTGCTGCATTTCTTACTTTACAACAGTGACTGCACTTCAGAAAAGTATTTTGTTGGCTGCTAAAACGCTTTGGGACGTCCTGGAGGTTGAGAAAGGCACGGCAAAATTGTGAGGCCTTTTTTTCCCTTTTTAACCCCCTTCCCTAAAGATTGCACAAGCTCTTTCAACACTTCCTCACAGGGAAAACAGAAAGCTGTTGACTAATTTGCAGAATTCCCTGCCACCTAAAAGTATTTTTACACTTAATTCCCAAAACACATGATATCCTGCTATAGATAGAATCTTGGCTTCACCCTTAGGAGTAATAGAGAAAAAAAACATCAGAGAAGAAAGCAGGGCAAACACAAATTGCATGTTGAATGCAGGTATGACTGCCTGAGGACTGACAGACCCTGTCCCACAGGAACAATCAGGCATTCTGTAAATTTTTATCAGTGCGTTTTGACAGCATTTCATTCGAGAAGATAAGATTGTTTTCCTGCAAAGTAAATAAACCTCTTGGTGTATGAGGAGTTAAATGTAATTTGGTAAAGCCTACTTAAAGCAGCTATATTAATAATTTACTTAAAACAATCTCAAATCATCAAGTACTCCTGTCCTTATTTAGCTTCTCATTAATCAATCTGGGAATTACTGTATGGCACCAATTTTACACCCAAACAAAAATACACTGGACCGCGGTTTTATGGTTTATTCGAAGAATGCCACCTGTAAAGAATTGTACTATCATTCCATGTACCTTTCTGCTTTTAATTTGAAAAGGTGAAACATTCGAACCTCAGATTTTTCTGGTGCAATAGGATGGCTGGTATGGTGGGAAAAAAAATCAGTTCCTACAGTGGCTAAAATCTAAAAGTCAGATCTAGACAACTCATAACCCAGCTCCTGAATAGCCAACACATATATTATGAAACCAGACTGTAAAAGGCCAAGCACATGTAAATCACTTCCCTGAACTGATTCCAAGTGAACAGACATTTGAATAATGTCGGTGTTGAACTGTAACAATGAAGGTTTTTTTTTAACAAGAAATAATAATTTAAATGTATACTTTCCTGTAGAAATGTGATAAGTGCATTCTGATAACTACCAGCCTTGGAACTTTACCGCTAGGCATCCAGCTCTTTTGATGTTTTGACTTTAAGTTGAGGAACCTTAAAGGGCCATTTATATTACAGTCTGGGACATGGCAAAGTAGCCTAAGAATGCTGCTCTCCTGAATTTGCCTTTGAGTCATGTGTCTAGCCCATTCCAAGGGGAGCTGCAAGCGTAAAGTGCCGGTGACAAATGTCCACCATGCGTAAACAATACCGTTGTGTTACTACATTATCGATCAGTGACATCACGATGGCCAATACATATATGGGATAGGGATATTTTATGTGATCATGGGGATGTGCCAATACATTGCAAAGATGGTGCACCTATTCTTTTGATCATTGTTAATCTGGCCACAGACACAGAGAGCCAGAAGAAGATCAGAGCTACTTGATTAACAGTCTAAAGAGATGCAGCATCTGCCTGGAGACCAAGGATACAGTGGATAGCAGCTGAAGAACCGAAAAAAAAGCAGCTTAAAGTTAGATTAATTGCTCTGAGACCACTAGAGCAAAAATATGTTTGCCAACGACCAGACTGAGAGGCATCATGTCATCAGCATACCCATCATTGCGCTGGCAAGGATTGGTTATATAAACTGCTGCCTCTACAGCCTAAATCACTAAGAATACCAGAAGATACAGACAAAGAAACACTCCCCTCCCCTCATTCCCCAACCCACGCCCACATCCGATTGCAACAGAGTTTATAATTTAGTTACTATTGCATCTATTGCACCAGACCCCCCCTGGCCACTGATTATCCTGCAAATTTACCATTAAACCCCAAGGAGAGACACCTATAACGCTCTAGCTTAACTCAATCAGTCTTTGGCTTTCTAATGCTCAGATTTTAGGGGCTTTGATCTCTGCGTCAAAATATGTACAACACGATCTGCATTTGTTGTGGCTACAGCCAAACGACGATGAAAACACACAAAGGGACGTTTTTATCAGTCTGAATATGTATCTCAATTATAGAACACGACAAAATAGCTTTACTGATGCCATGTTTTCTTTTGAACTTCAATTATCTAGTTTGGGTCAGATTTGGGTATTCACAAAGAAACTCCAAGTTTGAAGGACTTTGCTGCTTTTCCACTTACTTAAGTAAAACTGCTCCTTCTACCAATCCCATGTCTGGCCTGCCCACTGATCCCCTGCACCAGGGGTTTTGCAAAAGATGTGACGCGACGAAACTCAATTGGGTAGCAAAGTAATCGAAGAGACGTTTGTGCGACTGGAGTTGAAGCGCGCGGTGTTGGCCTAAGCCTTTGATGCCAGTGCCTTTTCCAACCGTATTGTATAAGATGGAGACAGCCATGTTTTCTAGGCGCTGAAGCACTCGTGCCAATCCCGCACAGGCCAACCAGAAAGTTTCATTTCCACCGACGTGGGCACCAACTCGCCCAATCATTGGGTGGGATTTTCCGATCCAGGGTTGATCCCATGACGGGGGATGGGAAGTCGGAGGGATTCCCGTTGCAGAGCGTGGCGGTGAGCACGCCAAATCGCAAGACGTTCAGCCCTTTGATTACTCAGCCACACAGTTTACATCGAATCTCGTGGTGGGGGCAGACAGGAAGTCGGTCACCCGGCCAGCCATGTCAGGCGGCTATATCTAAAAGGCACCCAGACAGCCGTCCATTAGCGGCGCCTTGCAGGAAGATGTGCGTCGTAAGGCAGCAACCTCCAGCCCTACGATTCAGCGATGCCTCCCTGGAGATTCTCCTCCAGACCGTGGAGGAAAGAGTCCTTTCCAAGGGACGGCAGCAGAAGGCCCTGCCGTCTAACCACGGCGGCCTGGGAGGAAGTCGCCAGGGTGGTCAGCGCCCCATAGGGTCCATAACAGGACCCCCCGCCACTGCAGTGCAGGAAACAGATCGATGATCTAATCAGCACTGTTAGGGTAAGTGAACCTTCTACTCACTCCAAACTCACATCAGCACTCATTTTGTGATTCTACCATGGGACGTGGCATCATTGCCCAGGCAAGCATTTTTGCTGCCCACCCCACTAAGTGCCCTTGAGAAGGTGATGGGTTGCTGCCGTTGTGTACCGCTGCAATCCATGTGGTGCGCTGTTAGGGAGGCAACTGCAGGATTTTGACCCAGCCACAGTGAAGGCACAGCCATGGGGTTTGGAGTGGAGGGCAACCTGCAGGTGCTGCTGTTCCCATGCACCTGTTGCCCTTGTCCATTTAGCCTTTAGAGTTTGCTGGTTAGGAAGGTGACATCAAAGAAGCCTTGGTGAGTTGCTGCAATGCATCTTGTACATGGAACACACTGCGGGCTCTCTGCGTTACTGGTGGAGGGACTGAACGTTGGAGGTGGTAGATGGGGTGCCAATCAAGCGGGTTGCTTTGCCCTGGATGCTGCCTAGCTTGTTAAGTCTTTCTGGAGCTGCACATGTTCAGGCAACTGGAGAGTATTCCATCACACTCCTGACTTGTATCTCGTACACTGTGGGCAGGCTTTGGGAAGTCAGGAATTCGGTTATTAGCCACAGAATTGGCAGCCTACTCCCTGCTCTTTCATCAAACTTGCTCACAATCCATCTGTTTGTCCTTATGCAGGAGAAGACAACCCACAACAGGAGGGAGAGGGAAGACGGGAGGTGGGATGCCAGAGTTGTGACCCCCTCGCTGCATTTGAGCAGCAGGCTGCTGAGCTGGGTAGGCGAGGATAGGGCTCGTGGCTGTGCTGAGGGCGAGGTCAGCCTCTCTCAACAATCCAGTCAGGAAACATGCATTATTCCCCAACCTCCGGAAATTCAAGGTGATTGACCCGTGCAATGTTCGAACCAGCCCAGTCAGTCATTCGTTCTCTCATTTCTGCATTCCAGGTTCCAGCAAGAAGAGGGGGAAGCCGGTCCCCTCCAGTGAAGAGAGCTTCAGCCCCCAGGCCTCCTCACAGGAAGAAGAGCTCTCACCTGTAGAACCATCACAGCGTTCACCTGCCCCCGCCCCCTGCACCCTCCACCAGCCCACAGATACACATCTCGGTGGGTCAAATATCTAGTGTAGGCTCGAGCTCACACTCTAGTGGTCACTTCACAGTCGCAGGTCTAAAGCAGGAAGAGGTAGGAACAGCCAAGGTCTCTGGCACCCAGAGGACTGCTAGAGACCAGGCATCTGCTAAGTCAGAGTCTGATGACAAGCCTCTGGAATCAGCCATATAGAAATGTTAGAGGTACAAAGGGAAGCATAGAAACATTAGTTAGGGGCGTCAGAGGCCCTCAACAGAGTAGCATGAGAGATGGAGGAGTCCGTCCACGTTTTCTCCAATGCCGTGGCTCTGTCATGTAAGCGCATCCAAGTCTCCATGGGGATGATGGCGGATACCATGGAGTCCCAGGTCCAGCAAATTGCACAGTTTCCACCGCAAATGCCCTCAGACCTGCACACCATCACCGTAGCCATGGCTGTGCTCCAGCAATGGTTAGGTGAGAGGCGGGGAGCGTGGCGGAGCATCTCGATCTCCCTCCAGACGCTCCTTCTCCTCAAGGAGTCAGGGAGGGGCCTTCGGGCACCCAAAGGGTGGAGGAGCATCAGCTGAATGACTCCAGGGGCAACCAGGACACTGCAAGGATGTCCAGGCATTCCCAATCCCCACTGCCTGTGATCTGATCAGCCCCAGCTGCTCAGGCCAAGAAAGGTGCACCTGTCCCTGAGCAGGAGACCCAAAGCAGGCCTTGGACCTCCAGAGGATGCCCGCCAAAGTCATCACAGACAGGAGGGCATAGTAGTCAGCAGGCTGCCTTCACATCGCTGCAGATGGCAGGGATGCACCTAGATGTAGGGTTAGAAAGGTTAAGAAGTTCAGAATGCAGACTGGTGGCACAGGTTTACAATCAATGTATATAATTTTGGCACTTATAAATATTTGCTAATTTGCACTATTTGTAAGTCTCCTGGATTCCTTCTTGCTGCTGGTTGCTTTAATGTTCACCTACACTCCACCCCTTCCAGGTGATGAACATCCTGGGGGTCCAAGGATGGGTGTCCCTCCCCATAATACATGTCTGCTCATGGAGACATCACTCTTTGACAAGGGTGATGACAGCCATGGGTGAGAAAGTTCCCTCTCACACTATTCCGCTTGCCTCCTCTGCTCTTGAGACCATTAGAGAGAACTTTGCCTTGTCATAAGAGAAAGGCTAACTACATGAGCCCTTGTCAGACATGGCCATGGACCCAGGGAGGCTGAAGGTTTGCAGTCGTGAGTTGGCAGCCATTCACCAGCATGCCCCTTGTGGGCACCCACCTCCTCCTCTCCCCTCAATCTGACTGCAGCTGAGGGCCAATGGCTCAGAACAAGTGGCAGCTCAACACTTTGCTGGGATCTCATTGCTTTGTGTTGGGATTTCAAATGACCACAGCAATCATAATTCCTGTTATTATTAGGGTATTCCTGTAATTGTCCAGTTGTGCTGACCCTGAGCTCCATCCACCAGAAAGGACCCTCCTTCCACCTGATTTTTTTGCATCTGGACATCAATGGCATTGTCTTGCTACTGAGCTGCCTTTGTGAGAAGATGGCACATATCACTTTTCGCACCCACTCCAATACATTTTACCCTCCACTGCAAACCACCAACACCCCCCATCAGCATCGACACCCCCCACCCCCCTCCCCCTCTTCAAAGTCACTTTCAACCTTCCTTCTGTAACCCTTGAACCTCCCCCCATCACCCTGGACGCTATATCTATAACCCTGCCCATGCCTTCCCTCCTCGCAGAGACTACACCTGTCACCGTTCTCACGCCCACCATGACCCTTATCCCTTCAACCTTTCTTCTCCTTTTCCATGACCTTCCCGACCAACTCAACACCCGAGAAACATGAACCTTTTGCCTCCCACCCTATGGCGTCCCACTCCCTCCTGTGACTGTAATCGTCCCAGCTGAACAGCAACGCCCTCGATTTGCTCCCCAGGACTCTGATATCGGCTCAATCCAACCCACCCTATAACACACTATGCACCCCCGCCCCCCCCTCCCCTAGACCACCATTCCCCACCCCCCAACCGATTGCAGACTCCCCCTTCCCCGGAGCCCCCCTGCCCTAGCACCTTGGACTTCACCTTCCACACTTACCTTCCCCCAATCTTGAACTTCGCCCTCCAATCCACCTCCCTTCGTATCTTCCAACTCCACCCGCCCCACCCACCCCCTTCCTTCGTGGCACATGCCCTGCTGCACAGGAGACAGCCGGTAACCGGGAGAAGAGCTCTGGGGATGGGGAAGGCAGCGTTCAGTGGCAGAGAGGTCCAAGGGGGTCTCCCTTGCCGGTTGCATGCCACATTCATCAAGTCGGGTAACTGATGAGCTTAAATTTCCACTGGCGGGTCAGACAATTTCGTGAAGGTGCAAGATTCCGGTCTGATGCCCCATCAATGAGCATGCATGAGATGCGAAATATGTTCCCGACGTTCGCTAAGCAGGAAAGACAACCCGCCATGAAATTCGGCAGAGGAAGATCCCAATCTGATTTCCTGGCATCAGGAAACTGATTTTTGGCCTCTGCCAGATCTTCCGCTCGCACCCAGCACGATTCCTGCCACTGGTGGGGAGGGAAAATTCCACCCATTGTCCTTACAAAATGTTGCAAACAGTGACTTTGTTTATGCATTGATCTAAACACATACAGATCAGCATATCCCACGATGTAAGCAGGGCAAATTCATAGCAGCTGGCACTGCTAAAATCTGTCTGCTTTTTTACAGTTGTTCCTGGGGTTCCTATTGCTCACCCCCTTTTTGCCCAGAGGACATTAAGTAGCACTGTTGGGAGAACCACAAGACCATCCCAGGATAACTTGATCTCAGTTGTTCCAACCTTGAAGCCGCATTGATTCTCTTCATAAGACCTCTCCCTGGCTGTGCAATAGGAATTCAATCCGCAGGAAATGATAGAAACGAGCCTCCTGTCTGCTGTTTCATGGACAGCATGCTTCAAGAGCACAAACATGCACCTTGTCAATCATCAACCATGTCAATCATTTTACAGCCACACCAGGGAGCTAAGTTAAAAACATAGAAGCAGGAGTAGGCCGCCATACAGCTCCTCAAGCTTGCCCCACCATTCAATAAGTCAATTTTCTATCTCAACTCCCCTTCCCCTCCTTACCCCGTATCCTTTAGTACTCTCAGCAGCCAAAAATCTATCAATGCCAGTCTTTAATATATTCAATCATTGAGAGCATTGCAGCCCTTGTGGATAGAAAATTCCAAAGATTCACACCCCTTGAGTGAAGACATTTCTCCTGGTCTCAGTCCAAAACATTTGACTCTTTACCCTGAGCCTGTGTCCCCATGTTCTAGGTTGTTTGCGTAGCCTACACTATCTGAAAGATCCCCATCAGTTCCTTGCTGTTTGGTTGCAACAAGTGCCAGTGACAGGCCTAATTAGGCTGTCGCGAGACTTGAACATTTTTCCAAATGCTAGACTACGACATTTTCAGACTTCCAATCCATGAGAATTTTACATAAAATGGTTTCGAGATTCCACTGAAAATATTGAGGCTCACTCACTCACTCGCTCAAAATGCAATCACTTGCACACACGCCTGAATTTTCACTCCCAATTCGGGAGCACAGAGTGGGGAAAATTCCTGGCCCTGCAAACCCAACTCGGGAGAAAGTGCCCCAGATGGTCTACTTTTCAGCTGGTGGGTATTAACTGGAGTTGGGCCCATTGTCCCAGAAACAGGAGGGAGGCAGAGGTAGCATGTGCGAAAGGCTCAGCTTGGTTATCTGGAGCTTTGTCCCAATTGTGAAAAAAAGACAATAAAACAAAAAACATCTCTCCAGCCCTCACCACTCACACCCCCTCACCCCCACACATACCCCCCATGCTCCATCCATGACAACCCATGTCATCCCATCCCTGATGGCCCCTCATACCACCCATGTGAACCTTTGCGCCTCTATCCACCCTTCATGGCCCTATATAGCCCCTATGTAGGCCTTTGCCAATCTCTAGCCATCCCCATGGCCCTTGATAGTCTCTACCCCAACCTATGCCTCTCAATGTACCCACATGGTCCTTTATAGCCCCTATGCTAACTTAGTGCCAACTCATGCCCACCCAAGCCCACAACCCACCACCCTTTGTCCTTACAACCTCCATGCCAACTCACCCAGTATCTGCCATGGGCAGACCTCAGGACCTTTACTGAGAAGAAATAAAATAAAGTTCCAAGAGCCTATTGCAGGCTTTATTTTTATTTTAAAAACACTTTCATCCATAAAATCCATTCATTACATCTACATTCCTTCAACTGCATAATCCCTCATAAAAACAAACATTTCATTTAAGTGCTTAATTCCTTATAAAACGAATATTTATAGTCATAGCCCTGCATGAAAACCTTCATAACCACTTGGAACTGTCAATCAAGTTGTGAACTGACAGGCACCCCACTATAATAATGATAGGTTGTGAAATCAGTCATGCAGCACAAATCCCATAATGATAACCCTCAGGCTCATGTCAAAAAACAGAGTGAAATAGCAAGCACTGCATTTTTTAAACTGGAGCTTTTTTTTAAATTGAAAGGCCGGGAGACTTAAATGCTTTGACAGCTTGGCCGTTCCCTTGACAGCCTCACAGTTCCAATCAGTTTGACAGTTCCAATGAGTTTATCCACTTTTTACACACATTCATATCTACTGTTAACAAGCCCAAAGGACACCTGACCTTTCCCAAAGGGCACTTGATCTCTCCCAAAGAGCACAGTACCTCTCCCAAAGATGTTTCTGGACCTATCCAAAGGTGTACCCTGCCTCTTCAAAGAACTCTGGCAGCTATAGACCTTCTCCTGTAAGGTCTAGAGCCCACAATTCATGTTTTGGACATCCTAGTTACAAAAATTGGATCTGTTTGAAGGTAGCTGTGATTTTACATGTGCTGCTGCCACCATGAACAACAGGTGTGAAAACTACAGTCCAATCTCATCCCACCCCACCCCTCTCTCCCCCCTCCCCCCTATCCCCCTCCCCCCCACCCCCCCCCCCCCCCCCCCCCCCACCACACCCCCACCCACCCACCAGATGAAAATGGTTAGTGGCGGGTTCAGGAGCGGGACTTCCAGAATTGAGTCTCCGGCGCAATTTTGGCTAAGTGAGAGACCCTCTTTATCTTCATGAAAATTCCAGCCACATTTAAAATCGGGCCTAAAAATGGTCTCAATTTCATGAAACAACAAGTTCCACTGAAATTTCTTCAGAGTATCATCAGCCAGGATGGATAAAACGCATGGGAATAGAGGCCGGAGAAAATGATTGAATTTACACCACAGTGTTTCTCCAAGTCCTTCCTTATGCTTAAGCTATTAAATGGTTTATGCACATTAGACACAGCGGTCAGGAGTGACTTTGAGCACAAGTGGCAACTTGGGTGCTAACTGCACAAAAAATTACTTCAGTTCTCATTAGGTTTTTGTTGCTCAGGTTTCTGCTCAAGCTCATTTGCATATTGCCAAACAACAATGTTCCATAAACCAGTGCAATTGGCAGTGTTTAAGATTGTAAGTTGTTTTTTTTTAAACTTGGCATTCATAGATCCTTGTTCTGTTCAAGTATGCAAACATACGAATATATGAATTAGGAGCAGGAGTAGGCCACTCAGCCCCTCGAGCCTGCTCTGCCATTCAATAAAATCATGGCTGATCTGATTGTATCCTCAACCCCACATCCCTGCCCACCCCTGATAACCTCTCACCCCCTTGTTAATCAAGAATTTATCTAGCTCTACCTTAAAAATATTCAAAGACTCTGCTTCCACCGCCTTTTGAGGAAGAGAGTTCCAAACACTCACAGCCCTCAGAGAAAAAAATTCTCCTCATCTCTGTCTTAACTGAGCAACTCCTTATTTTTAAACAGTGACCCTCCTAGTTCTAGATTCTCCCACAAGAGGAAACGCCCTCTCCACATCCACCCTGTCAAGACCCCTCAGGGTCTTAAAGGTTTCAATCAGGGATTGTGAATTGGACATTTTACTGCTGCTGATTCAGTTTAGCCAGAGCCCACCAAACTGTTTAATGGATAAAAGCAAAATACTGCGGATGCTGGAAATCGGAAACAAAAACTAAAATACCTGAAAAAACTCAACAGAAGTTCTGATGAAGAGTCATACAGACTTGAAACGTCAACTGAATTCCTCTCCGCAGATGCTGTCAGACCTGCTGAGTTTTTCCAGGTAATTTTGTCTTTGAAACTGTTTAATGGGGTTCATTAAAGGATAAGATAAAGGGGTCTCTGGGGGAATCTGTGCCATCAAGACTGTTGTGAAAATAACTAAGGAGTTTCTGGAGTGGTGTTTGGGTAACAATCATCTCCAGGGGCCTCAGATGGAATTTGGCTGCCGGGGAACACAATTCAAGGGTCAAATCAATTGAATTGGAAAGTGAAAGATCCTGTGTACCAGGGTTAGAGAACCTTGGAACTACACATGGTGCCACATGTGATGTGGGTGCTTGTGGTTTTGTGAGACATATCTGTGTTGTATTAGTTATTTAAAGCAGAATTTAGCTTTTTATTTGAAGTGTCATTTGCCTGTTAATACATGTGTAATTTATGTTGATTCTGGTTCATATTAAACTAAAAATGATAAAAAGTGAAATCTCGTTGGTAATTCCATCATTTGGGGCTCAGTCAGTAAATTCAGTTATGTGCATGATTCCCCCATAGGGATCGTAACAATATCCAGACCACCACATATCAATAATCTTACTTTAAATAATTGAAGTGACTTTAAAAATTATACAGAACTATTTACTAGTTTCAATAGTGTGGAATAATCATTTTCTGAGTCAATTTTATTTAAAATTGAAAGCTTTTAAAAAGATGCCTAACAGAGTCCCACTGAATAAAATATGTTTAATTTTAAGAGCTTCCTCATTCGCAAATGGCAATATTAGTGAAACTCACCATAGTAATTAATTTTTTCTGAGGGTGTGGTCAGTTATGTGGGCTGGGCTAGATTCAAGTGGAATTTTTTTTTTAAACCTGCTCAAAAGATCACAGAAATCCGATTTGTGGTGGATATAATTCACATTTGAAATTCCTTGATCTTTTGTGGGGATTTGACTGATCTTTTTTGTCAAACTGCACCGAGGAAACCAGCAGAAACAGCAGGTCAGAATAATATAATTCTGTAACTTTTTTATCATTTTTAATGTAACTCATTCTGAAGCCATAAGTATACAATTCAAAGATACAAAAATACATTATGGGCTGAATTTTCACCCCTTTCGGTGGGGGGAAGTTGATGGGCAGGTGTGTGAGGGCGCGGTTCCGATCGGCGCCCCCGATCAGAGGCGCGGTGCCTTTTTACATGGGCGGGCCAGTTAAGGCCCACCCAGTGTGACATCCGCACAGAAGCGCCATGTGCTCCCTGTGCGGGCGGGGGAGGAACCCCAAAATCGAGAGTGCGCTCTTTCACGCATGCGCACGAAAGAGCGCATTCATCTCCCTGAGGCTAAGTGCAGCCTCAGGGAAATCAGCTGTACATGTAAAAAAGTAAGTAGAAAAATAAAAATTCCCTTACATGTCCCCTCAGGTGACAATGTCACATGAGTTGGGACATGTCCATAATTTTTACACAATCTTTATTAAAAATTTTTAAAGCCTACATGAAACCTCATGGATGAAGTTTCATGCGTTTTCTAGTTCCCGCTGGGGCTCCTGGCCTGCCCACCAACCTTAAGGTTGGACGGGCAGATCCTTTAATTGCTTAATTGACCCCGTCAATGGCCTCAAATGGCCATTGACAGGTCGGTGGGCGCACAGCTGATTTCGCTGCGGCCCCGCCTTCCTGAAAATTAAAATCAGGCACGGTGACGTCAGGAGTTCCCCCCGATGTCACCGCACGTCATTTTACGCATCGGCGAGCGGACCCCGCCCCCGCACCCCCCCCCCCCCCCCCCCACCTCCTCGCCAAATCGTAAAATTCAGCCCTATAAATCTCTAATGGGAAGTAACACAAAAATTGCTGCTAAAACACCAGAAAATATGACTTTGGATCACGTCACACTCATAATTTTAAGTGCATGTTTATGGCCTGTTGAGGACTAGAGTAAATTCTGGATTTTGCATGAACTTCACTTTTCCATTGGGTAGGAAGGACTATGTAAATGAGAGAGTAAAGATTTTGGTGGAAATTTTGAAGAATTGGAGTAAAAATATTAGGAAATTCGGGTGCTACAAAAAAAAAGACATCAGTCACTTGCATCTAAATTCCCTCAATTGTTTGTGCTGAATTTCAGCATTGCGCCATACTTATGCATAAAATTTCTGGAAATTCCAGGCTATTATGAATTTGTAATGTAATATATTGCAGTTTAAATAGCAGTGTTCTACCCTTTACATTATCCAATAAACCAGATAACAAACTGTTCATTTTTTATTTCATCTTTTCCTAACACCTGACACTTTCTACATCAATCATTTCTAAAATAAAGATAGCAGTACAATTTGCTTGGGATAATTAATGAAATTAGCTGATTTTCACTGAAGCAGTAGCCTTCAAATTGGAGGAGATTGCCATGTATGTGTCTTCACACATAAGATGGATGAGAGTGGGATACAGGTTCAAACCTGTTCCCCTTACTCTATGCTGATTCCTATATAAACTGCTTGTTACAGAGAGTTATCAAAAATCCCTGCTGGTTTGTACAAGGTTATGTGTTGCATGCTGAAACAAATGCCTTTGATCCTTACCCTTGGGAAATGTCCACCGGGTAGACTCGTTGAAAGGCCACCCAATGTTTTCTGAAGGTGATATTTGGTACATCAAGATTTGCAATTTTTAATAGAAATGTAGTTTCATTATTTGTTTCTCTCATAAAATATTTCATAAGCCTTTATTGCCAGGATGACTCCCGATTCCTGATGCAATATTTCAGTGGAACCACAATGTAAGATATGCCCAATAAACCCATGCATTTAGGGCTATCAAAAAGGCTTGTTTTGTTTATTTATCAAGTCATTTTTTTAAACCATCTCTTTCACTATATCAGGGAAATGCCTGCTTGCTCTTTTGTGACAGAAGAGAGATCATAGGGGTCATGCAATGTTCACCTCGAATGTACATGGATGCTGATAGTTGAGCAAAATAAACGAAGAACAGAATAAGGTAGTAATGAAGTCGAAAAATACAGAGTTGTTTACGAAATGGAATGGTAAAGGCAGTGAGGGAGATTGATTAAGTGTCTGTAAAGAAGGGGATAACTGATTTGCAATAGTTTAGGAAACTGTTCTTCTGCCTCTGATAGTTTGCTTTGAAACCAAAGCGCAATGTTAAAATGGAGACCTTGGGATGAATTTTTGCCCCTAAGTCAGGAGTGCAGAATCAGGAAAATTCCCAACTCCGCAAACCCAACTTTGGGGAAAGTGCCCTGAATGGTTTCTGTAGACAATGGTTTCTGTAGACAACAGGCTTACGCACGAGTACTGGAGGCTTCATTAAGGCTATTTCACACATTTCTCTTAGATTTCACAACGCCTTCTCCTGACACATAGCCTCATTCCCCTTTTCATATGTTTCTCCCTATTTAATATGTAAATTCAATTGTTTCCATACGTCTTTGGAACTTTACCTTTCTCATAATATAAATCTTTTCATGTTGCCAATATTCTCATTAACCTCTGAAATTCAAACCTCCCTTCATCTATCTAAAAATGCAAATTCACTTCACACCTTACACGCTAAGACCATGTTTACCTACTTAGCATTTTAAAGACACTTCTACAACTTACTTCTTTTGATAACTTCAACTTGCAGTCTACTTGGCTACAAAATGTAATTAAATCACACACAGACAGACCTAACTATATGCCCATAAGCCTACTTTACAATAAACCAGGAAATATTATGAAAATTATTATACCTTCATGACAGGCTATAAAATCAAAAACAACCCACAAGCCCTGATCCCTCACACTCCCTCACCTCCCCCCTCCCCCTGCCCCATCTATGTCAACTCATGCCTTTCACCCACTCCCATGATCCTTATAGCCCATATGCCAACTTAGTGCCAATACATGCCAACCCATGCCCCCATTCACCACCCTTTGCCCATACACTCTCCATGCCAACTCACTCAGTATCCACTCTCATTCATAGAATCCCATTCAATAAATTTAAATTCCTTCAAGTACTTAATCCGTTTTAAAATTCAACATTTCCTCCAAGTTTTTAATCCCTTATAAACACAAACATTTTCTTCAAGTACTTAATCCCATATGAAAAAAATGATGTGTTCCTACATCAAAGGTGGCTAATTCTTTATAAGCACTTGGAATTGTTGATCAAACTGTGACCAACAGCAGTTCTCTAGCATCCCCCAGTGTGATAATGAAAGGTTGTGGAAGCATTCAAATAGCATTAATTCTATAATGATAATCCTCAGGCTTATGTGATTAGACAACTGGTGAAATTGCAAGCAGGGTCACAGCAGGCTGTACTTTTGTTAATTTAAAGGACTTGGGGATTTAATAACTTGACAGTTGGACAGTTCCACTGAGCTTATGCACATTCATATCTACTCTTAACAATGCCAAAAGGCACCTGATCTCTCCCAAAGGGCACCTGATCTCTTCCAAAGGGGTATCTTGCTTCTCCCAAAGGAACCTTAGCATTCCCAAAGGGTATCTAACCTCACTTAAAGGGTACCTGGACCTCCCCAAAAGGATACCTTACCTCTCCAAATATCTCCAGCAGCTTTACACCTTTTCCTCAAATGCCTAATGCCCACGATTTGTTTTCTGGACATCCCAGAAATGAAAATTGCATTTGAACCATGGATGTGCAAACTACAGCCTGCCCCATTCTCCCCTGGCGAAAATGTTGGGTCTTGGGTTCGGGGAGGGGGCAGGACTTCTGGAATGGGGACCATTTTGACTCAGGCATGCAACCCTTCTGGCTTTGTGAAAATTCAGGCCTTGCAGTCTATCAGCTCTAAGACTCTCAAGTGCAAGGAGGCTGAGGAAGTCTTCCCCAGTTCCCATTGTGCATGAGTCCACAGCTCAAAACTGATCAAGATGTGGCAACATTTTGACATTAAATCAGTAATCTCAGTCACAGAAGTCACACAAGGATGATTGGCGTGGAAAATAAAAATTCTGCTTTAGTAGATTAGGGAAAGTCTTCCAAGGTTGGCAGTAAAACACGTTGGCCGGGGTTTTCCGCCCCATCATGGCAGGACCCACTGGAGGAGATTTGTCGGCCCAGCCAAAAGTCCATTGACATTCGGCAGGACCAGACAATCCCAGCGGCGGGCAGGGCTGGAAAATCCCACCCATTGTTGACTCTTGTTCATAAAGAGATTTGCTTTAGCTGGAGATATTGGCATGGTCATCCATATTTAGTGGAATATGTAGGACGCTTACTCACTGTCCCCGGTGATAACCACGTAAAAAATCTAGATTGCCAGTCTACATTATTCAGCCTGGTTATAATCTACAGATGGTATTCCACGTTCATAATTCAAACAGAATGATAATGTTCGTCAGAATGTTTGAACATCTATGACCGTATCTATTTTTAATCTTCAATCTCTCTTACAACCAGATATTCATCCAGCTCCTTTGCAGAGGAGCTAATCAACATAGCACTGATGGGAGTCCACTTCTATCACCTATGACTGAATCTGAAGGTGGAAGGAATCTTCTCCCTTAAGGTTTTAATTTGACCAATTCTGTAATCATATCTTCTGATCACAATTTTAGCAACGTGACTTAGTATGACTACATTATCCAAGCCTATAAGCATTTTGAAGTCTTGGATTATGTCCCATCTTGAGCTTCTTCACTGGAAGCAAATCAAATTTTTGCAACCAATTCTCATACCTTAAAATTTTGAAGCCCAGAATCATTCCTGGTGTTGTTCTTTGAACTTAGCTGAACTTGTGCCAATCATTGCACGCAATAATCCAAATGTGATCTTACTAAATGTTAATTGTGGTTGACAATCACACTCAAACCTCTACAATCACAGGTGGACATCGATCCACTGTTTACATGTTTTGTCTGCAAGCTGTACTACATAACAATTACCATTACAAACTGTATTTGTACTTGTTTCCAAGTGCTGCCTAATTTGTCTGCAATGTGGCACAGATTGGATTCCTGTCTATGTTGCTGGCAATGATGCCTTATGTGATCACATTAGCAAAGTGCTTTGTTCCATATCATTTCTTAGAACCAAGTCCATTTATTACTGTATTTTCTATTGCTAAATAAGCTTCGAATGTGTCTAACTTACCTGGGTATTAATGCCTCATGACTTTTTAAATTTTCTGTCAAAGATTCAATTGTGGATGTGGAACCTTATCAAATATGTTCTAAACATCGAAATGGGTTCAACCCTGTGTGTATCCCTTGCCATTCCTTTATTGGGCAGGGATATTTTCTCTGTATCCTACTTACAGCCACATTATAAGCAGGAGTACAAAGAATGTGTCTCCAATCTTGCTGCAAATATTCAGCAAAGAAAATTTTTGCTTAGTTACCTCCTCAGAGAATTCCAGCGGCTTTGTGAGGCATAGTTTATTGCGTCTAAAACTTGCTGACTTCCCTTTCAGGCCTCCACGTTGTTTAGATGAACAACTGATAGCAGCCTGTAAACCATTCTTGATCATTTTCTCCACTACCAGTGTTAGAATAACTAATCTCCAAATTCCTGATTAACATCATTTTGTGAACGTTAAGATTGAATGAGTCACATGCTAGTCTTCAGCTCCAATACATGGAGTTGTCGAACAGGTTTACCCGGAATCTCGCCAAATGGGTTAAATTCCTTTACATCCCTCACAGGCGGTGCTAATAAAGATCTTTTCTTCCTTATGATATTTCCGATGGCAACTTAACTGAATATGCTCAATGGCCCAACCTCCACTGCTCTCTGTGGACGAGAGTTCCAAAGGTTAACGACCCTCTGAGAGAAGAAATTCCTCCTCATCTCCATCTTAAGTGGGAGACCCTTTATTTTTAAACTCTGCCGCTACTTATAAGTTCCCCCATCAGGGGAAACATCCTCTCAGCATCTACCCTGTCAAGACCCCTCAGAAACTATAGGCTGGATTTTTTGTAGGAGAATATTTCTCCCCCCCCACCCATTAGAAAAGGCGCGAACGACTTTAAAAAAAAGCTGCCCATAGCGATAATACACAGCGGGCGATCTAAACAAGCAGACAATGGGCCTTACGCTAGGCCCATTGGAAAGAACGCCCGCCCTCAAGAGCTCCCAGACAACCTGATTAGCCGGCAGCAATAGCAGTCCCAGCAGCGCCAGGACTCAGTAGTGGGCACTGCTGGAACTGCAAGCAAGACTCAGGGAGACAACGACAAACCTAGATCTAGGTCTAGGGTAAGTTTGGGATTTTTTTGGGCAGGGAGGGATCAGGTACCCTGGGGGATTGGGGAAGCGGGTTTTTGGAGGCAAGGTGGGGAGGTGCAAAGGTGGGGATATCATCTTGGGATCGTACCCCCGATGCGCACAGGGTTGCCCCAAATGATGTACTCCCCGTCACCCCGCTTCTCCACCTCAAATGGTGAAAAATCAGATTCCCCATTCCCGCCTACCTGCCAAGCCAACCACATTATGGCACGGGCAACGTAATAGCCGGGCCAACTGGTTTGTTAACAAGCCAATTGCCTGTTAATTTTTATTAAATGGCAAGTGAACTGGCAATTTCAGCACCAACCCACCTACCATATTATGGGAAACTGACGTGTTGACATTGGGTTTGTGACCCAACATCACCGCACCGGATCTTACACATGCAAGGAATGGCAGCAGTCCTAATTCGCAAGCATAAAATCCCAGCCTACATGTTTTCAATAACATCACCTCTCATTCTTCTAAACTCCAGTGAGTATGGGCCCATCTGCTCAACATTTCCTCATAAGACAACCCTTTCATCCCAGGTATCAGCCTAACGAACCTTCTCTGACCTGCTTCTAGTGCAAGTATATCCCTCCTTAAGTCAGGGGACCAAATCTGTACATAGTACTCTAGATGTGGACTCACCAATGCCTCGTACAGTTGTTAAAAGCAAAATGCTGCGGATGCTGGAAATCTGAAACAAAAGCAGAAAATGCTGGAAAAACTCAGCAGGTCTAAAAGCATTTGTGGAGAAAAAAAACAGAATTAACGTTTCGAGTCCTTATGACTCTTCTGCAGAGCTAAAGAGAAGTAAAAATGTAATGAAATTTATACTGTTTAAGGTGGGGGGGGTGGAGCTGGTGAAGCTGGATAGAAGGCCAGCGATAGGTGGAGGCGAAGGAGAGATTGCCAGAGATGTCATGGAGAAAAGGACAAAGGGGTGTTAATGATAGTGATACTGGCTAAAGGAGGTGTTGATGGTGGCATTAAGGTCAGAAAGCAGAATGTGATAATAGCAGGACAAGGGTAAGCACTCTGGAAAGAACAACATGGACAATTGACAGGTGGCCCTTATGGGGTTGGGGTTGGGAGAGGGGATGGTGGTGGGAAAAAAAGACTGAAAATAGGATAAAACACTGAATAAAAATTAATTTAAATAAAAATAACTGGACAAAAATAAAAATTAAAAAATTAAGAAATGAGAATGAATATTGAAAAAAGGATATAAAGGAGTTGAGGATGGGGGCTGGAGTTCACGGTCTGAAGTTGTTGAACTCAATGTTAAGTCAGGAAGGCTGTAAAGTGCCTAGTCGGAAGATGAGGTGCTGTTCCTCCAGTTTGCGTTGAGCTTCACTGGAACATTGCAGCGGGTCAAGGTTAGACATGTGGGCATGAGAATAGGGTGGAGTGTTAAAATGGCAAGCGACAGGAAGGTCTGGGTCATGCTTGCGGACAGACCGAAGGTCTGGGCCATTCTTGTTGTATTATTATGCTGCAAATGAATATGTGAAGCAGTTTGGGATTTTTCTGAAATATGCCCAAGTGCTATAAACACAACTCTTTTCTATACCCTCACAGGTTATTCTAGCTTTGTTTCTTTATCTTTCTCTCACACTCTCTCATTATCACACCCTCTCGTTCTCTTATTTTCTTTCTCTCTCACTTTCTTCCTCTTTTATCTCTGTTTCTCTCTCTTATTATCTACCAGTATGAATTTATATTAAATGAATTTATATGTACCTTATTCTGCCCTTTGCATTTTTCTATTTTACACCTGGTACTGAAATCCCCGTGATTATCGTGCTACGAGTACCTATAGCCTTTCTTATTTGCCTAAAATGCTCACTATTTGCCTGTTCATCTTGATTTACCCCTTGTCGACATGGCAATGTGATTGTGAGAACAGCTACATTTACACACAAGAGCGTCCAATAATATTTACTCCAGCAGAGTCTCCTTTTTATTATTGGAATTAATCCAAAGTTTAATTTGAATCAAGCAAATCTTGATAATTAGTAAAGGAAGATGGGTGAGCTTTTGTATAAAGCCTATTGTATTTTAATGACCAAATCAGCAGTAGGTATAGTCCACTAAATAAAGCAAGTGTCTTCGGGGACAATTATAAGGTACATTAATTTGATTTATATACGTGAAGTTCATTTAAAGCAGGCAAATATTTTGTGTTGCTATTGCATTTGTCTCATAAAGTATTTTATCATTTTATCTCATCCACAATATATTAACCATATGCCATCATAAAGTTGTATTCAAAAGAGCTTTGTCATATAAACACATTTTTAAAAAAAACTCATTCTTTAAAATGACTACCTATTCGAAAGCATTATCCTGGCTTCAAATTCCAATTTTTAAAGAAACAAAACTTCTTCTATCAAAAGCTATTTAGCTTTAGTATTGACTGCAGTTACAGCACTTGTTGGAATCTGCCTTTACACTGCAGTGTCAGGGAGGTTGACGATCATCGAATCTATGGGGAGAATCTTCGGCTCGGCGAGCGGGGACAGGGACCTACTCGCCGGGGCGTAAAACAACATGGGGGTGAAGTCGGGCGTGCGTCCTGACGTCGCCGTGCGTCACTTACATTTTCAGTTCGGCGGGCGCACACTGGAGGCAGCTGCTCACCCGCCGAACTGTCAAAGGCCCTATTAAGGCCACTTAACTAACATTTTAAATAATTAACGGAGATGCCCGTCCAACCTTAAGGTTGGCGGGGGGGCAGGCGAAGAGCCCAGGCAGCCTTCGCGTTTTTCATGGAACCTCATCCACGGGCGGGATGAGGTTTCGTGAATGATTTTAAACTTTCTCAAAATTTTTTATTGAAATTAATGCACACGTCCCCAGCTCATGTGACAGTTTCGCATGAGGGGACGTGTCATAAAAAATTTTTCAACACTTTATTGAACTGTTAAAACTTAAAACCAATCTCCCTGAGGCACCTCTGCGCCTCAGGGAGATTTCTCCGCTCTTTTGCGCGCACTCCCAACTCAAGGAACACCCGCCCACCCACACAGGGAGTGCACAGCGCTTCCAGGGTGCGCGTCATGCTGGGTGGGCATTAATTGGCCGGCCCACGTAAAATGGCGGCGCAGACCCGATCGGGGGTGCCAATCGGGTCCGCGCCCACCCCCGCACAACCCCCTCCACCCCACCACCAACGTGGGGAAAATTCTACCCTATGGCACAGGAATAGGCCATTCAACCTAACTGGCCTATATATTACACACAAGCCCCCTTATTGGGAGATTTTTAAAAAATTTTTAAACCATTACGAAGAAGTGGATTATTTTGGGAACCTCCAAGGAACAAGAGAAGTTATTTTGTTTTGGAAGCACTTGAAGAAATAGTGAGATGGTTTGACAGAGATTTTCAGAAAATTTACCAAAAGAAAGTGATAAATTGTTTTGGGAGCATTTAGCAAATGCTGGGGAAGGCTCAATGCGCTGTGTCACTCTCCATGTGTGGCCTTAAACAAACAATATACCCAAGTACTTGAGATTCAAAGGCAAACTCTATTCAATCCTCATTTGATATACCCGCAATATACTTCCTAGTGTCACAGACAGAATTTTACATGTTTCTTACTGTCTATGGTCAATATGTTTTATATGTGATGTGTGTGTATTTTCTTATCGTCAGAGTGGTTGTCCCAATTTAAATAATCCCAGCCGGAAGCCTTTTTGTGAGTTTGAAAATAAAGAAGGTTATTTATTATCCCATGCTTGCCCCAGTGTTTTTAAAAAGGCAAAAGGACTCAATCATTCAACTCACACATGCTATCACTCAAGACTAGATACAGATGAAGAAAAAACAATACGATTACAACGTAGAATTGCCTCAGTCTCTCTTTCACGGCAGCCCTGTAGCTTCTTAGATGAGTTGACACTCTGAGTTGAAGCAAGGATTTTGAGAAAGCTGCGTGGCTTCTTGTAGTTGAATTGCCAGGTTCTCAGGTGAACTTGAAGTTGGAGCAGGTTGGGGAGAGTTCTCCTCTGGCTTTCAAGGTATTTCTGTTTATCACCTTGGCTGCTTAGTTGACTGCAGCTGGCTTGATGGCTTTCTGATGGTCTCTCTGTCTCTGCAGAGCTGATTCATGCTGTTTTAAAAACAGGCAACAAACATGGCTGTCTCCCCCATGTGACCTGTTACAAGTCCAAAGCCCTTTTCCAAATAAGGTGAGTGGTCAGATCAATAAACGTCCTGTGTTTATCATTTGACTCTTTGAAATTTAACCAATCTGGGTATGGATGAGGGATCATCATAATACAATGCAAGATCGATGGGGACCCATTCACATTTGTCAAATACACATTGAAATGCCCATGGTGAATCACAAAGGCGAATCAGCTGGAATGCTATAGTCCTTTTGTTGAAATTCCATCCTTAAACAAAGGGATGTGTGAATTTCCTGGATGACTGTAAATGTCCATATTTAATTAGATATTGGCTTGAGTTTCAAGGCAGTCTGGAGCTGTTACTGCCAAAGGTCAGGTGACTTGCGGCGGCAATTTTAACAGTCTGTTTTTGTTCAAACCTTTAAAGTATTGTCTGAAAATTCATAATATACCAGAGCGTGACACCAGCAGGAATCACTGGTTAATGTTAAGGAGCAGGAACCCTAGCTGATGTTTCACCTCCTGTGGCTAATTGCAGTATCTCCTATTACTATTACTACTATTGAAAACAGGCTGCCCAACACAGATTAGGGGTTCAGTCTAACATCTTTCTGCTCCATGTATCTCATTACCATGTATTTGAGTGCATTAGACTACTGGGACAGCGTATAAACTGTGATTTCTGGCTCAGTTACACTCTATAATGTATGTATCAGGGCAGAGATCATTTAGACCAAATCTTGATCCTCAATGTGCATGATGCATATTCCTGGTGGGAATACTTATTAGCAGAGGGAGCTTCCAACAACCTGCATTTATATAAAATGCCTTTAAAATAGTAAAATATTCCAAGGCACTTTGCTGGAGCTTTGTCAAACAACATTTGACAACAAGCCAGGGAAGAAGGTATTAGGACAGGTGACCAAAAGCTTGGTCAAATAGGTAGGCTTTAAGGAGGATCTTAAAGGAGGAGAGAGAGGTGGAGAGGCTTGGGGAGGAATTTCCAGAGCTTAAGGCCAGACAGTAGAGTTAAAGCTGCCATATAAATGCAAGTTGTTGCTGTCGATGATGATGATGATGATGATGATGTGAGGCAGAAGCCAGGCACTTCCAAAATATGAAGTGAGCGTAGAATAAACTGGATGAAAAATATTTCAATCAGGAAAGGGAATCATCCAATCACAATGACAGATAGACCTTCTGCCATCCTATCAATTGTACTATGGTGTGAGATTGAGAGAAAAGTACATCTTCTTTTCAAAACATCATGACAGAGAACCATCGTAGATACTGCTCAGGAGAAATGAAGAATATGATAACAAAAACCAAACACTTAGAATATGGACTTTAAAGTAATATTGTAAAGTCCTGCAGAAGTTAATTAATTTTAAAATTATGCTCCATAAAAACCTGCAGTACTTAATTCATTTTTACTGGTACAAACCCAGCACTGCTCATTCAAATTTAAATTCGACTCTTTAAAAAGTTGAGCTTTTATTTTAAAGTAAAACCCCAAACGCAGGTGTTGCTTCAAATCAGGAAGAAGGCCGGCAGAAAGAGGGATCTGATTTTGCTGGCATTATTACTGAATTCACATCATCTTGAGAATAAATGTGAATAAATGTGATTATGATTTCCAACCTCACCAGGAAAGGGTTACATTATCATGCTCCTCAGGACATGTACCTTCCCAAAATGTGTGACAGCTGTAGATTTTGTCCTGCACCAGCAGCTTTGTATGACATGAAAGTTGCAGGACAGTGAGGGGCCTGTGAAGAACGTTGGTCCACAGACAGTGGTTAGAATGTGGAACTTAATACCACATGGAATAATTGAATATGCTGATAGGATTAAATTAACTGGGGCAGGAAGAGGCCTATGTGGGCCAAAAGACCTGTTTCTATGCTGCAAATTATATACACTGCCAAGTAGCATAGGTTTACTTAGTCCAGTGCCTTTCAACCTCTGATGCCCTGAATTCCCAGTGCCCAGATCTCGCACTGGTAAACTATTGTCCCCCACACAGCAACGGCCTAATATAAACCCACTTTTCTGTAGAGCTTCCAAATTTGTGACTGGCTTCCCCCATTAGCCTGCTAAATGCACAGAGCCAGTTCAGGACATCGGTTTGCATGGATCATGTTGCGAAATTGCCCAATGGGCCAGTTCAAGCCTTGGCTCTGGCCAGAACCTTCGGGTCAGCGAGTGGGGGGGCGGGACCCGCTTGCTGAAATGTAAAATGACGCGCGGTGATGTCGGGCGTGCGTGCCGATGTCACCGCGCGTCATTCAGATCTTGAGTTCGGCGGGTGCACACCAGAGTCGGCTGCGCACCCGCCAAGCTGTCAAAGGCCTATTAAGGCCATTTAAACACCCATTAAGCTAATTAACTGAGCTGCCTGTCCAACTTTAAGGTTGGCGGGCAGGCAAAGAGCCCAGGCAGCCTTCGCATTTAACAGTGAGGGGACATGTCTTAAAAATTTTTTTTTTTTAAATTAAAATTTTCAAATCTCAAACTAATCTCCCTGAGGCACTTGCACTCTTTCATGCTCATGCGCAAAAGAGCACAGGCCCCGACTTAGCCTACTCCCCCTGCCCAGCTCTTTGTTTTTGTTTTTCAACTGAAGGAAGAGTTGTCTCCATTTATTCATTTCCTCCATACCCCAAAGCCCTACTGGTCACTGAGTCAGAGAATGGAATGATTGTTTCCACTCTCCAACTCAAATTCCAAAGGGCTATGTGGGAGAGGAGAGATACAGAATAATTCAATAGCTCCCACAAAGAGTAGCACAGACACAATGGGCTGAATGGCCTCCATCTGCATTGTATGATTCTGTAAATTAAATATAAACATGAATAGAATACACACATGTTAATTTGTCTTCAGTCTCCCACAACCAGAACGCAACATAAAAATGCCTTCGTATAATGAAAGTGCCCCTCCATCAGTGCCTTGCACAAAGCTATAAATAAACCTTGAAATACACCGTAGCAAGTCAGACTCCATAACAATTCTGTGATGAGTACTGCTTCACCATCACTGAACCATGACCTACAGTAAAATTAAAACATATAAATAAAAGAGCAAAACGGCTTTACGTGGTGCCCTCCATAAAACTCTTTGCCTTGTTACTTCGCTACCAGCTTTTAAACCTCCTCCAAACTCACCTTTCTCAACTATGACTCCAGCCAAACCTCCTACATCGTCTACAGCCCCGTTCACCTCTCTCCTCTAGAGTGCTGTGTGATATTTTCAGGTGCTGCACAAGTGAAAATTGTCGCCTATGAAGATATTAATGTTTTGCAGTCCTCTGATTATAGTACCGGTAACTCGGACTAGCAAGTGGGAAATAGCATACAGCTGATGATTGCTGAGATGATGCACTGTTTATGTACTTCAATGGACGGCATGCCCTCATAGTTTTGCTGCTATTGTGGATGGGTCTGCACGCACAAATATCATGCATTAAATTTCGTCTCGTTTTCTCAATCATTAACATTGATATAGAACAAAGAAAAAAGATAAAAGTCATCCAAATCGATGAATCATTCATTCAGCAGAAAATTGTTGTTTGAATTTTTACTTGAGGGGAAATGGAATAACATCCTCTTTTGCTATAGGGCAAAGAAAGCCTGTATTTTCATTGCTAGGAGTGCCATTTTGGATCCAAAGTGGCATCCCCTGAACCAAGTGCATGCAGGGAGCATCTACCAATATGTAGATTGGGCAGATTGTGACCTCAGTCAGCGGATGATGCTGATTTGACAGCAGTGCTGCCATTTTTGGAACTCAACCCCCCCAGCTAGCACCATCGGCTAAACATCCACAGCAAAACACATGTTCAGCAGCAGAAAGGACACCCAACCATCACTGCTTGCAGGTTAGTTGCTTATTGATTTCTACCGCCTTCAATTGTAGAAGAATTTGGTGGTTTCCAGAGTCCCTTAAATGTGTTAAGCTCTACAGGGAGTGGTGTGGTCGGTGCTGAAGTACTTTGTCCTGACTTCAAGGAATCTGCACAGATCGCTTGCTCCCAGACAAGGGTCCAGTAGTGTGCACTACCCTTGGACCACAGCTTGACAGGGAAAATGAGCAGAGGTGATACAGAGCAGGACAAGCTGCAGGAAGAGAGGGGAGGAGCTGGGGTGGAATGGTTCACAGCAGGAGGCCATATCTGCCCAATGTGCTCAGGGCACAACTCTCCTACCCGGACATTCCTTTTGCTTCCAGGGCAGGTAGCTCAAGTTGGAAAATTTCCTGGCTCAGGAAAAAGTGCCCAAAAGACGTGATTTTCGCTCCGGGGGTGAGGGGAGTGCAGGTGAGGAATGGAGTCGGGCCTACTACCCCTGGATGCAGATCGGAGGCAGCTACAGAGGCTGTCAAGTCCTGAGGCAGGCTGGTTAAAAGTCCCACCTTGGTCCTCTGGGACTTTGTCCTGGTTGCTTTGTTAAACATTAGGTCCTCTAGCCCCCACTCCCTCGTCTCCCTTGTGCCTCAATGATCAGAACTGGATATCGTGTTTAGGATGTGTGCACTGTGCAGTTTGAACATTACTTCGTCAGATTCATACTCTATTCTTTTGCCTATGTCATTCAAAATTCTATTAATTTTGCTGCTTGATACTCTGCAGTGATAGCATATGCTTGATGCCAAGACTAAAGAGAACCCTAGACCAGTTGCAATTTCCTATTTAGCTATTTTGACACCACTCAGAACATTCCGAAATCAGCCTTATTAACTACATTATGAGGAAAAACATTTGGCAACCAGTAACTGGTATGACTGTTTATTGTCTCTTCTCTCCCCTTGTTTTCTGTTTAATTTCCAACCTTCCACAGTTGACTGGTTGTCTTTCAATCTTCAGTTCTGACAATGCGTGCGCACTGAACTGCCAGGATCCATCTTTGTGTTTTACGGATGTGGACTAATCTGCTGCGCATTTCCACTACTTTTTTTGTTTTTATGGCAGCCATCTGGCCCCAGCTAACTGGGAAACTGAGAGAGCGAGAGCATTCTGATCCATCACTGGAAGAGCTGTTGCATTTTTAGCTGGTGCGCTGAGCTCACAGTTTGAAGATAGTACTTGGCATGCATCAGGCTGTAATAGACCCAAAAGCTTAATTGACTCATTGAGAATATAATGGTCCATGACACTGACAGATTAGAAAACTTACTGAGAGCCAACCCAAATAGCAAACCCAAAGTGATATCATTTTGACTTGTTCCGTCCAATTTTCCGATTACCTGAATTTGACTTGAATTTATATCCAGAATTATCCAGGCAGTCCAATTTCTGTTCCCCAGCTGCCTAAACCAAGAAGGGGTGGATCGTCTATATCCTCCGGCTGTCTGGAGCACATCCACATTGTCTAGTAGCCTGACAAGAGAAAGGATGGATCAGTCTGTTCTGGGCAACTTGATTTGGATTATTGAATTTGAGCTTTGATTTTGAAAATACAAAAATTTGAGCCATGGAAGCTAAACCCTATTCCGCCATCCCTATTTGACAGCGCACTGTCTTTAAATTTGTAAAGACATGGGATAATATCGTGGGTGTCGGCGTATAAGTCGACCTTTGAAGCCTCGAAAAATCACTCCAAAAACACAGGTTGACTTACACGCCAAGTATACAAGTGAACCACCAGCTTGGGTGTGAGTGATCGTCATTTTCAAATGTCATCAGCATCCAATGCAAGGCATGGACATGTCTTCAATGCCCCCGCATCTTCATGAAACAGCCAATATCACCTGCTTGATCCCTTACGCCCAGTAATAAGGTATCGATTAGTAAAACCCATTTGTGGGGTGAAGAATTGAGGCTGATTACTATTGGGAGTATAGTAGATCATGTCTGAAAAGGGGGTCAACTTAACATTGTATCATAACGTTTAGGTTGGTTATGGAAAAGAACAAAAAACAACCTAGTGCAAGAGTAAATAACTGGAGGAAAGCCATCTTCTATGGGGTAAGAATAAATTGGATTCAAAAGTTGGCAAGAAAAACAGTAGCTGAACAATGGGCTATCTTCAGTTTGGACACAATCAAGGTATATTCCCTCGAAGAGGAAAGGAAGGGCAAACAAATCCAGAGCTCCCTGGATGATAAAAGAGATAGAAATTAAGGTGAAAAAGAAAAAGTGTGCTTATGACAGATGTCAGGTGGATAGTACAATGGAGAACCAGGCTGAATATAGAAGGTTCAGAGGGGAAATGAAAAGACAAATAAGAGAAGCAAAGAAGGAGTATGAAAAGAGATTGGCAGCTAACATAAAAGGGAACCCCAAAGATTTCTATGGGCATAGAGATAGTAAAAGAGTTGTAAAAGGAATAGGGTCGATTAGGGACCAAAAAGGTGATTTACACATGGAGACGGATGGGAATAGCTGAGATATTAAATTAATACTTTTCATCTGTCTTTACCAAGGAAGAAGATGCTACCCAGGCCATAGTGAAAGAGGAGGTAATTAATATGCAGGAAGGATTTAAAATTGATAAGGAGGTATTAGGAAGGCTATCTATACTTAAAGTTGATAAAACATGAGGACTGGATGAGATCCAAGGATACTGAGGGAAGTGAGAGTGGAAACTGTGGACAGGCCATAATTTTTCTGTCTTCCGTAAACTCAGGGATGGTGCCAGAGGACTGGAGATTAGTGAATGTTATACCCCTGTTCACAAAAGGTGTAAAGATAAGCCCAGCAACTACAGGCCAATCAGTTTAACTTCAGTGGTGGGAAAATTTCTAGAAACAATAGCTCAGGACAAAATTCATAGCTACATGGGCAGATGCAGGTTAATTAAGGAGGGCCAGTGTGGATATGTTAAAGGAAAATCATGTTTAACTAACTTGCTGGAGCTTTTTGTGGAGGCAATAGAGAGGGTTGATGAGGGCGATGCCGTTGATGTGGTGTCCATGGACTTCTGAAAGGCATTTGATACAGTGCCGCACAACAGACTTGTGGGCAAAGTTATAGCTCATAGAATAAAAGGGACAGCAGCAGCATAGATATGCAATTGGCTGAGTGACAGGAAACAGATTAGTGGCTAATGGATGTTTTTCGGGGTGGAGGAAGATTTGTAGTGGAGTTCCCTAAGGGTCAGTATAGGGACCCTTGCTCTTCCTAGCATATATTAATAACCTAGATATTGGTGTACAGGGCACAAATTCAAAATTTGCAGATGATACAAAAGTTGGAGACATTGTGAACTATAAGGAGGATAGTATAAAACTACAAAAGGACACTGACAAGTTGGTAGAATGAGTGGACAACTGGCAGGTGTAGTTCAATGCAGAGAAATGTGAAGTGACTTACTTTGGTGGGAAGAAAATGGTGAGACAATATAAAATAAAGAGTACAACTCTAAAGAGGGTGCAGGAGAAGAGGGACCCAGGTGCAGAGTAAAGTGTTAACATCAGAGCCACGTGATACTGTTGTCATGATGATGTAATACCACATGATGGAGTAAGAGAAATCTGGAGGAAGGAGAAGTTTCAACCTCTTGTTGAGGTCTTAAATATATAGTAGCTGTAAATAAAGAGTTAAGGCTTTAACAAACTATAGTCTTAAGCAATAAAAACAAAAAGCTAAAAGCTACTGCGGATACTGGAAATCCAAAACAAAAACAGAATTACCTGGAAAAACTCAGCAGGTCTGGCAGCATCGGTGGAGAAGAAATCAGTTAACGTTTCGAGTCTTAAGCAGTTTACTTGGGAAAAGTAGACAAGCCCCAAAAAACCCCATTTAGGCTCCAAACACATGCCAAAACATGGTGGCAGCAGACAGTGAGTAAAAGACCCAGAAAAAAACTACATGAAGGAACTACAGACCTGCCAAGTCAAGAGGTCCTTAAAGAGGGACAAAAGGAACAGATTCAAGACTCAGCAAAAAGTAGAAGCTTTGCGGTGCAGCAGATGCAAGCTGAGACACAGGCCCAGAGTCAGGACAGCAGTGAGTATAGGCCAGAATCAACAAGCAGCACCAGTGAAGCAGCAACTATTCCAGGGCTTGATACAAGCATGGAATCCACACTACCACTCCCAGAACCATTCCAGAGCACCGAGGGATTGCAACAGGCTGAACTGGTAAAAGGGATTTTCCATGTATAGAACTGCTTCTGGTTTTCACAAAAAAAGAGCAAAAGGATCAGGATCAGTACATTACTCTATGCAGTTGGAGCTATTGCTGATGATGTGATGGAAAGGCATGGAGTTGATGAGCCTTCAACTTCTTACAAAGAAGTCCTGAAAGCATTTGATTTATATTTCAGCATTTGCAAAAAATTGATCATAGAAAAGGCAACATTTAACAAGTGAAAACAAACACCAGGTGAAAGCAAGTATTCGTCCATCAACAATCTATACAGGCTGGAAGAAAATTGCAACTATGGAATATTAAGGGAAGGATTGTTTCATGATCACATAATAGTTGGAGTCTTAGATGAAACTCTATCGGATCGCTTGCAAATCAGAGGAGATTTAACTCTAATCAAGGCAGTAAAATCATTAGACAAACTAGGTTCATAAAACCAAAAAGAGCATTTGTTCACAGGGAAGGCGAGGTCCCATGGAAACAAATGAGCGAGGCTGTTCAGTAAATAGGCCAGGAAAAGAGAAAGTGCACCAAAGCATTAGCCATGAAAATGGGGAAAAGCATGGCAACCACCATCTTGAAACGCTCTCAGTTTGGCGAGAAAAACCTGCACAAGCAGAAAGAATGTCCAGCAGGGGGAGCAGAGTGTCACAACCGTGGAAAAATAGGACATTTTAACATTGTCTCCCAATCTAAACCACAGCCTGTAAAAAGGAGGAAATGGTATAAAAACCCAACCACACACAAGTGGAAGAACCACCGAAAAAGTAAACAACTTACCTACCACTGAGCCTCCCTGTTTTACCTGCACACAAACCACTGTTTTTTTTTTCCTGTGCCTGAACCTCAGAACCCACGGCACTTTTACTTCCAGAGCTTTTCTGCATCCCAAGAATCCCAACAGATTTTGCCTGTGATTTCCAACACGCTGGCTTCATGTGCCCAACTTTATTACAATGAAAACACTTCAATTTTCGACTGTCACTTCTCAGCACCTTCCTTTTTATACTGAGGAAAAACTTCTTGGGAATTTCCACCTACTCCTTCTCTTCCATGACTACCCACCTCCCTTTCACCTTCCCACTTTCTATCCTTCTTGGGTTTAAAAGTGCGACGAAAAAGGGTTTAGCTCTATGAACCAACTCATAATCGTCAGCTATCTCTGCTGCTTGTCTTACCGTTTAACCCCCTGTTCCTCCACATGAGTTCTCACTACCAAAGGAATTGAATCTTTAAATTCTTCCAAACGAATTACTTCTCTAAGAGCTGCATATGTTATCTCTATCTTTAATGCCCATATCCACCAGTCAAAATTACTGTTTTGTTCTCTCAAACTCAATATAAGTTTGCCCAGACTGTTTTCTCATATTCCTAAATTTCTGCCTGTGTGCCTCATATGCATTCAAAATAGTCTTTTTTTTACTACATCATAGTCCACTGACCTTGAGTCTGACAGTGAAGCATAAACCTCATGCGCTCTACCCAACAACCTAGATTGTAACAACCATGCCCCTGTTTTCTTGTGGCCATTTCATCTGTTTAGCTATCTTCTCGAATGAAATAAAGAACGCCTCCACATCTCTTTCCTCAAACTTCGGAAGAACTTACACAAATTCAAATATCTCCCCATTGGGTTTTATGTTAAAAGGTTTCCTCATCATCAGAACTTTCCTCAGCATCTGATGTTTCCTTTTTAAAGTCCAGCTTTTTAAACTGGTACTCTCTGTCTCTTTCCTCCCTCCTCTCTTGCTTTTCTAACTTCGCCATCTCAAATTCCCTTTCTGCTTGTTCCCTTTGGAATGCCCTACCTCTTTCCTTTTCTTTTTCTGCTGCCCCTAGCTCCAGTCTTTTCATTTCCGATTCTTATTCCTTTTTGTTTGCCTCCAATTCAAGTTTTCTCCGTTCCTTTGCTTGTTCAAATTCAAGCCTCATCATTTCTAGCAGAAGTCTCCCTGCCTCCAGCTGTGACTCATTAATGTCAGGTATCACTTCCAACATTAAATGCTGTGCTATCATTTCAACTATGTCAGCTTTCTTTGCCCCTACAGGTAACCTCAACTGCAACTTATCTGCCAACTCTGTTAACTTACCCTTAGATACTTTTTGTGGCCCAATCAGAGTTATATCTTTTACTTCCAAAAAAATTTCAGCCATGGATACAGCCAATTTTGCAGCCTCGCCACTTTAAAAATACCTCACACCAACTCTTGAAGTCACAGTGCTTCTTGTACTCGTAACCTCAAGATTCACCAACTCCAATCCAATCGAGGAATTTCAAATATCCTGCAAAAAGCCCCCAATTGGTTATGACATGGCAGATGATGTGTGTCTGGCACATCAAATCCACTGGGAAACTTGATCACGCGGTCACAACTGTTTTGCAATTTGTATTTTATTTCGAGATGTGTGCCCTGAATTCAGAGGTAATAAGACTACCACAACTTCAGAGGCTTTTAGAAAATTAAATTAAACATTTATTAACAAAAGAAAAGATTTCAAGTACATACATAGGTCTACAAGTTACTACTATTATAACTCATAAACTCTCTAATTAATTTGGCTCCCACTTAGGCCTCCGTTAAGGCAACAGTAAAAACAAATAGATTTAAACAGACCCAGGCAAAGCCACACAGTGCCCTGGATAGGAGAATTCAAATTGAGTTTCCTCAGCTTCGGTTCCTATAGACAGCAACTTGATGCACAGAGACTGGAGGCTTCTCACACTTGTTTTAGATCTTAGAATTCCATCCCCTCTGACACATAGCCTCATCTCCTTTATACATGTTCCTCCCTTTTTAATGGAAATTCCATTGTTCTGTTATGCCTTTGAAACTTTACCTTTCTCATAATATAAATCTTTTCATAGTGCTCATATTATCAGTAACTTTTTGCGAAAAATGAACACACTGGTTGGCTTAGCTTCTTTTGGTTAGGTGTAACATCTTTTGAAATTCCAACTACTCTAATTTATCTAAAAATGCAAATTTTCCTTACACCTCACATTCTAAAACTTCAGCCATGTTTATGTATTTAGCATTTCAAACCTAGCTTCTTGTTGACTCAAAGCCTCCAGGCCAGCTGTCTCAAATTCATTTAAATCCCACACGCACACACACACGCACACACACACACACGCATGCACACACACACACACACACACGCATGCGCACACACACACACACACACACATGCACACACACACAAACACACACATACACACAGAGAAATTAGCCAAACCCCATTACTAACCCACCTTTACAATAAATCGCAATAATATTATGAGAATTATTATATTTTCGTGACACAGATATATTCCTAACAATCCAGTACAATAGCAGTACTTCAGCCAGAAAAAGCACCTCACAATCATTGATGATTCCTACTTTTTAATGACAAAACAGTCATTCCAGTAACACTTCAGCTTAATATCCTTCAAAGACTTCACCAAGGTCACTTAGGGATATCAAAATGTCATACGAGAGCCCAGCAATCAGTCTGGCAGCCAGGCATTACTCGTTCTATAGAAGAAATGATTTCCAATTGTCTTACATGTGCAATGAACAGCAAAGAGCAAAAAGAACCACTATCACCTTCTACTTTTCCATCAAACGCCGTAGGAGCATGTGGGAATTGGTTTATTTAATTTTAAAGGTAAGATATTCCTTATTATCATTGATTACTATTTAAAGTGAACAGATTACACAGCATCATGGAGGACGCAGCCATTCAATCACTGAAAAGAATTTATGCAATACCTGGCATTCCGGATATAGTGGTGTCAAGACAATGGTCCGCAATTTGCAAATGATTTATTCCAAAATTTTGCAAAGGAATTTGGTGGATTCATTCTCATAACCAGCTCACCTCACTATCCTCATTCAAACGGAGAAGCTGAGAAAGGAGTACGAACCATCAAAGATTTGCTGAAGAAGAATGAAGATCTTAATTTAGCTCTTCTAAGTTACAGAACTTCACCACTGCAGAATAGTTTCTCACCACCTGAGTTGTTGGTGGGTTGAAAACCTCCAAGCTTTCATCACAAGAGCAAGGAGGTGATGTTGAACTTGTATAAGGCACTAGTTCTGCCTCAGATGGAGTATTGCGTCCAGTTCTGGGTGCCACACTTTGCAAAGGATGTGAAAGCCTTGGAGAGAGCGCAGAAAAGATTCACGAGAATGGTTCCAGGGATGAGGAACTTCAGTTACGAAGATAGGTTAGAGAAGTTGGGACTGTTTTCCTTGGAGAAGAGGCAGTTGAGAGGAGATTTGATACAAGTATTCAAAATCATGAGGGGACTGGTGAGAGTAGATAGGGAGAAACTGTCCCTACTCATGAAACCATCAAGAACAAGAGACCACAGATTTAATGTAATTGGGAAAAGAAGCAATAGCGACATGAGGGAAAACGTTTGCACACAGCGAGTGGTTAAGGTCTGGAATGCACTGACTGAGAGTGTGGTGAAGGCAGGTTCAATCAAAGCATTCAAAGGGGAAGTAGACTGTTGCTACCTGAAAAGGAAACATGTGCAGGGTTAAGGGGAGAAAGCGGGGAAATGGCACTAGGTTAATTGTTTGTTCGGAGAGCCAGCGCAGGCACAAAGGGCCGAATGACCCCCTGCGCTGTAACAATTCTGTGATTCTGTGATATGCTGAGCAAATACATGATTTTTGGGGCCAAAAAAAGGGGTCATTTTATCTATGGTAGAATGGTATAAAAAAATGAGTGGTATTGGCTACTTGTCATATACTTCTCTTGATTTTTATTCCACTGAAGGCAAGAAGGAGATGTATACAGAAATGTAACATCACCGGTTTACCTAACGCTATCATTATCCCCATGCACGACTTTACACACAGGACACTGGGCTCACTGAAGAAACAGTTGGATGTTGCAATAGTAAGGTTCTGGAAGGAGAAGGATCACGTGACCTGAAGTGCCCCCATCATTCAAACCTATCTTGTGACCTTGAAATAACATGTCTATGTTCGTACCTAATATAGCAGCCACATGGCAGCTACGCATGCTAAAATAAGCACTGATTGAATACTTATGTTAATGGGACAGGTATAGGCTCACCTTTCACAAGTCCCTAAGCCTACCCAATGTGTTCTGCAGAATACTTCATAGAGTAAACAGCTCTCTATTAATTAAATGTCCAGTGTTTTGATGGAGATGTAAGAATTAAGTAGGACAGTTTCACTCCCTGGGCAGAATCTTGTCAAGGCAACAGGAGGGACTCGCCTGCTGGTTGGAGAGCCAGCGAGGGACCCATACTGCCCCTTTTCGGGAAGGCCCAATGAACCACAAGCCAATCGGGCAGTGGCAATCTCAGCAGTAAGCCTGCCCCTGGAACCAAGTCCCTGGGGGCTGAAGTCTTGTCTAGCGAGAGCTGCCCGCCAATCAGAGACCAGCGGCTCTTGTGCTCGGCAGTGCCATTGGGACGGCAGTGGCTGCTACCAGAAGGACAGAATTCCAGGATCACGGAGTGGCCCAGGCTACAGGTAAGTAACCTGGGAGGGTGTGTGGGTGGGTGGGTTTCATAAGGTGGGGGGCACAGGGAGAGGGGTGTAGGGGGTCATCAGCAAAGGCAGGTGAGTGGCTTTCAACAGGCCCTCCCTTCCCGATGTTCAGTCCCTCAATAAGACACTGAGTGCCTTTGATCGAGGGACGCTCCCACTCCCTCCCAGGACACGACAAGCTGGCCATATGATTTCAGCTGCCATGCACCCTACAGGCCGGCCTTCAGCTGGGTTAACACCAGCGGCGACAGAATGAAGCCCTTAAGTGGCCATTAACTGGTCACTCAAGGGCTTCAATGGGAGGCAGGGTGGGAAAGTCAACCTTCCCGGCCGGAACTTAATTCTGACGGAGGCAGGAAGGTGACGGGGTTCCAGTACACCACCATCTTGCCTAAGTACATGCCTCTTCCACCTCCTAGCTCACTACCAACAAGAGCAGAAGGTTCTGCCCCCTGTCCTGGTTGTTAGCGAGCAATAAACTTTAAGCTGACTCTTTTAGATGGACAGTCAGCAAAGTTATATTTAGAAAGAGGAAGCCAGAGCTGTTAAGTGCACGTTAAATATACTGCAAGTTATACCTAATTCCTTTTGGTGTAATACATTTCAATTAAAATAATTGATTGGAGGATGGTTGCCTGTAGAAATGATACACACACCTTGATTAAAGCCAAAAATCAAATAGAAACTGATGGAAGCACACGGCAGGTAAGGCCACATCTGAGGAGAAACCCTCCTCCTTGTTTTTTCCAATAATTTATATAGATTTTTCTTTTCCCACCTATTTCCATTATTTTTAATATATCCCACCAATCATTTATCTATACCTTTTATGCCCTTTTAGTCTTATTTCACCCCAACCCCACTAAAGCTACCTTGCTTGTCCTGCTATCCATTCTTAATTAGCACATTCTTTTAGATCATATCACCACCTTCAACACCTCTTTGTTCTTTTGTCTGTGACATCTTTTGATTATCTGCTCTTATCACTGCTTGCTTGTCCCAACATCCACCCACCCCCCTTCTCTCCACCCCCCCACCCCAACCCCTTAAACCAGCTTACATTTCACCCCTCTCCTATTTTTACTTAGTTCTGTTGAAGGGTCATGAGGACTCGAAACATCAACTTTGCTCTTCTCTGCCGATGCTGCCAGGCCTGCTGAGTTTTTCCAGGTATTTTTTATTTTTTGTTTTGGATTTCCAGCATCTGCAGTTTTTTTGTTTTTAATGTTTTAGGTATCAGGTCAGTGGCCTTTCACCAGAACCAGGAGGTGTTACCGATGAGCAGCTTTATAAGAAGGAGCAAGAGCCAGGGGAAAGGGGGCAGGGAGCAAACTGCGATTAGATGGAGGACAGGAAATGATTAAATGGCAGAAGTGATAATGGCGTAAGACAAAAGGAGGCAATAATGAGAGACGCGAGAGAAATATAAGACCCATCTGAGACCCAGAGGATTTGTGAATAGTTACAGCAGAATACCAGAGAGTGAAAAGCATGAAAAATGTGGCCAAAGAGAAGGCTGCTGCAGGCCATGGAGAGGAAGGAAAAGGCAGATTGCACCAGGGTAAGGACCACCTCAACAGCCACCGCTAAGGGAGGCAGCATCCAATGTTATAGGTAGGTTAAGGTTAAGTGGGTGGGCAAAGACTTGGCCAATGGAGATTCATGTGCGAAAGTGTGAAATTGTCCATTTTGGCAGGAAAAATAAGAAAAAAGAAGCATGTTATCTGAATGAGAGATTGCAGAGCTCTGAGCTAGACCAGCATTTATTGCCCATCCCTAATTGCCCTTGTTCAGAGGGCATTTATGAATCAACCACATTGCTGTGGGTCTGGAGTCACATGTAGGCCAGACCAGGTAAAGGCAGCAGATTTCCTCCCTTTAAAGGACATTAGTGAACCAGATAGGGCATTTTATTTCACCTTTCTCCTAACTATACTCAGTTCTGCCGAAGGGTCATGAAGACTCAAAACGTTAACTGATTTCTTCTCCACCGATGCTGCCAGACCTGCTGAGTTTTTCCAGGTAATTCTGTTTTTGTTGTGAACCAGATAGGTTTATTACAACAGTTCCATGATCATCATCGTACTTTCATTGAAAATCTGCTGTGGTGGGATTTGAACCCAGGTCCCAGAGAATTACCCTGGGCCTCTTGAATACGCATACCAGTGATGACTACCACTATGCCAACAGCTAGGTGCTCTCATGTGTGAATTGCAAAAGGTTAGTTTGCAGGTAGAGCAAGTAATTAGGAAAGCTAATAGAATGTTATCATTTATTGTGAGGAGAATTGAACACAAAAGTAGGGAGGTTATGTTTCAATTACACAGGGCATTGGTGAGACCACATCTGGAGTACTGTGTACAGTATTGGTCTCCTTATTTAATGAAGGATCTAAATGAGTTGGAAGCAATTCAGAAAAAGTTTACTAAACTAATATAAAAGCAAAATACTGCGGATGCTGGAAATCTAGAATCTGATGAAGAGTCATACGGACTCGAAACGTCAACTGTTTCCCTCTCCGCAGATGCTGTCAGATCTGCTGAGTTTTTACTAAACTAATACCTGGATTGGGTGGGTTGTCCTATGAGGAAAGGTTGGACAGGCTAGGCTTGTGTCCACTGGAGTTTAGAAGAGTAAGAGACGACTTGATTGAAACATATAAGATCCTGAGCAGTCTTGACGGGGTCAATGTGGAGATGATGTTTCCACTTGTGGGAGAATCTAGTATAAGGGGCCAGTGTTTAGAAATAAGGGGTCTCCCATTTAGGACAGAGATGAGGAGAATTTTTTTCTCTCAGATAGTTGTGAATCTTTGGAACTCACTTCCACAAAAGGTGGTGGAAGCAGAGTCTTTGAGTATTTTTAAGGCAGAGCTAGATAGATTCTTGATAAGCAAGGGGGTGAAAGGTTATTGGGGGTAGACAGGAATATGGAGTTGAGGTTACAATTAGGTCAGCATGATCTTATTGAATGGCGGAGCAGGCTCGAAGGGCTGAATGGCCTACTCCTGCTCCTAATTCGCATGTTTGTATGTAACGGAGTTGCAATTCTGCATCCCAAGATGCAATATCCCATGTTGTGCTGCCACTGGTTGGCCTCAGTATCTGCAGTGGATTAGACAAATGAAAGAACAACTTGGGTTCCTTCTCCTGCACACTGACTATAGTGAACCCTGAGTGTGTGGATGTCAGGTGAGTGCAGGATTAGGTTCTGGAGTAATGCCCTCTGCAGTTAAATAGCCATTGACTATTCCAGGGTTAAACACAAAGAATAACCGCTTGGACCATGTGCCTCGGAAGCTGTACAGTGACACTGGTGACTGCCACGGGGCAGAAGTGGCGAAGCTAATTTGACAGGAATGTTAGGAAAGTTTGATCTGTGTCAGAGACAGCGACTGCGGCAGTGCTAGTGTATTATAGTTACCAACAAGGATGCTGGGCGGGAAAGCACCAGAATGGAAGCTACTTGTAAACTTCCCCAGCGAGGTACAATGCCCCTTTAAGAGGACTTACCAGTTCTCAGTTGTCAGGTAGACACTGAAGAGGAGAAGACTATATATCAAACCTTGTTATGTACCTCATTATACTGCAAAAATGCCACTATCGTTCTCAAGAGGACCATTCCTGGGCAGACCAGCTGTCAATAAAAATGGGGGATGGGAAGGGGAAATGATCATTCTGCATACAATATTCACATGGCTATTGTTTCATTTATTCCAATACACCCAAAGAATGTAGATATGCTTGATTTTCACCCAGTACATCTGATTATATTTACCTCACTGTTCTCAACTCACCACATAGAGCTATTACTCTCTCTCTGGCTCTCCAAATTTTCCAATGCTGCCACATTCTGCCACCAACATTCTGTATTACATAAACCTACACTTTTATTTTCGCTTTTCGTGTATACAGATAACTGCAAATGTACCAGGTAATAATACTGAAGTGCAGCTAAAGCGTTTCTGTGCTTCCGTTTGTGGTGACACTGCATGGCAAAGGAATTTTAGATAATAGTTTTCGACTTTCTCTTTATTCTCGTGCCGCTTCCTGGTCTCTTTGCTTCTCTTTTCTGACTTTGGGCGTGGTGATTTTTTTTTGTTTCTTTCCATATTTTTTCTAGGTTTTCTCTTCTTGGCCCTCTTTTCTCTCCCTGAATCTTCTTATTTCTCCTTTTGTCCATTCTTTATTTCTGTGACTTACTCTTTAAGACCACACTGCCTCCGACCCTGAAATATCCATGCTGCAACAAAATAGCCAGCAGCTTCTCGGAGAATCCTGGCAGCCATTTTATCGAGTTCCATTGGTACTGGAAGGTCAAATAATCTGGGAAACGTTGAGCAAATCTGTGTTTACATTCCCAAAACACAGGAATTCCCATAAGTTTATTAATACACCATAGAATATATCTGTAGACACATGGGATATGGCTCATCTTTCAGTATAAAGAGGTTAATCAAAGCAAAGGTTTGAATATCTTCTTTTGCAATCTAAAAGTAAATTATGTCATGACCACAGTTCCGAATGTCCCCCGATTAGATTACTTTCTTGTAATCACTCCCAGGTATTAATCATCCATTGATTTCATGATCTATTTGTCATTTGGGGTCAATTTTATATCTCCAAATCAATTCCCCAGTGTTTGTGTGTGCATGGTGAGATGATTAAGAAGCAGAGTAGGAAATAAAGATGTTGCTGCAAAACGGTAAAAGTAAATCAAAACAAGAGTTGCCTGCATGAAACATTTACAGAAATATTGACGGGGGAATGTGCAACAAGCTGTATCCCTAGTTCCAGTTAAAGGGCAGGAGGATTGATATCAAACAAATAGTATCATTAGCAAAGTGTGCTGTAATATCCCAAGTGCAGCTTGTTGTACGAGATATGTATCACAAGTCTTTAACTTCAAATTATAATTAAAATTGTCCATGCCTTCTAATTTAATATAATATATACAGGCGTGGTTCAGTCTGTCTTTGCTGTAGGTGCTGTAGAGTTTGTTCCACTTACATTGCGTCAGTGACAACACAATAAGATGTGCATGTAAACACCCGCGCCTAAGTTGGTTTTTCTTGCACTGCCAGAGACTCTTATGCTTCTCACTTATACAGTTCTGCACTGCAGCCATCAATACTGGGAGTTAATTCACGGGTGCCAAAATCTAAGTGATGTTGTTGGGAAAGGAAAGTTTGATTCACATGTATTCCTTGTGCCCATGAGTTTATCACGAGTCCCCCCCCCACCACCCGACATCAAGTGCTTGCACTGTTTTTAAGAAATTTGTAAGTCCCTCAATTATTAGCAGGATCAATGTTCTACTGTCCCTTGTCCTCTTACAAGTAAAGCATCTGTAGGAGTTAGCTAACAAGAACCTGTAATCTAGATCGGGGCCTTGAGTGACATTCAGGTTCATCAGCCTCACTGCACGAGTGTCATTGCTCACAGCTGAGGTGGGTGATAATCATGAGAATGTCCTGAATGAGGTAAGGCCATTCAGCCCATCAAACCAACTCCATACATCCATGAAGCAATGCACCACGGCACGAGAAATTCAAACGCTAACAATTAATATTAAAAGAAACCCTCCTCTGTTAGATATATTATCATAACTGTTTCCTAATAACAGGAATAAAAATGCAGCTTTTAAAAAATATATCAATTATTTTTTTTTGAGATGTAACTAAAGTGGAGCGGTATCCTACAACTGAAAATGACAGTTCCTCCTCTCTATGTGAGATGGTCTCCTAAACATATCGGTTAGCTCTGTGAACTTTTAGTCATTCATGGTATGAGGGTAAGTAGGAAGAAGTGACAGTGGAGTGGTCAGCAGTGTGTGGCGCATGATTTGGTAATAGCAATAACCTGGATCAAGGCCTGTGAATCACTGCATACAGTACGATTTGTTGCTTGAAGACCACCATTTCTCATCAAACATTCTGGAAGCAACGAAAGTGTTGGTTCCGGATTGAATCTGAGCAACAAATCAGACGCCCTCGCAATTCTGGGTCCATGCTGACTATAGACTTTTACTTTTAAACTTTCTTCATGGTCACAGAATCACAGGATCACAGAATCTCACAGTGCAGAAGAGGCCCTTCGGCCCATCGAGTCTGCACTGACATGTGAGAAACATCTGACCTACCTACCTAATCCCATTTACCAGCACTTGGCCCATAGCCTTGAATGTTATGATGTGCCAAGTGCTCATCCAGGTACTTTTTAAAGGATGTGAGTAAACCCACCTCCACCACCCTCCCAGGCAGCGCATTCCAGACCGTCACCACCCTCTGGGTAAAAAAGTTTTTCCTCACATCCCCCCTAAACCTCCTGCCCCTCACCTTGAACTTATGTCCCCTCAGGGCTGACTCTTCAACTAAGGGGAACAGCTGCTCTCTATCCACCCTGTCCATGCCCCTCATAATCTTGTACACCTCAATCAGGTCGCCCCTCAGTCTTCTCTGCTCCAACGAAAACAACCCAAGTCTATCCAACCTCTCTTCATAACTTAAATGTTTCATCCCAGGCAACATCCTGGTGAATCTCCTCTGCACCCCCTCCAGTGCAATCACATCCTTCCTATAATGTGGCGACCAAAACTGCACACAGTACTCCAGCTGTGGCCTCACCAAGGTTCTATACAACTCCAACATGACCTCCCTCTTTTTGTAATCTATGCTTCGATTGATAAAGGCAAGTGTCCCATATGCCTTTTTCACCACCCAACTAACATGCCCCTCCACCTTCAGAGATTTATGGACACACACGCCAAGGTCCCTTTGTTCCTCAGAACTTCCTAGTGTCATGCCATTCATTGATTACTTCCTTGTCAAATTACTCCTTCCAAAGTGTACCACCTCACACTTTTCAGGGTTAAATTCCATCTGCCACTTATCTGCCCATTTGACCATCCCATCTATATCTTCCTGTAGCCCAAGACACTCAACCTCACTGTTAACCACCCGGCCAATCTATGTGTCATCCGCAAATTTACTAATCCTACCCCCCACAAACTATGTCGTTTATATAAATGACGAATAATAGGGGACCCAGCACAGATCCCTGTGGTACGCCACTGGACACTGGCTTCCAGTCACTAAAGCATCCTTCTGTCATCACCCTCTGTCTCCTACAACTAAGCCAATTTTAAATCCACCTTATCAGATTACCCTGTATCCCATGTGCATTTGCCTTCTTTATAAGTCTCCCATGTGGGACCTTGACAAAGGCTTTGCTGAAATCCATATAAACTACATCAACTGCACTACCCTCATCTACACACCTGGTCACCTCCTCAAAAAATTCAATCAAATTTGTTAGGCATGACCTCCCTCTGACAAAGCCATACTGACTAACGCTGATCAAACCTTGCCTCTCCAAATGGAGATAGATTCCCTCCTTCAGAACTTTTTCCAATAGTTTCCCTGCCACTGATGTGAGACTCACTGGCTTGTAGTTCCCTGGCTTATCTCTACAACCCTTGGTCACCCTCACCAAGGTGTAGCAGAAAATTAACCATCTCTTCATTTCATGAGATATTACTCATTGGAATTCCAAAAAGAATTGTGGCAATGTTAATTTTCCAGAGTGTTGAAATGTATCATCTCATGCTATATAACACAACTGAATGATCCTCCATAATTAAGTTTTCTCCTATTATGTCATTCCCTTCCACTTTGCTACCATTGCATGCCATACCATGTAAACAATGCTGTACCAGTTTAAACCATGCTATACCATGAGCTCCTACCTTGAAGTTGTACCACCTAATACAATGCCATAACCAGGGAATCATCAACTCTTATAATAGGAGGTCATTCAGACCGTTTTGCCTGTGCTGAGCATACTGTCATATGCAGTACCTTGCATGCCATACTACATACTGCCCCACACCTTGCACCAATACATCACCTCATCTCATCTTACTTTAATTGCTGACAAGAGTGTATATCCTTCTAATGTGACACTAGAAGCTGCTTACTTTGGAATAGAATGAATGTTGTTGGGAGTTTTATTCTTGTGCTATCAAAGACCAGGAAAAGCGATGTCGTAGACTGGGAGCTGACTTCTACACAAAGAAATGACAGGCTGTGGAGCCAGTATTGAATAGTATTGTTGAGACTGGTTTACTTCTGCTCTGATGGATAACTACAGTGGGTAGTATGATTGCATCCCCATGGAGCTCAGGACATTCAGGGAGGCCATGAAGGAACTGTTACATTTCCAGACTACGGAAGCACCCAACCATCTAAACTTATCAACTTTGTGATTAGTTAATATAGTCTTTAAATTGGGTGCAGAGGAAAAGAAGTTTATAAAATTCCCTCTACCCATCCACGCGGAACCTATTTTCTTCACAATGCAATTAACACCGCCAACATTTACAAAATATTACTGCAACTGCCTTGGCTGAGCACGGGAAACAATATTAAGGTAGCTGTGAGGGGTTTGTCATAATGTGCTTCTTTTAAGAGACTTGCATTTTCTTTCTGCAAATAGAGAGGTGGTAAATTCTCTATAGGCACTAAAATCAATGCACTGGAACAATGATAACAAACACAGACTCCACTTTTGCTACATCCCCAATTAATTAAGCCTTTCACGGGCATGTAATTAGGAACATTAGCAAGTCATAAAATTGCTGTGAGTCTCTAAATTATGCCCCGGTCCTCAGCAATTTGTTTTTAATTCCTTTCTAAGACAATGGTACTGCAGGGTCCAATAGATCTTCATACCAGCCTACTGTTTACTTCTTTATGGGTTCGTTCAGAACTAACTGTTTTCTACTAGTCCCGAAAGAACATGTACCACACACAGTGCTGTGTCCTTTTAACTCCTCAGTGTGTACCTGCAACTTCTGTGCATCAGACTCTCTGTAGGATTTAGAGTCTTCATTATGAAATGAACACATAAAATTCTATTGCATTAGTCACCATGAAATTTCCTCCGAGTTTCTCCTCATTGGTGGAGCAGCTTTCATAGCTCAAATAATTAGGCTCAGCTATGTAATAGAGCCTTCTGACACCAGGTCAGATCAAAGAATACCACTCAGAAAACAATGACATTTTTAAACAATGAACTAACCTGGTTAGGAATTGCTAACAAATATCTCAGCTCAGTTCCGGTCAGCTCATTATTGGTATCATCATTTACTGTTGTGACTGGCTCTGGGGTTATGATTCCTCTACTTTTAACATTTTGGTAATGCATTTGAGTTAAATTTCTGTGTTGAAACTTAACACAGCCCTCAACCCACTCTCTAAGGTACAAAGGTTTGTCATAGATTGAAGAATACATGTCGGAGATTGTTGAGAACAATGTAGCTACATCGTTTTAATACAGCCATTAAATATTTAAAAAGTGGTAGTTCCCCAGCACTGCTCTATATTCATAGTTCTTTGTAACTCTTTTCTTGAAGCCAGTTCCTGCACAAAGAAAGAATTCTCATTTATTTAGCATCGTAGTATATCATCAGAATATCACAGTGTATTTCACAGCCAATATATTAATTTTGATGTTCAGTCCCTCTTGTGCTATAAGCAAATACAATAGCCAATTAGCATTCAGCCAGGTACCACAAACAGAAAATCATATAAATGATCTAACAACAAAAGCAAAATACTGCATATGCAGGAAAACTGAAATAAAAACAGAAAATGTATCTCCAGCAGTTTCTGTTTTTCTTCTAAGTGATCTGTTTTGGCTAACACTGCTTGAGGAAGGAATGTTGGTCAAGACTCAGGAGAATTATCTGTACTTCCTCAAAATGCTCCATGGGATCCTTTGTATCTACCTGAATGGATAGATAATACATCAGCTAAAAGATGCCATCACTGACAATGCAGCATTCCTTCAGTACTGCACTGAATCATTAGTCAAGAGCATGTGTACTAATCTATTGTGGAGCTTGAACCAACAACCTCCTGGTTTAGAGGCAAAAGTTAGATGTTATAAAAGTATGACTAACTTTAAATATTTATATTTCCGTTCGCAACAGCTTATGGCACAATTTCAGTATCGATTCTGCAGAGTTACTAGGCTCAGAAGAACTAAGCTAACATGTTGAACATTTGAAATGACATGTTCACCAAAGCAATCTTGCTTAGGATTTGCATCTGAGATCCTGGTCCAAAAGTTCTTGTGGCTGGAGAGAATGGGAGCTATAAAGAAACACCTTTCATTAACATACAAAACATGCCGCAGGGAACTCACAAAGGCATAAGGAAAATTGGCAAAAGCCAAAGAAAAGAACGTTATGAGAACTAGCCGAAATCATCGTCAAAGAGATATCCACTTCAATCCTGGATAGACCAGGAATCTGGGGGAAAACTCAGTTATTCCAGAATGACCCTCACACACTTACTGCAGCTCTTCAAATTCAAGTCAGGTGGGGGATAAATGAATCTTCTATTCATCCCCTTCGTTAAGGTGCATGTGGAGGAGTCTTGGCTTCACTACAGGAATTCTCTCCAGTACGCCTTCTATGGGCCTCAGCTGAACACCCACTGTTTGAGGACTGGTGTGAGACCCGTTGATGACCTTAAGGTCCCAAACCCTTACAGGTATCAGCCCTGGAAGAAATTCCCAAAGAGTCCCACTTGCTCCACTGGAGGAAGAAGGTTTGAAGAGGGATGGCACAGCAGCAACCCAACAGTCCAGCAAGTGATTCAGGGTGGGTGCAGGAGATGTGTCCTTGGAGAGGTGATGTGCCCACCCCATTGTAAATGACAGCAATAGAGTAGGCCCCCCAGGAAATTTGAGACTATTAATTCAGATTGGCAAAAGGTAGCCTGTCGTTAAAATTGGCAAAGGTAGCCTGGATTATTAATTCATGGGGAAGAATTTTCCTCCCATTGGAGGGGTTGTGCGGGGGTGGGTGCAGATCCGATCAGTGCCCCCAATTGGGTCCGCGCCGCCATTTTACGTGGGCGGGCCAATTAAGGCCCGCCCAGCGTGACGCGCACCCAGAAGCGCTGTGCATGGGTGTTCCCTGAGTCGGGAGTGCACTCTTTAGCACATGCACGCGGAAGAGCGCATATATCTTCCTGAGGCACAGAGGTGCCTCAGGGAGATAAGTTTTAAGTTTTAAAAATTTTAATACAGAATAATAAAAAATTTAAGACATGTCCCCTCATATGACAGTGTCATATGAGCTGGGATTTGTTAATGAACTTTAATGAAAAAATTTATTTAATTTATAAACTCTCCATGAAGCCTCATCCCGTCCATAGATGAGGTTCCATGAAAAATGCAATGGCCGCCTGGGCTCTTCGCCTGCCCCCCGCCAACCTTAAGGTTGGACTGGCAGCTTTCTCAATAGGCTTAATTAGTTAATTAATGGCCTTAACCAGGCCTTTGACAGTTCGGCGGGCGTGCAGCCAAGTCAGCTGCGCACCCACTGAACTGAAAACCTAAATGACGCACGTTGACTTCGGGACGCATTTTACGCCTCAGCGAGCAGGTCCAGCTCCCGCTCGCCAAGCCAAAGATTCAGCCCATGGTGTGCTTTGGGGACAGCTTCTTAGAGCAGTATATTCTCGAGCCAACCAGAGAGCAGGCTATACTAGATCTGGTAATGTGCAATGAGACAGAATTAACTAATGACCTTATACTGAGGGTGCCTCTGGGTAACAGTGATCATAATATGATTGAATTTCACATTCAGATTGAGGGAGAGAAGAGTGGATCTAAGATTGGTGCTTTAAACTTAAATAAGGGCAATTATAAGAGCATAAAGACAGAGCTGGCAAGTGAACTAGAAATTAGGTTAAGGGGTAGGTCAGTAGAGATGCAATGGCAGACATTTAAGGAGATATTTCAGAATTACAGAAAAGGTGCATTCCAGTGAAAAGAAAGACTCTAAGGGAAGGACACACCATCCAACTAAGCTAAGGAAGCCAAAGATAGTATCAAATTGAAAGAAAAAGCATATCATTCCGCAAAGATGAGTGGCAGGTCAGAAGATTTGATGGAGTAAAACAAATAGCAAAGAATGACTAAAAGATTAATAAGGAGGGAGAAGTTCGAGTAAGAGAGAAAACTAGCTAGAAATATAAAAACAGATAGTAAGAGTTTCTACAGGCATTTAAAAAAGAAAAGAGTAAGTAAAATGGGCACTGGTCCTCTGGAGAGTGATTCTGGCAAATTAATAATGGAAAATAAGGAAATGGCGGAGGAATTGAACAGATATTTTGTGTCTGTCTTCACTGTACAGGATACAAGTAGCATTCTAGAAATAAGTGTGAATCAGGAGGGAAAAGGAAGGGAGGAACTTAAAAACAATTACAATCACCAGGGAAAAGGTACTGAGGAAATTATTAGAATTAAAAACTGACATGTCCCAGGTCCTGGTGGACTTCATCCTAGGGTCTTAAAAGAAGTGGCTTCTGAAATAGTAGATACATTGGTTTTAATTTTCCAAAATCCCCTAGGTTCTGGAAAGGTCCCATCAGATTGAAAAACAGCAAAAGTGACTCCTCCATTCAAGAAAGCAAGGAAACAGAAAGCAGGAAACTATAGTCAGTTAGCTTAACATCTGTCATAGGGAAAATGCTGGAATCTATTATTAAGGAAGTTATAGCGGGGCATTTAGAAAACTTCAGTGCAATCAGGCAGAGTCAACAGGGTTTTTTGTGAAAGGGAAGTCACGTTTGACTCATTTATTGGAGTTCCTTGAGCAAGTAACAAGCCATGTGGATAAAGGGGAATCCGTGGATGTGTACTGAGATTTCAAGAAGGCATTTGACAAGGTGCCGCATCAAAGATCCCTACGCAAAATAAAAGCTCATGATGTAGGGAGTAACATATTAGCACAGATAGAGGATTGGTTGGCTAACAGGAAACAGAGAGTGGGCACAAATGGATTATTTTCAGGTTGGCAAGATGTAATGAGTGGAGTGCCACAGGGATCAGTGCTGGGGGCTCAACTATTTACAATTTATATCAATGACCTGGATGAAGGGACTGAATATATAGCTGCTAAATTTTCTGATAGCACAAAGAAAGGTAGGAAGAACAGAAAAGCAGCATATAATTTAAATGGAGAGATTGCATAACTCTGAGGTACAGAGGGATCTGGGTGTCTTGGTACACAAATCACAAAATGTTAGTATGCAGGTATAGCAGGTGGTTAGGAAGGAAAATGGGATGTTGCTGTTTATTGTGAGGTGAATGGAATATACAGGTAGGGATGTTTTTCTACAGTTATACAGGGCAATGGTGAGACCCCATCTGGAGTACTGTGTACAGTTTTGGTCTTCTTATTTAGGAAAGGATATAAACGCATTAGAAGCAGTTCAGAGAAAATTCCTGATACCTTGGATGGGGGGTTATTTTATGAGGAAATGTTGGACAGGTTGGGCCTGTATCCATTGGAGTTCTGAAGAATGAAAGTTGATCTTACTGAAACATATAAGATCCTGAGGAAACTTGACAGGGTAGATGCTGAAAGGATCCTTGTGGGGGAGACTAGAACTAGGGAACACTGTTTAAAAATAAGGGATCTCCCATTTAAGACAGGGCTGAGGAGAATTTTTTTCTCACAGAGGGTCATGAGTCTGTGGGACTCTTCCCCAAGGAGCCTGGAGTTGGGGGGTCATTGAATATTTTTAGCCAGAGATAGATAGATTCTTGACTAACAAGGGACTCAAAGGTTACTGAGGATAGGCCGGAATGTGAAGTTGAGGCCACAATCAGATCAACAATGATCTTATTAAATGGTGGGGCAGACTGAAGGGGCCAAATGGCCTACTCCTAAGTTGTATGTTCATATATTTGTATATTTGTATGTTCCAGCATGTTGGAAAGCTTATATGATGGTTAAATCTGTAAGGAAAGTGTTTCTTTCAGCTTCTTGGGTCAGAACCCCATGAATTTCTACTCTACTGCTTGCAGTGTACTGTAATTTGCATTAATATAATCATAGGCATGCTGAAAATGTCTATTTCTGATTAGACCTGAACAATAACAAATGGCTTGCTCGAATCGATTGGCTATCAGGGTTTAAGAGGAAAATTTTGGATTGAGAATACTCCCCAATAGTCTTTTTTATCACTAATTTCTAGATTTCCTGATACCAAAACTCATCTGTATTTTTTGATATTGTTATGTAGTAGAGTTATTTTCAATAAAAGAATCTCCTAACCTTTCTGATTAACAGGAACATAACTTTTAGGTTGGTAACACTTTGCATGTAAAGCACTTGCCCTTTCCAACACAGTGCGTTTAAAAACAATGTTTATCCATTGTCCTGTCTGTCAGCAGAAATCACACATTCAATCATTTATTGTTGACTGCTGGAGATGGGCCATGTAGGATCTCACAGCTGGAAGACAGCCATTATGCTGATCTATGTGGCAGCTCCATCAACAAGTGGTTCTTGTTATAGATCAGTATCCTCGCTGCCCACCAAACCCAGAAATCCAAACAGACTCATTACAGCAGCAGCGTCTTCCACGATAGCATTCCAAGCTGTGATCTTTCGATAACCAGTCGGGGGGAAAAAAGTAACTTCTCACATCCTTCGTAACTTTGCATTAAAGTTATTTCTTCCACCTCCACAAATAGCCTTCCCCTTGGCCCTACGAGAAATGAAAATCCAAGGAATTCAGGAAAACCTGCTTTGCCCAGGAAGTGGTTAGAATGTGAAACTTGCTGCCACGTGGAGTATTTGAGGCAAGTGTCATAGATGCACTGAAAGGGGAAGTTAGGTAAGCAAAGAAAGAAATAGAAGGATATACTGATGGGTTTAGATGAAGAACATTGGGAGGAGACGCGTGGGGAGCATAAAAACCAACGTAGACTTGATGGGCTGAACGTTTTGTTTCTGTGCCGCAAATACTTTCCAATTTGAAATGCATTATCAGTTGATTCCTGTCTGCAGCCAGGACACTCATTCATGGTGCAGTCATTTTCCAACTCCTAAATAAAATGTTCTTCCCCCTATAGATAAATGTAGTGTTGAGTTTCTAGCCAAGTTGCACAGTAACTTGCTGCAATTCTTCTGTTATTTTAACGTTGGTTAACTCACCATGCACAATTCTGGTGTCCATAGTGCAAAAAAGGATATGGAGATATTGGAGAAGTTGCAAGAAGATCTTCAAGGATTATAGCAGAACTGGGAGGTTATAACTATCAGGATAGGTTAAACAGGCTGGGAGTATTTTCACTAGAAAATGGAAGGTTGGTAGCTGACCCAATAGAGGGCTTTCAAATTATGAAGTGTAGGGTAGGCATGGCGATGTTTCCACTTGTGGGAAGTCCAAAACTAGAGACCATAATTATAAGATAGTCGCTAATAAATCCAGTAAAGAATTCAGCAGGAACTTCTTTCCAATGTGGAAGTGGTTGGATTGTACAGCGTATAGACCATAGACTAGTTAGGTTGAGTGGCCTGTTGCTGTGGTGTAAATTATAGACAGGTCACAAGTTTCATTCAGTGCCTATGCTGAAGCAGGTGATCTCAGTCGGGATGCCAGTGCTACCATTGCGATTGAACCTATTGGCTCGTAGAGAGGCAAAGTGGCCAAACATCCCACTCCTGATCACTGCTGAGTGACCACTGCTGTGCATGTACAAAAATCTTAGCCCAGCTCAGCTGGTTGTAAAGTAGCATTGATTTCCTGACTGCAGGAGGTCTTGCTCGCTAAAAAAGAGCACGTCACACGTTCGGACAGCATTTTATGATCATTTAAATTAAAGGAATGGCTGGAGAATCCTGAAGAGCCCAAGAAAGCAATATGCGTGATTAAAGGGCAATTAAGGCTTCCCCGTGGGAGCATGAAGTCAGGAAGTGGCCGCCCGCCTGTCAGAATTCATGGAATGGGCTCCGAAACTTGGCTGGGTACCGAATGCTTGTAGACCCATAGCCAAAGCAGGAATCAATACCTGCAGGTGAAAACTGGCAGAAGAAGAAAGAAATGAACCACTCACAAGCTCCAGAGCATTGCATTAGTCAAAACCCATGTGCTCTTCTGTTAAAAACCATTGTAATTACCCTGTAAAGATTATGGGAACACGGTGACTTGTAAATGAAAAGCAAACTCATTTTCAATTTTTGCATGTGCTATAATGAATGCTGCTTGAGATTTAAAGGTACTGTGGTTACACCTGTTACTTTCATTCTATCTGAACATGTTTAGCACTAAGAAATCCCAACAAACTATTCTTGTGTTGGCGTCGCAGGAAACAAATTTTTAATGTCAACAGAAACTCAATGATCAGCAGGATCAGAAATGGTTTGTTCTGAGGGCTTTATTTATCTCTTCCAATTGCGTTTTCTCGTGTAACATTACTGATGTATTCGTACAGGCTGCCAAAATCTATGTTTAAGGTTACAACGAATAATCTCATGTTAAATAGCAAAATGATTTCTACATCTCTGAAGCTCAATCCACAGCAGTTCTTCGATCTCAGGGGAGTGTAGGATTCGTTGACTTGCCCTTCCACCTTTCTACTTAAAGACAGATGTGCACTGGTTAACGGGCAGGCTGGAGGAGGAACAGCTAAATGTGACAGGATTAGGTAAAACAAGGCAGCAAAATGAATAACTGTCATGTAGCCGCTCTCGCACAAGCAGTTGGATACCCACACATTTCCATGTGCACCCATACACGCACGCTCCACATGTACATACAGACAGCTATAATAAACGCAAATACACGCAAACAGCTGTCCAAGAGCAGACCGAGGTGCACACTCCTAGACATGCTGAACTGTGCTGAAGTTTTCACTGCCCGTTCAACCTGATGGTCGAAAAGGCCAAGTGGCCTTTGCAATTTTTTGGAAACCTCATCCATGGGCAGGATGAGGTTTCCAAAATCAAATACAAATGAAATAAAAACTTTAATTTTTAATTAAAAACATGTCCTCGCTCATGTGACAGAATCCCACGATGGGACGTGTTTCATTCATTTTTTTGTGCTGTTCAATAATATTTTCAATATTTCCTTCATCTCCCTGAGGCAGCTCCACGCCTCAGGGAGATTATTCAGTGCCCTTACACGCACACGCGTGAGTTGCGCCCTAGGCCTGCTCACCCTCCTCCCCCCACCCACACAGGCAGCGCTCAGCGCTACCGCTCGCGTATCATGCTGGGCAGGCCTTAGTTGGCCCGCCTGCATAAAATCGTGGAGCACTGCCAATCACAGGCAGCAGTTGGCTTCTCGACCGCCCTGCCCCTCTCCCCATCGATCCCGCACGCCAAGGGCAAAACTCTACCCCCTGACACTGAGTCCCACGCTAAAGTGAGAATCTCTCACGTGCAAGTCTGCAAAAATGAATTTTGCAGGCTCTTCAATCCATGCCCGTGTGCTTTCTAGCAAGGGTCGCCGTATAGCGTTCAGAAACAGGAACCTCAGCTGATTGTTATCCCTTCCTGGGCTGAGGACCATTGAAGCCAATTGTAACACTCCCATCGCCACCCCAACTTCGATAAATGTACATCCGTGGGATCGGCTGTTGAACCTCTCTGGTCTATGTGGCTCAGTGCAATATCAGGTGGTACATTTGCCCCCAGAGTTATTCGGGAGCCACAGAATGCACTGTTTCAGTAAGCACTCCTTAAATTATCTCAACATGTATTTAATTGCAGTGGGAATGTCCTGCAAAAGGCACACTTCTCACAGAATCTCACAATTGTTACAGCACAGAAGGAAGCCATTCAACCCACTGTGTCAGCACTCCTGACAACGGAGCGCTCTCCGTTGGAACAACTTACCTAGTGCCAGTCCCCCGCCTTCTCCCCATCGCCCTGCACATTCTTCCTTAGATCTGTGTGTTATGTAACGTTTTTACCACAAATTGAGAAAATAATGATGGTAAAAAGCTGTCCCCCTTGCCAAAGCCCTCGCCGCTTTCAGAAACTGTCTCAAAAGCTACTTCTCTGGCCCTGGCTACCTCATCAAATCCTTCTCCTAATTCCTACTCAACCCCTGTTCCTGCCTCCCTCTTTATGAAGCATCTCTGGTCTTTTTAAAGATGCTAAAACAGTGTAAGTTGTGTGAGTGGGTTGAAATTGTGACACCAACCCATGCTATATTTTTTTCTCCATAAGCACATAAAAAAGTGTGTTTAATTAGCTCTGAGGTAAAAGTAGGGTCAAATGTAAATATTATTGAGTTCTGCTTTTTTTCCCCAAATAGGTCTAAAATCACAACTTAATAGTGAATGCTGCTGTATTATACAAGCTTACGAAAGAAGGAATAAAAAATTTTAAAATCTCTGACCTAAATTCCATGCTAATAGCAGTCATGACCTCGAGGCCTACACTGCGTCCTATCACTCAGAGAACAGTGCTCTCATTTCCATTCATTATCACTATCTCCAATGTGTTTGTTTCTTGTGTCAACCTCCCATGTTAGGGTTGTTTGTAGTTGCACAGCGAGTGAAAAGGATGAAAGAATTTCCTACTGGTCAACTTGTAGTTTTCATTTTTCTCCTTCTTGTTCGTTTATTTTGACATCAAACGCTTTTCCCCTCCCACACCAGCTCCCCCTCCCCGCACCCCACCCATAACTCTTTCCCTGTGGCTGACCTATTAATTTCATGGCTCTCTTAAGAGCTGCTCATCAGTGTGAATCTCTCTGTTGCTGTGCCCAATACAATTATTCCTCCCCCTTTGTAGTCAAAGAGTTCAGGAAGTTTTTAAATGTCGTGGTGCTGTGACATAATGGCCTAAGTCTTAATAAAGGAAATGAGGGCAGCTACTGTATCAAGGCGCTGAAAGTGAAGGGGAAATGAAGGCCATAACCTGTCTTTAACCCAAACTATACTACATGGAAATTATTGCTGACTTCTAATGGAGCTCTGCAGTCTCTTGTAACAGACATGACTTCCTTAGGTAAACCAGCAGCCAATCAGGCTGACTGTTTAGGTTTATAAACACATGCATCAACAACAGGAACAACAAATAGCATATTTAACATTGTAAAACATCCCAAGACACTTCACAAGAGCCTTAATAGTCAAAATCTGTCATTGAGCCACATAATTAGGACAGGTGACAAAAAAAACTTGGTCAAAGAGGTTGGTTTTCTGGAGTGCCTTCAAGAGATCAAGAAATGTAAAAAGATGTTTAGGGAATGAATTCCATAGCATAGGGCCTAGGCGGCTGAAGGCACAGCAGCCAATGGTAGTGCGAAGGAATCAAGGGATGCACAAGAGGCCAGAATTGGAGGAACACAGAGTTCTCTCGGAGTTGTAGAGGTGGGGGAGGTTTTGCAGATAGGGAGGAGTGAGGCCATAAAGGAATTTGAAATCAAGAATGAGACTATTAACTTTGAAGCATTGCTGCATTGGGAGCCAATGTTAGACAACAAGCACGTGAGTGATGCGTGAATGGGATTTGGAGTGAGTTGGAATATGGGTAGCAGAGTTTTGAATGAGCTCAAGTTCATGGATAGTGGAAGATGAGAGGTGGGCCAGGAAAGCATTGAACATTCTAGTCTGGATTAAATATATCCTTGTATTAATGATGAATTACCATTACTGCTTTATACATGTTTTGTATTGATTTTGCTGCCCATTTAACCTCCACCTTTGACTCATCATCCAAGTCTGCAATGTCCTGCTCGGGAAGTTGGAAAAGCAGAGCCAATTTAGACACCTAATCCGGTGTTTGGGCTGAGCAATTGGGGATGGTGTGCAGAGGGAGATCGAAGGTGCCAATAGTTTTCATCCATAGCATCCTGACAAGGGCCTCCCATCAGGGAGTCGTGCTGTGTTCATTATTTAATGCAATACCAGTGATTGAAAATGACAGCAATCCATCCAAAGTTGATCCTATTGTTTAGGAGGACTTGGAAAATAAAATTATTTTATTCAAATTTATTCATTTCCTGCACAAACTTAGCATGGACATGACAGGCTGAATGGCCTCCTTCTGTGCTGTTACCATTCTATAAAATCAAAATATATAACGATTTCTTGGGCAGTGCTGATTTGTTGAGTAGATTTTAAGTGCGGTTAACAATCTAACCTAAGCCCAGACCAAGAATGAATAAGGGTAGGGCATGAGTTGGCTTGAGTGCTGAGATACTCTTTAATGGTGATGAAAATTCATGAAAATCTTCAATTGTTCATATTATATTAAGGAGACACTCGTACATTAAAAGGAGAGACACTCTGTGTAGGATCCAATTCACTTCCATCCAATTCCATCTGCACATTGTCTCACTAAACCTATTCAAGGCAAGGAAGGTAAATAACTGCCAAATCTAATCCTGTCTTCACCCGCTGTCCACTCATCTTCACTTCCAGTAGCGTTCTCTGGACAGCAATTGGAAATGGGAAGCTTGGCTGGTTGGCCTCATCTTAACAAAGGTGGCCAGTGGTACCATCACTTTGGCTGAGGTTTGTTGATTCAGTGCAGACTGGTGATCGAACTAGAGATCTTCCCGCTCTGAGTACCTAAGCTACGCATAGGATAAATGCACCGGGTCATCGACGAGAGCTGAATAATGAAATTGAAAGGAACTTGTATCTCTTCTGGGGTTCTGAGAAAATGGCATCGGAAGAGGAACCTGGGATCTTCCTGTTTATGCTTCTGCTGCAAGACACTAGTAATTGCACAAATATTGAAGGGGCAGTAGGGGGAAAAAAGCACTTGATTTCCAAGCTGCTGACATGTTTTCTCAGGTACCCGTGAAGAACTGGAGCCCTGGTGCGATCAGGATCCTGGAGATCAGGTTGTCTTGGTGCCAGGCATGCTGTGGACTTAGCGTGGCCGGCATGCTTTTGAGGTAAGCATGTTCCAAAATGTTGTGTCACCAAGTTCCAACTTCATTTCGATGCAACAGGTTAGAGTAACTGGAACACTTTCGTGGGTTTCCTCTGCTCTGTTGTAAGACATTTAGATGCTAGACATGTTAAATACTCTTCTTCCAGACTCTTTTGCACAATCGAAGGAGCAGAATTTTGTTCTTTTGAAAAAGGCATACAAAATACCCAACCTGGAAAATAGTGCAGTCACAAAGAAATTGTGCAATTTGGGAAATTTCCAATGAGCTGCGAACACAGTCCAGAAATGATGAGGCTACCATCAATGCCCAGTGAGACTGGATATTGCCTTTCAATGTAAGTAGGAGGCAATTACACTTGTGTAAATTGGCACTGACTGCACAGGTTTCTTTGGGCTTTGTGCTGCTGTGATCACCCACGGTCCCCTATTGATTTACTCTGCTCTTTATTCCTTTCCAATTTCTCCCTTTTTTATCTCTTGGCGCTGCACAGAATCTAATGAGTGTGTACGAGCCGTCACTAAAGAGCAACAGCAGGCTCTGGTCTGGCCTAGTTTGGCCTTGTCTTACAGAAGGCAGCACCATCCCAGTAGGATTCATGCTAAATCCACTGTGTTGAACTGGTGAATGACTAAATGTAGATTACATCTCCAGTGCCCTGGTGTCCTGTTTGAAGAGTTCAGTCAAACTGCATGATCCCCTGCCATAAATTGATACCATTTCCCCTCTGAGATACTGAGATAAGCACTCAGTCATGGAGGTTGCTTCTAGCGTGTCACTGGAGGGAGAAAGCTAGAGCAGAATAATACACAGGGGAGAGGGAGAGAAGAGCCTGGACTACACATTTGTAAGATTTGCAGCAATTTATATGTCTCCAACTTTGCAATTTAAGATTAACCCCTTCGGTACTGAATCCCCCCCCTTACATTTTTTTTTTGAATATCCATCTGTGTAACATCGAAGCTTCAAGAGTGTTCAATGCTGGATTTGAAAAAGTATAGGGAGCATCAGCATTATTGATTAGCCACTTTACCTTTTGAATAAGCAGCTTAATTTGTAATCCTGTTACATTGTTTGTTTTGTCTGAATAAACTGCTTTGCTCCTAAGAATGCAAACAACTTTCGATGAGCAGGGACCGACTGCTTTCAGCCCAGTTCTTAAAAGAAGGGCTGAAATATCGCAGCAGCATGACCTTTAGAAAGCCAATAGAAAATTCAGGTGCGCCATTAAAAACAACCCTCGATGCAGATAAATGCACTGTAGAAACTGCAGCCTTGTTTTGGATTTTCCTTTCATTTTGGTTGACATTTGTGACGATGCCATCGTGTTCCTCGGGCTTGGTGCCCAGGAATGCCAGCTGACATGGGTGGTCAAACCTGGTGAGCCATTGTCTTTGAGGCTTGGGGTTTTTATGTTCTGAGATCTTCGGCAAACGTCTTTCTGCAATTCATTTTCCTCCAGGTTCAGAGTGAAAGTGCCTTTGTCAGTCTGTCAGTGTGAACCCAGAGCTGGCATTAGTGGGAGGAGGGCCTTGCAGTTGCTTCCTTCACTTTTAAAATTCCATTTCTCTGTGCTGTAGATCACTTAATGTAGACTGACTGCCATCATTCAAACTTAAATGCTCAGCAGTAAATGTGTATGTAATATTTTAAATTAAGAAACCAAATCAAATGGGTAAAAAGAGAATTCACAGTGTGGTCCATTCTGGGTAACACAATTGGTTGTGTACCAGGCTTTTACCCTGGCACGCCCGGATACAAGCCCCTGTTCAGTCTTCAAACTCGTGGTACAGGCACAATGAGCTGATTGGCCACCTTCTGCGCTCTATCATTCTAAGCACGCTGACTTCATTAAAATAACAAGAAGACAGAGCCCGCAGGGTGTACATGTGCGTCTGCGTGTGTAGGGGTAGATGTGAATGTGGGTGTGCCTCAGGGGGCACACCCATATACACATGGATGTATACTTAAGGGTGTTAATGGCCTTAATAGGCCTTTTAGTTGTTGGCGGGAGTGTTGCCGGCTCCAGCGCGCGCTCGCCGACTGAACTATCGCGCTACTGCACGTTGACATCAGCACACTCGGCTGATGTCATCGCACGTCATTTCACCCTCGGCCGGGTAGGGCACACGCACCCAACCACCGAGTTCAAAATCCTGCCCAGAAAATAAGGGGAAGCTCCTCTATTCCAAACCCTCGGTCCTCAATTAGACAGTGGCCCCAGCAGCAGCCTCTTATTTGACCATTGGCAATGTGCTGCCACCCACCCCTCACCCCACTAGTCGTCACTAGAAGAAATAGTTTCCCTTGAATAACCCATCAAATTGCTTTATCACTTTAAAAACACCCTGGGCGGAATTGTCCCAGATTTGCACTAAGTACCAAGCGGTAGCGAGCGGGAAAAAGGATGTTTTGCGGCTGGCGGATTTTCGTGCCGTGTCATCCCATTCCCGCCTCATTAATTAAGCATTCCCAGGAAACACACCAGGTCACTGGCCGGGTATCCTCTGATTCACCCGCCCCATTATGTTTCTCACGGGGAGAAAGCAGGGAGCAGGCTATTGAGTTGGATGATCAGCCATGATCATAATGAATGGCGGAGCAGGCTTGAAGGGCCGAATGGCCTACTCCTGCTCCTGGTTTCTATGTTTTTACCATCACCTCAGGCCTTCAATAAACCAGGCACTATAATTAAAAGCCGCCCCTGCACAGAGCTAGCTCTCTTCAAGGGATAGGAAGCTGCTGGGAACTGATGGCTGCCACAGGGAGGAAGCATGCTGCCCCTAGATTTAGCGGTGCCTCCTTCGAGTGTCTACTGGACACAGTGGAAACTCACCGCAAAGTCCTCTGCTCCACTCTGGGCAAAGGCCAGCTTGGAAATTTCCGTGCCCACCGGCATCGAGCGTGTTCGGCGGCGCGAGCGGACAAAATGGTGCGATCGGTTTCACGACGGCATGAAACCAACTCGCGATTGTCCGCTCAGCCCAACGACAGCGAGCTGCGTTTCCCGCCATCGGACGTCAGGAACCCCCCATTGTAACACAGCATATCATTATCAGGCCAGCCCGCCGGAATCGTTTCCCCTTGCCAACCCCACTGGGTCGTCCGTCCACATTGGCAGGAAACCACACCGACATGTTTCAACAGCACGTAAGAGGTGTGCACTTGGTGACCTGCACTTTGAGAGGAACTAACTCGGGGGTGAGTGCACAGTAACATTGTGCAGCGCTCGCCAGGGTCGCCTGTTGGACTTCAATCTTCAGGGGCGTTGGGGGGTCGGGGTGAAGGGCAGCCCGGCCGTAGAGGCGACCTGTTGGGGCTGGGGGTGGAGGTGGGGTGGGGGGTGGGACAAGGGGGCAGCCCTGCCATTGAATATTGTGCACAAGTATTTGGGGTGGGGGGTGTGGGTGGGTGAGGGAAGTGGCCGCACATTAGGGAAACCTGTGTAAAGTGACCATTCCTCTGCAGCTGAGACAGTTCAGGCACAGCCACATTGATATGGTTGGATTCGGGCCTCCAGCTTCTCTGCCCACTCAGCAATACAGAGGCATCAAAGTACCACCAGGTGCTCCAAAGCTTTTAAACCTCCCCACCCACCTCACCACCACCACCCACCCACCCCCCACCCCCAGGCACAGACTGCAAAATCATGAGTATTTTATTGGACTGCAGAACAGTTGGACGACTGCACACGTTGTACAATCTCCTCGCTAAACCTGGCCATTGAGCAGTCACTGCCGGAGGTGCTCACAGCCCCTTGTAATGTCAGCATCCCGGTTTGGACCAGTCTCCCCCATGGTTGAAGCTAACAGGGCAGCCTTGCAGTGTGGGTTAGGAGAATGCCTGTGCCTGAGCTGAGAGCACAGCATGTAGTCTAATGGGCAAAGCTGCTGTCAATCGGTCAGGTGGAGTGGGGCGGAGGTGGGTGGGGTTTCGGGCAGCCATGCAGCGTAATAATCTCTGGCCATCAAGTGGTGACCAGCACTCTCCGGGATGCGTTAAGGAGACTTCACATTTAACCAGGACAGTTCCTTAGTACACCCATGTTAACCACGTGTCTCTGGCTTTCATCCTGAGGAGGAGTACATCAGGAACATGGAGCCTGGTGAACTAGCTATATGCCTGATGGTCTACAGAGAGCGAAGACGATGGAGGAGAGAGCGACTGAGGCTCCTGGCTGTGCAGAGGCTGGAGCAGCAACTTCAGGAAGAAAGGGCGGCTGGGACTCCCGCACACACCACTGAAGAGCCACAGCGAGCTCTCTATAGGCACCGCCTGTCATTCCTGCAGATGACCCAGAACCAGTTTCGCCGAAGACTGCACATGTCAAGGGAACTGGTCAGTCACATCTGCCAGTTACTGCAGGATTTGGCACCATGGGGACATGGAGGGCATCCACTGCCAGTGGCTGTGAAAGTGACAGCAGCGCTCAATTTCAATGCCAGTGGCTTATTTCAGGGCTTTACAGGTGGCCTCTGTGGGATCTCACAAGCCCCCACCCACAAATGCATCCATGATATCACAGATGTCAACTGTGTGAGGGCACACAACTTTGTGCATTTTGCCCAGGACCAGGACAACCAGGATGCAAGAGCAATTGGATTCGCCCAAATCTCAGGTTTCCCACAGGATCAAGGTGCGATTGACTGCACTCACATGGTGCTCAGATCTCCATCGCAACACACGGTCAACTACATTAACCCCAAGGAGTTCCATTCACTGTATGTGCAGCTGGTGTGTGACCACCAGAAATGCAGCCTGCAGCTGGATTTGCTGATGACACAAAGATATAAGGAGGCTACAAAAAAATATAGCTAGGTTAAGTGAGTGGGCAAAGATCTGGCAAATGGACTCAAATGTGGGAAAATTTGAAATTGTCCATTTTGGCAGGAAGAATAAGAGAGAAGCATATCATCTAAATGGTGAGAGATTGCAGAGCTCTGAGGTACAGAGGGATCTGGGTGTCCTAGCGCATGAATCACAAAAGGTTAGTATGCACAGCAGGTAATTACGAAAGTTAATAAAATGTTATCATTTATTGTGAGGGAAATTGAATACATAAGCAGGGAGGCTATGTTTCAGTTATACAGGGCACTGGTGGGACCACATCTGGAGTACTGTGTACAGTATTAGTCACCTTATTTAAGGAAGGATGTAAATGCGTTGGAAGCAGTTCAGAGAAGGTTTGCTAGACTAATACCAGGAACGGGTGGGTTGTCTTATGAGACAAGGTTGGACAGGCTAGGTTTGTATCTACTGGAGTTTAGAAGAGTAAGAGGTGACTTGGTTGAAACATATAAGATCCTGAGGGGTCTTGACAGGGTGGATGTGGAGAGCATGTTTCGTCTTGTGGGAGAATCTAGAACTAGGGGTCACTGTTTAAAAATTAGGGGTTGCCCGTTTAGGACAGTGATGAGGCTAAGTTTTTTCACTCACATGATCGTGAGCCTTTGGAACTCTCTTCCTGAAAAGGTGGTGGAAGCAGAGTCTTTGAATATTTTTAAGGCAGAGGTGGACAGATTCTTGGTAAGCAAGTGGGTGATAGGTTATTGGCGGTGGGCTGGTTGTAAATTTCAGGTTACTATCAGATCATCTATTAACTTATTAAATGGCAGAGCAGGCTTGAGGGGCTGAATGGCCTCCTGCTCATTGTTCGTATGTTCACCCAGTGCAGAAGAGGGTAAATGGTGTCACCTGTTCTGCCAGCATAAGTCACTCTACTCATCACCCTCAATTCTCACACTCACAAACCCATCACACATTCACAGGGATCCTGCACCACAAGGGACAACACCACTAGCTCTCACACACATCCTCCCATCTCCATCAGGCTCATACCCTCTGGAGTTCGCGTCCTCATCCCGTACATGTCTCCGCTCACCACACAAACATTCCACACAGTGCCATGTGTCCTGATCACACCCTCTCCATCTGTTTTCATGCAGGAGAAGCTGACTGATAACAGCAGGGAGAGGTCCAGACCGGCGGTTGGAGTGGCCCACATTAGGCCCCTCACTCATTTTGAGGAGTGTGCCATCGCGCTGACTGTTGAGGGTGTGGATCGCACCTGCGACAACAGTGAGGTTGGCGGCGAACACCCACATGAGGATCCTGCACCACATCATCCCTCTTTAATGCAACTGTAAATGCTCTCTCTCCTGCTTTTGACTCTGCTGCCATGCACTATTTATCTCTACTTTGGTTCACAGGGAGCTCTGCCAAGCGACGGACACCCTCAGCCAGCCAGTCCCTCAGCTCCATCCACATCCTCATCTCCAACAAAGAGGACACTCCTCCATTGAAGAGCTGGAAATAAGCAGCTTGGAAGACACATCACAGCACTTACCCACACCCTCCACCAGCACAGGGACACACATCTCGGTGGGACCTAGACCTAGGGCAGGCTCAGGTTCACAATCTGGTGGTCACCACATGGACACGTGTCCGCAGCAGGAGGAGGCAGGTTCAGCCGCACTCCCCGGCACTTGCAGGAGTGCTGGGGAAGAGGCATCTCTGAGGTCCAAGTCAGATGACGAGCCTCTGGATTCAGCATCCAACTTATTGTGGAGAGTCAACAGAAGGCGGGAGAACATCATGCAGAGCTGTTGGAAGCCCTCAACAGAGTGGCACGCAAGTTGGGGCATCTACCTACTCTCTGATGAAGTGGTGCCCATATATGCACGTGTGGAGGTCTTCATGGGGAGGATGGCAGACACCATGGAGACCCTGGACCAGCAGAACTCGGAGGTGCACACAGACCTGCACTCCATTGTGGGATCCATGGGTGAGTTCCTGCAGTGGCAATGTGAGAGGGAAACAGGGCACCTCGATGTCCCTCCAGGTGTTCCTTCCCCTCAAGGAGTCAGGCCGGGGCCCTCGGGCACCTGAAGGGAGGAGGAGCGGCAGCTGGACACCCCTGGGTCATCCACTCAGGAATCTCACAGGCTGTCCTCTCCCTCTGAGCCCCCTTTGCCTGTGACCCCGTCAACCTCATCCTCTGTCACTGCAGAAGGAGCAGCTGGCCCACAGGAGGACAGGCAAAGCAAGCTGTGGTCCCCAAGCCCTTGGCTCTCCAGAGAACGCATGCCAAAGTCATCAGAGGCCACATGGCCAGCCATAGCACAGTCTGTCTCCACTCCTGCTGCAGATGTCCCCCAGATCGTGTGTCGCTGATAGTGGTTGCATGCTGCATCTCCACAATCTTGCGCTGGAAAGGGGAGACGCTGTGGACAACAGCAAAGGCTGTCAGTGCTTCTGATAAACAGGCCGCTGGGTCACTATTGGACCTGGCGGCCAATGCACTCCCGCTGCTGCCTGCCCACTCCCGCTATCCTCGGGAGTCAGTCATTACGCTGGGCGGGCCTTAATTGGCCCATCTGCGTAAAATGGCGGCGCAGAACCTGCGCCCGTGCCTGCTCTACCCTCCCCCCCACAAAACAGAAAATTCTGCCCATTTGGTCACTTTATAATCTGAAAATATATTCACTTTCACTGAATACTGTGTAATGGTGTCTTTCAGCTTCATTGACAGGCTTTGCGAGTCCTCCCCCTACATGCCCCCTGCATGAGCAGTTCAGCTGCTCACAGCCAGACCATGAGTGATTCTGGTGGGAGAAGTGTGTGTGTGTGTGAGGCAGGGCCTTTTGGAGCCTCGTGCAAGCCTCTCCCACCCACACGGATCCTTCCTCCATCACACACATCTCACTGTCCTGAGCATTGTCAATGCTGCCTGCTGGGATTCCCTTTCAGTTGTCCATCCGAGCTGTATCTCCACCCACCCCCTGATCTCACTCCAATGCTGCACCTGTACCCGCCCAACACAAGGCTCCGCTCACTTTCCATTTCAGAAGCAAGCTCATTGTAAGGTTTGTTTTCAGCTCCCCCATCCTTTCCCCTCCCCCAGTCACCCATGTCCTTTCCCCCATCACTGTTGGCCCCCCCGCCCAGCATCATCTTCCACCTCCCCACCATCACCTACCAATCAGAACCCTTTTCTTTCAGGGTGTTCGGGTGAATGTCCACATTCCCTGTCTTCCCGAGAATCCCACCACCATCCGCACTGACTTCCCCGACCTCCTCCCTCCCACCCCCAGGGACCATGTTTGCTTCCGAGTCCCCACCAATCACCCTCACTGTCCCCTGTACCGCTACCATCGCACCCTCACCCTCCCACCCTACTGGACTCCACAGACCCCTCCCTTGCACGTTCACCTGGACATCCCTCCACCCTTACTCCTTCCTCCCCCTGAACTCTTACCACCCTCTGAACTTCCTCCTACCCCCAGACTCCCTTTCCCCTCCAAACTCCTTCCCTTTGTCCCACTGTACACCTACCTTCTCAATTGCCGCATTCTCCCCCGTTACACCCTTCTCCCCGCCCTACTCCTTCCCCCCACTCTCAACTTCACCCCCCGACATCGTCGCTCCCGCACTCCCAACCTCAACCACACCCTCCCTCACGGCACCCCCCTCCCCCTGCCCCAGTACACCTTCCTCTCCCAGTCAAATCTAGGCCTTCCCCTCCACCCTCTCGACAATCATCTGTAGCAAAACATGGCCAAGACACTGATGTCCCGAAGCAGACCCCAGGCATCAGTGGCGACCTTCCACCTTCCATGAGCTGCTTCACGGTAGAGCCACATCCACCAGAATCCACCCAGCATGCGATGCACATTCCTCCAGGGTCCGGTAGCTGTGGGGCTCCAGCATCTTCTGCTCCTCGGATGTCTGCAATGTGAGCAAGGCCCTAACGGTAAGTCCAACTTCTGCACGTCACGCTCGTCAAGACGTGTTCTGGGCTGACATGTTTTCCCGTGGACGTGGGTGGTACATTTGACTTGGGGTGATGATTCTGGCGAGCAGGGCTTATAATTAGATGCAGATGTTCCTGATGTGTGGCAGCGGGAAAGGCAGCCATCGACGGGCGGAGCGGACAATCGAAAACTGGTTTCACGACGGCATGAGACTGATTTTTGGCGTTCCTGCCACATTGTCCGCTCACGCCCGCCATGATGCCTGATGCCAGCGGTGATGGAAAACTTCGGCCCTTGATGAGATCACCCCTATGAGGGAATCCAAGGGAAGTTTGATCTGGCTGAGTCTCGGATCACACCTTTTACATGTGAAATATCAAACCTTCCATTTTCTCCGCAATCTCTCTGATCATTTGAAAATAAAAATTAAAACCTGCAAATTCTGGGGACCTGAGATCGGAAACAATACGTTGAAAATGCCCGGTGAGTGAAAGAGAAAAGCAGGTGAATGATTTGCAAAGGGGCTTCATCTCATCTCAGGTCCTGCTAGAGGATTTAGCCTAAGCTTCTTTACCTACCTCTTCCCTTTCAGCGCTGACCAATGCTGCAGTGAATTTCCAGCATTTACCATTTTGTCCCCCATCCACATTTCCAATCCACACAGACAGCCAACATCCACTCAAGCTCTCATGCATGTGACTATGACTGACAGGATCAACCAGCCCCCTCAATAAAGTTCCACTGTGCTTTATTATATTGAAGCATCGCATCTCAGGCCTGAATTTTACCTCTGGCGGGTGTGCGCTATCGATGGGCCCGGGAGCAGCCGGGAAACGCGCGCTGAAAAGCTCAGCGCTGCCGGGGTGGGGGTGGGAAGAGGGCGGGGGCGATGACGTTCCCGCGGGCGATGAGGGTGAGCGCTGCGAGAGATCTCCCCGAAGGCAGGCAGCTGCCTCAGGGAGCCGCAGACCTGTAACTGTTCAAATAAACGTTTAAAAAGCTGCAAAAAAAAATGTCCGAGCATCGCAATCAATCACCTGAAAATGTAGCTGATATAAATGCTGCCCACAGACATTTATTTTTATTTTATTTCATAACAGGGATTTTACCCCACCCTTGGATGAGGTTTGATGAAAAATGTAAAGGCCGCCTGGCCAATTCACCCGTCCGCCAACTGTAAGGTTGGACGGGCCACGAAAAATCATAGACAGTTGCACCACTAATGGGCTTAATTGCCCTCTTAAGTGTTGGCGTGCGCGCTTCCAACTTCAGCACGCACCCGCCAAACGAAATATTGCGCGAGCGCTCGATGACGTCGGGATGCCCAACATCTTTTCCCGCGATTTTACACCTGATCAGGTCAGGCACGCGCCTGCCCACGGGATGTAAAATTCATCCCTTGGAGAAAGAGAGGAGCATTTCTCAGGGAGTGTTCATTTATTGTATTGAGCATTATTGAAATTAAAAAAAAAACAAACCTATGACGGGGGAATTTACAGCTTTATGACAGCTGATGCCTTTTGCAGTCAGCAGTGCTTTAATTCGATAAAATGAATGCTACATGCTATAAGTAAAAGAATCTAAAGTAAGTGTTGGCTCTGCTGGATTAGCTTTGTATATGTTACATAGAATTGCATAAAATTTATAGCTAAAACCAGACCAATCAGCCCAACTGGACTATACTTGTGGTTACATACCACAGGAGCCTCCATCGACCCTACTTCATCTAACCCTATCAGAATATCCTTCTATTCCGTTCTCCATCATGTACTTATCTAGTTTCCCCTTAAAAACATCTACACTATTCACCTCCATGTACAGTAGTACAAGTTCCACAGTCTCCGGGTAAATCCTAATCAGATTTATTAACTACCTTGTACTTGCATCCTTTGTTTTTGGTCTCCCCAATGTCTTGTCTGTGTTCACCCTATCAAACACCTCCATAATTTTAAAGACCATAATTTTTAACACTGCTAGGAGCTCAAAGTGTAAATTACATTTACAAAGGACCTGTAGCTGCCTCCTCAGCTGTTGTTTCTCTCAGGCCACGGTCTCAGGAGAGGGTGGATTTTCAACACGGGTGGATGTTTTAGTTTTGCATTTTAGCTTCTCTTCTTTAAAGTCTTTGTAAGTGAACCGATCCCTGTGTTTTCTTGGGAAAAGATATTCAGTCAGAAATGGCAGCAGCCTGGGGTTGCTCAAACAGGATCTTAAGGCTTAAACTCCACGTGTTTGTGCAAACTGAGATATGCCGCTATCCATTAGGAAGAAACCCAACACCTGATATTCCTGGTCAGTGCCAGCATGAAACGTGTAAGTGGTTAAATTGATGTTGTGCTCCTCATGTAATGCCTGCATGTGGAATGTTGACGAATGCTTTGCTCTCCGAAGCTGGTCATGTGAAAACATCAGACAGCACTGGGGGGATGACAAGGTGCTACAAATCATGGAGCTGCCCTTGGCTTTCTGCACTTCCCCTTCACCCTCTCAGAGGTGCACACAGAATGCATCCCATTACCCTACCTGCAGCACCAGAGATTGCAGGTTTTGCCGTGACACACACACACAGCACATTTTGGCTGAGCTTTGAAATTCTACCTTTGAAGCGTGATGTAGACAAACAGTTAGAACTTCAAATCAAGTCCCTGGTGCAGAGTAACAAGTTACATTTTGTTTCCATATGGGTGTATCTGCATGTTTTACAATTTGATTTATTTCCACTCTTTCCTTACTGGGATGTGGGCAAAAGTGTTCCTATATTTTTTTCCCTAAATCAACATTTCTTTTTAGTTTTCTTTTCTAATAACTCTCCTTGGTAAGGTGGCTTAAAACTCAGGAAAGTTGAGTGTGAAGAGCTTTTTCTTATCTTAAGAACTTTCTCCCAATTTTCGGCCTTGATGGCCAGCTGATTAAATCTCTAAGTAGCTGTGTCATACAAACCAGGTAGGCTTGATTCCCGAGTATGTGCTCGGTTAGCTGGTCTCAGCCTAGCAGCTATGTGACTGATGCTACTAGCCTCAGTGCCACTGTGTTGGGTAGTTGGCCAGTGTTCTTGCTCCTGATCACTGACCTGCAAAACCATCTTGTGGATGAAGACAGGATTGATTGTAATACACTCTGCACCCCAAACCTTTGCTATGCTCAACTATCCTGTCAACAATCACTGTCACAGCTCACACATCAATGTGGCCACTTGGGCAAGGTATTAAAGGGGAGCCAACACCACTGGATCCTCACCTGTCAAGGAGTCAATGGGGGGTGAGATTCTCTATCGCTGTTTTGTGTGACCAACCAAGACATATTTCACTCCCCAATGCTTTTAGAAAAGGAGGAATGGACAGAATTGGTGGCAGAGATTACAAAAGAAAAAAAGTTATTTTTAACCCACTGCATTCACTCTACAGGTTGAGTCTGTTTTAATTTTCCTGCTCTAATTATTTCCCAATTTATTTGTGGAGCTCTGCATAATGTGTCAAGGACAATTATGAAACATGGAAGGAGAGTATTCTGGGATGTGATTGTATCCTCTCCTGTGCATCAGGAAATGGCTTGAAACCTCACGGCAAAACTTTTTAGTTGATCAAACAACTAATGAAAAATGCAGCCTTGAAAAGCTAAGATGGAAGAATAGTGATCATAAGTGGAAAATAGCTGGCCAGAGCATTTTAAAAATGCTTATCAATAGCCTAGTGGGTAAAGGTGCTATCCACTCTGATCTACAGGCCAGAAGGTCACAGTTCAATTTCTGGTTTATGGTAAAGCTTTCTTCTGGCAAAGTACTGCTATTGGCATCAGTGACACTGCACTAAGGGGGAGAGGCAACATCCCTACTCCTGTTGGATGACTTCTGCTGAAAAGTGCTCATGTGTTGGGTGAACTCTGGACTGTGCCCAGATGTGACAGCCCCCCTGGTTGAATAGGCACCATCTGGACCTGCGCATGAAGATTATTTTATTATAAAATTGACAACATGGATGGAGCTCATTGGTCCGGGCCTGCGAACCTCTCTCCCCCAGTTTTATTCCCCTCCTCTTTCCCTTTTTACATTCTTTCTTATGCAATTTCTACTTGGTCAAAGTACCAAAGAGCAAGGAGCGCCCATGGAATCATAACTGAACAGAGGCTTCAGAGGAGGGTAGAGAGGAAACTGGAGAGGAGAACAGAAAGCAAAATATGACTGTGAATGTGTTCAAAGTTGGCAGCAATAAGCCACTCAAACTTTGACAATAATTTTGACTTAGTCCATCCATCGGGAAGCAGATGGGATTGAGTGCAATGCTGTCTTTAAACCCCATCAGGTTTTGCATGTATTGAAGCCAACAAGCAGGATTGCTTTCCACCCAGACCTGTAGGTTTCCTGCCCTTTCTAACTGTTTTCGTGATGTATCATCTTAACCAAAAACTTTGATGAGGATAATGCAACATGCAATTGATGCAGATTTAATCCAGATTATGCAGTTTATAATACAATAATCTCAAGATATCATCATTTCTCTAAAACTAATCAAATGTTACATAGAGCTCTCCGGGAGAAATGTTTCTCATTGCAATAGCAGCTATCATTTAATTTAATTTACTAACATGATGCCAATTTCTATCTAGTTGGTGCAGGCACTCAAAGCAGCGTCCGTAAATTTTTTTTAAATGCTAGGCCAGCATTTATTACCCATCCCTAATCAGAGGGCATTTAAGAGTCAACCACATTGCTGTGGGTCTGGAGCTACATGTAGGCCAGACCAGGTAAGGACAGCAGATTTCCTTCCCTAAAGGACATTAGTGAACCAGATGGGTTATGACAATTGGCAAAATGGTTTCATGGCCATCATTAGACTTTCCATTCCAGATTTTTATTGAATTCAAAATCCACCATCTGCATTACCCTAGGTCTCTGGCCTACTAGTCCAGTGACAATATCACTACACCATTGCCTTCACCTGACCTTTCAGGTCAGATCTTTATAGTAGAGAAAATGCAGTGTTTCCCCTAAGACATCAGAGATGATTAAACATGGACATAGGAAAGCATATTTTATTCATGTGTTTGTGTACAAATTTATTTCAGTGTATTTTCGGCAGCACAGCTGGATAAAGTACACATGGGACATGTATAAGTTTGGCCCTCAAGTCTCAGAGATACTTATTCAGGAATGGAACAGGTCAACTGTTGTGTTGTGTGCCTCAGATTTTATCTCTTTTCCAGCTTTAATACTGGCCGGCTGGGTTTCACAGGCCTCAGGAAACCTGGCAGCTAAAGGGAGGTAATGACTACTGCATGGAATAGGTAAGCACTTTTCCAGCCCTGCGTGTGGGCCAGGAGAAGCAGGAGTGCTACCCCATCACAATCCATGAAGCAAAGCTGTTTCCCATTCCATGCAATTGGAAACACCCCACCCCCCATGATCGGACCACCTCCTTAACACTTGGACCCCCCACCCCAACAATTGCTGAACCCCTCCCAGGCTCTGCCGCCGATCTCTCTATGACCCCAAGTGGTTAATCTCCAACCCTGCAAACCTCGCTGTACCCACCTTCGTGATCTCTGCCTCAGTAGCAGCAAACCTACCTGTCCCGGGGCCATGGTCTGTTCTGGAGCATCCCCTAACAGGGAACAAAGCCTGTCAATCGGGCTAACTCCTGGGTGGGGAACATGTTGAAAAAAGCAGGCAGACTGTGGGCTTAAAACTCCATGCCATTCAGGGAAGCCTGGATTTCTTCAGGACCAAAGCTGCCCCTACCGCCATTTTGGAAATCCTTCCCCAGTAAATATCAGGGCCATTATGTTCCTCATCTTGTGCCAAATCATGTCTCCAAAAGACAGTAACAGCCACCCATTGCCTCACCCAAATCATTGCTTGCCAGGGATGAGCACAAGGTATAAATATTGTCCAGGCTACATGACTCAGCGGGGCAACATATCTGAGACTGATCCTGTCTCCAGCTGATACACAAATACAGGAAAGCTGGGTGATTCTTATTTTCCTTTTCTAGGCAGCACGTGAGAGCAATTACATTGGCCTCCGCTGCTGCCCTCACTGAACAGTGAGCTCAGCACTGACCAAAAATTGAACCCGGGACCTTCCTGATTGTAACTGCTTCTTTGAATTAAATCATCAGAACCCGAGAAGGTGAAACAACATTGATTTTAGGCATGCTAGCGATACTCAAAGGTTCCAAAGGAAAATGTGAGTTGTCAGTGAAATGTTTTTCATTATTTCTGCTGAAAAGGTTTTTAACAAAACAACACAGTCAAAATCAGTTGTTCAATCTGAGTTCATAGGAATCCATTTGCATGAAATTCCTCTAACTTAGACCTTATTATTATTTTCTCCTTTAGGAAATGTCGTATCTTTCTTGATCTGAAAACATTTGTGCTTCTATACAGTTTTCTCATTCATGTAACTCGCTGCTCTTTCTCTTGAAGCTTTTTTTGCCTCTTCCTGTTTCCGGCTTTCCTTCTTCAGCAACAAGCCTTCGATCTGGTGACCTGACCCAAAACGGCTTCGGGTTTTTGGTCAAGGCTGGGATTCAAACGCTGCCGCAATCTCCAACAGCTTCAGACACTGTTTGTTTAAAGCGGTCACTGTGTGTTTCAGTGAAGGCTTTTTTTGCTAGGAGTTTCCACTTGGTATATACACACACACACACACACACAGAGGAGGCCCTCAAAGTCTAGAACCCCCACACTAATGAACTTGAGAACCGTGTGATGTTGTGATGAATCTGTCTCGTTAAATAGATGCTGAATTGAATGAACTGCCAAGGAGAGCAGTCAAGGTCGTTTAGACATGCAGCAACCATACTAGTAACAGCGTTGGGCTCCCTGACGTTATTTAACTTGTGTCCATATGAGAAGCCACACTTTGTTTTTCAACATTTATAAAAGCTGTTTAATTATGCAAAATTCATAGAACTCATGACTGTAATCACTATATGATGTTACTATGACATACTATGATGGCTCTTTGTCTGGTGTTATCAGTATAAATGGATGGTTCAAGTTTCTTTCAGGGTTTATGGCTGTGACTACACTAAACTGATCACCACATTTTTTATCTGTAACATTTAGAACTAATACACTGTATTAATATCGAATGCAGCATTGAACATAACTAACAAACATTTCTTGTTTCTTATATAGTGCTACTGAAGATAAATTAGATTCTGTATCACTTTACCTTGTAGATGAATAAACCTTTTACCCAGCACAAACAAATTATTTAATAATTTGAAGAAAATTATTCCTGGACAAACAGTATTAATTTTTAAACTCTTAGAAGTTCTTTCTTTAAGATGTTCTTTTAGCAGGTAATGCAAAGCTGTTACCCTCTCTCTAGTCACTAGTATTTAGTTTGCACATTTATGAGGGTAGGAGAGAAGATTGGCATTAAAATGTTGAAACATTTTGTCCAGTAGACTGTTTTTGGGGCTTGGTCCATTTCATTGGCTCCTTTTAAACAACAACATTAACTGGCCCAGAGGACAAGGGAAATACCACATGGCAGTGAACAAAATGAACTTTGAAGAGATAAATAATTATTGAAAAATCCAGGACCTTCTGTAGGATTTCACACATTCCTAATGTCAGCTGAACTGTTGATCAGTCCAGGGAACTTTCATATAGGGAAAGTTCAATATTGAAAGGAGTCATTGCAGGTTTGCCTATGAGCTGTCTCACAGAAAGGAAACAAACAAGCTAGATGCTTTGATAATCTCAATTAACATGAAAACTGGCTATAACTAACTCATTTGCAGCAAAGCTGATGAGGGAAAAGCATTTTTGTTTTAAAATTAGAGGCAATAGTGTCTAGTTAATGCTTTGCAGTCTTCAATTCAAGTTTTCCAATTTTCTAGAAGTCAACTCCCTTCATGGTCCACTGTTCCCCATATAATACCCAGATTAGCACATGTGGTCTTCCAGTACAATGTCCTGGTATTTTTCACATTTAACCTACATGTTTCACATACCACTATCAGGCTGGAGCTTGCACTGTGTTGCAGTATATTTAAGAATCCTTTAAATAGAGGGAAGTAGTGCTAGGTATTGCTGTCACAGTTAAGTAACAGTTTGCTATATTTTCCTACCTTATTCTTCTAAAAACCCTGTTGATGTTTTGTCAATTTATAAGCCAGAGTTGTTGAGGATTACAAGAAATCTGACACATGGCCGATGAACTTCCTAAGATTGTATCATTTATGGATTATCAGGTTACTCCTTTTGCCCAGGTTCTGTTTTCAACACAGGAAGCATTATAGATTTCATGGTCATGTCATCCTCTCTTTGCCCTCCATCTTAAGGCCACTGTAAAGCTCTCCCTTACCACCGGCATGACAATTTCCCCTAAGAATGAAGGATATAATGAAGCAAGGATCTTGCTACTGACTGATACTTAACTGGAAAATTGACTTATTTAGGTGCCGAGGGAGTTTAGTTCCTCCCCATAGCCACATATCCTGCTGATATAACTGTCGAAGCTCACGGGTGAAGATCAAGGTAAGATATTGGAGAGTTGCTGCACCTGCAGCATGCATCATCACCTTGGGTGATGAAAGTATGGGAGAGAGAAGCAGTTTCAGCAGTAGAGAAAATTTGAAATTTTCTTCATCGTATTTTTGTTCCCAATCTGATGACCTTGACAGCGACCATTCATCATGTTTCTGTACTCAGAGGGGGCACAGCAATTAAAACCTACGTTAAACCGCAGTGTTCTGAAAACCAAAAATCCTCGAATCTTAAAAGTAAGCCTTTGTCTGACTATGGATTGAGCGCAGCAGTTCATTGAGTCAAAATGGAATGGGATGGAACCCTGATTAAGCTGGAACCTGGAAGTGTGGATTTGAAGCCAGACAAGACGTTAGATGAAGAAGGATTTGTTTAAACTGTGAGATGGATGGATCAAAAGAGATTGTCCTCAACCCCATTGTGTCATCTGCTTTATTTTTAATCATTTAACTTCTTTTACACCTACTCTTTTTAAAAAGTTAGTCCAGCAAATATCACCCCCTTTTACCCATGCTGTCCTTTCGAAGTATTATAAAATAATGCATGCAGAGACAGGCATTCATTTATCTTTGATTTTTGGGTTGCCAGCAGCTTAACATGCACTAAGCCCTTGTCATTGTTTGAATTATTGCATTCTGAATAATGAATTTTCAGGAGAAAACGTTTGCTGCATACAGTTCTCTCCAGACAAAGACACACAGCACGCAACATCCACCAAAAACGACGGAGATAAATTGGTATAGAGCAGCCACTCATTGGCTGAGAGAGCATGTGAAGCCATGTATGAGCAGTGGCTGCTATTGATCAAAATATAATTTTGCTTGCCAGTGCTTTGTGGAGTGAGCCTGAGAAGTGCTGTGTTTTAGTGGAGTCGTGTCATGCAATGTGTATTGGAAAGTCCTCAATTTCACACGTGCTTACTTCTGAGCAAGTCTCGCATAAAAGGATTAACAGGAGAGGAAGTCCAGAGGAAATGGGATGTTAGACACCTTGTTTGACGGACTGTCAGGGCTTGTGAAGCGTTCATTCTAACTCTATTCCACACTCCACGCACACAGTTAGTAAGAAATGCGATCCAGCTTACACAACACTTTCTAACTTTGTTTATCTATTTGTATGTACGTGATGGGCAGAAGATTAAAAGAGGTAAAAGATGTATCTTTTATTTTGTAGGCTTTAGTTGCAATAATGAGTGTTAGTTAACCTCACTAAAAGAGAAGTGAAATGAAAATGGTCAAGCATTCTTCTTACTTGAAGCCCTTTAAAGCCATGATGTGAAACAAATGTATGTTAATAAGCCCCATCCTTAAATCAAACCAAATTATTTGTTCTTAAGATCTTGTTGTTTGTAACTTATTTATATTTTCAAGTTATTATCTGCTTAACATTGCTTCATATTCCTAGGCCGTGGTGAGAGATCGTTATGAACAGAGATGCTTTTAAAGTCTGACTCACTTGCTCCTAAATCAATTCAATTAGACACAAGGCCCAATATCTACATACAACAAAAGGTGGTTGAAATTCACAGGGTTCTTACTGTGAAACTGACACCTTGGCTTTACAACCTTACTCGACTGGAATATTCACTTCTTTAATCTCATCTACTCATTCGGTTGTTAAATGTAAATATTGGGTAGAAGTCACAAATATCACTGAAGCTGAAAATCACCTTTCGTTTTTGGCATAGGGAATGATTTGTAAAGTTCCTGAAAGAGTTGGTTTTTTTCCACTGTTTTAAATCTTAAGTCTGGTTGTCAAGGGCTTTGTAGGCAAATGAGTATAGGCAGCTAACCTTCTCCCAGCCCTGTGCCAATGCCACTCTGTAACCCAGTTTTGGGAGGCTGAAGCTTACTTGCTCTCCAATTCCTTCCTCCATTCCTGTAAGGAAGTCTTCTGGCCCAGATGCTATACCTCCATTTTGTGACATGCCATCAGTCTTTCAATCTCATGGTGTCTATCACCTGGAAGGACAAGGATAGTAGGCACATGCAAACACCACCACTTCCAACTTTCCCTCCAAGTCACACAACATACTGATTTGGATATATATTGCCTTTACCCTATTGTCACTGGGCCAAAATCCTGGTTCTCCTTATCTAACAGCGATGTGAGTGTGAATTCATCACATGGGCTGCAGCAGTTCAAGAAAGCAGCTCACCAACACCTTCTCAAGGGCATGTAAGGGTCTTGCTATTGACGCACGTAATCCTAAGATTTCTTTTAAATCAGGAAATCAATGTTTGAGGGAATGGCATGTCCCTGATACTGGAACACCAACGTACTGTGTCTTTACATTTGCTTTGAGTGGATCTTCTCCTTTTTCAGTTTTCTGGCCGGAAGAAGCAGGTCCAACCCACAGCGCTGCAACCTCCACCGTGCTAGGGCATGGAGATGGGTCTCGAATCCACCCCTGCTGTTGGTGCCAACCTGATCCATGCCAGACGTCCAACCAACTAAGCCAATCAACCCTGCCCCCACAGAATCCAACTTGCTGTGGCAACATGCACTTTTACAAGAATGTCGTAGCATGGAGTGATTTTAGATGCTCCAATTTCTTTCTATCACATGGCTGACCAGGAATCTCTTACACTCCTACCACTACCATTTGCATACTTTGGAAGATTTACAAGTTGATACTCAATCTGTTTGGCTGCATTATGAACCTTCCTTTGACCATAAAAGTCCTGGAGAAGGACTTGAACCCAGAGCTTCTGGCTCAGAGGCAGAGATGCTACCCTTTGTGTCACAAGACCTCCTCTGAGTGGATCTATGAAACAGTTAATATCTGCTTTCAGGCAGCATACTGAATATAGGCTTCCTAATATTCTGATTCAATCTCTAACCAACTGCCAAAAAAATTGGTGGCCATAAATATAAGGTGGTCACCATAGATGTGCACAGGAGAATTCAGGAGAAACTTCTCTATCCAGAGAGTGGTTAGAATGTGACTCTCACAACAATGGGGAGTAGTTGAGGTAATTAGCATTAATGCATTTAAGGTGAAGCTAGGGAAGTACATGAAGGAGAAAAGAATAGACATTTATGCTAATTGTGGGAAATGATGTAGGGTGGAAGGGAAACTCAATGTGGAGCATAAACAATGACACGGACCAATAGGCCAAGTGGTCTCTGTGCTGCATATTCTATGTCATTCCATTGTAACCACAAATGAAGCTTAAAGTTCAAAAATGCAGAGACTGCTTATGCTGTTGATTATAAACTGCAGTTTGACCCCAGTTTGTATATACTGTGTGGTGCAGTGACAAATAAACCAGATTGAATCTCCATTCTGCCTCTTTGCCTGATCAGGAGTCCAGCTCAAAGGGAATAATGCCAGTTTGGTTGAGATATTGTCAATCAATTGTTTTAAAAAGGTCCTAAGAGGTTAGTTTCCCAGTGGGTGAATGCACAGTCAGGAATGGAAGTGAGCCATACTAGACCAGGGACCGGAGTTTCATGGAGGAGGCAAGAAGGTTGAGTCAGGAAACTTTCCAACCTAGCAGGCTTGTCTCCTTTAAAAGGACCCCGCCCCAGCATATTTTTGTTCTAGGGGGTGAGTGCAAGTTGGAGCCAGGCCCACCACCTCCAGAAGCAAGCCTGAGGTGACAACAGAGGCAGTCTGATGGCCAGGCCAGCAGGCTGGAATGCCCACCTCCATTTACTGGGACATCGACCCAGTTTTAACGTTTGAATGTCAGGCCTTTAAACCCTCACCCTTCACCCCCTCCACCCAGCCCGCATGCCCCCTCCATGCTTCCAATACCTCCATGCTATTTCCATGCCACTGCATACAATCATGCCACCTCCATGTCCCCCATGTACCCTCCATAGGCACTCACCCAATATCTACAATAGGTGGACCTCAGGATATATTTGAAATGCGCATTAAAAAAATAAATAGAGCCATCATGCTCAGAGACAGTTCATACTGCAAAAAATTAATTCATAAACTCATTCAAAAAATGTAAACCCCCTCAAGTGTCAATCTCTTATTGAAAACATAAAAATGTACACAATTACATAATCAAGGACAGATAATCCTTTAAAAACCTCTTAAAACTGTCAATCAAATTGTCAACACAACCCTCCTGCTGTGGTAAGTAGTTCTGGACTTCTTGAAACCCAGTAAGTATTCATAATAGCCCCAGCTATCAAAACAAATGCTGGGAAATGCCAACAATGGGGTCCACTGAAGCTGAAACACTAGATGGCCCTTTTTTTAAAATCTGCAGCTGCTGTTTCATTTCCATTTCAAAGCAGGTTGCCTGTCAATCAATGGAGTATAGTAGGTGCTTCTGTTTAAGGTTCGACAGCATGGCCATTTGTTTCAAAGCTAAGATCACTGGGCATTTAAACCTCAGAACAAAACATGACAAGAAAGTTTCCCAGCACATTATTCTACAGGTTTGAATGCATCATGGTACTTTCTCCATTGGTAAAAATACTGTAATGCATGTCAACACTTACACGAACGGTGGTCAATGTAATGTCAACTTACCTTTGCAGAACAGAGCCCTATAATCAATCACTACAGTAAAAACATATCTAACTTATATCATATATCTATTAAAACTGAAAGAACAATATTTTTGTACTTCGAATGAAAGAATTCCAGGACCAGATGACTTTTCTTTTATTAGTACCCCACTTGAAATTGGGAATCCCCCATGGTTCACAACTCCTCTGAGACGCTGTGAACTGCATCCCCTACCAAGACAGGCCCAATTCTATGAAGATAGCAGGGATCCAAAGTGTCCATGTCTGCAATGGAGTAGGCAAGGGCAAAAATCGCTGAGTGCAGGCTCATTACCCACACCCTTAACCTGAGGCCGTTAAAATCCCACACGACAAGAATGAGGGTGGGAATCCCTGAACTGGGCCTTGTCCACCATTTTAAAATACCCCCACCTCTGTCTGACATAGACAGAGCATGAAAATCCAAGCCCAGGAGTTTGAAGGCTCAGTCTTTGATTTGTAGTGTTAGTTGATTGCAGCTAAGGAAGTAGGGAAGGGGGTGGTTGCTAAAATCGGCCATTGTTCCTCTAGAGTAGGCAGGGGAAAATTCACCATAACTCCTGCTGCAGATCTGTGTCTAGTAACCCATACTGGAGAGGAGGCATGTCGAGTGAGAGCAGAATCAAATGTGACTGTGATGCCCCCAAAGTCTATTAGCATGCCAGTGTGTCTTGTGAAGAATTGCTGCTTACCTGAGATACAGAGCAGCTGTCCAGATACATTGAATTATGCTGACTATGTGTCAGCGTGTTCAATAAAAGAGGACAGGATACGAGGGAAAAGAAATCAAATAATTATCAGGAAGGACAGTGATTCAAAAGTAAAATATGCGCCTGGTATTTCATTAACTGCCATGAAAAATTGATGTAAACCCCAAAGAAACTATATAAATGGCTGCAAATGCTGTTTATGCAGGATTTATGCTGATTTTCAACCAAATTTACTTTGGACAATCAAAGCTTCCGTGGAAACTCTAGTTCATAGAGTTTGTTCCTTATCTGATGACTGACAATTTCAGCCTAGCCTACATTTTGACGAAAGATTGGGTTGCTTAATTAGTTAAGGCTTTGACTTGGGCTAAGAAGATTTCGGGTTCAGGGTAAACTCAGACTCTCTGTGCTATCAAGATGTCCCACGTCTTAAAATGTTTGGGAGAAAGCAAGGAGACAGTGGGTGTAGCATCCCCTGGGTGCTCAGCAATGAATAAGACAATCAGGGCCGCACCCATTCGGGCTATTAAGCCCAAAGAAGACCACCCTCTCGCCACACTTTCCCATTGACTATCTTAATATCATATGCAGGCTATATTATTCTTCTATAACATGCAATGAAAGAACCTTGATGTCACTGAGAGAGCCAAAGAACACACAGACCCATTAAGCAAATTTCTTAATGACTGGCTCCATAACACAAGCAGAGGCCTGACAGCAGGCTATATGCCTGGCCAAACAGTCCAGAGAATTGTGCGTGACGCAAGGAGACTTAAAGGTGAAGGAGAAAAATAAATAAAATGTAGGGAAGGAGGGCAAGAAAAAAGAGCCCATTACATCTTATTCAAAAATATTCCATAGGAATTCCTACAATAATTGCATTTATGTAGAAGCCTTAATGGAGTAAAATGCCTCATGGATCTTTATACGAGTATTAAACAAGTGACCAAAAGCTAGGACAAATTGGTACATTTTAAGGAGCAACTTAAAGGAGGAGAGAGAAGTGGAGATTTTTTTTGGGTCATGATGTGGGCATTGCTGGCTAGGCTAGCATTTATTCCCTAATTGCCCTTGTAAGAGTTAGCCACATTGCTGTGGGCCTGGAATCATGTATAGGCCGGGTAAGGATGGCAGATTTTCCTTCCCTAAAGGACATTAGTGAACCAGATGGGTTTTTGCAACAATCAACAGACTTTTAATTCCAGGTTTTCATTGAATTCAAATTTCATTTTGTGCCATGTTGGGATTTGAACCAGGGTTTCCCAGAGAATTACCCTGGGTCTCTGGAATACCAACTGAGTGGCAACACCACCTGCCTCCCTGCAAATGTGGATGCGGAGAGATTTAGAAGCCCTGTAGGCTTCTACTGGCAAATAATTACGCTGGTGTTCCATAATATTTACTGCTTCAGACTGGGCCTTTCCATATAAGACATGCAGCACCAGTTGGGTTCAAATAAATGAACCCCATCAAAGAAATTTAACTCTTTGCTCTTAACAGTATAAAAGTCTTCTGTTGAATTGCATACTGTTATCTAGTGAGAAAAGGTTCCCTGGAAGGGCCGGAGGTTAAGACATTTTACAGTCCAGACAGTTAAAGGTGATGCCTTTTGTCACTTCAGCATTTTAATAGCTCACGGGAGCATTCCAAAACTCAGAGATCTCTTCATCATGTGACAAAGTGGTTATCTGAGGTGCTGAAAGCTCATATGTCCCATAAAAATGTTTCTCCAACAGAAGGCATTGCCTTTATGCTATCTGTAATTTATTTATGACTAATGCTGTGATTCTAGCTACTGGGTACTTTAAATAAATTGAGTCAAAGAAAGCGACAGTAATGCTGCAGAAATAATCCACCACCATTATTTACTGGTCTGTAAAAATTACTTAGTGGCAGACTAACGCGTCTTTGAAGAAATGACATAAAACTGGAAACTTTCTTGTCATGTCTGGCATATGTTAAACCATCTCATGTCTTTATGATTTCTGGTCAGGAGCTTTGAACTGCCGTCTTGCCTGACTACATAATTTACTGATATGCCGTGTATTCTTTTGCTTTCAAATGCAGGCAGTAAAACCACACAGTTATTTTTTTATATGTGTGTGATTGTGGAATTAATTTTCTTGAACTGCAGAGTTGCATGTAATATTTTGTGTTAATCAATTGCATGTACAAGATATACTTATATAACTTGCTATTTGTGTCTTAGTCATAACAGCACAGAAGGAGGCCATTCAGCCCATCCAGTCCATGCCGCCTCTCTGTAGAGCAATTCAATCAGTCCCATAGCCCTGTAAGCTTATTTCCCTCAAGTGTCCATCCAATTTCCTTTTGAAATCAATCATCATTTCCTTTACACTACCCTTGTGCACAGCAAGTTCCAGGTCATTACCTTGATGTATAAAGAAGTTCTTCCTCACATCGTTTTGCATCTCTTGCACAAAATCTTATATCTGTCCCCCTTCGTTCTTGTACCATCCGTTAATGGAAACAGCTTTTGTCTACTTTATCTAAATCTGTCATAATCTTGTACACCTCTATCAAATTTCCTTTGCTGCAAGGGGAAGAGCACCAGCTTCTCCAACCTAAGATTGTAGCTAAAATCTCTCATTCCTGCGGCCATTCTGGTAAATCTCCTCTGCCCCCTCCTCAAGGACCTTCACATCCTTCCTAAAGTGTGGTGGCCATAACTGATGCAATACTCTAATTGTGGCCTAACCAGAGAGTTATACAGGATCAGTTTAACTTCCTTGCATTTTGTACTCAATACTCTTATTTATAAGGTCCAAGATCCCACATGCTTTGTTAACTGTTCTCTCAAAATATCCTGCCACCTTCAAGGTTCTATGCACATGAACCTCCAGGTATATTTGGCCTGGTCTTGTTTGAATAATTCACCTGAAATGCGTCATATACTCATTTTTTATTTTATCATATACTCTATCTCCTACATCACCCAAGGAGCCTTGGCTTTGGTTCCCTTACCTTTCATCCATTTTAGAATGCACCTATCCAGTACCTGAAACATCTGCTCCTTAAAGATCTTTGAATTTTCCATTGCAGATTTTACTGTCAATCTTTGGTTCCATTTTACCCTGGCTAAATCCCTTCTCATCCCATTGAAGATAGCCCTCTTCCACTTTAGAAAGTCTACCAAAGATTGTCCCCCTCCCCACTTGGACAACTCAATCCCTAGCACATGATCCAGCAATGCTTCCTTCCTAGTTGGGCCAAGAATATATTGGTCAAGAAAGTTCCCTTGAACACATTTCAGAAATTCCTTCCACTTCTTTCCCTTTACTCTAACAATATCCCAATCATTATTTGGGAATTAATAGTCTTAACTCTATGGCAGCATTGTCACTCTTGACTCAGGATGTTGTGGGTTCCAGCCCCACAAGTTAGAGCTGAGTTCATAATCTAGGCCAGTAATTCTGTCCAGTGCTGAGGGAGTGCTGCATTGCCGAATGTTCTGTCTCTTGGATGGAGATTACAATGAGATCTAATCTGTCTTCTTAGTTGGATGTAAATGATTTTATTTCACAAATTGAAGAACAGTAGAGAAGTTCATCTGGCCTATATTTATCCTCTCCACCAGATGCCACCGAAATATATGACCTGGTCATTCATCTCAATGCTATTTCCTGGCACCTTATTGCCAGCATAGTTATACTTCAAAAGTAATTCACGGGCCAGAATATTGAGCTTATCGGGCAGGGGCACACCTGACCCGAACGAGCGTAAAATGACATGCGGTGACGTTGGGAGAGCGTCCCGATGTCATCACGCACTCGTGTGATATTTCGGCCGACGGGCGTGCGTAAGAGTTGGCAGGGTGCCCGGCAACAATTAACAGGCTTATTAAGGCCATTAAAGATCTAATTGAATTAAATTTTTCGCTGCCTTACAGTTGGCGGGCAGGCGAAAAGGCCAAGCGGCCTTTGGGGCTGGATGAGGTTTCGATCCATCATTAAAAAGAACTTAAAAAATTTCAAACCAATTTCTAACATGTCCCTGCTCTTGTGACAGACAGAGTCACATGAGGGGACATGTTGTTAGCATTCTTAACATCTTTCTTTTTATTTTCACAAATCTCCATCTCCCTGAGACAGCTGTGTGCCTCAGAGAGCTTTTCCTGCGCACACCCGCGCACATGCGGGAACTTGCGCGTTCGCCCTCCTCCCCCCACCACAAAGGCAGGGCCTTAATTGGCCGGCCAGCGTGAAATTACCTTCACGGCCTGACCGCAGGCTGCGGTCAGCTTCCCGGCCGCTCCCATTCGTCCCCACCGAGCCCGCCCAACGAGGGCAAAATTCTGCCGATGGGCCGCAAGGTGCTGCCGGACGCACTGAGAATATGAAAGGTGCCAGATAAAGGTGGATTCTTCTTTGTTACATAAGGTACTACATTATATAATGGCAGGATGTTATGCAGGAAGATGTGGTGAGCTTGGCACCATAATGTTGTTGCACAACGTACCATTAACATCCACAATTCCCTTGCATCTTCTAATCGGGTCACTTAAGATCGCTGAGAAATGGCAAAAAGTAAGGAACAGATAGATGCAAAAATGAGTAAAATGATTGTAAAATTTCACCGCGAAGCAGTACCATGACAGCTTGGATTTTTTTTAACTTAATTCTCAAGATGTGGGCTTCGCTGGCAAGACCAGCATTTATTGCCCATCCCTAGCTGCCTTTGAAGATTTCAAATGTTTCATTCCAAGTGGTGAGAGTTGTTGTTAGGTAGAGTGTTCCAGGAATTTGACCCAACAACAATGAAGGAATGGTTGAATATGACCCAGTCAGGATGGTTTGCAGCTTGAAGTGGAATTTGGAGGTGATCATATGCCCATGCATCTGCTGTCCTTCACTTCCTAGGTGGTAGAGGTCGTGTGTTTGAGAGATGCTGAAGAAACCTCGATGAGTTGCTGCAGCACATTCTGCATCACCACAGTAACTACAACTCAAAAAGTACTTGATTGGCTGTAAAGCACTTTATGACTTTTCACAAAGATGAAAGGGACAATATAAATGCAAGTCCTTTCTTCCTTAGATTTAGAATTTTCATTGCAATATCATTTTGGCTTGTAAAATGGGGTGACACAAACTGTTGTCAATCACTACCGCCTTGAAAGGATGTGATGTAGCCCCATGACTTGTACTCAGTCTATGAGCAGCAGGAGTGGGAGTCAGATGCATATGCTTGGCCTTCTAGTTAACATTGTATGTATATAGTTGTATCTTCAAATAACAAACCCACATTATTATTTTACCACTCCTTGTTGTATGATTATGTTGATGTTGAAAAGAAGAATGTAACATGGTGGCAGCATGATTTTGAAGATTTGACTGGGCAGAATACAAGCCTCAACCCTTCCATATTCAGCAGAAGAACAACTGGTATGGAAGTGAAACAACTATCAAGACTCGCCATGTGTAAATGATTCAGCAGCTCTGTAGGAATTCTACACCTTGCACCTTTGTTCTGGGATCGCATCTCATTCCAGCAAGCAAGCACCAGGTCCTGTAAGAATGTTCGAATTTGAGAGAGCTCAATCAGTATAAGTTTACCTGCTGTGAAGTTGAAGCAGAAATAAAAATTAAATAGTTGACTCTGGAAAGTCTAACTTTAAGCAGAACTCACAAACAGGAGAGACTCCATTACTAGTGCTTACTGTCCCTACGGGAAATCAGAAGAAGTTAAAATACTGAAACCTGGGCTGGGAAGAAGAATCCATCCAGTAACAGCTCCTAACAGCCAGAAGAAACTTGTAAAAAAAAAATGCTCCTTTCATTGCTTTATTTTACCTTTGAAGCCTGCAGTTCATATTCACGCCAAAATCATTGCTTTGTGGGCAGAGCTTCAGTAAACCTGGGAAAAATATGATAGAGCTCAACAGCATCACAGACAAGCAGTGCCTATAACCAGGCCACTAAAGGCACTGCAACTCAGAGCTAAATTAAGTTCTGAACAGCTTTCCTATTTCAGGTAAAGTCCTAACAATCCAACAAGGTGACCATAAAATTTCCAACACTCAATTGGAAGGTAACAGGCCTCCTATCTAAGCTTACTTTGTTCCAACAACATGTTCAGCTGTTTTCTGGACCTCAAAATTCCTGAACCAAATAAATAAACCTTAAAAATTAAAATTGCTATGGGCACATTATTGAAGGCCTCCACAGACTGAACACATCAGGTCTGCCTGACAACCATCTTAAAAACCCAGAGAAAATATAGTCATAAATCAAAGATCAATTAAGAGTGAAGCTCAACTTCTAAATATGCCGTCTTGAATTCATATCTTTTGGGCAACAACGGATAGAGACCATTGACCAATTCATCAGTAGATGCAGAGACAAGGGATATGATTGTGATTTTGTAGCACCATAGCTAGCTGACAGAATTATCAAGCTGGTGATAGCATCTACCCCAATAGAAGCTTAGAAAAAGACTTCTAGCACCAACCCAAAGGTTACATAGTGGCACTACTACAACGGACGCAAGTACGAAGCCATACTCATGGGTAGACTGAGTCTACAGGTTATGCATAATTTGTCCACCATTGGCACAAAAGCCAATGCAGGCAAGCTGAGTAAACAATGTGGGTGATGTGGCCTCATATGTGCACCCAGAAACTCTGCAGATTTTAATGCTGTATGCAAAGTGTATAGAACAAGAGAACATTGGAAGGACTAATGCAGAAAGCAAAGCCAGCACAAGTGATCCGACGTCACAAGAAGCCACAACCAAAAGACAGACAGATACAGCGTTCTGAACAACCAAGAGACTCACCAAAAAGCATCAAGACAAGATCCACATAATGTCTAACCAAACTACACTGGTGTTGAGAATGACCAGACCATCGACGCACAAAGTGAGTCGAGATTCAGCACACTGAACATCAAAGAGTGTATTGGCACATTGGTAGCAACAGAAGCCTTTGCCACCATACAAATTATATACCCACAACTGCAGGGTCAGCATAACCTATCTGCCAAACTGGATACCTGAGCAGGTGCAAACCTCCTTCCACTGTGTACACGAAAATGTATTTACCCACAGAAGTGGCAAGTGATGGTTCGGCCAACCACTGCCAAACTCTCTGCGTACAATGGCTCGGATGTTCCACCCCTGGGATATATTACACTCAAGTGTTGCTCCAAATACTTACCCTCGTCACCCCAGATATTGTGGGCACAAAGGGTCCAGTGATTGCAGGCCCACCAGCAGGCAAGGATCTGTCCTTGGTCACTATCCATGCTATCACCAAGACAATAGTGAAGACCACAGGTTGGAGGATCATTGGAGGATCATTGGAAACCTCGGACTCACACTGGGAGATGATCACCCCAATTTGCAACACAGGTCATCATCAGCTGACATGCTAAGTGGCCGAATCTGAACGGGATATGTGTACCGATTTGAACCTGCACTCTTCGCGGAGCCTAACTATGGACAACCTTGTTGATACTCTCATGTGTACGAGATGGATTACTCAGAAAACAGGGGAAGGTGAAAGATGACCATGATGGTAACAAATTACTCAATGAGGATGTTGAACAAAAAGCTTGAATACAACACCAAACTGATGGCAAATGGAATCCAGCAGATATCATCAGCATACGCCCAGAACCAAGATTGTTTCGGGTACGAGTACTAAATGGCATGACAGTACGTTGAAACAGATGTCAAATCGGAACAACACCACAACCAGAAACACCAAGCTGTCCCATTGCAAACAGAGCACAGTCTAAGACACAACACAAGCAAAGCAGCTCTAATCAGCATTCTGAAAACACACAACAGCCTCCAGCAAAGATCACCATAACTACGTCTGGATGGATAAGCCAACCGCTGGTACGTTTCAGAGACATGTGAATTTCTTGCTTTGTATAAGGATACGTTCAGACACAATGGCCTGAATCTTACGATCGTTGGGCACATGCGATCAGCGTGCCCGGAAGTGGACGCAAATCGCACTCCTGCCTGCGATCAGCCCCCGAACGCAATTTCACACTGGCTGGTCAATTCACGGGCAGCCAGTGTGAAACGTGTGCTAAGAAAGCCTCAGCGCTGTCAGGGTGGGGCAGGGTGAGGGGGGTGAGTGGGGGGTGCAGGAAGAGGGCAGGCACTGACAAGAGTGAGGGTGCAGGTGGGCAGACAGCAGCTGTGGAGCCTGCTTCAGGGAGCTGCAGACCTGGACAGATTAAATGGCAAGAAAAAAAATGCATCAAACTGTTTCTATGCAGCGCATTCAAGCACCTGACAGCAGAACTCGTAAAACGTCCAGCCCTCAGATATCTTGTCCTATTATGTTTCGTCCTGGACATTTCATCCCACCCTGCATCAAGGTTTCAGGGAGAATGTAAAGGCTGCCTGGCCGATTGGCCGATCCCCCAACCGTAAAAGAGGGCGTGCAACGTAAAAACGATTTCAGTTGCTTCCTTAATGGGCTTAATTACCTCCCAAATTATCAGCGGGCGCACTTCTGACTGCCGCACGCATCTGCTGAGCCAAATAACGCGCGAGTGCGCAATGACATCGGGACGCACACCCAATATCTCCTCGCGCAATTTCACACGCTATCGGGTCAGGCGCGCCCACACAAGCAGGGTAAAGTTCTGGCCAATGTTATTTTCTTTTGCTTCATGTAAATAGTTTGATCCTTCAAAGGTAAACCTTTAGCTTAGAAAAAAGAGAGATGTTGTGATGTGACATACATATACCTTTAAGGGAGCATGTCTCAAAAACGGCTGCCCAACCACCTCGACAGGGTGCGATGAAGTAACCCCATGACTTAGGCTCAGGTTACAAGCAGCAGGAGTAGCCGTCAGATGCATATACTTAACCAAAACAAAAACAGAATTACCTGGAAAAACTCAGCAGGTCTGGCAGCATCGGTGGAGAAGAAATCAGTTAACGTTTCGAGTCTTCACGACCCTTCGGCAGAACTTAACCTCCTGGTTAATATTGTATGTGTATAGTCGTATCTTCAAATTAAGAGCCCACATTATTGATTTACCAATTCTTGTCGTGTGATTGGTATATTTATGTCAAAGAGAAGAATGTAACAGTCCTTTGTTTATCCTTCCTTCAGGACAGAAGAAAAACTCCTGGGTAACAACAAGCTGATGGTCCCATCACAGTCCATCCCTCCAGAACACCAGCTCATTCACTTTAACAGCAAATGGATTCTGGACAGCCTTAATCCAACATCAGACTGAAAGCTCTCTACCTCTGTCTCTTAATTAAAACTCTGTGGAAATAATATAGAGAATTAGCTTTCCTTTCCCCTTTCAAAATGTTGAATGATTCAGCCAAGGTGTCTTGCAGTGTGAAAAATGAAATTAGATTTATTGAACAGATCACGACACACACCTTTGCTTCTAGCTTTGCAATTTGTTCACTGAAAGAAAAGAATGTAAATAAACTTTTACACAATCTACTCAGGCAACAGTGTGAAAAATTCAGTCCCGAGTTTTGACAGATTATTGTTTGATTGAGAAAACCATCCAATCTACAGTTAATGACACATTAAGGACTGAAGCCATGAACAAAGCAAAGCATGTTTTTCAAAGGGCTTCTTTGTAGAAACTGAAGCAAAATGATATTTTCTTCGCCAACCTTTTGTTTGATTTTGTAATGCGCAAACAGATCGGCGGGACAATTTTCCAACAGGCAGAATGCTTCATTGTTGTTCGTTCTCAAAAGAAGCCTGAAGAATCTTGATTGTACGCGTTGCCCACATAATAAAGGACATTGTTGACCGACTTTACATTTTTCTTGAATTTAGTGTGTCCAATTATTCAGCGTTGAGGCGCTCTTCTGGCAGATAATGAATAATGAGTATTTGGCGACCAAGGCATGACTGTCCAGTTAGTTACTGTATTCAGCATATATGTGGGTCTGGTCTACATGAATTATGCCAAGTCATTTGACAGCGTCTGCTGCATTGTTTTATATAAGTAGATTGTATTTGGCCGGGCTGGGTGGTCGGGGGGTGCGCAGAGGGGGCACTATTTTTTAGGTAAAAAGCAAAAACTGGGAGTGCTAGAAGCAGAAGCGGAAAGTGCTGCAAAAGCACAGATATGTTAGTCAGCATCTGGGTATAAGAAGAGGCAAGTTAGCATTTTGGGGCTACACTGCAGTTTTTCTTCAATTCCTCAGTGTTTCCAGCAATTACAGCTTGTGTTCTGCTTTTTCAGCTACGCTTATCACATTATGCTGTGGTTTGTTCCTAGTTTTATCACATTTTACAGGCTCCGCAAGAGTAATCACCGAATCGCAGAGTGCTCTGGAGTACTGGGGCCTCGGAGTGATTGAGCAGTGGTTATTGTCTGTGATTCGTCTACATGATGAGTTGCCATTGGAGAGAAGCTGAGGCGAGGGCAGAGGCCCCACCCACATGAAAAGATGGGTGGGGGAGGAGAGGAGCCTTTAGAGGATCAGGACCACCAGCAGCTTTTACTGGCAATCAGGAATGATGCACAAAGCAGAGGGTGGGGAGGTGCAGATGTGGGGGGAACAGAAATGAAAGTTCGAAAATAAAATGTAGGTGATGAGAAAAAATATGTTCAAATAAAATAATGTAGTAAAGAATATTCCAGAAGTGACTTATACCAGACATTCAGGGGAAGTGTTCTGCATTAGGCAATTGTCAATGTATTAAAGTCTAGTTGATAGAGTTGGAGAAAGTGGAGGAGATTTTCAACTTGCCACCCAAGGTGTGAAACTGGACAGAACGCCCAGAAATAAAAAGTAGATGGTCTCTTTAAGGGTTGATCCGCAAGTGCAGTTGTACAGAGGGGGTGATATTTACCCCATGGGCAGAATTTTGGCCCTGTTGGGCGGGCTTGGCGGGGGCGGGAATGTGACCACCGCCCGCGATCGGGGCTGGACCCCGATTTCACACCGGCGAGCCAGTTAAGGCCTGCACAGCGTGAAACGCCAGCGGTGGCACATAGCGCTGCCTGTGTGGGTGGGGGTGGAGGGGGAGGAGGGTGAGCGGGGCGAGCACGGACTTCACACACGCGTACGAACGCTCGCTTGAAAATCTCCCCGAGGCACGGAGCTGCCTCAAGGAGACGAAGGGTTTTCAAAAAAAAATAAAAGATTTGAAAAATGTCATAAAATAAAAGTCCCCCCCATGTGACTCTGACACATGAGCAGGGACATGCTACAAATGAAATTTTAAAAATTTTATATTATTTTTTATTTGATGTCGGAAACCTCATCCCGCCCGTGGATGAGGTTTCCAAAGAAGTGCGAAGGCTGCTTGGCCTTTTCGCCTGCCCGCCAACCGTAAAGTTGGACAGGCAGTGGAAAATTGGTTTCAATTACCTCATTGATGGCCTTAACAGGCCTTCTAATTGTTGGTGGAGGCACTGCCAATCCCTGCGCGCGCCCGCCGACCGAAGTATCACGTGACTGCCCGTTGACGTCGGGACGCTTGCCCAACGCCAGCGCACGTCATTTTATGCTCGAGCAGGTCGGGCAGTGTCCGCAGTTACCCTTTTTTAGTTCATTTATGGGATGTGGGCATCGCTGGTTAGGCCAGCATTTATTTCCCATCCCTAATTGCCCTTGAGAAGGTGGTGGTGAGCTACCCTCTTGAACCTGCTGCAGTCCCTGTAGTGTAGGTACACCCACAGTGCTGTTAGGGGCGGTTGCAGGATTTTGACCCGGCGACAGTGAAGGAACGGGTGACATATTTCCAAGTCAGGATGGTGAGTGGCTTGGAGGGGAACTTCCCAGGTGGTGGTGTTCCCATCTATCTGCTGCCCTCGTCCTTCTAGATGGTAGCAGTTGTGGGTTTGGAAGGCGCTGTCTAAGGAGGCTTGGTGAGTTCCTTCAGTGCATCTTTTAGATGGTACACACTGCTGCCACTGTGCGTCAGTGGTGGAGGGAGTGAGTGTTTGTGAATGGGGTGCCAATCAAGAGGGCTGCTTTGTCCTGAATGGTGTCAAGCTACTTGAGTGTTGTTGGAGCTACACTCATCCAGGCAAATGGTGAGTATTCCATCACACTCCTGATGTGTGCTTTGTCGATGGTGGACAGACTTTGGGGAGTCAGGAGGTGAGTTACTCACCGCAGGATTCCGAGCCTCTGACCCACTCTTGTAGTCACAGTATTTACATGGCTAGTCCAGTTCAGCTTCTGATCAATGGTAATCCACAGGATGTCGATAATGGATATTCAGCAATGGTAATGCCATTGAATGCCCAGGGAAGGTGGTTAGAATCTGTCTTGTTAGAGATGGTCATTGCCTGGCACGTGTGTGGCATGAATGTAATTTGCCACTTGTCAGCCAAGCCTGGATATTGCCCAGGTCTTGCTGCATTTGGACGTGGTCTGCTTCAGTATCTGAGAGTTTCCTAGTCATGCTGAACGTTGTGTAATCATCAGTGGACATCCCCACTTCTGACCTTATGCTGGAAGGAAGGTCATTAATGAAGCGGCTGAAGATGGTTGGGCCTAGGACAACTACCCTGAGAAACTCCTGCAGCGATGCCCAGGAACTGAAATGATTGACCTCCAACAACCACAACCATCTTCCTTTGTGCTAGGTATGATTCCAACCGAGAGTTTTCCCCCGATTCCCATTGACTCCAGTTTTGCTCAGGCTCCTTGATGCCACTCGGTCAAATGCTGCCTTGATGTCAAGGGCAGTCACCCTCGCCTCACCTCTGGAGCTCAGCTCTTTTGTTCATGTTTAAACCAAGGCTGTAATGAGGTCCCTGGCGGAACCCAAACTGTGTGTCAGTGAGCAGGTTATTGCTAAGCAGGTGCTGCTTGATAGCACTGTTGATGACCCCTTCCATCACTTTACTGATGATCAAGAGTAGACTGGTGGCAGCGGCTTGGATTTGTCCGGCCTTTAGTGTACAGAACATACCTGTGCAATTTTCCACTTGGCCGGGTAGATGCCAGTTTTGTAACTGCACTGGAACAGCTTGGCTGCTTCTGGAGCACAAGCCCTCAGTACTATTGCTGGACTATTGGACAGAATTTTCCATGCCTGCTAGTGTCAGGTGTGTTCGGTGCGTGAGCGGACAATGTGGCGAGAAGCCCAAAAATCCTTTCACAACATCGTGAAACTAGTTTGTGATTCTCTGCTCAGCCCGCAAACGGTGGGTCATGTTTCCCCCCATCAGACGTCGGGAACCTCATTGTAATACATCTACATGTATTATAAGGCCACCCATCAGAATCATCCCCCCCCCCCACCGCCTCTCCACCCACCCCGCTGTTGGATCACCCGCCCACATCGGCGGGAAAACACGCCGGTGTAGAACACGTCTTTGACAAGTGTGACATACAGAAGTCGGGCCTTACCCGCCAGGGCCTGGCTCACATTGCGGACACCCGAGGAGCAGAAGATGCTGGAGCCCGACAGCAACAGGACCCTGAAGGAACATCCATGGCATGCTGGGTGGATTCTCATGGACATGGCTCTGCCAGAAAGCAGCTCACGGAAGGTGGAAAGTCATCGTTGAGGGCGGAGAGGAAGGACCAGTTGTGCTTGGGAGAGGAAGCTGTACTGAGGGTTGGGAGAGGAAGGTCTATGATCGACTGGGAGATAAAGAGATGTCGGGGTGGGGGGAGAGGTTATGGGGGAGGGACCACAGGGGGAGGAGGGGTCACGGGGGAGAATATGGCAACAGGGGATCTCCAGAGGAGGCTAAGATGGACCATTCACTCAGCACTTCTGGCTGAAGATTGTTGCAAATGCTTCAGCCTTACCCTGATATAAATCATACAATGCAACATGTCAAGCAACGTAAAGATCACTTTTGATTCACAACCCATCACTATCTTCAATACTTTACCAGCTAGCAATTGAGTGTCTAAATCTGCAACAATTGGCTGGCAAAGTTTGAGATAATGTGTGTCAGCTGCTGCTCGGTTGAGTTAGAAAGTTGTAGGTTTGAGTCCCTCTCCTGGGACTTGGGCATAAAATTTAGGATGATACTCAAGTGTAGTACTGAGGGGGTACTGCACTGTTGGAGGTGCTGTCTTTCAGATGACATGTTAAACTGAGGGGCTGCCTGCCCTCTCTGGTGGGCATAAAGGATCCTATGGCACTATTTTGTTCTCTCCGGTGTCCCGGCCATATTTATCCCTCAATCAACACCACGACAAACAGATTACCTGGTCATTACGACATTTCTGTTTGTGAGAGCTTATGTGTGCAATTTGACTGCCACGTTTCCTACATTGCAATAGTGACTACAGTCCTGAAATACCTAAATGGTTGCAAAAGCTTTTGGGATGTCCTGAGGTTGTAAAAAACACCACATGTCTCTCTATTTTATAACAGTGAATTAGCGTGAAAATTAAATAAATGTGTAAATTCAAATTTATTCACGGTGGTCTAGATAAGCATGTATTTACTTTTTGAGGTTTTATTTTCATTGTTAATTGAGTAACTTTACTGTCGAGACTGTTGGAATGGATGATGATAACAATCTTAACTGCTGCAGCATGTAGGGGAGATTTTTGCTTATAGAACATTCTGGAGCTAGTAGCAATCAAAGGGAAATAAATCACATTTCATTGCCAGCCCAGCTGAATACCTCTTTTCCTGAAAAACTGATTAGCCTCTCATCCTGAGCCACGCCCTTTTCCCCGGATCCAGTAGCCTGGGAAAGCTCCAACGTGACAAGTTTCAGAACCAAGGATGTGACTAATGGCCTCGGTGAGCAATGACCCAGGACTCAACAGGGTAGGGCAGTGAAGCGCCTCCTCTCACTGATCCCACCGCAGCCCTGGTTACCACAAAGAGAGAAACATCTTCCCAGCTATAGAGAAATGAACTCGCTCAAACGAGCATTCAGGATTGGGAAGATCTCTCATTCTTTTGTTATTGGCAACCTTCTTGCTCACGCTCGGGAAGTTGTGCACATACTGCATATGACACTTCCCTCATGCCCAGCAAATAAACACTTTGTGACCTTGTCTCACACTAAGCACACAATATCTCAGCGAGGAACTGTGTTAGGTCGATTCGTGCTTTTGTTCACTAATCTTCTCACCTGATAATCCTTTCATCTGTAACTTTAGTAACTGACCTGCTGCTTGTGCTGCTTACTTTTGGGATAAACTTAAACTGTGCTAACACTGCAGAGTGAGGCAAACCTAGGTCAACTAGATCCAAATTAATCTAATCAACTTATATTTTGATACAGTTGGGACAACAAATGGTCTTAGTATGCGGCTGACAGTGCATCACGGGGGTCACATGCAGTGGTTACAGTTTGAGTGTCTTCCTCATAAAAATTAGGGAGAAAAATCGTCATTATTCTGTCAGGGATAAGCAAATTGCATTATCTTAAAATCAGAGCTAAGCCAATTAGGAGGAATATCAGGACTCACTTCTTCACACAAAGGGTAGTAGAAATCTGGAATTCTCTCCCTCAAAAGTTGAGGATGATGGACCAGTTGAAATTTTCGACAGGTTTCTATATGTTTTAGTTCTGGTCAGGGTGTCAAGGGAAATGGATCAAAGGCAGATAAATGGAGTTGAGGTACAGATCAACCATGATCTGATTGAATGACAGGACAGGCTTGAGGGGCTGAATGTTCCCCCCTCCTGTTCCTACCTCCTATGTCTCTGATGAGTTAGTTGTTCTTAGTGGCTGCAGCCTTACATTAGGAAGTTTTACCCTCCCCCAACCCCCCCCCACACTCCCCGATTATATAATCCAGTAACCCTTGTGGGAAATAAAGTCTATGTGGCCTTCACATGGGAACATGATGGGCTGCACAGTTGACAGCTTGCCAGATATTGCTGTAAAGGCTCACAATTGATTAATAACCCATTGGGCAAGGGTGTGATTGAAAGCCCTGTCCGTAGAAGCCAACTGTAATGAAGGGGTCAGCGTTTTCAGGAGACAGTAAGAGGTTAAATGGAGCTGAGGTACAGATCAGCCACAACCTCATTCAGTTGCATTATAGGTTTGAGGGATGGGCTAAATGGCCAACTCCTGTTTCTACGTTCCAAAATGACTTTCCTTCGACACTGATCCAGATGGAAGCCAGTTTTGATGTTGGTCCTTCAGTCAGCTCACTGGTAAAGCTGCCTGTCAGTCCAACTTGACAATTTCTTTCAACCAGCAAAAGAAATTAAGGGAATCATCGGAGAGGAAAATCAGGCGGGTTTTGAGGCCTCGGCCTCGCTTAAGCCGAACCAGTGTGCTGTCCGCTGTAACCAGGCGCCCTGATGCAACCCTACCAGACTTAAGCCATTAAGGAATGAGGTGAAGAGAAACTTCTTCATTCAAAGTGCTGTGAATCTTTGGAATTCTTTACTCCAGACGGCTGTGGATGCTCAGTCGTTGAGTGCGTTCAAGACAGAGAGTGATAAATCTTTAGATTTTATGGGGATCAAGATGGAGATTGTGTAGGAAGGTAGAGTTGAGGTGAAGGACCAGCTATGATCTTATTGCATAGCCAAGCAGACTTGAAGGGCTCAGCAGTCTACTTCTGCTCCTATGTCTAATGTTCTGATGGGCTGAATTTTCCCCACCCCCCCCCGGTCTGGGGGAGTGGGGGGGGTGGGAGGGCTGCGCAGGGGCCGGCGGGAGCGAGCGCGAACCCAATCAGCGTCCCCAATCGGGTGCGCGCCGCCATTTTACTGAAACACCTCCGTGCTTCAGGGAGATTAGTTTAAGTCCTGAAAAATTTAATAAAGGGGAAAAAAAAAATTAAGGACATGTCCCCTCATGTGCAACTGTCACATGAGCTGAGGACATGTCCTTTAATTTTTTTCAAAAATTTTTATTTAATTAATAAACCCTTCATGAAGCCTCATCCCACCCGTGGATGAGGTTTCATGAAAAATGCGAAGGCCGCCTGGGCTCTTCACCTGCCCGTCAACCTTGAGATTGGACAGGCAGCATTCTTAACAACTTTAATTACTTTCTTAACGGCCTTAATAGGCCTTTGACAGTTCGGCGGGCGCGCAATCGACACAGCTGCACACCTGCCGAACTGACAATCTAAATGATGCGCGGTGATGTCGGGACGCACGCCCGACCTCACCGCACGTCATTTTACGCATCGACGAGTGGGCCCCGCCCCCGCTGGCAGACCCGAACATTCTGCCCTATGTGTCAGCTATTGCTCAGTTGGTGACATTCTTGTCTCTGAATCACATATTTGGTGGTTCAAGTCCCGCTCCAAGCCTTGAGCACAACAATCAAGGCTGATACTCCAGCATAGTGCTGAAGGAGTGCTGCACCGTTGGATGAGATGTTAAACCAAGGTTCCATCTTCCCTCTCAGTTGGGATATAAAAGATCCCATGGCATTATCTTAAAGAATATTGCTGAAAGGGAGACTTGTTGTCAAAGCTTTTCATCTTGCACTCATCAGGACAAATGCAAGAGTGTCAAATTTCAAACCATCACAACAGTGTATACTACAGGAGGAAAGGACGCTAATTGGATGGCAAGTTGGCCGAGGTATTACTATAGAGAAAGTAATGGGAAACTATAGGCTCCATAAGCTCCAGGGTATTCAAAAAAGACACAAGGCTTGAACATAGCCCTTGTGTTTGCGGAGAACAGGCCCCTGCAAAGGCATGTATGTTGTTTCTAGTGAGTGTAAATGAACAACATTACAATTGGTTGTTAGTGAGTGCTGCCCAATCGCGGAATGATATTTAACAGTAAACGTTTTGTTTTGGGTTTTGCAAGCATGGGCTGGTTGAGTACAACCTGTACTCTGCCCTATTACAAACAACTGAAGGAACATTCTGTTTGATTCAATCGGCCAATCATTGGGGCATAAGGCCTACATACCTGGCATAGGGTCGGCACTGAAATTCATACACGATGTTACTCAATAGTGTGGTAGGCAGACCATCTTTCTGCACTGACGGCGGCAGCATCCTGTTAGTGGAAAATACTACTGATATAGCCATTGCATAGTACCAGTGTGAAACAACTTGTCTAGCCTGTTGTTCAAATGCTCGAGGTACCTTGCCTTCCCAGGGTAATTTGAGGTAGACCGGGCACTCTTCAGGTTTGAAAGTGGTGGCCTATTTCAAAGAAGTTTAGGTGAGTTTGCCCTGGTGTCCTGGTCAATATTTACCCCTCAACGAAGGAATAAAAACAGATTATCATTGTCATTGTCACATTGCTGTTTGTGGGAGTTTGCTGCATGCAAATTGGCTGTGCCCTTTCCTGCCCTATAAGAGTGACAATGGTTCAAAAACATCTCATTAGCTGCAATGTACTTTGTGATGTCCTGCAGTTGTGCAAGGTGCTATATAAATCCAAGTCTTTCGTACACTCTTACCACTTTAGCACCATTTTATAAGGAGGCCTTGGAGTCACAGCTTTTCTCATGCCATGTGTATCCAAGTAGTGTGTCATTAAAAATATGCCGCAGATCACTGGTAAAATTTCAGTGGATATTTGAAAATGTTAAAGGACTACACAGTTTGATTTAGTATTTCATTTGCTGTTAAGTGCTGACAGTTTATTTGCTAAGCATTTGACAGCTGAACAATAGACCATTTCAAGCAGATGTTTTGCAAACAGATTTAATAAATATTGAAACTTTTCTGACATTCTCCAGTGAATAATCAAGCCAAAGTATTAAGAGCAGAAGACACATTTTCATCTGTTTTTGAAATCTCACTGAAGCTTACGCTGTTTATAATACGCCTGCAAACAAAATGAATCTTGGATAAGAGAATCCTGCATTGCCAAACAAAAAAAAGTGGTTAGTTCTACACGTAAATAAGTGTGTTTGATATGTATGTAAATTTGTACATAGTGATGGGTAATTTGAGCTGACATGTGCTGTACATCCTCAGTCCTTATAGTGCTAAATTAATTTTTCATTTTGTAATATATGTACGGGTCATTAGTTACAGTTTGCCACAGGTCTGATCTACTTTTATTTAGCCTAATATCTCTTTTCTGACATTCAGTGATTTCTGTCCTTAATTTGCTTGAAATTTGCATTAAGCAGCACCTAACCCTGATTTATAAACTGCAACCTTAGTAACTCAATGATAGAAAGCTGTGTCTCTCACACATAGTCAGGCATAACCTGTAGTTAGTTAAGCAGTCCTTCTCACTCTGAATATAGTTCAGCTATATCATCTGTAACAACCTCCCAGCTCCCTTTAAAGGGCCTACATGGTCTCATCCAGCCATGTGGAGGCAATGTACATATTCAGGCAAACATTGCTGTACTATTTCAGGCTACTGATTGAGCTTGATGTTGGCTTATTGTTAAAGAGAGCAGAAGACAGGCCTTTTTTCCTACAGAGATAAAAACAAAAAGCTAAAAGCTACTGCGGATGCTGGAAATCCAAAACAAAAACAGAATTACCTGGAAAAACTCAGCAGGTCTGGCAGCATCGGTGGAGAAGAAATCAGTCAATGTTTCGAGTCTTCATGACCCTTCGGCAGAACTGTTCTGCCGAAGGGTCATGAAGACTCGAAACATTGACTGATTTCTTCTCCACCGATGCTGCCAGACCTGCTGAGTTTTTCCAGGTAATTCTGTTTTTTTTTTTTCCTACAGGCCTTTATATCAGTCCAATCTCCTCCATTGTATATTGGTTTCCCACCGTCATCTCCAGTAGGTGACTCGTATTGACAACCATGTGCCAGAGTGACCTGGTCTTGAATATCACCGGAATCCAGGTGGCGGGGTCAATTCCGGATAGGTAACCCGGAAGTTTTTATGGCAGGACATCGGATGTCCCAATTAGGGATGGCAGCCATGTCCCAACACAGGAGGTGCATTCAGCACGGCCCATGGCTATGGCTGCCAGCTGCCTTGACTGTGTAGGCGCTGCTGAGGGGGCCAGCAGCAAGAGCGGCAGCAGCAGAATAGAGACACCTTCAGCAGGAGCGGCTGGGGTACAACATTAGCAGAGACATCAGCCCCCAGGACGTGGCTGTCGTGACATGCCTTCTGCTTGAGCATTGAGACTTACTGCTGGCAAATGAATAAAAAACCTCAAGTCTTCCGCAGCCTGGACCTCCCACTGTGAAGCCGTCTCCATTGCATTGCCAGGGTCCTGGCACAATAGGGCCCATGTGATGCCCGGAGACTTGCCTCCCTGAATGAAAACGATTGCTAACCGAGGCCTTAATTGTCTTCATTGCCTGCCCGCCTCCCAAGGGCAGGCTGCAGATTCCACCCACGGCCCACTTTTGTTCCCAGAAGTGGGAACATGTTGGAGAGTCGTCCTGATGGGATTTTCCACTACTTTTCCTGCCCCTCCTGCTTCCAAACCCACCTCCAATGGGCTGGCAAAAATCTTGGCCATTATCTCTTCAGAGCCTCAACAAACCAGTTAGACTCTGAATGTAGGCAAGCTATTCAACCATAAGAGTCAAACCATCCTCAGCTGAAGTCTACACATACAAGGAGCTGATAGAGTAGATGGAGCAAAACTCTTTCCTCCAGTGGGAGAGTCCAAAACAAGGGGATATAATCTTAAAATTAGAGCTAGACTGTTCAGGGGTGATGTCAGGAAGCACTCCTTTACACAACAAATAGTCCAAATCTGAAACTCTTTCCCTTAAAAGGCCATAGAGGCTGGCTCAATTGAAAATTGCAAAACCGAAATTAAAAGATTTTGTTAGGCATGGGTATTAAGAGTTATGGAAACCAGGCAAGTAGATGGACTTAAAATACAGGTCAGGCTGAAAGGCCTACCCCTGTTCCTATGTGCCCAAGTTTCTGACAAGCACAATTTTTAAAAGGGGTCACAAAATGACAAAAAGCAATGGTGTGAACACTTGCTGATTTATTTTTAAACCTCCTTCACTTGCTGAGGCTAACTATAGCATTCCCACCTTTGTCCAGGCTAAGGAATGGACTGGGATCTTCTCCATCTGTGTAGTTCAATGCCACAGTGCCTGCAGAACCAGCAGGGAGGCCAACTGGTTTCAATGAAGAACAATTATGAAAATGTGTTCATGGAGATTGAAATCTCTGGAGGCGAAGTTGCTCATCTTATCCTCTGAAAAGGAAAGTCGGAGTTTGTTATCACCCATCTTACACCACCATCGGAGACTAATTCCACCCGCCCCCATAACTCTTTGTTCAACTACTTGATACTGCGAGGAGATTGACTGATATGCCAAGTAGCTGCTGACTTATTGCAAGACAGTATGCTTTTGCAAATCAGTAAATCATTCACCTGTCAACACTACATCCCCCATGAGGGTCAAGCAGAAATGTTAAGAGGGAAGAAGCAGCAACCCCACCCTCCCAGCAGAGAGCTATAGTCAATCAGAGGATTTCTGCAAGGCTTCTCTCTGGGAGTGCAAGATGAACGAACTGATCTTAGAGTCTTGTGCCAGGTGGCAGCATGTCGAGTCTCCAATATGGTGGGCTACTGTGGTGGAACGTGCCTGTGATCTCATGACCTTGGCTGAGAATTGTGCCCGTGTGGACGTCTGGTGATTATAACAGATTTTGCCTGATCAGTTCACAATTTCAGCCATGCCCCGGTGAGAAGACGCTGGGAGGTGGAGGCTAGGCAATTCTTCAAAACAAAATGAAAGAGCAGCCATTTGATAGCATCAAGCACTGCTCTGGTGCCCATTATTCATTGGCTACAAACTGGAAGAGGTTAAAGGTCACCTTGAATTCTGCAGATAATTGAGGATTCCAAAGAGAAGGTTAAATAGAAAGGAATACCTTAAATGATAAATATTGGTGGCAGAAAGCTAAAACATGCAATAAACCTGCCAGTGGAGAAAGTGTACTGGAAGTGTTCATTTTTTTCACTTCTGGTCGTGGCCTTCCCCTCTCCCCACTGCCAAAAAAAAAACAAGATTATTGTTGTTCTGAAGCAGGTTGGTAAAGATCACTGTAACCATAACAACCATCCCCCCACCACCCAGCCCAGCTTTATGTACTTCAGGGATTATTAATGCCTCTGTTAATGGATTACTCATGCAGTAGCCAGAACCACTGAACCAGTCTATGTTAGGCCAACCCAAAAAAACGTACCTGTCTCTGATCAAACTAGCTTACAGGGAACAGGTAGACGGCAGAGGTTTCCCCGATTGCAACAGAATGTAAGCACGTGAAGGAGAATGGGAATTTAACACCTTGAGGGTGGTAGGTGGACTTCTGCCTTTATCCAATGCTGACACAGGGCTCAGATGAGCCCCTATCCTAGATCTGCACAATAGAGCACATACCCTGCAGACACTCTGAAGCCATTCAGAGCCACATAGCATTTCAGTAACAAACATTAACATTTTCTCCAATGCCACTGTAAATGTGAAAGTATCTATTGGGCTTCAATCAACCTAGTTTGTAATCTCCAGCATGTAAAATCTCTCCAAACAATCTTTACTTTGGGATACAAGCCAAGTCTTGCAAACCTTCAATGAATCCTAGCCACGTGATATCCCAGACTAGTTTTCCACTTCCTTTGGGAGTGAGTACCTGAATTAAAACATACCTTATACAGAATTGTTAACATATTTGCAAAACAAAAATTTCCATACGCTTTAAATACACGTGTCTGTCAGCATCTCATTGAAAGAGTGGCATTTGTGAAAAGCAACGGAACCCTGCATGTGGTGGGCCTATTTATTGCATAAATGTCAGATCATATTAACCATTAGATATGCTTTGTGTGGTTAAGCTGCTTTGAGGGTTACCAGGGAAACTTAGGACAGAAAGGGTTAGTGGTGATTCTTGTGCATTATTTCATCACTTCACAGTTTGGTCTTGTTTCCACTTCAGGTTCCAGATATATCCAATATATTACCAGGCAGAATCTTGCCCCTGTTGGGCGGGCTCAGCAGGGGGCGGTCAGGAAGCCGAACACCGCCCGCGATGGAGGCCGGAAGGCGTTTTCACGCTTGCAGGCCGATTAAGGCCCGCCCAGTGTGATACGCGAGCGACAGCGCTCAATGCGGTCTGTGCGGGGGGTGGGTGAAGAGGCGGGGCGAGCGCGAACCTTGCGCACGCGTGCAGCTGCACGTTTGAGATTTTCCCTGAGGCACCGAGCTGCCTCGGGGAGATGAAAGAGTTTCCAAAAAAACAAAACTGAAAAATGTTATAAAACAGGTCCTCTTATGGGACTCTGTCCCATGAGCAGGAGCATGTTATTAATTAAATTTTAAAATTTTTAATTTATTTTTATTTTGCTTTTGGAAACCTCATCCCACCTGCTTGGCCTTTTCGCCTGCCCACCGACCGTTGGACAGGCAGCGAGAAATATAAGTTAATGGCCTCAACAGGCCTTTTAATTGTCAGCGGGCAAGCTGCACGCCCATTGACTGAGATATCACACGACTGCAGGTTGACTTCGGGATGCTCACCCGACGTCAACGGGCGTTATTTTACGCTTAAGCGGGGTCAGGCACATGTCCACCCGCCGAGGTTAAAATCTTGCCCATAATGTTCCTCGGAGTATAACATACAAACATATTCAAATGCATCCTTTTGTGTTTTATACCAGCTCATGGCCCAAGCCATGAGCTGTGAAGGTGTTAACTTTGCTGCATATTTGTGACTTATTGCTGTATTGTACCAGGAGCTATGTGTTTGACCTGATATGACCTCACTTACATAATGACGATGTACAGTACCCAAAGGGCCACAGCTATTCCTAACAGCGACACAACAGAACTACTCGCTCATTCTTCTGGCTGTCCGTTTCTCTGCGGACTGCATTCAGCATCTTGAGATCTCACCTGTAAACACTGATGTGTAAATACATGCAGACAATCTGTGGATGTATGGCACATGTGAGGGAGCACTTGATTCACACATTGCAACTTGCATGTTAATTTTTGGCATTCAGATCAGGTCTGGTGCTGAGCTTTATTTTGCAGTGAGCATTTAACTAAATTGACAATCTGCAGCGCTTCGAATTCACATCCAAATAACTTCATTTTATTTACTGTCGTTCCGAGCTGAAATTCCTCTTGGGGACAGTGCTGCAAAATTGGCAATGGCGCATTGGCAACCCGTTGCACGCTCCCCATTTTCCTTCCCCACGCAATGGGAAGGAAAACCTGCTTGGCAATTTCACATGAGCTCCAAAGGCACATTTTAACCCCATGATTTTTCCCTACACCCACTTTGTTCCTACGAAAGTAAGTTAAACACACCCATGTGGTCACTCAGACCTCAGCCCCATACCCTGAATATTAATTTGTTAGATTAATCAGATTCAGGTTCTCTGAGTCGTTCGTTTTACAGTGTCTGCTGTGATCCATGCAGCTGAGTGACCCATGCAGCTTGCAAAATAAACACCAGCAACCACATCTGCATGAAGTGATTTTCATGACTCTGTCTCCTGTAACAGAAACAATCTGAGAAATATATAAAAGGTCAGAGCTTCATTTTCAATTAATGATTTACTCCTTTCATTATTTTTCCTGTTTCCCAGTTATCCTCCTGTAGATCACTTCAACACCATCTCCCTGCTCGCCCCACCCCGCCCAACCCCGAAGGATACATTGTTCTTCCCCTCTAAACAAGCATGTGACAACCTTTCCCCGCACTCCTGCCAATATCACACTGGAAAGTGCAAGAGTTGCCTGCGATGCCTACAGTCTTAACCTCATCTAAACGCCTAACCATCATTGTCCTTCCCTTTAGCCCAATTAGATGAAAATTCAGAATACTCATGAGCCCACAAACCTGTCTCACCACCACACTTTGCTGTGTTGTGGTGCGTTATGATGAGCTGTGGTGTGTTGTGATCTATTGTGTTGCCATGAGGCGCAATGTGTTGCACTGTGCGTTGTGGAGTTTTTTTTTTAATTCATCGATGGGATGTGAGCATCACCGGGGCAGCATTTATTGCACATTCCAAATGACTCCTGAGAAGGTGGTGGTGAGCTACCAGTTACAGCGAAGGGGGTGGCAATATAGAGCTCCATGTTAGGATGCAATAGTGTAGTTAAAAACAAAGATAAAAACAAAAATTTATATTTCTCCCTTCTTCTAACTATGCTTCAGTTCTGCCGAAGGGCCATGAAGGCTCGAAACGTTAACTGATTTCTTCTCCGCCAATGCTGCCAGACCTGCTGAGTTTTTCCAGGTAATTCTGTTTTTGTTTTGCAATAGTGTAGTGTTACACCACCAGATCACCTGTAAGTCTTAATTTTTAGCATTCTTTTGATGAGTCGTAGCTTATAAAAAGTAAACTTGTTTTTATTTGTAACTGGCCTGATAACTATCACTGCAGTCTTCAAACAATTACACCAAAAATGGGCATCCGCAGCATTAAACTAATGGCGTAAAGTTCATGCTAATGGATTGTGAGGATTGAGAGATGCATGTTGTGAACAGCTGTGGACTGGGCAGGGGATGACAGGAAGTGAAGTTAACATGTGAGCTTTTCTTCTGTGGCCAATTAAACAAATTGCAGCAAAATGCATTTTATTAGTATTTGCCTGTAGCTATCCCACACTGCAATAAATTTCCTTCAGGCTTGCTCTAAAACAAATAGTCACATTAACTTGTGAATAGCTAAGGATACACCACAGGATAGCCTCTGGGGCTGCTGCATATACAACTGCCTGGTTCCAGAAAATCTGTTTGCTGTCTCATTTGCCACTTCCATCTTGTGAAAACTGGATGTGTTCATTTACAAACCCTCATGGCTTTAAGTGCATGCTCAGTTGTTTGATAGCTGTCTATCTCATGTGTATCAGTCCATCAATGTGCCTCAGCATCTATCGTGATGTAACGAACAGGTATAAATTCTCCACAGATTCTCTATGAGAGGATTCCTGGGACTCAAGAAAGACTTACATTTAAATAGCGCCGTTCAAGACCTCAGGATGTCCTAACGCAGTTTGCGGCCAATTAGGTACTTTCGAAATGTACTCATTGTTATAAGGTAGGAAATGGGCAGCCAATTTCTGCACAGCAAACTCCCACAATTAGCAATGGGATGATGGCCAGATAATCTACTTGAGTTGATTGAGGAATAAATATTGGCCAGGGCACCAGGGAGAACCTCCCTGTTTTTCTTCGAAATAGAGATCTTTTTTATTCAACTGAGAGGACAAATGGAGCCTCAGTTTAACATCTCATCCATTAGATAGCATCTCAGCAATGCAAAGCTCCCTCAGCATTGCAATGAAGTAGCAGTCATACATGTAAACAAAGTTCCCGGTTTATCTTTGTGCTGAGTGAGATGATATCAACCAGGGCCACAGCAGGGACATTACATTTAGCCCCAGCACCTCAGTTAAAGAGAAATATAAAAAATGAAAGAATGGCATTTATATAGCATCTTTCACTATCACCAGACTTCCCAAAGCGCTTTACAGTCAATGAAGTACTTAAAGTGTAGTCACTGTTTCCAACATTAAAAGAGTGACTACCCTTCAATAAATACTTCATTGACTATAACCTGCTTTGAGACATCCAGTAGTCATGAACGATGCTACATAAATGCAAGTCTTTCTTTCTTAATATAGGAAAAGTGGCAGATAATTTACACAAAGCAAACTCCCACAAAGAGCAATGTCATAATGACCTTTTTTTTGAGCAACAAATGTGGATGCAAGGGATAATTCCATGCTGCTCTTCAAAATAGTGCCATGGGTATGTTTACATCCACCCGAGAGGGCAGATGGGGGCCAAGGTTTAAAGCCTCATCTGAAAGATGACACTTCTGACAGTGCAGCACTCGTTCAGTACTGCACTGGAGTGCCAACCTGGATTGTTGAGCTCATGAGGGAGGACATTTTTGGGGATTCCCACTTGTGATTGATACTCAGTGATTTTTATTGGATGTCCGTGTGCATGGAGGGATTGGATTCAGCTTCAATCCATGATGTCATGAAATAGCCTACCAGCACTCACGACTTACGCATGAATAATACCTAGCTGAGGCAGACCCTACAGACTGCATCCAAAAAGGGCAATGTTTTAGGAGGGGAAAATTGATGAGGAAAAATTAAAAGGCTCTCTGATCAGGCACGCGCTTAGTGTTTTTTGCTAGGATAAGAAACACAGGAATGAATTTATTTTTACTTCACTCAATTACATACCCAGATAGTGGTGGAACTGAAGATAGCCCCAGCAATGGGCAGGATTTTCCCGTCGGCGAGTGGGGGGGGAGGCGGGACCCGCTCGCCGACGCGTAAAGTGACGCGCGGTGAAGTCAGGTGCAACTCCCGACATCACCACGCCCCATTTAAATTTTCCGATAGGCAGGGGCTCAGCAAAATTAGCTGCATGCCCGCTGACCTGTCAATGGCCAATTGAGATTTCATGTAGGGTTTAAAAAATTTTTATTAAAATTTTTGTAAAAATTAAGGACATGTCCCAACCCCTGTGACAGTGTCACACGAGGGGACATGTCAGGAATATTTTTTTTCTCTATTTTCCATATTTGTCACAGAACGGCCAATCTCCCTGAGGCTGCACTTAGCCTCAGGGGGATGAGTGTGTTCTTTCGTGCACATGCACAAAAGAGCGCACTCTCAATTTCGGGATTTCTACCCCCCCCCCCCACCCACCCCCCCTCCGCCTGCACAGGGAACACATAGCGCTTCCGTGCAGATGTCGCACTGGGTGGGCCAATGTGAAATGACGCCGCACCCCCAATTGGGGGCGCCAATCAGAAGCGCGCCTGTGCGCGCCCGCCCTTCAACTTTGTCCCCGATGGGGAGAAAATCCTGCCCAATGAGTATAAAGCCCAATTCATGTAAAAGCACTGAATCTTCTCCATTGTTTCATGCCATAAGTTTAATCAAATGTCACCTGTATAAAGTGTTCAACATAGCTGCTCAAACCAGTCCAGAAAACCACATTTCTATACAGTTTCCTCAATGCCTCAATTGTAAAGGCAGTTTAGGCTGTAGCTGAACTGTATAGAGCCAAAGATGCCAGGACTAGTCTCTAATCTACTGAGTTACCTGACTGCATTAAGGGTGTTGCAATTGGCCTCAGTGTCACTGGGCTATGAATTGCTAATGTATGGTTTACTCCTGCTCCTATTTCTTATATTCTTAATCACAATCCATTAACCTTTCTAGGAAGCGTCTCAACTTGAGTTAGCCATCTTAAGGAGAGATGGGGACAAAATCAAGATGATTAAAATGTCATTTTTCATCTGGCTTCTCCTGTTGCCTTGGAGAATAGTGGATAAAGCTTAATTTATCATCTTGACTTTCAAAGTTGATTCCCTGCCGATTCTGACACTCTGACCTGCTTATCAGTGTTTGTGGTTGTCCTGCTCTGAAGCAGAACCAATGGTTTGCAAGATATACAGATGTGAAAGATGTTCTTCTTGCATGAAGTGTGAAGGCAGTGAGGAGGAGGTATTCTAGGCCTACACACGTCTCTGAGAGGCCTTGTGCCAACACATGAAGCAACATTGGAAGCCATAGGTGAGTCTGCAGTCTGTTCCTATGTGTTGCCAACTGGAAGCCAAATATATGCAAATGAGAACCTAGAAATAGAAGAGAAAAACTTGGCAAAAAAAGTTATGTTAAGACGCATCCACCATTTAACCTCAAGTACCGTGTTTAAGGGCTTATAACATGTTGCCAATAATAAACAATTCACCCATTCCACACACTAATACTTGACATTGCCAAGACCATGGCTCACTTCTCAATGCCTGATGACACAATGTACAGTACAATAGGGTTCAGTCAGGCTGGCTCATGTGACAAAAATTAACAGTTAATTAAAAGACACTTTGCAGCACTGCCAAAGCGAATGAAACCATGACAGCTGTGGACATTAGAGAGAGCACTCGAACAGCAGAGCACTGTGTGGGTGGCAGTTTCTTGGCCCGATTATATCTTAAAGCAAAAGCTGCCTGACACAGCACATAGGAAAGAGGCACGAGTTTCTGTGCGGGGTGGGCGAATCAGTCAAAGGCAATATTATTATCTGTCAGCCATACCAGCAAATAACCCACACTCACAGGGGAGCCTAACCTTTCAGTAATACATCAAGTCAGTGCTTGAGAAATCTCTGAATTAAACCTTGTTGTTTTATCACATGTAGATTTGAAAGCAGCCGTAGTTTTTGGAGAGTAGATTGCTGTACTGAAACCCGTAAAAGGTCTTGTTCCTCTAACTTTGAGCTCCCCCACCAACTCCACAAGTAAAGCATTATTATTATCTTATATTTAGGATGCGTCCCCAAATATAACTGATTTTTTGATTTCAGAAGCGTGGCCTATATGTATGTTAATACAATAAACATTCAAATACTTGGGATTTTGATTAAATTGGTTAGGCTAAGAATACTGTGTTCAATGTTGGGTGTCTCACTTTATGAACAATATCAAAGCTATGGAGGGAGGCGAAAAGAGATTCACTGAAGTGGTTCAGGGAGGAGATGTGCGAAAAGACAAAGCTGTCTTGATTAATTCAATGAAGAGTAAATGAAAATCTGACAGAGGCCTTCAGGATTGGAAAACTTTTGCTTTTCCTTCTCTTCCATGTTGAGCGGCAGATGAGTCAGCTCATTTTGTCCGCCGCTTTCACATCCAGCAGATCACGCTCTGGATTGCTTCTGTAATGAAGACCCCCTTTGAATATCAGGACATCAGCCTGACTAACAATAAGACAATTAGGGCAAAATTATTTCCATTAGTCAGTCAGTCAATAACTAACAATTATTGAATTAAAATCATCACCAGTAAACCAAGGTTTTTTTTTTAACAGAGTATATGGCATACCCTAACAGGAACAAGGGTGGAGGCAGTATCTTGAGTAGCTCTTAAATGGAAAGTGAATCAATATTTGAGTAAGCTCATTTAAAATAGTATGGGAAAATGCCAGGGAAATGGAACTAAGTGTGCTGAGCTGTCCATAGGCATCATCGGCTACAAAATTCTATGATTCTTCTAGAGAGTTAATTCTCTTGATTTTCAGGATTTATGAGCCACAAATGTTACACAACTGTTAAGTATAATACATCCTTTCTGAAAAGCATCGCTGGCAACCTCTTTCATACAATGGCTTGTGTTATCTTTCAGGCTAGAAAGTAGCAACATCAGTCATACTCATACCTCACCAATGCACGTGACTAATTTTTCCAAATATTTTCTCCCTACCTTCTTCCCTTCTCCTACGCACGATTTTCCAGTAAGACAGAAATTGTCCAACCTCCTCATAGTTCTCCACCAGACTCGCAATGCAGTCACTCGGTAGTGCTCAAAGAGACCCAGAGCAGAATCGTCCCAGATTTGCACTAAGTGCGGTAGCAGGTGGGAGAAAGGACATCTTACCCTCTGGGCGCAATGGTGGGAATCCACGCCAGATTGTTTCAATCCTGCCTCATTAATCATGCATTCCCGGGAAACAAGACGTTTCGCTGGCGGGCGGCCTCCGATTCGCCTGCCACGCTGTCAGCTTGCCACTTCCTCACGCCGGGCGCCATATTTAAAGCGCTACCATGCGCACACCTCTCAGCGCTTCCAGCACAGGACTGCTGCACAGAAGACATGGCCCCGAAAGGCAAGAAGACTGCAGCAACACCCCCCCCCCCCCCCCCCCCACCCCACCACCACCAATTCAGTGACTCATCCCTGGGACGCTTTCTGGACACCGTTGGAGCCTGCTGCAATGTCCTCTACCCCAACTCTGGCCGCAGGAGGTCCATCAGTGTCACCACTCCCACTTAGGAGGTGGTGGGCAGTGGTGGTCAGTGCCAATCCTGCACAGAAGTGGTTGGCCATCCCGGGGCAGAAAGAGGATGAATGGTCTCATCTGTGCCTCCAGGGTAAGGCATCCATCTCATCACTCTAAACTCACACACTCACAAGCCCATCACACATTCACTGGCATCTCACTCACTGCCAGCTCAAGGGACATCACCATTCACTCTCACACACACACCCTCACATCTCCATCTGGCCTCATCTCCTCTGGAGACTGCCTCCTCAGCCCTCAACCTCTTGAGGCCACTTTCACAGATCAACATGTGCCCCCAACACACACCCTGAGATACCCCACTTCCCCAGTACAGCCCTCGCCCTGCAGCCTCTTGCCTTGCCTGAGGCCACTTCTCCCCCTTCCCCAAGCAAGCCCTAGCCCTGCAGACGTTGAAAAGCCACCACTACCTTACAGCTGGTCTCGTAAGCAGAGACCTGCCTGTAAGCCCCCCTAAAGGTGAGGTGGTGCTGCCTGCCTGGTGCTGATGACCGGGAGTGCTGCCCAATGCAAGGTTGGCAAACAAACCTCAAAGTCCCGAGTGAAGTGCAGCTCACCAGGTGAAAGTCACCTATGTTCAGTGACATTCCCGGGTGATCCAGCATGGGGGGGGATGATTCCGGCAAGTAGGGCTTATAATGATATGAAGCCTGCCATTGACGGGCAGAATGGATGTTCACAACCTGGTTTCACAATGTCCTGAAACCAATTTTTGGCTTTCCTGTCATATTGTCCGCTCATGCCTGTCATGATGCCCAACGCCACTGGGCACGGAAAATTCCACCCCCAAAGCCTTATTCTCCTCCCTCTGGGAAAGTGTCCGGTGTCTTGTAACAGTGCCATGGCTAAAACCAGTTAATAAGGACAGCTGGCACATGGGTACACCACCACCCCTGAAACCTCCCCTCTGAGTGACACATTATTCTGCCTTGGAACTTCATCGCCATTCCTTCACTGTCACTGGATCAAAATCTTGAAACTCCCTTCCTAACAGGACTGTGGGTGTATGTACACCACAGGGTCTGCAGCGGTTCAAGAACGTGGCTCAGCACCACCTTTTCATGCATAATAAGGGATGCACATTAAATTCTGGGCTTTCTAGTGATGCCCAGTTCCCACACATAAATAAAAAATAGCGTGTGAAAGATATGAGTGTGAATGCAGAGCTTAACACAGGAAGTTAATGTTTCAATGCACTGCACTATTTAACTACCTACATATAACCACCTACATCTCATAATTCCAGACCACAAATATTAACATTCACAAAAGACAAGTAACATGGTTAGATGGAAGCAGGCCCTCCACACCAGTCACATGTGCTGATCCATTTCTCACTTTTACCTGAGCACTCAGATGACTCTAGTGAGTTTACAATATCTGCACCAAGAAGATTTAAGTGAGGTTAATAGCGGTATGAGCATGACTGATGTTGCTTCTTTCCAGTCAGAAAGACAATACAAGCCATGGTATGAAAGAGATTGCCCAGAGATGCTCTTCAGAAAAGATAGGGACGAATTATCCTGTCTAACATATACACTGCAAACATGAGTATAAATTCAACAGCAAATCATCACAATCCTTTGATAAATACAAGCTTTTACTAATTTCAATTATTGCTCCTCATACGGTCAGTAATAGTAGCTACAGTCCTGCAGTCCTTGTTGTGCAGTTTGTTTATGCTCCTTGGATAACGATAAGTTTGGTTATCCTTCTCTGTTAATAATTTGTAGCTATATTGAATATATGCACATATATTATTAGCCTGGTTGTTCACTTTTTCTATGTTTAAGTTAATTGAAGAATATTCCATATACCATAATGTGTAGATACTTTAGTGGGGAATAAATCTGGTATCTTGAGGTCACTTGTAGAGTCCAGTGTATACAATACCTAATACAAGTGAAGAGGGCACTCAAGAGAGCGCATATCTCCATCACACTGTGTTAACTCAATGATATTACAACTACGCAGCTCTTCCTTAAGGCTTTTTCCTGCCTGGTTGATGCTCTCTAACTACAAAGCTTTTTATTAAAAGCTTCCATCTCACTGAGGAGGCTCAGGCCAATCCACATCCAACAACCTGCTCTGTAAACTCTGTTCACATTTTTGACAGCTGTGACAAATTGCACCACAGCAGTTGAAACAATCCACAACATTCTAAAACAGTCAACAACATTCTAAAATAAAGTCAATTCATCCTATCTCTCAATGCTGATGAATCTTTTTAAAAATTCCAAGTTCCCAATCCGGATCCGGATCTTTGCCAAAAACTGCGCAGGTCTCTGTTGGGCTATACCCTATCTGCGTACCAAGATTTGTTGAAATCCATCCATCAGTTTTTGAGATATATTGTTTAACGACAAACAGACTTACAAATGGGAGCGAAAACGTTACCTCCACGCACATTCAGTGGTGGATGTAATAATGCCTAGACTTGATTGATACATAGAACAAGTCAGGATATGGTATCCACAATATATTTTTGGAAATTCCACATTGGAAATAATGCAAAAATTGAACAATATGATAGCTCTGAAGTTTAAATCGCACCTGTTTCTCCTTATCCGTAATATTAAATCAAAGGAAGAGGAAGATTCCTTCCCTTTGCAAGTCAGACATTGATGGTAAATTAAAAAACAAACTATTTGATTTATAGTAACCCATAGTAGGATGAAGGAGGAGGGTGTAGTCCCTAGTTGTTAGCCACGATGTCAAGTGAGTTGCATTGTCAATCATTGACTGCCATTATAATTCTGATATTATATGGAACTGAAATATCGTGTGTGAGTCTGGATTATTTTTACATGGCATTTCATGTATCATATTGTTTAAGTCTCTAATACAATTCATCGTCCTTTTGGCAATGACTTCAGACTTTCCACGGAAGCTTTCAGCTCAATGGATGAGCACACAAAGCCTATTCATCATAAGGTTTATCTGATATCTAGCCAGTGTTTTCTGATCATTTTATAGCACATTGACAAGTGTTGTTCCCTCAGCAGCTGGAGCCACATCAACACCTTAATGCTCGCAGTAAAAGGACTATTAAAAGAAATAGCAGAAAAAAAGGTAATTAAAAGCCTTTCTATTGCACACCTGGGGTCCTGTGGCCAAGTGGTCAGCTCTCATATAGTGTGCGCTTTGCCCTGATTCATAGTCTTAACATCACTCCAGTGAACCATAACAGATGGTGGTCACTGCCAAAATAAATAAATAAAGGAGAGCCGTTGTTCTGAAGGAACATTGATGTACTAGATGCAGTCAAAGATGAGGTCCTTGTATGTATGCAATGTCCTGTAAATAGAAAGTAGACATATGACAGACTGCTTCTTTGTAAAGTAAAGATAAACAGAGATAGCAACTACATTCAGAGTCTTTTCTGCAATATCCTTCTTTTGAAAGATGGGGTGTCATTAGAATGGGGTCAGTACTACCTTCTGGATGAACAACTAAAACATTGGCTTAGAAACAAGGAGATGCTAAAGTAGTAATCCAGCAGAGTAGATCACCCACTCATCATGGAACCCGCCTGATTTACATTTCATGATCAATAGGTTCTATAATGGATGGCTAATCAACTCCGCCAGGTTTCTGCTGAGCATTGAAGATGAACATTTGCCTCAAGGTATTAGGTGACTTTTCTCAAATATTTTCGGTCAATATGGCATTAAAGGGGTAATGCTCTGAACCTAGCTGCCAGCAAAGAACTTCACCTTTCTGAAAGTCAGCTCCATCTGATACATTTACTGTGCAGCCATCAAAATGGTCACAAAATGGACATTTCCAAGGTGCTCTTCTGCTGGCCAAGGCTCCCAGCCAGCAATGTCAAATTGGAAAAATGCCCCCTAATGTTGATCTCTTTCAGGTGATGTTTTTCCTTAAAGAATTACCACAGATTATTGAAGCATCAGTCAAAAAAGCATAACTATAATTAACTCTAGCACTGCTGAGCTAGGGATCAGCCTTTGCTCATCACTATCCTAGGATTTCCACTGGGAATGTGCATGCATGGGTGTGGGGTTAGAACAGGCTAAGAGTCCGTTGTTATTACAGCCATAGTACAATAACCTACTGGCATTATCATAGAATCCTATAGCACAGAAGGAGGCCATTCAGCCCATCATGTCTCTGCTTGCCCTTTGAATGAGCTATACAATTAGTCCCACTCCCCTGTTTGTTCCCCATAGTCCTGCAAATTTCTTCTGAATCTTCACTGTCTAAACTCAAGCTGGAAAGCTGATAGTATGTAAAACCATGGCTGCACAGCTTAGCTAGTTTAACTATTTTAGGACAAATCAGCAACTTTATGAGACCAGGGGGAAAACATTTGAATTCCCACAGATGAAGTGGTATTTCTTTATCCCTTTAAGATTTGGGGCATGAGAACTGATTAATTGATCAGTCACTCAGAGCAAGGAAACAGCAGAGAGATTGCTCAGGAAGCCTTGGCTGACAGACGTGGATTTTCCATTTGCTTGTTAAAATGGATGGTAAGTAGGAGGCTCTCAACCCAGAATTTCCTGGCCAGTGTTCCTGTGAGCTCCATTTCATATTAGGAGGGAATTCAGCATTCTGCTAAGCAGCAGGGGCAGGCTGGTGATACTTGCGGAACCTAGGTTTAAATCCAGCCTGGATGATGGGACATTGTCTCCGCTGACCGGTGGCTATAAAGGTCCAATGTCAAATGTGAACGGTTTCCAAACCAGTTTCTTCTAGGCAAAGACCTGCAACACAAAAACAGCCCCTAATTTGGCACCAAAGTGAGAGGGACACCACAGGGAATGGAAAATTGTCACACAGGTGCAGCAGAGGTTGGCAAAAGGGTAAAGGGAGTTTTACTCTGCAGCTAACCATCTGCAACCTCAGCTGGGAACACGCGATATCCAAAAGGGAAAACTGGAACGTCTCTCACCTTGACGAATAAAATCAAAGACAAAAATAAAAACCTGAGTGGAGATCAGCATCCTTACTGCTCCTGGATGTCGATCCTTGTACTTAAGTACAGGTCAGAAGCGGTAGATCAACTAGGTCACATCTGAGTATCTTATAAGACCCTGTACTGCAATGGCGTATTATGGAGAGAACCCCTCAAATGCCTTTTTCTTTGGAGTTGGGATGCAACAGTCCCAAAGACATTGAATATACTTCCTTTAAATGAGCTCTATGCATCTGAAGTAGGAAAGTTAATATTCAGACATCTTCGATATATGTGTAGGGCTGTACAAGTTAGATTTCCTTTATAATTAAAAATAAGATCAGTGAGATTGTAATTAGCGTTGAATTTTAGCCAAGACAAACAGAAAATTTAATATTCCTTTATGAGGAGATTTACAACAGTAATAATGGGAAGTTAGATGAACCAAGAATTCACAAGAAGCATAAAACCTCTCAAGCCTAGCACTGAGGCAAGTCAAACCTCGACAAGCATTTTTAACCATTTAAGCTTTTTTTCCATCTATTTGTGGAGGTTGACATCCGATAACGGCTGATTAGTAACATCATGGAACTATTTATCATCTTATCACTAGGCTATCCTGAAGTTGATAGGGTCAACATGTTTGGTGTGTAATAATGTTATCATGTTGATGGAAGTACACAGGGGAACAGCAAGGGTGAGTAGCTGGCTAATTTCCCCAAACAGAATTAGCACCTTTTCGTAGCTTTCTTGTTAAAATAGAAATATTTTGACAGCTTGAATCATGTCTTCGCTGCCAAATGACTTTCAATAGCAGGGATTTGCCATATTTTACAAGAAGCTGCAGTTTTCTCTTTACCCCACTTCTAATACTGTCACACAGAACACTGAGAAAATGGTGCACAATGCTACATGCAGAATAGTAACAAGCTAATCATCTGTGAATTCTGCTGCTGGGCTTGTTACAAGAGAACGAGCTTCAAGAACAATTTATTTTAAAAGCCTAAGACCCCTTTTCAAGAGTTTCCTTTTATTTTATGATGCAGTGCGGATTTTCCATGGATTTCCACAATATTACCGGAAAAAAAGAAGCTTGCAATCTTTCAAGCTGTGCAATCAGTTGTAAATTATGTCGCCGTCACGGTAACTAGGGTCCTGAGAAGGCCCATTTTAAACATGGCATAAACAGGATCAGGAATTGTTGAAGAATAGAAACTAAATAAGTCAGTGAAAGGCCCCCAGTGTATGTTAAATTGGTTTTGGAAAATGTTTATTATTTCACCTCATGCTACACAAAACCCCTGGCCAAAAGGACAGGCAGACAACATATTCCAAAGCCTCGATCATTGCACATCTGATTCTGAGTATTAGGGAGCATGTCAAACAGAGAGCCCTCGAAATATTGGCCTGAAATTTGTGGGGTTTTTGGCAGCGAACTGTCAGAGCTGGCAATCAGTGAAATCAATTGATCTGGCGAGAAGTTTTCCCTTGCCTCCTAAGGTCGCTGTTTGGAACCCCGTAAAATGTTGCACCTTGTTCAATAAAGTGCAACTGGGGTCTTAACAGTGATCTGAGTAACAACAACTGCTGGGCAACTGAGAAAAATGATTTTATATTGTGCAATGTTGTTATATGCCTCCATTATGATTAATTATTCAATTTATAAACAAGTTTCTTTTCAATAATTAATAATGTTTGTTCATGATTTTTCACTTTCTACCTTAACCTCCTGTGCATATCCCAATCTTTATTTCACTCTCGGTAAAACTTTCAAAGAGTGATTTGATTATTAGTGCTTTTCATTTCCTGGTTTGCTGTCTGTGAGAATTCCTTCACTTGATTGGATGCTTGGACAGCCTGCTGACATCTTTACGGCTCGACGCTGGGAATCTCCGTTAAACTACACGCACCGAGAGAGTTAAAGATCTCGCCGCCGAGATTGTTAGGTCTCTTAACACAGCTTTCTTCATGGTCAGCAGTGAGCACCCATGCTTTGCTGCTAACTGCAAAATCTGGGCCATTCCCTATAGCAGGAAACATAACCCATGACATTCAAAATATAAGACCTTTGGGTAAATTTGGCTTTGTGTGATAGGGCTCAATTGGTGACGGCAAGTTGCAGCCCATTTTACAGCTGTTCCGATTTTTATTTCCATTGATGTATAAAATAGGCTGCAGACTCACTCACTCATCATTTATTTTACTCTTTCGCACAAAGTCAGTATCACCTCTTTTGGTCTCTTTCCCAGTAGAGGTCACGTCGCTTACAGTTCTTCCAAAGTCTATTGAATTGTTTCTTTTTAAAAACCAAAGGGCTTATGCCAAAGCCAGAATAAAGTGACCCTGGTGGTGTAACATACAGGATGATGATGTGCTACACCAATGAATTGGTGATGCGCAGGCAGTTCTTTTCCTATAACTCCCCCACAGGGTGAGTTCCTGATCTGAACCAGGGTAATTGGGGGTGAATGAGCCTGCATGTAAAACCAGATGGTCACAGAACCATGGCAGACCTAAGGGAGGAGGGCACCTGCAGGGCCTGCTCCTTGATCAAAGAATAGTTGGTGCTGCTTAATCACGCTTTGTGTTCCTCCCTTAGTAATAACCTATATGTTGCACTCCCTTTGTAACATTTTTTTTATCGTGACTCCCAAGTCCAACATTATAAGCATCTAGGTTCTTATACAATTTTTAACTCAGCTGGGATGTTCACTTGTGAATGGAACTTTTTACCAACATCATTTGAAACGAATGGGGAGCAGAACCAATTAAACTAAGTTTATCTTTGCTGCTTGTATGATATATAAAGCTACAGATGGTTGGAAGACAGTTAAAGACCATGTTCCAAAGCTCTCTTCCCCAGGGTGGGAGAACATCTCCAGGTGGTACCCCAGAAGATGTGCTGGGGGACTCCCTGGAAGTCTCCGTGCAAGGACTGCATGGGAACTGTCCGAGAGGTTAAAACTTTCAATGGGCAATTACCCTGCACCGGGAACCATCCGATACTTCAATATAAATCAGAGTCTTTGAATGGTTCCGACTCTCTTAGCAGAATAGTTACCCAGGAAAAGTTAGGAGGATTAAAACCACTTCTGCCTCCTGGGTAACTTTGAGACTGACCCCCTGACACCCCATTGGACCCTCAACTTTCCACCAACACGCCGACTTCCAACTACCTTCCTGATCCTCCAACTATCCCCAACACCTCTGACTACCCTCCCGGACAAGCCCCCCCACCCGTCCCCACCCCCAGACTACCCAACACACCGCCCAACCACCCACGCCCCCCAAACTACCCTCCCATCCGCTGACTATGTGCCGGACCCACCTGACCACCCCCAGCGCCCCCACCCCGACTAGACCCCCCACCTCCCCAACTACTGCTCCACCCCATCCAACTATCCCCCAATTCCCGACACCCCTAACTACCCTCCTGACCCTCCGACTAACCACCACCCTCTTGACCCCGTGACTACCCCCACCCCCGACTAACCTCCCGGCCCCGATTACCCCCCGTTTACCCCCCTGACCCTAGCCTTATCATCAATTAAAGAACCCACATTATTGTTTCACCAAGATAAAAACAAAAAACTGCGAATGCTGGAAATCCAAAACAAAAACAGAAATACCTGGAAAAACTCAGCAGGTCTGGCAGCATCGGCGGAGAAGGGCAAAGTTGATGTTTTGAGTCCTCATGACCCTTCAACAGAACTGTTGAAGGGTCATGAGGACTCGAAACATCAACTTTGCTCTTCTCCGCCAATGCTGCCAGACCTACTGAGTTTTTCCAGGTATTTCTGTTTTTGTTATTGTTTCACCAATCCTTGTGAATGGTCAGAAAGTTTACAGCAAAGAAGAAGAGGAATGTAACACTGAGGTCAGGAAAGATGTTATAATAATGCAAGTTCTTTCTTCCCTTTTATGTTGCATTATAAACAATTAGGTTAAATATTCCTGTGGGCCATAAATGGAGCCCACAGCTTGTCAGTACACCTAATGAGATCGACTGATCAAAATTGTTCCAGTCCTGCTACCAACCTTATTAGGCGCCCCCCAATTCTGACACAATCCAATTTCTGGGCTTAAGATTGCAAGTCTATTGCCACCAGTACATTGAAGACTGTTCTCACATGGTAGAACTGCTGCCCTTAAAACAAGCACCAGATGTGTCAGTCAAAAAAGGGCTAGGGGAAAAGTGATGAAAACGATCAAAGGTCATTGAGCTAAGCACAGACATGGGCAATTAAATGTCTGTGGCAAACCTTGGGGTAGAGTTTCTGCTTTGGGTGCAATCAGTAAAATGGGCCCAAATCACACTTGACATTGTGCTGCTTCTTCCAAAGTGAGGTTATGATTCAAGGACCCGCCAAACTTATATTTGCATAATCATAAATGTAAGACCTTCCGTGAGCCAGCACAATCATGCAGTGTATTCAAAAAAAATTCATTGGTGTGTTTAAGGGTGGTAACCTGCTATGGTTTACGAAGACTGATATGGGTTTATCAGTAAAAATAAGCATTTCCGGCCGGAGTGTCCAGACCACCACCTGCCAGTAACCTGACGTTAAATCACTAAAAATAACTTTAAAAAATACACTGAACCATTTGTTAATTTCAATGGTGTACAGTATTCAGTTTCTTAAGTTATTTAAGAATTTTTTGTGAAAACTTTTGTAAACTTTTTGTAAAAACTTTTAAAACGTGCCTAATAAAACAAATACAATTTACAGAGCCTCCCTGAATGGCTGCAGACAGGTGCAATTGATGGAAACTTGCCATGCTCACTGTCTCAATCTGGCCAATTTTGTTGGTGGGACCAGTTTCCGTAATTCAGCGTTAAAAGACTGCAGAAACTTTAATCTACACTTGACATAACTTGTTTTCACAGCTCTGCAGTTCTTTTGCACTGGTTTGGCCAACATCAGCTGAAAACGAACTAAAGGAAACCCTCGGCCTTTGATTCCAGTTCCGTTGGACCATAGGAATGTCATTTGTGGGATTGATTGATATCCTGAAGTCTGACTAAATTCTAGTATCTTTTGGAGTGGGGAGAAACATCACGAGGTTCCCATTGCTCAGTCGTTCATCTGCTCAGGAGATCAGTTGAGTTTTAGAGAATCTATGACCTATGACAAGTCAAGTGGAAGGAGGTGATGAGTTTACGGGGCCTGAATTTTCTTTTACTTTGATCATATTCCCCTCCGTTCTTATGCTCATAGAATGCATCCCCTCTGGCTGACTTTATCCTAACCCACCCAACAGGAAATTGACATGATTGAATTCACCTCAATGAAAAATGAAATGGATGGAGTGCAAAATCAGCACCTGATCCAATCCATCAGTTTCCCACCAGCCTAAATTAGGTTAAAATAATCCTCTCTGATAGGTCTTTAGGAGCAATGCAGAAGGTAGGTTTTAAAGATAGGCTCTGTACCAAGGAAGGGCTTTTTATTACACTGCAGCAATGACTACATGCTCAAAGAATTTCATTGGTACAAAGCGTTTGGGACGTCTTGAGGCTGTGACTGGTGCTAAGTAAATGTTTAGGTTCCTTCTTTTTTTTCTTATGTGGCTCTCTTATTTGTGAGTCTATGTGAAACAATGCATGACATGTCAAAGGTCGTCATCAGACCAATTAATCGGGTGTACTACTACATCCTGCAAAAAATCCAACAAATATCTCCATTTACCATAAACCCAAATTACTGCAAAAGCGCTAAAATTTTGCATTCAAAATCCTAGAGGCACTAAAATTATAATGAATCGGAATGATAACAAATCACTTTCTCTAATCAAAGTCTTATAAACGTTACAATTGCACATGATTGTACATGAATATCAGTATCCATAATGATTCTGACATGGCAGTAATATTATTACTGCCCATTAAGCACATTCTGTCTGACCAGAGCCTGTTTCCCATTTATTTAACTGAGAAGTGAGCTACTTTTAGAATTATACCTTCCAGTATTTTCAGCACTTTCTATTCACTGCTTAAGAGGAAACCAAGTTAAATCATTACAGGGTCGTTAAGAGCTCAATTTGAAATTCAAGGAAATCCACTCCTATACAAGCAAACTCCTGACTGTTTCCTGATGCAGTCTGATCCTGTGTTAAACTGCCACCCTTGCATCCCCACCCCAAATGGTGGACAATTGCAGCAGATTTACTCCTACTATCCAGCGGGCTAACGAGCAACGAGGGTCAAGCATGGATTGTGGACCAAGTCACCAAGATTAGTGATATTCTTCCTGCTGTCTGGTTGATGTTTCCAAACCAGATCCCAGTGAGTGATATTATGTAACATTTGCCATTAGGTGTTATCAAGCCAGCAATGAAGGTGAACCAGTTGTTATTTACCTCTTCACCAGGGCAGCAGTCCCACTGTAGATCGGCAATCACCCCTCTGGGACCGATGACTGCTACATTCCTCTGTGGTCGGTCTCTCTATAAGCCTATACCTGCACCTACCCCCACCTCTCAGTGGACATGAGAATCTCTGGGACAAACATATGCATTTCAGACAAGAGGTCCCAGGAACACCCACAGACACACTCCCAAACAATCGCTGCAACGTAAGTGGGTTATGCAAAAGAGAGAACACCTTTCACTCCCCAGTTGGATTCTCCTCGGTGCAGGAAATGGAATGAAAACCCAACAATTTTGAGGCCTGACCTTTTTTGTTTGTAACTCTCCCCGCCGCCAATGGAATTCCTCCATTATTCCACTCAAAAGATTGTGCAAATTAGCTTGCATTTTGAGTGATTACTAAAAAAGCTTCATACTACTAGCAACTATATTCAGAGACTGGAGCACATAATCTAAGCCGACACAAGAGCAGCACTGGGGTAGTGCTGCACTGTAGGAGGCACCGTCTTTCTTTTGCCTCTCTCAGGTGGATGTAAAAAATTCACGACACTAGTCGAAGAAGAGTGGGATGAGTCTGGCCAACATTCATCCCTCAGCCTACACCTAGAACAGATAATCTAGCCATTTATTTCATTGCTCTTTGTGGAAGCTTGCTGTGTGCAAATTTGCTGTTGCATTTTCTACACTATGGGCAGAACTTTCTGCCTGTCGGGCGGGCGGGCCCGACCCAATCTCCAGCGGGTGCGGAGTCGATCCCCGCCGGAGAAGCGGGCCCCGCCGCCATTTTACTTGGGCGGGCCAATTAAGGCCGGCCCAGCATGACAGCCAGTGGGAAGCGCTATGCGCTTCCTGTGCGAGCAGGGATATGCGCACAATGGAGCGCACATCTCCCTGAGGCTAAGTGCTGCCTCAGGGCGATCGCTTCCACTTTGAAAAAGATTAAAAATAGAAAAAAAATTCCCTAACATGTCCCCCTCATGTGACATGAGATGGGACATGTTCATAATTTACACTATAACTTTATTAAACTTTTTAAAACAATCCATGAAACCTCATCCTGCCGGTGGATGAGGTTTCATGTTTTCTCTATTGCCCGCCAGGGTTCCTGGCCGACCCGCCAACCTTAAGGTCGGACGGGCAGGTCCTTTAATTGTATAAATGATCCTGACAATTGGCCATTGACAGGTTGGCGGGCGCGCAGCTGATTTGGCTGTGCCCCCGCCTTCCTGAAAATTTAAATGGGGCGGGGTGACGTCGGAGGTTCCACCCGACATCATCCTGCGTCATTTTACGCATCGGCGAGTGGGCCCCGCCCCCTACTCACCGACGGCAAAATTCTGCCCTATAAGTTTTGAAGAATGAGAGGTGACCTTATTGAAACATCTAAGATCCTGAGGGGACTTGATAGGGTGGATGCTGAAAGAATGTTTCCCCTTGTGGGAGAGACTAAAACTAGAGGACACAGTTTAAAAATGAGGAGTCTCCATTTAAGACGGAGACAAGAAGAAATTTTCTGTCTCAGAGAGTCATGAACCTTCGGAACACACTTCCCCAGTTGGCAGTGGAGACAGGGTCAATGAATATTTTTAAAGTAGAGATAGATAGACTCTTGACTAACAAGTGAGTCAAAGGCTATTGGGAGTAGGCGGAATGTGGAATGAGGCCACAATCTGATCAGCCATGATCTTATTGAATGGGAGAGCAGGCTCGAGGGGCTGAATGGCCTGCTCCTAATTCGTATGCTTGCATTACAACAGTGACTATACTTCAGGACTCCTTCATTGGCTGGAAAGTGCATTGGGCATCCTGAGGTCATGAAAGAAGCTATATAAATGCACGCCTCAATGGAATAACAATAAAAATTAACCTTTACTGATCTGTCTTTGCTTGTTGGCTCAGACGGGACCAGAACAACCATTCCTATTATACATCAGTACAGGTCTACCTGCCACAACTAACGGCAAATGACAGAACAGCGCCGTGTCTTTCAATCCCTTTCTACTGAAATAACTAAGAAAGCATCCCTTCCTTTTGCTCTCCAGTCCACAGCTCTCCTCTGTTGTATTCCTTGCCTGTCTGTGCTCTCTCCCAGGTTCCTTGGCTTCCATTTCCCCCCACACAGCCTTGCAGATGTACAGTGGTGGCAGAGCATGGAACCAGTCTGCAAACATGAAAATCAAATCTCTTGCCTTCTGGGGATCTTCAGTCACTGATGAAGCACCTTGTATGTGGGTCATAGTTATTTTCTTCAGGTTGCTTTCCACCTGGAAAATAGAATTATACATGAGTCACCTTATAGGCAAATACATACAGTTTATTTTATAACCTTAAACCACTGGAAGTAGGTGAAAGCGACTTGGTGATGAATGCAGAAAACCAATACCTCCCCCCAAAAAGGAATAGGATATTTTTTTTTCCAATTTTTATGTCTGCTCCTGAAATGCTGGTTCATGGTAGTGTCCAGATATCCAGCCATTCAAGCCCTCTGGTAAATTGTATAAATGGACAATGATAATACTGAGTGGAAAAAGTGTTTTATGGCATTGATGGCGAAAATGTTAATCCATTCATGTGTTATTCCACTTCCCACAGTTTTGTCAAAGGTGTCAACCTGTTTAAATAAGCACCTTTAGCCTCTGCTAAAATGGTAGGTCAAAGAACTTTGTTTGGATTTCATAACCTGTAATCTGGATGAAATGAGGTCCAATTTCAAGAACCAACATCCTGCCCCCGGGTACACTTGGAAAAACCTCCATCCCGAAATTATCAGATGTCTCTGGTTAAAAAAAGTTATTAGGTCTTTTACCTTTATAATTGAAGTCTTCCCTACTGAGGAACCTACAGCAGCTGCTAAGGACACCAGCTAAAGGCAAGTCTCCAAGAATGCCCATTGAGTATTCAGGAGCCAGGATGAAGTTCCTGTCTATAGGAATAATTTCTTAACCCTGCGCTCAAGCTGTGCTCAAAGGAAGCCTGGGTCAGAGACAGAGCTATATTGTAACCCTGATTCTTCCACCCACTGGGAGCTCCTAGGGGATGAACACTTTATATATCTGTTTATAAAACAACGCCACTTCAGAAATCTGTGGCTTTCACCAAAAGCTGATAGCATCAATGAGTTTGATGTCAACTAGATATTGCTTAAATATATCTTAGTTTTTCCAGAGTAGCATGTAAATTCAGCCAACTGCAACTTTCTAACAGAAGTCACAGCAAAATGAAGAACCTTTTGCTAATTCAGTAATTCACTCACGTTGAATTGCATATCCTCACCCTGACCTGAAGTGCAACTCTTGTACATTGCTGTTGTTTAATGCCTGGTTATTATTTTTTTAAACTAGTACATTTTCAAAGGTGTGGTTTGGGGTTAAAAAAAAATAAAATAAAGCATTGAACCATAATTAAAGACAAAATGGTGCATTTATTCTTAAAGAAAGCAAGACTTGCATTGCTATAGCAACTTTCAGGACGTCCCAAAGTGCTTTACAGCCAGAGAAATAATTTTGAAGTGTAGATATTGTTGCAACGTAGGAAACGTGGCAGCCCAACTGACGCACAGCAAGCTCCCATAAACAGTAACGTGATAATGACCAGAAAATCTGTTTTTTTTTTAAGTAATGTTAATTGGGGGATAAATATCGGTCAGGGCACCAGGGATAACACCCCTGTTCTTCTTCAAAATAGAGCCATGGGATCTGAGAAGGAAGATAGCGCTCAGTTTAACATCTCATCCAAAAGACAAACCAGCTACAGGACATAGATTTTTAAATCAGTAACAATCCCTGTGGGTTAACTGCCCTTCATTAGCAATGCTTTACAAGAACATGGTCGTGAGGTGCACAGCCTATTAATTGCACTGACAGTGATAAAAGCAAAGTCAGGAAATGCCATTTGTCTTCAATGTGGCGTCGTGCATCATTACAAGATAAATGAAAACTCATTTTGTGCTTTCGTTCACAGCAATTTTTCAGATCCTTGGCTTGTGGGAATGATGTCACTTTTAGTGAAAGTCCTAGCACCTGGGTGCAAAGGTCAGAGAGAGTGCAAACAGTTCATGAAAGTCAGCCCCCTCCCAAGGGTGGCGTAAAAGCAGGAAGGGGCCCGTTGCTTATCATCATTAATTCCCCATTGAATATCTCTGTCCAGGCCTGATAGATGACATGCATCGTTGGGCTAGTCTTTTTCCAACTGCCTCTGGCCACCAGTCCTGAGGGACCTCCCCCCAACCTCCCCCCCCCAACAACCCCCCCAACCCCCTTCACCCCTAGCAGGCCAACAATATTTGACCTCACTGCAAATGCACGGAAAAACTGATCTATCTCTGGGACGATGTAAACATAGTATGTATCATGTTTCTTCTCTCACTCTCCCAAAGCTTCAGCCTTCCTTTTCTTCCCCATATTATGGATGAAACGACAAAATAATAAAAAGTCTGATTTCCGCCACCCTTATTCCGCTGATTGCTTTTTCTCTCTCCGTTTACTTCAGTCATTTTGCTGAAAGCCTTGAGCCTGGCAGTAACTGTTTGCAATGTAGGTGTTCGAACCCTTCTTTTGGTACCTTTCCTCTGCCTGCCTTTTTAATGGGGGCATTGGATTAACACCCCTGTTAAAAAAAGCAACCGAGTCATATGAAGACATTTGATCCACTGAAATCTCAAATAGTCATCCCTAGACTTTGCTCCACAGTTTTCCTGGAGCCTGGGTACTGGATGATTCTGCGATAATACTGTAACTTTGCAATAAGTGCTTTCCCAAAGTGCTGAAGATGGGCAGGTTGATCGAACGATGAGCCCATTAGGTTGAGTCCATTAATCAAGTTGTCTATCCTTTGTTATCTTGTACAGTACACAGAGAAAGCTGTTATCACTATTCAGTCATACTTCTTTCACTTTTTAAATGCTTTCATTTTGTGCCCTTTACTCAATCACAGGAGGACGTTCAGCAAACTATTTCTGGGCACTGTCAAAGCAACACTGTGACTATGAAACTGAAGAATAAAGCAAGTCACCTTTAACCTAATTTTTTCTGCACCCCTTGGGGAAGTAACTTGACTTTGCTCTGTTTGGCTCTGACTGGGGTCAGGAACATGCCACATGCAGAAGCCCAGACTCAAGCCTGCATCCTTCCACTCTTTGATGCGGAACCAATGCACCACAGGCTCAGTGTCGACTAAATGGCAGCGTTGTGTAGCAACTGCCCCAACCCTCTTCCGTTGATTTGCCCTGTATCCTCAGTAGCTACTTAACATGTAGTGTGCACTACAGTGTGTCACATGAGGGTCTTCTCACTCACATCTAAAGTACAGCAATCAGGCAGAGTCCTGCTAAAGTACGGCGATCATCCAGTTAGAATCCTGCTGTGTACTCAGGTGTAGTTGACTATGAAATTGACAAGTAGACGTGTTTATAAAAGGGCGCTGAAGCTGTAACTGTTCAAGGGGACATTGTGAAGGTCAGCCATTTGCTGCCCAGCTTTGATTGCAAGGCATATTGTACCAGAAAATTACCAACATGATATTTGTGATGCCTTAAAAATATAATGGATGCCAGTTGTGAATTATGTCATACCTCAGCTTGTGAGTGTTAGCGATTAGTGTCTAATAAAGAGAAATTGCCTGACTGGGATCTCCCTTTAATGAATATAAAGAAATATGAAATAACGTGAATGCTGAGTTACTAACTACAGAGAATATTACAAATGACATTTGTTGTCCTTGCGAGATGCATTTAAGGGGAAGCTAGATAAGTACATGACGGAGAAAGGAATAGAAGGATGGGATGATAGTGTGAAATGAAGTAAGATGGTAGGAAACTCATTTGGAGCATAAACACTGGCGTAGACCTGTTGGTCCAGACTGGCTGTTTCTGTGCTGTACAATTCTATGTAATTGTTGGCAATATAGAAACTGAATAAAACCTCCTCATAATTCAAACCTTACCTGTTATAAGCAATTATAGTTCATATCACCGTTCAAACTTTACTGTCCTAACTTGGAATATCAACCTATGCTCTTGATTACATTACTGCCTTGTAATCACTCCCAGGTTTCCGTTATTCTCCCTGTAAAATGTAAATGCTTTATTTGATTGTTCATAATAGCATGCTGTTGAAATTAAGTGGGTTTACAATCCCTGTACACTGTGTTGCAGATTATGCATCCAATTGTGTTTATGCCTCTTTGCACTGAAGGCTGATACTGCAGCTACCACTGGCATTCCACGATTTACCTGACCGCCTGATAACCACATTTTCATGGGTCTCATGAGGATAAACCCACAGAGCCAAATTCCCTCTATTTTAGCAATTGGAAGTACAGTCCTCTGTCCCTCAATGGGTTTTGTTTGGGAGCAACAATGTAAACTAAACTAAATGGGGCACAAGGGAGCATATGGGATTAGGGAGGCTAAATTGGATAGCCCCTGAAAATAAGCGAGTGGATTGCAATGCTGAATTAACCTGTGCCAGTTGGATGAAATGCAGGTGGGGTACCATCTCCATGCTGATTTCCACATGCCTGCAGATCTAAATGTGCTGATGGTTGTCTGCACTTGGGGGTCCAAAATCAACACCTGCTAGCAGTGCTGAAAGCTAGCCTGCTCCGCTTAAAGGGAAGATGCATCGTGAACTGGAGAAAGTCCTCAGAGTACTGTTGGATCTGAATCTGACCTGGGACAAAATGATGGCGGAGCATTGGGAGAGAACAGGCACCCAGATTTTCTGACACAGCGTTGGAGGCCTTGTTAGTAGAGGTGGAAACCTCCCTGCTCTGCGCACTTGTGGTGGGTAGTCACTGCCTGCAGGCCAAGGATGGCATTCAGCATGCTTCACTTCACAGGTGTGTGTGTGTGCACACCACAGACACCATTTTGCAGCTCTAAAGGCATTCATAGTGCCCAAAAAAAAACAGACGCTGCCAATCCCAGTTTCTTGCCTGTTTAGGGCGTTGCTTTCCTTTAAAGTCCTTTGAGATGTTAACGTGGTTGCTATGTTACCAGGCTAGTCAGCCAAAAAAGGATCCCACCGTGCCAGTTAGAGAACTTGAATTCAGTTTTAAAAACTGGTATCATTAAAAGTGACATGGGGCCAGGATATTACGGCCTCAACACCAGCGTGACTCCCTCCGGCGGACGCGGAGAGCTTTTTAAACCTCCGTTCAGTTCGGCGGGACCGTAATATCCCTCCGGGCGGGAGGGGGCCGTAAAACCCTGGCCAGGAAGTTATCGGATTGTTGTAAAAATCCAATTGCTTTAGGGAATGAAAGCCACCATTCTTAACTGGTCTGGCCCATATGTGACCACACACCTAACACGCAAAACCAACATGGTCGTTTTTACTGGTAACTGCCCTTTGAAGTGCCCAGGCATGCCACTCAGTTGGTACCAGAAGAAGGCACGCCATCACTGTTGCAGAGCAGGTAGGACTGGGCAATAAGTGCCAGCCTTGCCAGTGATACCCAGGGATGATTACAGAACAGTTTCCTCTGAGGCCGAGGTGGATCTTCCCTTCCCCACAGCATCTCCGGTGAGAAGCTTCCTAGATCAGGCTTATTAAAAAGATGGAAGAAAGAAGATGGATGAAAGAAAGAAGAAAGACTTGCACTTACATAGCACCTTTCATGGCCACGGGATGTTGCAAAGCACTTTACAGCCAATGAGGTGCTTTATTTTTGAAGTGTAATCACTGTTGTCATATAATGCAGCAGCCAATTTGCTCACAGCAAACTCCCGCAAAGATCAATGTGGCAATGGCCAAATAATCTGTTTTTGTGGTGTTGCTTGAGGGATAAATATTGGCCAGGACATCGGGGATAACTCCCCTGCTCTACTTCAAAACAGTGTTGTGAAATGTTTTATATCCACCTGAGAGAGCAGGTGGGCCCTCGGTTTGATGCCTCATCTATAAGATGACACGTCTAACAGTACAGCAGTCCCTCAGTACTGCACTAGAGTGCCAGCCTAGATTGTTGTGCTCATGTCCTGAAATGCAGACAAAGGGGAGCCGCCATTAAAAATGCAGTATCCAAAGATTGGCCCTGAAACTTTTATTAAGACCTCAGAATAGGTGAGTGAAAGGAGGAAAGATGGACAATCAGCAGGACTCCTGCCAACTCCTGGGGTCAGCAGGAGGTAAACCAACCATTTTTCTAGTGAGAGAAAGACAGAGTTAACGTTTCGAGTCCGTATGACTCTTCTTCAGAAAGAAGAGTCAGACGGACTCGAAACGTTAATTCTGTCTTTCTCTCCACAGATGCTGTCAGGCCTGCTGAGCTTTTCCAGCAATTTTTGTTTTTGTTTCAGATTTCCAGCACCCGCAGTATTTTGCTTTAACCTTTTTTCTAGGCCTCACTTCCATTAATGTAACCAAGTGATGAAGGGTTAGACCGCCCAGATCGGCTAGTGGGGGGAGGAAGGAGGGAGGAATCTTTTTTGCAGTATGAAGGGGGATGGGAATTCAACAATAGGCCTCATCATTCCCTTTCCTAATTTCTTTCTCTGTTGCTACACTGCCTGAAAGCAGAAGTAAATCAAGTGTCTTTTGTAACTAACCTCAGTTGAGTGCGCCAAGCCCTGCATTTTATTCCTTCTACCCTAACTGATGTGAGTTACAATAAAGTAACTGGCCACTGAACCATAGTATACAATAATTCCCAATGAATACAATGGCACTGACATCCTGATAACCCAACTAACACTCTCCTCTTGTGTGGCAAATGACAGATACAGACTCATTCTGTCATTTCTTCTTACCAATGTTTTGCTAAGTTCTTTTCCTTTGATGGTATTTTGCCCTCATCATCATGAAAAATGCCAGTATATGCAATACTTTTCTGTTCTTTAATTCCAGCATTCGCAGTCAGCACTCCCAAGCCAGGTGTAGCATGAGTTAAATGGGTTACATTAATATTCACTGGACATTCCCACATTTCCACAATCCTAAGCCACATACAATAACCGCAGGAGGCAGTGTGGGTCTCTCTCTAAACCATCCCATCAGTGCAACTTTGCTCGCGGTTCAGGAAAGTAGCCTTCAGCTGCACCTGTGTGACATTTCGGTTTCCTGCACTGGAAACTTTTTTGATTTTGCCAGATTGCAAGATAATTTGTGTCCCGACTTAATTAACCACACCTTTACGCTGTTCAAAGGACAGAATGAAAATCCCTGCAAGCACATTTCACTTAGTTAGGAGTCATGACTAACAAACAGAGAAGATGACCACTGGATTTAACCCCAGGACCTGCAAGTGATAAATCTCTGTTATACAAGTGGGAACCCAAATGTATTCCATTAAATACTCATTGTTTAAAAAAAAAACCCTGCATATACACACACACACACACACGCATGCACATGTACGCAAACCTTTTAAAATTCTTATCAATGGATCTACCTGCTCCAAAATCAGCAACCTCATTGCAGGAAGATTGTTGTATAGTTATAAGCATCATTTTCTATCTTCCTCAGCTGATGACATGGATGAATACTGATGGAACAGTGCAAGCTAACACCTTGCCAATTAGCCAGCTGTAAGCATACATAAATATACACAGGGAAAATAAAGAAGAGAGTAGGTCTTCACCTGTTGGAGAGTCTTTTAAGGCTTTGGAGCGACAGACAGACATTTTGTGTATGTGACTCAATATTAATTGCTCTACACAGAATAAACTGAAATGTTAGTTTGTTTTTTACAACATCTCTCTTTCACCTCCTCCTCTCCTCATGGAATTGATTTTTGCTAAATTAAGTTTCCGTGGGCATCTTTTGCCCTCTAGGACTGAAAGCGAGTGGTTATTCGTCATACGCAAGCCAAGACAGCAAGCTGTTGGAGAGAGAGAATATCAAAACCAATCCCAATGCTGCCCTCAATCCACACATTCTTGTGCATGCAAATATACACACAAGCTCACGGACACCCAAACATGCCATATACACACACATGCAAATACGCATGCAAACACACACAGACACATACACACACATATATAAGGACACATGCACGTACATGCTGTAATTTAGGAGCAGAAACTGTAGCTCTTTTTCCTGGCTTCGTCCAGGGGCTCTGAGGTTACTTGTCAGAGCCTGAAATCAGCTAATGTTTAACTCACTACATGTCTGAGATCCTCCGTCTGAGGTTCTGATCAAATCCTGTAGAAGAAAGTTTTGGCATCATTAGTCACAATGGAGCCTGAATATTTTCTGTCAATTCTTCTGAATAATTGAATAATGATGAATGTTGATGGCATCATTCGGGAAACTAGCTAGGAGGAGTTACTGAGCCCCTGAGTGTGAGGGGAAATCAGCAAACACTCAGTCATAATTCAGAACCGTTAATTACCTTGTCATCTCACTGTGCATGCTAGTTTAGATTTCTTAGAGTGTCGGATTCAGAAACTCCACTAAACCAGTTTCTTCCAAAAGGGTTGAAGCAAAAATACCAGCTTTCCCCGCCTAAAAATAATTGATATAGATAGAAAAATGACATTGCGTCATTCTAATATTAAATTTGGTCCGAATTCTTCCTTGCCATTTGAATTTTAATAGGCCCAAATGGTTAAGACTCTCACTTCAAACATTTTGGTGCTTATCGTGAAATCTATTTGTAAGGTTGCATGTTAACAAATCCCATCTGAGCTTTTAGTTCAAGGGTATAATAACTTCCAACATTGTTCATTCTATCACATCAGCAGACAGAAGTCTTCAGTAATTGATGCTAAAAGGTAATGCAGAAAAAAACCTGGTGTCTACCACCATCATTCAAAAGGACTAATATCCTCAGAGGTGATGACTGGCCTGGCTAGCAGTAACCTCTGGAAATGTATTGGTAAGTGATAGTTACCCAAGGGTATAATGAATATAGACTGCACTTTTGGACCAAACCATTTATCCCTGGGCAACAGGAAAGAGTTTTATTGTACTCTAATGCCCCCATTTGTTTTCTCATACACTAAAACAAAATACTGATTGCAATTCTTTAATACTATTCCCCTGTTTCAATCTTATTTTCATATTTCAATCTTATCTCATCAGCCACTTTTATTTTAATTAAAGTGGTTATGAAAGCAATTGAGGAAGAGTAGAATTTGGAATCAAAACAATACACAAGTTTGACAAGTCATTTGATTGATGAATTCTCTCCTGTGTGTCTGCGTTTCTGTATCAACTTTCATTTTTACATACACGCCAATCTCTTTTCTAGCTGTCTCTTTCTTACTCTTTATCTATGAATTGTTGTTCCATCATGAATGTTTGATTCTTGCTCTCTCACACTCTCCCCCCACTCCATCTCTCTCTCTCTCTCTCTCTCTCTCCCTCAAGTGAATTGTTCTCACATCATGTCTGTGTCTGTCCTTTGCTCTCTCTGGAGGGCTTTTAAAACCTTATGATTTCTTCTGCTAGTCCTCACACAACAGGCAGGGAGGAGGAAAATAGCAGTGTGGAGGCTAAGCCGCCCCTGGGATGCAGAGGTGGTGAGGGGCAGCAGAAGACATTTGCGTAGGATTCAGTCATCAAATCTGCACATCTGTTGTCTCTTCAGGGGTTCAAACTGGCTTGGCTCTCAGACTAAAGGCTGAAGTTGGTCTTTAGTCTCAGCCAACTTAGAATTTGGAGCCTTGCCAGGTTAACTTGCAAAAAAAAGGATATCAGGTTTATCAACATTTCATAAAAAGTTATTTGTTTTAGCAACTATACAAAGTAAAAGAGGGTCATTAAGTTGTTTGCAAACAGGTGTGACTGGCTTAGAAGGGTATTTCAATAATCAGTGATATGCATATGTTAATTAATGCACGCGAACAGTGGGAATTATACACCAATGAGAGTTATCAGCTCTCACATCCCTTTCTCCCCCATCTATATTACATAAAAGTGAAAAGAAAAACCAGTATTGCACACTTATGAAAATATCCATTGACGTGACGACAACACTGATAAGGAAATGTTCATGGCAATTGCAAATGCTGATCATCTTCTTTTGAAAACATTCTTTGCCATCTCATTTTTTTCAAATATATTTGTAATAGTCCATTGATAAGAGAGTTGAACAGAGAAAACATTTTAGTTTGCTTCATTTGTGAAAAAGGGCCTGATAATTCACTCAGGCCTGTAATGTGCATGGGATGTGAGAGGTCAGAAATAGAAGCAAGCCACAGTGAATGCCTGATCCCAGCAGGTAGCAGTGAGCAGAGAGGCATTTAACCTGCCGACAGTATTGACTCCTGCTGGGGTACACGCACACCAGCAGCTCTTCAGTACTGTGTGCGAGTGACCATTTTTCCACTTACGCCTAAGAAGCATCTGTCTGCAGGCTAGTCAACTGTGGAGATCATCATAACCGAGCCTAGTTTCATCCCCACCCATCATTCACACATGGACACTTTCCAGCAAGTGATCCCTGAATAACAGTCAGGAACAGGAGCCCCAAATGTTGGTTATCCTGTATAGCATTAGGATCCAAAAGTCAAATGTAGCATCTCAGCTGCTGTCCTGAGATTCAATAATGCAGGGAAAAGTGAGAATTGAGTCAGAGACCTTCCTGGTTTGTATGTCTCAGTTTTACCCCAGACTATGTACTTACTGGCCAAGCTGTGGGGAGACAATTGTTATCCTTTTCTTGAAAGTGTTTTGCTTTCTTCCCTTCTCCTTCACTTTGGAAAGCATGTCACATGGCTGAGTCACGTACAAGTGACTATTCCCAAGCCCCTGTCAAAGTTGCTATTACCGACCACTTGTTATTGCACTCATCTCTTTCCACCCTACAGACAATTGCTCAGGCCTGGATTTTCACAGAGTCATGGAGGTTCTGCAGAAACTCCAAAATGGAGGGTGGGCCCCCCTGATTTGGAAATCCCACCCCCATTTCCGACAGATCACATTTTCGCCAGTAGGGCAAATGGCGTGGGGCATGACTCAAACATGAGAGAAACCCAAACTCAGCCTTTGGGCCTGAACCTGCAATGGAGAGCTATGAGTTTTTAGAGTGGTCTTGAAGGGTGAATAGGGTCTGCAGAACAGTCAAGCTGTGAAGTTATTTAAATCCCCAGCCCTTTAACAATTAAAAAAAATTTTGCCTATGCCAGTGATAGGTAAAAAGAAACTCAAGCTATGAACTTATTTAAATTCCCTGCCCGTAAAATTTTTTTTTCAAAAGGCTGGATGTGTCAGTGAGAGTTGAAAAAAATCTGTTCTTTTACAATAGCTGTTTGTTGAGATTACCTGATGGGCTTTCATTATGTCATTATTAATGCTTGGCTGCTTTCCACAACCTACAATTATCCCAGCAGTGGGCCCCAAGTACACAGTTTGATTGACAGCTCAGAGAGGTTATTAAAGGATTCATTGTCTAATGTGGGGTTACAAATACAAGTCTGTTTTTATAAGGGATTAAGTACTTGAGAGGATTTAAATGTTTTGAATGGGTTTTCATGAATGGGAGTGTTTTGTATAGTAAAGATAGATATTTAGGCCTCTATTTTATTTCTTCACAGCTGGCTCCTAAGGCCTGGGCATGGTGAATACCGGTTGAGTTGGCATGGAGGATGTAAGGGCAAATGGTAATGGGTGGGTTGGCATTGTTGGCATGGAGGGTATGAGGGTCCATTGGAGGTAGGTGGGGGGCATGAGTTGGCATGGATGTGGCATGGGGAGTGGGGAGTGAGTGGGTATGTGGGGTGAGGGCTAGAGGGCCTAATATTTAATGAAACAACTGGGACTAAGAACCAAGGTGGGCCTTTTAAACAGCCCGCCTTGGGTCTTGGCAACCCCTGTGGCTGCCTCTGGTCTGTGTCAGGGTGGGGGTGTGGGGCGGGGTGTTGGGCATCAGGCCTGACTCCATCCTGCACCTGACCTCCGGAGTAAAGATCCCTCCATTTGGGCGGGTTTCTCCCAAAGTGGGTGTGGCGAGCCAGGAGATTTCTCAACTCCAGCTACCTGGCCCAGGAGAGAGAATCTGAGCCTCACACTTTCCCCACACAACTAATAGCAAACTCTGTATTAATATCATGATCAGGCTCTGGGATCCTTTGATACAAGTGAGCTGGAAACCATGCTGTTGCAAACTAGTGAACATTTATTGACTATTTACACTATTTAAAAAGACGGACTTTAGCAGGACTCCATAAGAACCTTTTTCCCTCAGGTTCCAGTTACACGTGACCTGACGTCATCTGACATCATTGATGATGCACTCTAGCTATTAGCATAATAGCTATTAACCCGTTATACTACAAACTCATAGGACAGAATTTACTGGGTGATGGGCCTCCCACCCTGCCACCTGAAGAGTCAGTGTCGAACATACCCCACTGATGTCGGCTGCCCCACAGCCATTTAAAACACCATGGAGTCTTAATTGGCTGGAGACGGGACTTTCACCCCTCACCCTGGAGGAATTTCTAGCCAGAGAGCTGCTGGCCATTCTGCCTTCTGGCAGCTCTGTAGCCCAACCAGTCTGAGTGCCGGAGTCTACAGGACCATGTAGGTATGAGATCTTATGGTGGGGACTGGCGGGGAGGTGGGGAATGGGTGGGGTTGGGGGTAGTGGTGGCCAGATGGGGTGGGAGTACCAAGCAGGGGGGGAGGTGGCTCAATCTAGAAAGGGGGCCAGATTTGGAAAGGGGGCGAGTGACAGAAGCACCCCTCCCCCACCTCTCCCACCCGGGGAACAAGGTGATATGCCCAGCTTTCCCCCCCCACCCCCCGCCACGGCTGAATTCCTCCCACTAACTTTTAAATTGTGGTTGGGGCGAGGGTGGGTGGGTCACCCTAGGCCTCACCCTGCCCCCTTAAAATTGTGGGCAGGTCAGGGGCAGGTGTGTAAGTGACAGGAAGGCCACGCAGGGAATTTTACAACCCCACCCACCTGCAAACCTGCCAGTGTAAAATTCTGCCTATAAATTCAGCGAGGTGTAATTCCTCACGGAATGAATGAAAAATGGGAGATTCATTTTCATCATCATTGATCCACTATAGAAACTGTAGTCTCAGAAATTGGATATTTCAAATAAACTGCAGGTTCTGTGATTTTTATTAGCAAATCCCACATCATTTATTCATTATTTAATTTCCCCTCAAAGTTAGCATAAGTGTGCTCCTGATGGACATATACAGGAAAAAATGTCTTGCAGGACACTTATTGATGTTTGTAAACAGAGCATTGCAATCATTGATACATAAATTATACTGTTCATACTCACTGCTCATTCAATATCTATGCATAAGAAGTTGGAAAATTCAAATGCAAGAAAGTATCTCCTATTGGATTGCCAACGCATTCAGTGATCAAGTAAATGATTTCGAAACAGATTTGTAAGGCATCATAAGACTGACACAAATGAGAATATGCATTTTCCCTGGTATATCCAGACATAAAGAGCAATTAAAGCTACTTTCCTAATTGTGAGACCTGCACTAGCACCATCAGTTTCTAATGCACAGGTCTCGCACCGCTGACAGAGAACCATAGGCAAACCTGTTGGTTTCTCTAACACCAGCCATCAGGAAGACTTGATTCTCCACCAGCAGCTCAGCTGAATCCCAGCAGGTTTTCCATTGGAGCTCATGGTGCAAAACCTGTGTTTCAGGAATCAGCAATGCCAACACAATTAAATTATTTCTTCCAGCACCCAAAACATAATCCCACTCCAAATGCGATCATTCTTTGTGTAAGGAAAACTTCATGACTTCTATTCTTCTTACATCAGTCTGAACCTCTGTCTGGTTGCAATATCATGATATAAGTGGGCCTAAAAGAATTAAATTATGAGGTCAGGTTGCATAAACTCGTTTCATATTCCCTCAAGTATAGAAGATTAAGGGATGATCTAAGTGAGGTGTTTAAAATGATTAAAGGAGTTAATAGGGATAATGTCAGGGAGCACTTTTTCACACAAAAGATAGCAGGAATCCGGAACTCTCCCACACCAAAGAAAAACTGTTGAGGATGGGGCTCAATTCAGAATTTCAAATTTGAGATTGAATAATTTTTTGTTTGTCAAGGATGTTAGGATTACGGAACCAAGGTGGGTAGATGAAGTTGAGATACACATCAGCCATGATTTAATTGAAGAATGGAACAGGCTGGAGAAGCTGAATGGCCTTCTCCCGTTCCTGTCTATAATTTGAAGTGTTCCAGGTTTACCATTTCTAAGCTATTTATTATCCTATATATACCCATATAATGTCCCTTCCTAATTGCCTATTTAGGTGTTTGTTGGATGGACTGAGCCTCCTATAAATCTTCAATGCTCTAATACCGTCATACTAATGAAGAAAATGAAAGTAAATTAACTGCTTAAAATGGAACAGGAAAATCTTGTTCAATTGCACATACCTATCTCTCAATTCTGTACACCCGGACTTCCTTTAAACAATCATTCTACAGATGTTTCACACACCTCTCAAGATAGACATCTTTTATAAATTTAAATATGTTTGACATTCAATAAATGAGGATTAACTTGCCCTGGGTAAGATCGTTTTTCTTGCAGTCATAAGAAAGCCAAATACGATTATGCATATGAGGAAATTATACAGTCATGAGTAAAGTTTAATATACGATAATTATTTGAAAAGATATAGTTGAACATTGATTAGTATTACCTTCTGCCGAGGATGAGTGAGAGACTCAAGTGCTCAGGATCTAGATATGGAAAAAGAGAAAGACAAGGATTTAATGCAGATGGAAATGTGAAAATGTGCAGCTTTAATAAAAACACAGAAACAGTAGTTTTGTTTAATCTTTTCACAAGAATAAACCTTCATGGAAAATTAAACAAAGTTCTTCCAGTGCTTTAGAATCCTTTGCTTAGCTTTGCATCGCTAGTTTTATTTTGAATGCATTCAAATTGTGTTCCATATGGAATCAGGTATCTAGAAATGAAGGTAATGTGTCATGAAGATAGTCGAACTAGGCTTTTAAATAAAAATTATATATCATTCATAGTGAAGAACTGCATTGGCTAACTTGGACTCTTAGACCATTGTTAGCTCAATGGTATTATCTGCACTTAGTATCTCAAATAGCCACACGGCAGATTGAGTGTAGCTAATCTAATGCTGCATGCTTTCAGGTCCATGAAGAATATCTGTGCACACCCACATGATGCCTACATCTATCTAAGCAAACAATTTAACTTTTTTTAGGGGAAATGGGCTTAAAACGCAACAGTACAGAGTACACATAGCAGAATGGACAGACATAGTATTTGGTGCAAGAATGGTTGTAGTACGCAAAATCGCTGAACTTGTAATATGGTTCATGCACTTATAATTCAATCAATGGCTTATACCGAAAATGCAACTGAATCAATATTGGTGTGAAATCAGTTGAGGTTTGGTTTTGAAAGTACTGGCACTGATTTCCAGGTTTCATCTGGAATATAATTTATTTAAGAAGTCACCCACTTTTGGCAATATACAACACACTGTATTGATTATCATGCCTTTAATGACTTTGTAAGAATGTCTGGATCATGAAAACAGATTTGTACAGCATGTTTAATTGAGAAGGTTACATCTGCCACACACTTGTGTGAGAATGGTATGTGGTGTGAGAAATCAGAAAAGGTAATCAGTATTTTTCCTGTCTATAGTGAAAGTTTATTTCTTCAGGCCAAGTCAATTCATTATCTTAGATCATCATCAACTCTATCCATATTAAGATTGCTAGACTGGGAGGAGGTCTTCTATAAATCCCATTTACTAGAGTGTTCCTGTGGCTGTATGTGAATTGTTCCCCCTATTGACAGATGGAGCTGTTGATCTATCTACTGACACATATTAAACATGAAATGCATTACAATATGAGACTGGGTAAAGCAAATCACAAATGGAAATCAATATACAAACTGAAGAGAAATAAGATCCAACTGAAATTGTAAAAGCATTGTAAATATACACCGTGGCACCTTTACACTTGAATGTTTTAAAATTCCTTCTCTTTATTAACAGTGGCAATTATAACAAGAGCCTCGGGATGTCTTTCTGTCCCTCGGCCATTTTCATCCCCCCACCCACACCATAATCCATTCTCCAGCCAAGAGACCGGGCAGTCAACCTTCTGCCAGCTGTTTGCTGATGCCAGTTAGTGTTGGCTGGCATGGAAGAGTGAACTCTGGAAGATTAGCTCTCTGATATTCCCTCGAAAACATAGGATGGGAACCAAAAAAGGAGGTATGTAAGACTTAAATTCTTTCTTAGGGTGTAAAGTTTTTTTTTAAATGAGATAATTTGCTTAGATTAGATTAGGTGAAACGCAAAAAAAAAATCAAAAAGGATATATAGACAGCAAGGGAGGAATAGACCAGCGGTTCTCAGACCTTGATCTATAGTGACTTTCCAAGGGGGTCCATTCTCTAGCCGGTGAGAGAGGTAAAAAACACAAAGGGGAAAAGGCAAGACTAAAAAGGCAAGATGCTTGGTCTGTATAAATTATCAGAAGTTAATGTTTGTCTCAGATGGGTTGCTGATAAGTTGTCCATTCCAGAAGCTCCCAAATACCGGTCGTCTTTGTGGTGTTGGGTGCCACTAATGGTAGTGTTAGTCTTCTGCATGAGCAGAAAACAAATAAAATTGGTCTGACCAGGAAGACAGAAAATTCCCTGAGCCTTCCAACAAGCTTAAGTTTTGGTGAAGATGGAAAGAGAAAATAAAAAAACCATCCCTCAGATTTATTGTTTCATTATTGTATAAATTCTATCTCACAACAATTTTCAGGCGCTACCATTGGTCACATTTTAAAAGGGGCATTACACTTTGCAGTGGTCATTCTCTTGATGCCGAATAAATAATATAGGCAGATTGGTAACATCACAGTTAAGATACTTGCACACTGTGCTATGGTGGAAGCTTTTAGTTGCCACTTTGCCAACCACATGTGGTGATGATTTATACCAGTTGACAGTCAGAGCCACAGATGGAACACCTTTGTGGAAACAGGCCAGTGGAACACCACTTTGTAGAAGAAAGCTGGAACTTGCTGGAAGCCACTTTTATATAGCATAAGGACTTTATCTAACAGTAGAGGACTTCCTTTTAGACTGCGGTTACGCTACACTAGCAAACTGAGGCTGGTAGCCGTAGACTGTGAAGTACAGACTGCAAGATCTGAGTTACATTACAAATTGTAAAATGCATCTGCCCACAAGGAAAGGGAGGTCAGCTCATGCATGGCTGCACTCCAAACCCCTTTCCCAGGCAGCTTTTTGTTTTAATGTTAGAAGAGCCAGCCAGAAAGATCGTCATTCGCATGACATTAAAAAGACTCTGTTGTAAGGTTAGAAAGTGTCCAGGACGTCCAAGTCTAATTTCATACCACTCTGGAATTCTACACCACATGGTGCCGAGCACAATTGACTGGCTCATGTTATTTGACTATAATGCATTCTGGTGTCGGGTGTGGCGCAGGCTCTCAGAGTTATGCTGCCACAATTAACTCAGCGCACACCCAAAATCATCACATAGTGGCAAAAGTAATAGCCCAACTGCCTTCTGAGGTTCATAATATCTAATTCGACAATAGGATATTTGATCTGATAGTGCAATTAGATTAAGATAGTCATTCAGGCAACCAAATTAATGAACACATGCTGGCAGATTCATTGGTCTCCGGGTGATGGTTAAGAATATTTTTTTGTTGATACTTTCCCCAAATGCTCACATCAAAAAGGGTAACACCGATTTGAGTGGTAGAGGAGAGAAGAGAAGACAATGTGAACCTTCAACTGATTTTCCCTCCTGTCTTCAGTGAGTGCTCGCCCAGCCTCCCCAAACCCCTTCTTCCTCCCTCCACCTCGTGCTGTACTTGCCGATGGCAGTTGTTATTCCATTATACAGACTCTCTACATCTTCTGAATTGGAAGCTGCAAAAATAACCCATTGAAAGCTTCTTACAATACTTAAAAATAAGAAAAAAAAAACAGTCCTGTTTAGAAAATCTAAATAGCAAGAGAGATAATTTAGTGCTATTTGTCAACACCATGGGGTACAGTCTTCACTTTGGGTGTAATCATTAAATTGCACAATCGCTTGCATAATCACAAAAGCAGAACCTTCTATGAACCAGCGCAATTGGGCAGTGTCATCGAATGTAATTGTTTCGTTTTTATTTCTTCCTATTATTAAGTAATCCTTGATATATTTAAGAGTGATTACCTGGCCTAGTTTTATTAATATGGCTGAAAAATGGTTTAGCAGCAAAAATATGCATTTTTAATCAGGGTGTTCAGACCAGCACCTGTGAGTAACCCAATTTAAAATCACTGAAAATGACTTTAAAACATATTTATCCTGAACCATTTAATAATTTCATCGGTGTACACTAGTCAGTTTCTTAGTAAGTTTCGATAGGGAAAAGCTTTGAAAATACGATTTGAACAGCCTCCCTGAGCCAATTAAATTGACGGACTCTCGCAATTTTGATTTGAAGGTGTGACTGGTTTTGTGGGTGGGATCTGATCTGGGCAAATTGAACATAATAAGCCTAAGTGGCTTCTAAAATTCCCCTGACCTTTCGTTCACCTAATTCCATCCAGATTATGCTGATATAACGAGTGAAAACAAGCAGAAGCTCGACCCCCCCCACCCCATAATTTTTTGTTCCTCTGCTATCTTTGATAACTTAACCTTCATGGGTTGCCTTCTACCAACATGTGGATAAGGTGAGCAGGTGTCAGACCCCATGACTTCCGTTACCTATGTAGCTCGATGGATTCTCTGGCAACAGAGAGGAAGTGTGTCAGTTTTCTCCCCCGTGGCTGAACCACCTTCCAGGTTCCTGATCGAGTGACTGAAGTGGACAAAAACCTGTCGCACATCTCGGTGGTGGTTAAGGATGTCAGCATCAGAACCTGATCTTGCATTCTCAAAGGTGTGACCTGATCAGCATTCTGCACAAATATACGTAGCACAATAACATTTAGTCACTGGCATTCTTTGCTAATTGCAATCTTCACATTTAAGAGAGAACTTTTTTTTGTTATTTTGAGAAATATCAAAATGCCGTGACCCTGGTCTGTTAAATTGACTTTCACGTACGATGTTTTACCTTAGCCCTGCAAAGTCAGTTATGCAAATGTATCAAATCCACATGATTTAGTTGATTTTGACAGCTAACTGCAGTCTACAGCAAATCCTGCCCCAGAGGATATTAAGCAGAAGATGCATGAGACCATAATTTTCTGCTTCCACTTGTGAAATGCTATAATGATCAAAAGAAAATTACTTTCTAACTACTAGATCTCTTTGTGCTATTTCCTTCATGCCTTCTGCACTAATTGAATCACCACAGAGCCACTGTATCAATTCTAACCTCAGTATTAAGATTTAATCAGGCATGTTGTAAGACCAGCTTGGAGAGGTGAGGGGTCCTTTGTGAGATGCCCATCTGCCTCTGACACCAGACTTGAAATGGAGTTGGAAAGGGAGGAGATGTGTCCCCCTAGGATGGGGATGGGTGGACAAATGCATGTGGGGGGTGGGGGTGGGAGGTTGCGGGGGTGGGGGGGGTGGGGGGGGAGGGGCAGGGGTGGAGGTCTGCCGAGATCAGTGGTAAAGGATAGAGACAGCCACCAGTACACACATATTCTCTGAATCAGGGCCTCTTAAGTGTGGCACCATATGCTGACTCTAGATTTCCTATCAAAATTTTTTAACTGATGTCTGCCACACAAATTGGCACAATTCAAATGTAGAGATCCTCAGCTGGTTTCCACACCCTACTTGACATGAAAATGACCTTCCCTCTGTGTTTCAGAAGAAAACTGACATCACGGGAAATGAATTGTAGACTGCTGTACAATGCATTTAAATTATTTTCTTTAGAGGTTGCCTGTGAAGAGACTAGATGCAGCCATGAATTAAATTGAGGAGAGTCAGGCATACTATAAAAAATAATAAATAAACAGCGTATTACAGCCATACATTTTATTTCAGATTAGCAGCATGTAGTCAAATCACCTGAAATACTCTTCGCCTATTTTTGCTCTATATCTACCTTTATGCCCATACTGTATTTGTGTTGTATGTTTAACTGGAGATAGACTGCAGTACAGAAATCTGATTTTAATTGAGTCTTCGTTCCCCTCAGGCTTTCACTATCATCCGTGTCATCTGATGTGAGTTCTAACTCCTGGTTATAAGGGTTCACCAGGGTTGGATTTTCCCCAATATGGTCTCAGCGCTGGGAGAAAAAAATAGTATATTTCGGCCACTTCAATGACCCCCCCATTCCTTCCCCAGCACAACTGTTATTATTGTTAATTGATTTAATTTATTTGACAGTGCCAAAGCAAGAGGTTTTCCTCAGTGCTAGCAGCCGTAGATGTTTACCAGCAGGCAATTGGGCAGTAGGCACAAAGCTAAGGGTAAGTCGTCAAAGGTCCATAAACTTGTTATTAAAATAATTTTTTAAGAGCATCCCCTGAATATCCAGTGCAGGACTGAGTTGTACATGCCAGATTTTCCCAAGTTCCAATCTTACACTGCACTAATCTCAGGCCATTATTAAAGGGTGCTATGTTTGGCCTCTGTGCCTGTGGGATGGGGAGAGGGATAAATTTCAAAAAAGAGTCTGCAGTACAACAAGAAGCAAACAGTCCTAAACAAAACCCACCGCCCAAGTGTGGAATTGTGGAATCTCTTATTCCACATTGTTCCTGCCACCAATTGCAAGTCCTGCATCTTTACCAACACTGGGCACGAATATAGATTGCTACAAGTACAGACTGAATTTGCACTTCAACAACATGCTAAAAAGTTATCGGCAAATGTGGTTCTACAGCCGTTGAGTGATATTTGACACAAATACTGTCCTTGCTTTCAGTATATGAACGGACGCTTGAGTCTAAGACATTAGACATATATATGTGGTAAGCTATGTGGGTTCTTAGTCACGCCATTAGCAGGGAATCTCATAAAACATGGAATTTTATCCATTCCCACCTATAAAAATGCCCCCTGTATGTTAGTACAATCAAACTCGAATGCATGTTGGTTTATCTCCCCTAATGATTTCATTGGTATTTAATATTTTATTCCACTTCTGATAATGATTCAGGTTTAGGAGGAAGTCATTTGCAAAAATCTGAAAGTGAACAGTAATAAATGTCACAATGCTAATGCAAACTAGTATTATTAGCTTAAGCAGGAAACCTTTCGTGTAGTATTTTCTGTACTAACACAATATATATTTAACTAACAAGCTGTAGAAAATGTGATTGCTGATAAATGGATTTAATCCTTACAACACTGTTTACTTTCAACGTCTTGAAATAAAGCAGATATTTCTGTTATCTGACACAGCTGAAATGATTGTTAATACATTTCTAGCAAGGAATATTATACAAGAGATTTAGAGAATTGTCTTGTTTTAGTTATTTCCCTACATTCCTCGTTGGGCTAACCCATCCCAGTTGGTTTCTGGTTTACAATACAATGCAGTTGATTTCCTGCAATGAATACCTGGTAAGCTAAATAGGCATTGAACACCGAGATGCCCATTGTATTCAGTCTTGTGAAGAAAGATTTGCTCAATTGAATGGCAAGTGGAATGTGTAGAGGCTTTTTGTAGCCCTGGGTGATTTTTAAAGTTTTTGCTTCATTATTTATGCATAGAATTCCCAGAGCCTATATACTGATAACCAGTGACCACAAACACCTGCCAACACAATTTGAAATCAGTTCCTCGTCCCCATTGAAGTGAGCAGAATACACTGGGCTCCAAACTGCCTGGTCACGAGCACGTCTCAGTGTTTTCCTTTGTATTGGGAAGTATATTTTCCCCAAGCTTTTCTAATAGAGAAACAGATAATGGAAAAGGACTTACTGATTAAGCTGCTTGGTACCATTGTGAAATCTCTATTGACATCGTGCTTCAAGAGAATAAAATGTTGATTATCACTGTGATCTAGATCTTGCCGAGTCAATATGTTAATTTGTCAATGAACTTCATATAAAGTGTGCAATTGGGTTACTGTCACTTTTATCCCACAGTTTCTATAAGCATTATATGTTTACTTTTTGGTATAATAAACAGCAAGTCACACAAATCTAAAAATGATAATGTACGATGCTGGTACAATGTGTGTTTTTCATTTGAGCTTTTACAATCTGCTTGTAATCATTTTCCTATCATTCAAGCTAAATGGGTGCTTCCCTCAGGAGATAATGCTACTAAATAGCAGCCTCTTAGAAGCCAGTATCAGATACTGGGGCTATATCAAAGTGAAGTGTTGTTATTACCATACAAAATAGGCTTTTAATTTTCAGCGGAGGTGTCAGGAGTCAGTACAAAGCCTACATCAATCATCATCATGAGATTTCAGGTCTGGTGTCTCCTGGGTCCTTTCACCTCAAGCACCCCCTTTCTCTTCCTGACTGCAGGCTTCTCCTGTTTCATGGAAGTGCCACACACTGCCTAATTGCTGACTATCTATTGTTATGACGACAAAACTAGTGAGATTGCAGAACTGCACACCAGGGCAGAAATCCTAAAGATGAGCAGATAATTGTGTTTGGACAGTAAGGTATGTGCTGAAGAAGTTTTGCAAAAAAAAAGCATTGGTGCCATCACAGCTTTCCTCTATTTTAACCTTTTTTTTTCCCCTAAAGTTTTTTTGTGCAATTTATGGCATAATACCTGTATCGTCGTTCTCCAAAAGGCACCTCTGTGACATCATAGCGCAGGTTCCAGTCACCTTCTGATATGTCATACAGGTTGCCATTGTTCAGGCGCAGGGGAGGATGTTAATGGGCTATTCCACAATGGAAGGCATTGCGGCTTGATCCTGCCCCACACTCTCACGCACGTCCGTCAGAGACAACTGAACAGTGACCGAGGGGGGAGCTTCCAGCCGATTTTTAATCTCTTCTTCCTAACGCCGAAACAATTGAAGCCATTAAACAACTGCTTTTTCAGCTGGAAATGTCTAACTCAGCACGGATCAGAATGCAGACCTTAGACCGTCCTGACATGTACGGCCCAGTATGGTACACAAAGGTGTATTTACCCATGAAGCCATCATGGGAGCAACAATCTGTGGGGAAAGGGCAGTGGAGGGGGATTAATTGGATCGCTCCTCAGCTCGTACACAGTGAGCTGAATGACATCTTTCTGTGCTTTGTCCTTCTTTCATTCTGTAATTCAGTTACATTCTTATGAGCAGAATTTTCTGCCTATCGGGCAGGCGGAGTTGGGAGCAGGTGTGGGCGGGCGTGGACCTGATCGCTGCCCGTGATCAGCTACGCGTCGCCATTTTACACAGACGGACCAATCAAGGCCCACTCAGCATGAATCGCGGCTCCCGAGGGCAGCGGGATTAGGCGGGCAGCAGGGGATCTGCAATGACCACCGGGTCCATTGGTGACCCGGCCTCCTGTTTAAAAAGCTCCTGCAGCCTTTCAAAGGCTGTGAATCCCGGCCAGTGGAAGGGCTCCCCAGGGCGCTGCTGGTGAGCAGGTCAGGCAGGAGGGTAGGGCAGGGGGGGCCAATGTGCCCCTCGTTTTTCGGATGATTGCCTTGTTGCCCTCCTCGAGGAGGTGGCAGCACGGGGGGAGGTGCTGGTTCCCCAGGATGGGAGGAGGAGGCCACCCCCACATGACCGAACGTGCCTGGGAGGAGGTGGTGGAGGTGGTGAGCTCCCCTGATGTGGTGCGATTGACCTGGATCCAGTGTCGCAAGCATTTCAATGATCTCTCGGGAAGGGTGAGGACAATGTTGGCATTGGGCACAACCCATCAGGCCGGCTTTCCCCCTGCCCCACCCCGCACCCCAAGTCTGAGTGTAGTGACTGCATTGAATCATTAACGGCCTGTGTCCTTCGCTGGGTGGGCCAGCAGATATTGCCCATGCCGAGGTCACCCTGAGAGGGTGGTGAAGAGATGGGTTCTGCCCCCGCAGCATGTGGTACACTGAGACCCACATGACTGGTTTGGGGGTAACCTGGAGGAGCTGCCCCCAGGCGCAGAGCTGGAACTCCAGGACATGTCAAAGTCAGGGTGATGAGATGCTGGGAGGGGAGCTTCAAGGTGGCGTTGGCACCGATCGATCTGCTGCCCTCTGCGCTCCACGTGCTTGCGCCTCCCTGGTATGGAAGGTTAGACCGTGTGGTGCCTAATGTGATGTAGGCAGCATGTGGCCAAGGGGGTGGTGGGGGTGGGGTGGGGTGGGGAACAGGCCTAGCGTCTTTGTGTGAGTGTTTGGCAGCAGCGGGGTGAGGAGGCTGTGGAGCCTGATATGTCCCACTCTGGTTGGGGTGGGCCGTGTGTGAAGAGAGTCCAGGTACAATTAGCACCAATCAATGCTCTTCTCTCCTTTTCAGGAGAAGAATGTACATAATGCCCCCGAGCGGGTGAGGACTGGCGGAGGGCCGGCGCAGTTAACAATTCTCAGCCGCTTCGAGCAGGAGGCCCTAGATCTGGAGAGGCGCCATGTGCCCAGGTCCACTGGTGTCGGTGAGGCTGGGGTGCCACAGGCAGGTATGTTTACCCAGCAGTGAGGTCACCATTGTTCTCCCAACAGCCACGGCAGTGCTGAATGTTCAGTGATTGAAGTTTGCAACATGGATTGACCATTGCTTATGGAAGGATGAGCACATAATGATCCGGGGGACAGGGATGCACATTGACATTGTCTCCACGTTAACTGATCCAATGTCCTTGTTCTTCCTTTCAACATCAGTGGAGCAGGGCCGGGAGGAAGAGCAGCAGAGACCCCCTCTCACACCTGAGGGTCCTGAAGTCTCAGACTCACCAGGGTCACACCATCTCTGCCAGGCAGGCACCAGCGCAGATACTAGCACCTCGGTGGGACTTAAAACATCAGCTAGTGTCCCGGGGCACAGCGGTGTGGGCACTTCACGGTCACTGGAGGAGCTGGCAAAGACAGAGAGTGCCCATGGCGCCAGCATTCGGAGGACTGCAGGGGACCAGGCACATGCTCAGTCGGTGCCTGATGATGTCCCTCTGGAGTCGTCTGTAACGTAGCAAATGCAGGAAATGCGGCCGGGTGTGCGGGAGCATCTGGGGGAGATACATGAAGCTATGCTTGGCTTGATGTCCGTGGTGGAGGAGTCTATACAAATCATCGCTGATGCAATGAGCCACATGTCCGAGCGCCATGCGTCCTCCCTGGAGAGAGTGGCAACTCTCGTGGAGAGGCTCCCCCAGGAAACCAATCAGGTCTCCCTGGGGATGCACTCGGACCAGCAAGCCCTCACATCGGCATTGACCTCAGCTGGTCAGTGCCAGTATGGGAGATGGTCTGCGCACCAAGTTTCCCAGCTCAGTGCCCATCCATCCACGGTGCAGAGAGGTCTGAACTGACCTCACATCAGCACAGCAGCTGCCTGTCGTCTCTGTGAGTTCCTCTCAGGGCGCTCCAGATGAGGGCGGCAGCTCTCCCACCCCTCTGCCAGTGACCGTTGCATCCGGTGAGGCTGCGACGACTGGGGAGGTGCCAACTGTGGAACTGGCAGCTCCCTCCCAGGCGGGGCCAGCACAGGCTCCATGGGCCAGAGGACGGCTGCCAAGATCATCGAGGCCAACAGGACAGCAGAGTCAGCAGCTGTCTCAGATACCACTCCCAGCGAGGGGGCAGCGCCAAGACGTAGCATCTGAAAACATAAACATTAGGCACCTTAGGCACAGCACGGGTTTCTCACTGGTGCTTTTGTGTTGGCCCAATTTGAGGTCTTTATAAGTTGGTGTGATGTTTAACACCTTTGTCAGTTTGTTCTCTTAAGTTCCTTTTGATATACCATTAAATTCAGACATGTCACCGTGGCTGACGGTGCCTCTTTTCATCTGCAGGTGGATGATTAGCAATAATGTAATGAGTGATTTGTTGGACATTCAGCTTTATTAACAAGGCCCTTAGTTAATGTTCCTAACCAGGCAGATTTTGCACTTAGGTATTGAGTATGGAGTCCACAGCCCAGACTTGTCCTGGATCATGTGTGGTGTGCTAGCTGAAGGTTTGTTGGATTAAAGCCTCCCGGGTGTCCCTGCCTCCCTGGAGTGTGCCCGGGTCAGCGTCTACCCCCTCAGCATTTCCCTGTGCGTGCTCATCCTCGGACTCACTGCTGGACTCATCGTGTGCAGCCGCAGCCACTGCATTGACATCTTCATCATCCACTGCATCCTCCCTTTACAGGGAAAGGTTGTGGAGAGTGCAGCATGCAACCACTATCACTGAGACACGATCTGGGGGGTACTGGAGTGCGCCCCCTGAGCGGTCCAGGCATTGGAAGCGCATCTTGAGAAGACCGATGGTTCTCTCCACCACAGCCCTTGTGGAGCCGTGGCTCCTATTGTACCGCTGCTCAGCTTCTGTTCTTGGGTGTCGGAGAGGCGTCATGAGCCACCTTCTGAGGGGATAGCCCTTGTCACCCAGCAGCCAACCATCCAGCCGGGCTGGAGCACTGAAGAGCCCCGGCACCTGGGAGTGTCTGAGGATGTAGGCGTCGTGGGAGCTGCCTGGGTACCTTGCACAGACTTGTAGAATCTGCATCCTGTGATCACACACTATCTGCACGTTCATGGAGTGGAAGCCCTTCCTGTTGACGAAGGCACCGGGCTCACCTGCTGGTGCCTTGATGGCCACGTGTGCACAGTCTATAGCACCCTGGACGTGGGGGAAGCCAGCAATGGCCACAAAGCCTCTAGCTCACTGTGTCTGACTTGTCTGGTCCCAATGGTAGTGGATGAAGGTCAATGTCCGTCTGAACAGAGCGTCTGTAACCTGCTTGACACGTGTGGACAGCTGATTGGGAGACACCACAAAGATCACCCATTGAGCCCTGGAAGGAGCCGGAGGCATAGAAGTTGAGGGCAGCTGTGACCTTCAGAGCCACTGGCATGGGGTGTCCACCCACACAGTTAGGGGAGATCTCAGGGCCTATCATCTGACAGATATAGTTGACTGTCTCCCTTGAGAGACGGAGCCTCCTTTGGCACTGCACCTCAGACATATTGAGGTTGCTGCTTCACTGCCTGTAAACCCTGCCAGCAGGATAGTGGCGTCTTCTGCGGCCCCTTCCGCCTTGCTCTACCTCTTGGCCCTGCGCCCCTTGTGCCTGCGTCTGTCCTCCCAAAGATGGCTCCCCAGGAGGCTGAATGTGTACTCCGGGCCTCCTACCCCTTCCAGCCCTCACTTCCTCCTCAGAGGAGCTGCCTCCAGTGGACAGTTCAGCTCCCATTCCCAGGCTAAGGGAAGGCTTCCTGAAACCTGCAGGCCCAGGAAAGATTCCTCACTGCAGAGTGCTGACCTGAAGGTTGTGAGTCCAGACCTAGCAGCTGGAATGCGTTTTGAAGTATTGCAGATCACACAGGCAAGTTTCAGTAACTTTAAAAAAATCAATATTTGACAGAGCACCCTTGCGACTCCACTGAGCCCTCTTATCCCGCCCCTGGATGAGGTTTATACGAATGTCTCCTACCCGCCTGCCCGTTGCGCCTGTGCGCTGACCCAAAGATCGCACGGGTGCCAAAAAGTCACCGTCAATTGGCGCCTCTAGGGCCTTAAATGGCCCTTTAATTAATGGCGGGTGGGCATCAGATATCATCGCACGCCCGCCCAACGAAATATCGCGATGGCGCGCGGTGACGTCGGGACGCTCGCCCGACATCACCGTGCGTTATTTTACACGTCGGCGTGCGGGTCCCACCCCCGCACGCCAACGGGAAAATTCTGCCCTTATATATACCGTGTTGGAAAATTTAAAAATATCACACATACCTAGTATTACCCATTTAATTATTATTTCAATTTATACTTATATTTAAACTGGACTTGAACACACATTTGGAGCTATCCCTCTGATTCTATTTGTTATTCCATCTACATTTAGTACAATTACCTTTTTTTTAACTACAGCAGGAAATGAAAGTCATTAAACAGGCAGCAAGTGCTATGTAAGAAGTAGCACACTATCCAGTGCTCCGGGTGTTAACCTGCTCGCTGTTTCATAAATCATTTTTCCAACTTGGTTGAAGTACAGCATGAACTTGTAAAACTAACTAAACTGACAAAATCATTCATTGATAACCCAAACTAGTGTTCCGCCTTTGCATCTCGTATCATGATACAGGTTTATTGCTGAGAGTGTGACAATTGTCTGAAAATAAATGGACCAGAGCACACCTTATAAATAAATTTGGAAAGGGATACTTCCACACAAGGTATACGGTTTAATTGTCAAAAATGAGCTGTTTGCCCGAATTGTATTGTGCAGTTACAACATTGTTGCAAGTGTATCTTATGTCCTTTAAAGATTTGACAATGTATGTTCTGCAAAAGAATGTAACATTGCTGGAGAAGTAATTGGCTTTGCAAATCCATCCCTTGGCCCTCGCTAATTGCACTGACCCACTCCTATACAGCGAACAGGAATAAGACCAGTTAGCGCCTGGTAAAAATGTATTAAATGAGAAAAGTATGTATAATGTGATTGTATATTCTAAATTACTGAAATGTCCAACTGGCTTCCAGCTACATTGGATATAAAGGAAAGACCTTGCATTTCTAAAGAACCTTTCAAAGTCTCAAGGCATCCTAAACTGCTTTAGAGCTAAGGAAGTACTTTTGAAATGTAGTCACTGTTATAATGGGAGAAACATGGCAACAAATTTGCACACAACAAGCTCCCACAAATAGCAATGTGACCATGACCAGAGTGATAAATCGTGGTCAGGACAATGGGGATAATGGGCTTCTTCAAAATAATGCCATGGAATCTTTTAAGTCCACCTGAGAGGACAAAGGATCCTGGTTTAAACATCTCATTCAAAAATTCTCTCTTGCAGAGAGCTGGCATGAATTGAATGGCCTCTTTCTGTGCTGAAACCATTCTATGATTCTCCAGCAGTGCAGCATTCCCTCAGTACTGCACCAGAACATCAGCCTGGGATTTTGTACTCAAGCCTCTGAATTGGGCCTTGAATCCACAACTATCTGACTCAGAGGTGATAGCATTGCCCACTGAGCCATCCATGGCTGATACAGAAATATGGTGAACTTCATTCTGGGCAAGGACATTGGTTACCCAAATTTTGCAATTGTTGAGCTTGAATGCTACGAACCACCCATCAAATGAGGGAGATGTGTCCTGTGGCAAGAATCAGGTTGACTTTTGTATCAAAAACTTCACTTTGGATGCTTCTATTCTTGAAAATACTGAAATGTGATTTACTGCCATGAAATGCACGTCTAAGATTACACCTAAACTCCAAATTGTAAGATTGGCAGATCCTTGAAATTGGCAACTCATGCTACAGATTTGATAACATATGTTCTGCACTATGATGTAGCATTGAAGATAATAGGGCTGATTTTTTTTTCAGTGCTTGGCAGCAAAGAGTGATTATCCCTTGGATGTAACCCAGGAAATAGGAGTAAAGACCATGGCCAGAATTTTCCAGCCCCGTTGGCGTCAAGTGTCATGGTGGGTGGGTGGGGGGAGCAGGTTGGGGGGGGGAACAATATGGCGAGAAGGCCAAAAATCAGTTTCACGCCAGCGTGAAAGCGCAGCGGGATCATCCGATGGTGTCCACCATGGCGGGATGCCAATCCCACTGGAGGCCAATCCCGGTAATGGGATGCAAAGTAAGGCCCAGCCATACCCCACCCCATGACAGATTTACCGTTACACCGGTGGGAAAACACACCAGCCCAGAGCACGTCTGGACAAGTGTGGCATGCAGAGGTCAGGACTTAATGTTAGGGCTCAGATCATGGACATCCGAGTAGAAGATGATATTGGATCCCTACAGTTACTGGACCCTGGATCACGTGCATCGCATGCTGGGTAGATTCACCACTGCAAAGCAGCTCACAGAAGGTGGGAGATCTCTGCTGATGCCTCGGGCCTGCTTCGGAACATCATGGCCTCGGCCGTGGGCTGCTATAGATGATCAGCCAGGGGGCGCGGGGAGAGGAAGGTCTATCTGTGGGTGGGAGAGGAAGGTGTACCGGGGGAGGGTGCAGTTGTGGGGGGAATGAAGGTGTCTGTGGTGGGGTGGGGGGTGAGGTTGGAGACGGGGACAAAGGTCCCAGGGGGGTGAAATTCGGGGCCAGGTGAAGGTTACAGTAGGGCTGAGGTTGAGGGGGAGGGGGGAGAATGGGGGGAGGAGAGTATAGTGGGGGAGAATGAGGCAAGTGGGGAGGTAGGTGTAAGGGAGGGAGTTCAGAGGTGGAAAGGTGTTTGGAGTAGGCGCAGTGTCTGTGGGGAGGAAGGTGTCCGGTGGGGGGGGGAAGAGGGAGTAGGGGTGGAGGAAGGAGTAAGGGGCGGGGGATGATCAGATGAACGTGCAAAGAAGGGGAGTGTGGAGTCAATGACTGTGGAGAGAAATAAGGGTGGGCGTGGTAGGAGGGAATGGTGAGGATGAGAGGAGGCAGAGGGAGCCAGAAGGTTGGGAGGGTAAGGGTGCGTCGGTAGCAGTAGAAGGGACAGCGAGGGTGGTTGGTGGGTCTCAGACCCTGGGGTTGGGAAAGAGGAGGTCAGGATGGTCAATGTGGATGGTGTGGGATTTTCAGGAAGGTAGGGAATGTGCAAGTTCACCTGGACATCCTGGAATGACAAGGGTTCGAGTTGGTAGGTGATCGTGGAGAGGTGGAAGGTGATGCCATGGAGGTCAGCAGTGATGGGGGATAGGACGCGGGTTGCTGGGGGAGGGGAAAGGATGGGGGAGCTGATCAAAAACTTGACTCCAACCATTGTTGTCAAATTCGAGTGGAGCCTCCTGTTGGACAGGCATAGGTGCTGCATGGGAGTGCGATCAGTGGGTGGGCGGAGATACAGGTCAACTCAGGTGGACAACTGAAGGAGAATCCCAGCAGGCAGCATTGAAAATGCTCCAGACAGTGAGATGAGTGTGATGGATGAAGGCTCCATGTGCGTGGGAGAGTGATTGCATGACAGTCTGAAAGGCCCTTCCATACACACACACACACATCCCCCTCCAGAGTTATTCGTGGTCCAGCTGTAAGCAGCTGAACTGCAAGTGGGGGAGATGCAGTGGGAGGACTCACAAAGCCTGTCAATGAAGCTGAAAGACAACATTACACATTATTCAGTGAATATATTTTCAGATTATTAAGTGACAAAATGTGTTCACCCGTGCAACCACTTGTGATCAGAATTTCTTAACTTTTCTAGGCCTACCACTTCTTCTAGGTGCTGCCCTGACATCTGCAGCAGGGGCGGAGACAGCCTGTGCAATGGTTGGCCCTGTTGCCTCTGATGACTTCGGTGTGGGTCCTCTAGAGAACTGAAGCCTTGAGGACCCCAGCTTGCTTTGGCTGTCCTCCTGTAGTCCAGCTGCTCCCTCTACGGTGACAGAGGATGTGGTTGAGGGGATCACAGGCAAAGGTGACTTGGAGGGAGCAGACAGCCTCTGAGATTCCTGAGTGGATGACCCAGGGGTGTCCAGCTGCCGCTCCTCCTCCCGTCAGGCGCCCGAGGGCCCCGGCCTGACACCTTGAGGGGAAGTTGAGGTGCCCCATTTCCCTCTCATGTTACCACTTCAGGGACTCACCCATGGCTACCACGATCGACTGCAAGTCTGCACACATCACTGCTGGACCAGGGTCTCCATGCTGTCCGCCGTCCTTCCCATGGAGACCTCCATGCGTGCACGTGTGGGCACCACTTCATCAGGGAGCAGGCGGGCACACTCCTCTGACTCATATGCCACTCTGTTGAAGGCTTCCAACAGCTCTGCATGATGTTCCCACGCCTTCTGCAACTCTCCACGATGAGTTGGAAGGCCAAATACAGAGGCTTGTCATCTGAATCAGACCTCACAGATGCCTCTTCCCCAGCAGTCCTCCAAGTACCAGGGAGTGCAGCCAAACCTGCCTCCTCCTGCTGTGGACACATGTCAGTGCGGTGACCACCAGATTGTGAAACCGAGCCTGTTCGAGATCTGGGTCCCAATGAGGTATGTGTCTCTGCGCTGGTGCAGGGTGTGGGTAAGCGCTGTAATGGGTCTTCCAGGCTGCTTATTTCCAGCTCTTCAATGGAGGAGGTGTCCTCTTCGCTGGAGGTGTGGACCTGGATGGAGCTGAGGGACTGGCTGGCTGAGGGTGTCGGTCACTTGGCAGAGCTCCCTGTGAACCAATGTAGAGATAATTATTGCATGGCAATAGAGTCAAAAGCAGGAGAGAGAGCACTCACAGTTGCATTGAGAGAGGGATGATGTGGTGCAGGATCCTCACGTGGGTGTTCGCCGCCAACCTCACCATCGCCACAGGCACAGTCCATGCCCTCACCAGTCAGTGCGATGGCTCACTCCTCAAAGTGAGTGAGGGGCCTAATGTGGGCCACTCCAACCTCCAGTCTGGGATCTCTCCTTGTTGTTGTGAGCCAGTTTCTCCTGGAGAAGGTGTGAGCGGAACACATGGCACTTAGTGGAATGTTGTGTGGTGAGCGGAGCCATGGACAGGATGAGGACACGAGCTCCAGAGGATATGGGCCTGATGGAGATGGGAGGTTGTGTACGAGAGTTAGTGGTGCTGTCCCTTGAGGTGTGAGATCCCTGTGGACGTGTGAGGGGTTTGTGAGTGTGAGAGTTGAGAGTGATGAGGTGATTGACTTACCCTGGCGGAACGGATGAGAGCATTCATCCCCTTCCTGCACTGGAGGACTGACCTCCTTTGAGCTCCAGTGGCACTGACTGTCACTGCCACCTCCTCCCAGGCCAAACTGGTGACCCTGGTGGACCTTCTGCAGCCAGATTGGGGGTAGGGGACATTTCGGTGGCCTTCCACTGCGTCCAGCAGATGGCCCAGAGAGGCGTCACTAAATTTGGGGGGCGGCCATCTTTTTTGTTTTTGGGGTTATCCGTCAACTGGAGCAGCCCCGGTCTGAAAACATGAGGCAGAATTTTTAGGTGGGTGGCTGGGTGCGATCGGCTGGCCTGGGATCGGCCGGGGAATGGAACACGCACCGCAATCGCCCACCCCCCCAACCGCGATTTCAGGCCAATTAACAGCTAGCCAGCGTGAAATGTGCACTGAGAAGCTCAGCGCTGCTGGGGTGGGGGTAGGAAGAGGACGGGCACTGACGCCAACGTGGGTGCGGGCCAGCGCTGGGAGAGAGCTCCCTGAAGGCAGAGAGCTGCCTCAGGGAGCTAAAGACCCAAAAATCCTCAAATAACGTTTTGAAAAGCAGAAAAAAATTGTCCAAGCATCCCGATCAGGCCCCTGAAACTATACATTATAAAAAATTCTGTCCGCCGATTCTAATTCTTATTTTATTTCATCACGGAAACCTCACCCCGCCCCTGGATGAGGTTTCATGAAAAATGTAAAGGCCGCCTGGCCGATTTGCCTGTCCGCCAGCCGTGAGGTTGGACGGGGGCCACGAAAATTTAACGACAACGGCACCATTAACGACCTTAATTGGCCTTTTCATTGTCGGCGGGCACGCGGTTCCAACCTTTGTGCGCACCTGCCGACCGAAATATCGTGCGAGCGCAGGATGACGTCGGGACCCTCGCCTGATGTCACCTCGCGCGATTTGATGCTGGATTGGGTCGGGCACACGCCCGCCCCGATCAGAGTAAAATTCTGCCCGTGAAGTAGGCAAGCGCTCTGGTGCGCTTTAAGCACGAGGCCCAGAGCCCTCCCGCCGGCCAGCAATCTGGAGTGTTTTCCGTTAACGTATTATTAATGAGGCGAGACGCACCGGGAATGGGACGACCCGGCGCAAAAAACCCACCACTGCGGCCGGCGGGTAAATCAACCTTTCTCACGCCCACGACCAACACTTAACGCAAATTTGGGACGATACCATCCCATGACAGAAGTTATCCAACCCTTATATGTTGCAGTCGGATATTTTGCGCTTTCCCTGAGCCATTGGCTAAGAGTAGTTATCTAAATGAGGTGGGGGCACCTTCTCAGGGCTCCCCCTTTTCCCTCTTTGTTCATCAGTTGGAGCTTTAGCTTCCGTAATCACACTTTATTCACATTCTAAAGGGATGGTAGCAGAGTGGGTATGTTACTGGGCTGCTTAAACCAGCAGCCAATGAATTAGAGAGCTATGAGTTGAAGTCCCACCACAGCAGCTGGAGAATTTAAATTCAATTAATTAAATTTTTAAAATCTGGAATGAAATTCTAGCATCAATTTCATGAAACTACTGGATTGTCATAAAAACTGACGTGGTTCACTAATGTCCTTTAGGAAAGGAAATCCGCTGTCCTTACCTGGTCTGGCCTGTATGTGACTGCAGACCCACAGCAATGTGGCTGATCCTTAACTGCGCTCTGAAGTGGCCTAACAAGCTAATTAGTGGTATTCAGGAAGGTGGTGAGGCATCATTTTCCCAAGGGCAATAAATGCTGGCTTTATGCCCACATCCTGAGAGAGATTTTTTTTTTTTTAAATATTCAGCTGAAGAGGAACATGCAACATAATTTTGGAGGCACTAAAGGTTAGGTTTTTTTTATTCAGGACTAGTAAGACAGCCATCAAGCTTTGAGGCTTTTGATTGCTAGTTTTGGGCAATAACTGGAAGGCCCCAACACCACTGGCTATTGCAGTAGCAGGCCATCCTCCTGACCCCAACACCATTTCCATAGAGGATGGGGCGGAAACAGGGGAGCAATTAGTTCATGTAAATGACCTACGTACCTAAAGCGCAGCTGAATTCAGGTCCGTGCGGGCAAAAAAGCACTTTGAAATGGCTGGTGTCCTAGAAGAAGGACCACAGGAAAATTGGTCCTATTGTCTGGAAAAGTCAATCACCTAGAAATTTGTTGGTGCCACATCTTCCTTTTCCTTTCTTTAACTTTTTAAGTGTAAAATACGCAGCTAAACACCAATTTGGCAGGGTGGCATTGCATGAGGAATTCCACACCAGAAATGCAAGGCCCAGCATATCGGTAAAGGCTAGGGTATGTGCGTCCAGGCCCTATGGCTGAAATAGGTGTTCGGGCTTTTGGATATGCAGGAGGATAAATCTACCTGTGGCCTAACCGGCTGCATTTAAAGGGACTGTTGGAGGTCGTTACTAAACAGGTGAGTTTTTGAAAAAAACAACATATTTAGCAGAATGTGAAGGCACAGGTGTGCTTTTCCTGGCCCCACCACATCCCGCAGAACGTTCCTACTGCCATCTCGGTCACCCCTCCAGATTGCCTCTTTCCCAGCTGATCGCTTCCCCCCTCTTAAACCAACTGCCCCCTCTTCCTGAATACAACCCCCATCCCTCTCCCTTCCACCTCTCATAATCATCTCCCCCTCTCCAAACCCCCCCCTCAAAGGGTCAAATGAGGGGATCTGTTTTATGACGAAAAAAACAATGATTTTTTTTTTTCTGGAGAATCGTTGTTGCTTCAGGAACCTGTTTGACACATTGGGTTCAAATAAGAACACTTTTTTTTAAGCAACAAAAACAAAAATAGCTGGAAAAGCTCAGCAGGTCTGACAGCATCTGCGGAGAGGAACGCAGTTAACGTTTCGAGTCCGCATGACCCTTCATCAGAACTTTTTTTTTAGGTTTGAGTTGTCACACAAAAAATATTATACACAAATTGGAGTATGTTGCGAATGTTCCGCTGGCAAATGCAGAATATTGTGCAGGCTTCAGGACCCCCAATGTCAGGACCAAATGAAGGTCCTGAGCTTGCCGCTTGTCAGCAGGGAGACCAACATCGCAATCTTCAAGGAGGCGGCCTCCTAAAGGAAGGCCGGCAGGCTCTCGATTCTGCAGTGCCCATGGAGGTGACTGAGGGGCGTTGACGAAATGCAAAAAATGATGTGGGCCTCTCCACTGGATCGCGTTTCACCGCCATTGTGGCCTTTCAGACTTGCGGCCTGGTCAATGGGGCAGGGACCCTCCTGTTCTGACGGTGCCTCCAGCCTGCCACAGGGAGACCACGTCCTTTGATCTGCTGGCCTTCACACTTGGCAGGGGGCTGCTTCTCCGCAAGCGGACTGCCAGCAAGGCCACAAAAATCACTCCTAATTGGGGCATTAACAAGTGTAATTGACCACCTACATCTGTGGTACAGGCAGCTGACTTGATTCCCAGCCCCACCCCGGGGAAAGTTCCCCAGCGGCGGGAATGAGTCGAGGAGCTGTCCCGAGGACTCTCGCCCCGATTTTCCCAGCTCCCCTGGCTCCAAGTCTGCTATCACATAGCCTGGAAAATTCTGCCATTTACACCAAGTTGCATTGTAGAATTTGACAGAAAGAGGTCCTCCTGCCCATCAGTCTGTGCCAATATTAAAAAAGAGCTATTCACTTAGCTTCATTCTCTTGCACTTTCCCCACATCCATTTAAATTCTTTTGAACATATTTATCTATCTTCTGAAAAAAACATTTTGCTTGCACCACTGTTCAACTCTCTGCATAAAACAGTTTCTGACCTCATTCTTCTTTCATTTACTTCATCAAAACCTCTCATAATTTTGAACGTCTTTATTATTTCTTCCCTTAATTAGCCTTTTTCTGGACTAATGCGTGGAGCCCCACTTTTTTTTCCTCTTTCTTAGTAACTAAAGCCTCTTATCTCTGGGATCACTGTAGTAAATCTCTTCTCCACCCTCTCTATGGTCTTGATATCCTTTACTTAATTTGCCTGCAAAATATCCTAATATCACTCTTAAATTATTTAAGAATACGTTATTAATACTAAGGCCTGGATATTAACACACAAACATTTAACACGTTTCAATGACATTTCTTTATATCCGCTATTTTAGCAGAGTCATTAACCTATTTAAAATTAAGAGGTTATATATGCATTAAAAGAGCAGACAGAGGAATGTAATATGAATGAGTGGGGTAGTGGGACTGACTGGATTGCTCCGCGGAGAGCCAGCATGGGCTTGATGGGCCAAATGGCCTCCTTCGGTGCTGTAAATGACTCTATGGCTCTATGAAAGCTTCAAGCATTTGACCCCCTAATGTCACCAACAATCATTTCATGACTTATGATTCTCAGGAACGACCCTCAGTTAAAGGGTTCTTTAAAAAGCTGGAAGCAAATGTTTCCAGAATCCATATGGTACGGTTGTTACTGATGCCAACAACATAGCGATAGCACAGGGAGGCAAACACAAATGGAATATTTGTCAAGAGTTAAATTTTAACAGAGTTCCATATCATCTCTTAGCAAATTTCTAATTAATCTATCGAGAAAATAGAAGCAATGGAGAACAGAAATTGGATTCTACTAATTTCAAGCTGTATTTTAATTCAGATGTTCACCAGTTTTCTGGTGCTGAGGCACTTTAATGATGAGGGCAAGACCAACTAACATTTACTATGTTTCCCCGAGCATAAACAAGTGTTGTCTGCAGAATGTCTTTAGTGCCGTGCCTCCAATCTGCATTTCATAAATAGGCTCATCTATCGACCAAACTAAAATAAAGCTGGTGCTGTTGACCAGGTCTATTGCCACAGAAGGAACTCTTGCAGCTATTCCTTAGACAAAGGGTTTCTGTCATTGAGAGCAGGGGAGCCCTCGGGCATGGTTGATGGGATGGTTGCTGCTTATAAAGTGACTTCCTAATGTAAAGACGAGGTCACTGTAGTATCGCAGTCAATCCACAGCGCCCTTCAATTGGTCCAACCCAAAAACAACACTGACAAAGTAGTGCATTTTATTATTCCACAATAGACTCCATATTCTGATATCATTTTTATATGGCATAGGCATAGCTGTTTAATGGCAGCATGAATGTATGTTCAATCATATCTTTAGGCATGATGCATATCTGACAGAAATAAATCCCAAGCAAATCACAGATATCACCAGTGAGGTGGAACACATTAAATTTAATTCACTATAAGTTTTACATTTTACAGTATTAAACTCAGGGAAACGAATAGGGGTTGGGAGCTTGACCACCACGGCTATACTAAAAACCCAAATAATAAATGAGTTTGTTTCAGGAAACATTGTTTTTCTGCTTAAAAAAATACAAGTTACTTTGCTCAAAACAAATGATCGAACCATATTCATAAACAAGCTTTTAAATAAAGATAATATAATTATTTTTAAATCAATATTACATTGAAATAATGGTAGACCTATTGTTAAACATTTATAAGATGCTGACAGAATTTACTCTTTGATTTATTCTCAGAAAGCTCTAATTCTGAAATATTTATGGGACAAAATGTGAACATGGATTAGCTAATTATTTAAGTTAAGGCCCATTCAGACAATATATTAAACATGGAAGTAATTGGAGTACTTTAAACTTGTTTAACAACATATTCAACATGATATTTGATAAATTAATCACAAAAAGAATTGCTTTGAGTCTGGGTGACTAACTGTACTATAGCCCAACGTAAACACTGTAAGCAGCCTAACGCAGAAGAGCCATCAGCAGGGATGTGGAGCAAGACTCTGAAGGTGAGGAATAGAAAAGACAGAACAACAAAGGGTGAGAGAAGAAAGGCAGACAGAGAGAGGCAGGGGAGGAGAAAGAGAGAAGATTGGCAGGGAAATGTGGGAACTCATTATAAAGTGTGGCAGCCTTAATTCCAGTTTTTAGTTTGTTAAAAATAAAATACATTGGAAATCAAAACATGTTTCATACATATGGTCATTGCTCCCTATAAAACACAGCAGTTATAATTCATACAACACCATCATGCACACAAACAATGCTACATTATGTGTGGTAATCTGAATTCAGCTCTGTTAAAGGAAACCGAATCTTCTCATTTGTTTTATCTGCTGCTGAAAGGGTGAGATCAGTTGAGAGGAATGTAGCAGTCTGTAAAATGCTCACCACCTAAATAGGATGCATAAGCAACAAAGATTTGATACAGAATATCATGTGATGTATGTATCCACCATTATTACATCATAGGCAAAACAATAGCTCTAAAGTACAATACACAATCCCCAAAAGCATAAAGGCAAAGTCTCCATGTAAACTAGAAAAAGTCACAGGTCTGTATCGTATCCAGCTAAAAGAAACACCTTAACACAAATGCAGGGAAAGGCCAAAATCCAGCAGACTGGGAGAACTACAAAAAGCATCAAAGGGCTCCAAATAAAGTATTAAGAGTGCAAAAAGGGATTATGAGAAATACTTACAAAGGGATATCAAATCTAACAGTAACATTTCTATTAATATATTAAGACAAAAAGTTGTAATGGGAAATGTGGGCCCATTAAATTCAGGCACAAGCAATATTGTAATTGAAAATAGGGAAATGGCAGCTTTGTTAGATAAATACTTTTTGTGTGCATTTTCACAGCAGAGGAAGAAGAAAGTACCAGCATCACATGGGAAATAAAAATAAATCAAAGTGGGGTGGGGGGGGGTGTTGGGGTTTATTGGATTTAATATTAGTTTAAAAAAGCAACAGAGAAAATAATTGGACCTAAAATGGACAAATCTTTAGGACCTCTTGGTAACAAAATAAATCAGTGAGAAAATTGTAAATATGTTAGTCTTCATTTGTCAGAGCGCTCTAGATTTGGAAATTGTGTTGTTGGATTGGAAAATTATAAATGCCACTTGATATGGGAAGGAGAGAGAAACCAGGTAACTACAGACATGTCAGTCTGACTTCCATTGTGGGAGTATTGCTGGAATGCGCCATCGGGGACAGAGTGAGTGAGCACTTGGTGGAGTATATGCTGGACGAACCAGGCAAAGTCAGCATAGATTTAGAAATAGTCTGACTAATCTGGTTATATTTTTGAGGAGATCACTAGCATGACAACAGATTGAGTATGGGTGTTATGTGTATGGACTTCAAGAAAGCATTTTATAAGGTTCTGCGCAAGAGATTATTAACAGAAAATTAAATCACAGAATTTGGACACAACCTTCTGATATGGGTCAGAGGTTACACGGAAGGTAGGAGGCAGAGAGTAGGAATAAAGGGAGGACAATTCTATTGGCAGGATGTGGCAACTCAGAGATTTGCACTGGGGCCTTACCCTTTCACTGTTTATATCGATAACTTGGAAGAAGGTATAGAGAGGTGTATATCCAAGTTTACAGATGACACTAAGTTTGGAGGTACAGTCAGGTATCAGGGAATTGTAAAATGATAAGGATGGATTAAGTGAGTTGAAAAAGCTGTGTGGGGGAATGTGAGACCATTCACTGTGGACCCAAGAAAGTCAAATCAGAATATTTTCTTAATGATGAAAAATTATGAACTGTGGAGGAACACAGAGATTTGGGTGTCTATGTATGCAGATCACTAATAACTGGTGAACAGGTACAAAAAATAACCAAATAGGGTAATGGAATATTGACCTTCATCTCAAGAGGACTGGAACACAAAGAAAAGGAAGTCATGTTTCAGTTATGGTGAGCTATGATCAGACCTCATCTTGTACATTTAGTTGTCGGAAGCATACCTCAGCAAGGGTATATTTTTTTATTCATTCAAGAGATGTGGGCTTTGCTAGCTAGGCCAGCATTTATTATCCATCCCTAATTGCCCTTGAGAAGGTGGTGGTGAGCTGCCTCTTGAACAGCTGCAGTCCATGTCGCATTGGCCTTAGCGGAGATACAATGTATATTCACCAGAATGATACTGAGGCTTAAAGGGTTAAATTTATGGCAGGACGAATGTACTTGGTTTGAATTTCCTTGAGTTTAGAAGGTTAAGAAGTGATCTAATTGAGTGTTTTAAAAGACAAAAAGATTTCAGATTGTAGATTCAGAGAAACTTTTTTCTCTGGTGGAGGAATCTAGAACGTAATCTAAAATTATGCCTACACCATACGGGAGTGAAATCAGAAATCACTTTTTCACACAAAAGATAGTGAAAATATCAAACTTTCTCTCCCAAAAGATTGTGGATGATGGGTCAATTGAAATTTTCAAGACTGTGATCTGTAAGTTTTAGTTCCAGTAAAGGTGGATCAAATGGAGTGGGTAAATGGAGTTGAGATGTGGGTCAGCCATGATCTGAGTGAATGACAGGGCAGGCTCGAGGGGGTAAATGCCCTGTTCTGTTCCTATGTCTGAGCTGTGTTAGTTTTCCCAGTGGCTGCAGCCTTACATTAGGAAAGCTCCCATAACGCCCCACCCCCCCCGACCAACCGCCTGATTAAATAACCCATTAACCCTTACAGGAATTAAGTCTATGTGGACTTCACATGGGACCATGATGTCTTCCACAGTTGAATAACTTACTGGAATCCACTGTAAGGTTTTGCATGTGAATAATGACCCTATGGGCAAGGGTGAATTGAAAGCCCTGCCCATGGAAGGTTACCCCAATGAAGGAGCTAGCAGCATCAGGAACATAAGGGAGGAGAGAAAATTGAAGACAAATGGCTGGGGCGGGGAGCGGAAAGACAGTGCACAGTGTGTCGTATTTTAGTTTGCAACCCACTAATATTGTCCTAATGCCTCAGTATTGAAGCCCCCTAATCGATAAAGCTATTATTGTAGTTTTATTTTTCCAGCTGCTACAAATATAAACGAGTAGAGAAACTGGCTTCTGCTAAGCTTTTCCTCTAACTGTCTTCTTACTATTGAGGTACAGACGTCAACACAGAAGTGGCATAGTCTTCTGACTAGAGCTACAGAATTACACTGGACAAGTGCACAAATGCTTGGACAGTGAGATTGAGGAACTCGGTAGATCCATGGAGAAAGCTGAACTGAGCCATCGCAATCATGTTGCCAGAGTCCATTCTCAGCATTCTTTGCAAACTCACAGGGGCATGAAATTCTACTTTGGTGGGAAGGCGAAATGGGCGATTGCAAAAGATGTAAAAGGGCTGCCAATTCGTTATCATCCATGCTCCGCTCCCAGCAAAGCCGAATTTCACCCCTGTAACTTGGGTCTGATTTGGGGCCTCCAATAATACCTACTGGCAGCTATAATGAAGATGTTCCAGGTGGCACTTGATGGAAGGCCAAGCAATATTCTACTGTATGAGGTCTTGAATAGGAGTTGCTGTTGAAGACCAACAGAGCAGCTTCTTCATTTGTTTTGATGGGAATAACAATCTGGAAACAACCATCTTCTCAAAGTGGTCTGAAGGACAGAAAGAAGAAAAGAAGCTTTAACATTTTTTTTAAATCTCCCCCTTGCTGCATCTTTTTGCTCCACTCAGTGAGTCTGTTGATATCAGACACTAAGCAACATATTTCAAAGTCTTTATAAAGGTGCTACCATGAATTGGTATCTAAGGGGTGCACAAAAATCAATCACCCTCCAAATGTTTTCTCACTAAGGAAATAGATTCAACCCCTAGTTTTTCCAGAAGTATAGCTAAGCTGAGAATGAGCTGTGTAAGAAGATAGGAGAAGAACCTGCATCCATTGTCATATAATTCCTACCTTACCAACAGGAAATCTAAAATATATCGATACTCCTACATCCATGTCGTGACATGTCCATGCACAAACCTGCTATGTCACCAGGGCCACCTAGAATCCTCGTCATTTCATCTTGGTGTCTTTATGTCACTCTTTAAACACATCCACAGAACGTCAGTTCAGCATTGCGAAACCCTAGTGCTTGTGCTATTTCATTCCCAGGGTGTTATGTTATGTTACGCTGGAAAGATTCAAAGAAAGTGATGAGGTGGCTCACAATAAAATGCAACAAGTGAGGATGGTGGGGAGCAGGTTGGGCAATGGAAATTATCAGGGATTTATCTGTAGGTCTTGTAGTGTTGTCAAATCAGATCTGGAGAGGGACTGGTAGAGTTGGGTTTGGGTGCACGTTCCATCCTGAGTATCAGTCGTGGCTCTGTTGATAGCATGCTTGCCTTTGAGGCTGCTGGTTCTGAGTTCAAGTCTCACTCTGGGTCTTGGGCACAAAATCAAGGTGAGTGTCTCTTTTAAATGAGGTATTAAACCAAGGCCCTGTCTACCTTATCAGGTGGGTGAGAAAGATCACATGGCACTATTTCAAAGAAGCTTTATCCCTGGCCAATATTTATCCCTCAATCAAAAATGGATTATCTGGTCAAAATGCTGTTTGCAGGAGCTTGTTGTGTGCCAGTTGGCTGCCGTGTTTCCTAGATTACAACAGTGACTACACTTCATTGGCTGTATGTCCGGTAGTTGTGAAAGGCGCTATATAAATGCAAGTCTTTCTTTTCTTTTGTACCAAGCTCTTGGAAGGAAGTTTGGCTTTTGCTGCTCCTTTTGTGGGCACTGTCTGTGCATGATGTGCCTCCACAGGCAGCTTGCCTGTTTTAAAGAGATGAATTTCAGGTTGTTTGCCTAGCCAGCAGCAGCCCAAAGGGTAAGGCCCAGGGGATGGGGAGGATCACCAACACTTGGTGGAGCTAGGGTGGGGGAGTGGTGCTGATCAGGATACCGCAGAGTCAGCTGAATAAGCCTGCTCCTCCTGGCTCCAAAGGAACATTTCTTTTAATTGAAGCTAATCTTTTGGTGTCAGCCAAAGGCCTCATTGGCCGGGTCCCTGCTGTCCTCCAAAATGTTGAGTTTTTGAGAGGGGGCCCAAAACAGGCATCAATCTCCTCAGTTACATACCACAAGCGGCTTGATGGCTATTTTAGGTAGCTTCCAGAATTTCTGAAAAAATTCATATCCCAAAATCGGGTGGGACATTTTTCAGGCATGTCTTAATTGGATACTGGACACTAGTCCCTGAAATTGGCCCTTGTTGCATCTATTTATTACCCTTAAAATAAGAACAATGAGGTTCAATTTCTAATCTCCCACCCACCCCCCCGTCCCTACTCTCAAGCTCAGGCTCAACAGAGTATTTTAGGCCTAGCTCAGACAAATTCCCTCCACTGTCCCAGTGTGATTGTTTTCACGTCCTTTACTAACCTTCCTTAAGGCCCTAATGAAGAATAAAGGACCATTGTGGGCCAAATAATGAGCAATGTCTTAGGCTGGGGGCCTATGCCCACGAGGAATTTTGTTGAGACACCAACAACAGTTACAGAAAACTATCGTTCCAACAGTCTGGGTTGATGCAAAGCTAGATCCCCAAAATGAAAGGCCAATGTCTAGCCTGTGTTGCCACCTGGTCTCTCAATATGAACGACTTGCAATTAAGGTACTCACTGACACACAGGGAGGGTGTGTTACAGGAAGATAGGAACAGCTGTGTATTTTATTCCAGCTACTGGGTCATAAACCCCCATCCACCATACAAGCAGCACAAATAAGATTTAATTAGTTAACGGTTGTCAGAGTTTTCAAGTGGTTGGCTCCAATGTCCTGACTTGCAAGTGAGATATCTATGCATTCACTAATCATGAGAAGGAAAGAAATTTCCAGTTCCTCCGTATGAGCTAAGTGCTGGTAGTATATCAAAAATAGGTAATTCCTGTAGAAGTGAAATGATTGGTTACATCTGCTAAGATATCCTTTCTTCTCTAAGCAAGTGTTGCATTTTTGTTTTTTTTCTCATCTTCTCACTAGACTACTTTGCTCTTGTAGGTTAATTTGCTCTCTTGGATGAGCTCCAATTCCTCATATCCTTGAGAATATCCAGTCTTGTATTCAGATATAGATAATGTTTTGTTAGAATGCCCAGGAAAATGAACATTAAATCCTGTCTGGTACTGGCTACTTGCATATCCTATTCCTTCATAAGACCTGATTCCAACCTTCTAAGGTGGCAGTGCATCACGTCAAATTCTGATTTAAATAAAAAAATATGAGGAAAGTTTATTAGACAAAAGGTAAGCAAACATGTAAATAACAGTTATATAATATAGTTATATAGTTACAGTAAACATGCTTCACACCTAACTCTTGAATTGACAAAATGCAGGAGTTCCTCAGGGTAGCGCCCTCAGCCCAACCATCTTCAGCTGCTTCATCAATGACCTTCCTTCCAGCATAAGGTCAGATGTGGGGATGTTCGCTGATGATTGCACAATGTTCAGCATCATTCGCGACTCCTCAGATACTGAATCATTCCATGTCCAAATGCAGCAAGACCTGGACAATATCCAGGCTTGGGCTGACAAGTGACAAGTAACATTCGCACCGCACAAGTGCCAGGCAATGGCCAACAAGAGAGAATCTAACCATCGTCCTTTGATGTTCATTGGCATTACTATTGGTGAATCCCCACACTATCAACATCCTGGGGGTTACCATTGAGCAGAAACTGAACTGGACTAGCCATAAAAACACTGTGGCTACAAAAGCAGGTCAGAGGCTAGGAATCCTGCGGTGAGTAACTCACCTCCTGACTCCCCAAAGCCTATCTGCCACTTACAAGGCAAAAGTCAGGAGTGTGATGGAACACTCTCCACTTGCCTGGATGAGTGCAGCTCCCACGACACCCAAGAAGCTTGACACCAACCAGGGCAAAACAGCCTGCATGAGTGACACGCCTTCCTCAAACATTCATTCCCTCCACCACCAACAAACAGTGGCAGCAGTGTGTACCATCTACAAATTGCACTGCAGGAACTCTCCAAGGCTCCTTAGGCAGCACCTTCCAAACCCACAACCACTGCCATGTGGAAGGATAAGGGCCGCAGATACAGGGCAACACCACCGCCTGGAAGTTCCCCTCCAAGTAACTCACCATCCTGACTTGGAAATATATCGCCGTTCCTTCACTGACACTGGGTCAAAATCCCGGAACTCCCTTCCTAACAGCACTGTGGGTGTACCCACACCACATGGACTGCAGCGGTTCAAGGAGGCAGCTCACCACCACCTTCTCAGGGGCGATTAGGGATGGGCAATAAATGCTGGCCCAGCCAGCGACACTCACATTTCATAAATTAATAAGAAAAAAAATAAAAAGATCACCACTCTTAAGAATTAACATTTTGTAACTAACTTTTGTGAATTCTTTCTTTTCAAATAATTGTTTCTTTTCCTGAACTTTATACCACTCATCTACACTATTCCTTGGAAATTCAAAGCTGTATTCTATCACCCCAAGTCTCAGAAACAGTTCTCTGTGAATACCTTTCATCTGGCACAACTTAATCGAGACCTGAAAATACGCCATTCGTATTTATTTAAATTTTAACCTATTTTTATTTCTATCAATAAAGTATCACCGTCTGAGAGTGCAACTAATTTTTGAAAATAAATCCTTTGCCTTGCCCTTTTGTCTCCCCCTGGCTAGGAGTCAGTTCGAATGTCTGACAATCCTGCTCTGTGACTGGATGATCTGAGGAGCCTATGAGGAAACAGCATGGGCCGGGTCACTTTCTGATGTTCCTACCTTGTCTGACCTGCGCAAAACATCCAGAAAGCGTGGGTGAGGTGCACTACTGAGAGAGTTATTGATAGCAGCACGCATTGGAATCAGCAGATTACATTTCCTGCACTCCACAGAACTATGATGACTGACCATGGGAAGCCTGAATTCTACAACTTAACCACAGGTGCTGATAGTTGCTTCCCGCACATCAGTGACTAAGCCAAAGCATCTCACCTGCACTCCGTGCTTCGACAGTTAACTTGGATGAGATTAACTGCTCAACTTGTGGGAAACCCAAGCGAATGCACATGAGGGCACCAGCAAACCACGTGCCCATGCCACCTCAAGAAATGCCACTCTTGAGAATTCTGGAAAAATACTTTTGAAAATTGCTAATCTATCATTAGCAAGAATAGCATTGAAAGATAACCTCAAAGCAACCTCAGTCTTGGACCGAGAATTTCATGCCTGGGCAGTAAAGGGGTTAAGTATTGCATTCAGACCATTATGGGATTTCCACAAGATAAAAGGCTTTATTGATAAATATTCTATAAAGACATGCTTGAATGTTTTTTTTTCCGCATGTATGTTTGTTTAAATTTTATTTCATAAAGTTTTTTTTATGCGGACCTGCAGTTAGTGACCAGATTAATTAAGTTTATATATCTACATGCAGTTTCAGATTTAAAACCTATTCTGACTATAGAAAAAAAACATATATGCTCCTTGATTTTAATAGAAATACGCAAACAATATGCAGTCCCAGATGCCCATATGAAAAATTAAAAAATGGTGGAAAATTGACACGGTTGCCTCCCAAGATCAAATCCCACTTCAATAATTTCTGCAGGATTCTCTCGTCTCTGGTGCAGATAAATTCATGTCAAGGTGCAGCAACATAGATAGCCTGACTCTATGCATAGTAAACGGCTTTCAGAGAGAGGCAATGCCCAGAGCAAGGCCTTATCAGAGCAAGCTGGTTCCCATTTATCTGATCCCTCGTCGAATGCAAAAACAGGGCTTGATCTGCCGTCCCTGGTTTGCAGGGGAAGGCTGGGGGTGGAATGAAGATATAAACAGAAGAAATGAGTCGGGATAGGGAAAAGGGAAATAAATTTGAAAAAATTAGTGGCCACACAAATTAGCAGATGAGTCCGTCACCTAGGCAGCAGAAGGCCCATCTGTTGAACACTGTTTGACACCCAGGGTGTCTGACACCCACCCCCAAAGGCTAACAATAAATCAAGTTTACCAGGCAAAAAAATGGGCACTGTTCTGGACCCTGCTTTGCATATGGGGACAGAAGCTCGCACATTGACAGTGCAGCCAGGTGCAGACATACAGATTTAAATCTTTGTGTTTTTGTGTGTATTGAATCCTCTCCCAGATCTGATGTTTGTGCAAACCTCTCTGTTAACTATTCGAGAGCTGAAGAGTTTCTTTTTATCAAATCCAGGAAGGATTTTTTTTTTTAACAAAAGGTATTTTTTTTACAAAAGTTAGATTCAGGAATAAATATTGCAGAACACTGTGAACAAAGCACAGGAACAAAAAGGAAATGTGCCTTTTGCCTTTCATCAATGAACTAATTGCTCTGGTAGTATATCAGAGCTACAGACACATGCACACAGACACAGGTCGTTTAAAGCAGACTTCCCATCATTCCCAGTGAACAACAAAACTGGTTGCAACACCCCCATCCCCACAGAGATGTGGGGCAAGGGATATTATGGGGTGTCCCACTGAGGTGTAATCCCACTGATCACAAACCCATAATTTTTTCCCCACAGTTGAACTTTGGAAGTTGACCTAGCCTCCCCACCACATTGAACGGCTTAACTGAGCTGAGCACAAAATGTACAGCCCTCTCCTAAGTGTCAGTTACATTTACCTCAGTCACTGACAACTGGGAGACAGTCACTGACAACCATGAGCTCTGGAGGCTGACTGTTTGGAAGGGCATTGGAAGAGGCGAGCAGAAACGAAAAGCTCATCTAGCTGAGAAGAGGGCCCAGAGAAAACAGAGACCAGTGAATCACGCACCTTCTCAACCTGCTGTCTTCCTCTGCAGCAAATGCAGCAGAGACGGCCATGCCAGAGCGGGATTCTGAGCCGCATCAGGTGAGGCTTAACACAGAGTTGACCATCACGGCAGAAGCCATCGTCTTACAAGATGGAAGGCTGCCACTAGTACCTCAGTCACAACTTTACTTCGCTGCACAGAATAGCACAATCTTTATTGGTTCCCCCGATTCCCCCACCCCATTGAGCAATAGAAGCCAAAAGTGTCCCCTGTAAAAATTCAATAGCAAAACTTATCACCCAGTCCTGCCTCACATTCCACTCCAAGTAGACTCACAAAACCATCCCTAGTGAAGTAGTTAAACCACTAAAGAGCTAAACCATCTGTATATCAGCATGCCATCCTTTCCCATGGTGCAGCAATCCTTTCCCAACCCAAGTGGCACCATTTGCCTCCTCCCCTCCCCCACTCCCCCCCGCCCCCTCAGGCTCCCACTGACTGCAATGTAACTGAGGCAGTCGACTTCTGTACCCCATCACTGAGCAGCCATTCTGAACCCGCAATATGCTCCTCATTCCTTCCCCCTGCCCCAACTGAGCATTGAATCCGCTCCTGTTGAACATACGAAATAGGAGCAGGAGTAGGCCCCTCGGCCCCTCGAGCCTGCTCTGCCATTCAATAGGATCATGGCTGATCTGTTTGTAACCTCAACCCCACATTCCTGCCTACCCCTGATAACCTTTCACCCCCTTGTTAATCAAGAATTATTCTCACTCTGCCTTAAAAACATTCAAAGGCTCTTCTACCGTATTTTGAGGAACAGTTCAAAAGACTCACAATCCTCTGAGAGAAAGAATTTCTCCTCATCTCTGACTTAAATGAGTGACCCCTTACTTTTAAACAGTGACCCATAGTTCTAGATTCTTCCACAAGAGGAAACATCCTCTCTCCGTCCACCCTGTCAAGACCCCTCAGGAGTTTAAAGGTTTTGATCAAGTTGCCTCTTACTCGTCTAAACTCCAGTGGATACAAGCCTAACCTGTCCAGCCTTTCCTTCACATTCGTCCTATTGAGAAGAAATCCAGGCCTGGAGAAATGAGAGAGGCTTCCCAACCTCTTTCAGCAGAAATTCAAGCATTACAGATAGGAAAGCACTTCAATTACCCTCCCTTATCCAACCACCATCTTCCCCAGTCCCCCACTCCCACAACCCTCCTCTCCATCCCCAATGAGATGAAAATCCAGACCCGATGGAGGGAAGGGCAACTCTCTGCTGCTCTACTGACACAGGTTCTTTGCCTTAGTTCCCACCACCCCTCCTGACACCCCTCTCCCTCCTGTCCCATCCCTCTAAACCAGCTTTGCCTGATCTACTCTCATCCACTCTTCGCTTCTCCTAACCTCTCACCATGTTTGACCTAAGAAAGAAATACTTGCCTTTATTTAGCACCTTTTACTGCCTCGGGATAGCCCAAAGTACTTTATGGCAAATAACATATCTTTGAAGTGTAGTCACTATTGAAATATGGAAAATGTGGCAGTCAATTTGCACACAGCAAGGTCCCACAAACAGCAGTGTGACAATGAACAGACAATCTGTTTTCAGTAATGTTGGTTGAGGGATAAATATTGGCCAACACCAGGAGGGACATCCCTGCTCTTCTTGGAACAGTACCTTGGGATCCTCTATACCCACCTGAGAAAGCAGACGAGGCCTCGGTTTAACTTTGCATCCAAAGAGGGCACATCTGAAAGTGCAGCACTCCCTCAGTAGTGCGCTTGCAGCATCAGCCTAGAATATGAATTCAAGTCTCTTGAGTGAGAATGCTTCAACTGAACCACAGCTGCCACCCATGACCTTCACCTCAACCTGTTGTGTGCAACAGCTTGGAGATTAACTAGCATCAAATGGAAATGCTTGTTGTATTTTCTTTGCTATTTTGATCTCCACCTTCCATAATCAAAATTTTACCCCTTTACGAGGAATCCAACCACAAAAAAAGACCTTTGGAAGGACAGTATTGTCCTGTACTTTGATCAGATCACTAAAGGGAAAAATGCTGAAACATTACTGAGAAAGAACCCTCCTCCGACAGGTTTTATTCCCCAATGATGTGGCCATGTCTGGCAAAAAGCTGTACAAAGCAATGTGTAATCAGGGATTGAACAAGATCTTCCTTGCATGGCATTCCTATGTTGCAGCTACTAGAGATTTATTTAAACCATCAAACATAGTGCATTTTCCCAGCACCACCTTCTCAAGGGCAACTAGGGATGGGCAATAAATGCTGGCCCAGCCATTGACGCCCACATCCCGTGAATGAATTTAAAAAAACAATAATTGTGCTCTGAATGGAAGTTGGCTCAGTGCTGTGGAAGAGCAGAGGGATTTTGGGGGGGGTGCATGAATATTAAAGGTAGCACCTCAGGTTGATAAGGCTGTAAAAAAGAAACAGAATCATAGTTTTATCACAAGAGGTAAAAGCCAAGAGGTAATAATGAGCCACAAAAACCCTTATAAGAACCTTAGTTAAAATATTGCATTAGGCACCACACCACAGGAAGGCTATCAAAGCTTCAGAGAAAGTACAATGCAGATTCACTAGGATGCTGCAATAAATGTGGCTTATTCTGTTACACTAACGCAGATTAAGTGCAATATGACTGAAGTCTTTAGAATTGTGCAAGTATGGGTCAGAATAGCGAGAAGCAAACATCTTCAGTAATCGATTGATTTTGAACAAAGGATCATATATAAAAGATTAAATATTAGAAATTTTTAGCAAAGAGGAAGGCAAACTTCTTTTACGCTGCAAGTTGTGAAGCTGTGGATTTTTTTTTATTCTTTCATGAGATGTGGGTATCAGTGGCAAGACCAGTATTTGTCACCCATCCCGAATTGCCCTTGCACTGAGGGGCTTGCTAGGCCATTTCAGAGGGGCAGTTAAGAGTCAACCACATTGCTGTGGGTCTGCAGTCACATGTAGGCCAGACCAGGTAAGGGTGGCAGGTTTCCTTCCCTAAAGGACGTTAGTGAACCAGATGGGTTTTTACAACAATTGATGGTAGTTTTATGATCACCAATACAAAGACTAGCTTTCAATTCCAGATTTATTAATTGAATCTAAATTCCACAGGCTGTGGCTTATTTATGTGTTACCATAGAAACACCTAGAAATTACAACATGGAAATAGGCCATTCAGCCCAACCGGTATGTGTTGAAGTTTACCCTGCATGCAAGCAAATAGCCCTTATCATATCTTTCCGCTCTGTTCCCTGAACCCTATAGCCTCTTTTTCTTCATCCATCTATCCAAGCTAATCTTGCATATTGACAGTTTCTGCCTTAGCCACTAACCCTGGAAATGGGGAGAGGGTGGCATCATGTTAATGTCACTGGACTAGTAATCCAAAGCTCCAGGCTAATTCCCTGGGGACATGGGTTTGAATCCCATCAAAGCTAGGTGATGTGTCTCTTGTTTTATGTGGCATGAATGATTACTATAGTTCCCCAATGGTTTGCCCTTTTCTTTAATTGGAATACTTATTTTCATCAAAGTCAGACATTTCAAATGATTTTTCCCAGCCAAGGGCAAATAAGCTCTGCTTTTTTGAATGACAGGCTGAGGGTTTAAATTGAAACTAATATCAGATCTTCTTAGGATGCTTTGTTTCATTCAGTTTAATTTTCTTAATTCTTACACAGCACCTCTTTCCACCAGTTCTTACCAACTCTATCAACCTAAGATGGAGGGCAGCCAGGTCAAAACCCTTCTACACAACTTCCATACCAATGACTCTCCATGGTTTAACTGAGAAAACTCTACCTCCTTTGGGCTTTCCTTCTGTGGCATCCCAGATGAGAAACTCAAGTATCTTACGTTGGCTGTAATCAGCTTACAAATTAATTTCCATCTTTAAATCGATCTGAATCAAAGCATTTGGATTTCTTACTCTGGTAAAACGAGCTTTGGGCTTTGGCCTAATTTGTAGCATTCTTGGTTTGCTGCCCCTGTCCCTTTAAGAAACTGGCCCTGCATGGTCAATTTTGTTGGTTCTGTACGTGCACAATACCATTTCGGAAGCATTCCACCAAAAGGCTTCCATACCTCCATGTTTCACTGCTTTGTGTTGTTAACAGCTGGAGGTGCTTGGCAGGCAGATGGTTCCACTTGTACATTTTAGTTCATTGTTTTAATTTTGCAATGCTGTTTCCAACCAATTTGTTTTATTTTCATGATGCTTTTAGGGTGTCTATTTTTGTTTTACTTGGTCTTGTATATACTTTCAACACTCTTCAGAGGGCACTGAAGTCCCATGGCAATCTTAAAAGGCTCGTCTTGTCAACTTTACAGAGTTAGAATTGGGATTTTGGGTTTGGGCACAGATTAACACCGGAACCATTCAATCCTCAGGTTATCTGCTTTTTGATCAAAAGCTCAGTTGATGGTGTGCTGATCTATGCAAATATAGCTGCTATTCTATTAAATAAAATGGTCAAACATGCCACCCATTATAATGCTGTGTTCGAGTAGGCTCCTTAATCTTCTCAGAGTTTCAATTTATTTTCCTGCTAAAGTATACATTTTGCTTTTGCTTTCATTATGCTTTATGTTGTGCTAAAGTATTCGGAGCAGAATGTCCATGCAGCTTGAGCAATGTAACTGATAGCCTGGTGAACAAGAAGTACAAAAGGGTTAATAGACATATGCCAGGTGAATTTGCATGGTCATCTAAGCTTTGTGAACCTGCATGATGCTAAAAAAAAATAGCTAAAATAAATATATTCCTGATAATTTAATAAAGGTATATGAGACATTTTGAATATGATTTCTTAAAATTAGTTTAAGTGTGTGAGTAAATTTTCAGTCCTTAATGCGATTCAACATTTCTTGTGTTGTTACAATCTTGCTAAATGGAATCTGATTAAGATTTTGTGACCAAACTGGAATAGAAAGTGTACAATGTTATGTAGGTTAAATATGTGGAGCCAGTTACATTCATTCAATTCAATTATGGCAAAAATGAATATTGCTCCTTTAATATATAATATAGATCTACAGTAGCTTGCTTTTTAAAAAAAAATCCTAATGATATATAGATTAATGTGAGAGAACTTAACTGAAAGGGATCATTGCCTATTTGGCTGAAGCTAGTCCATGATGTAAATTGGCAGACAAAGAGCTGAACAGTCAATACAGATTAAAATTATGCTCTCCTTGTACACATTTGGACTTGCATTGATTGAATCACAAAGCCAGAAACCTGTACTTAGCCAAAACAGACAGCGGGAGAATGGAAGATGGCATGGGGAGCTGGATCTATGCCACCTCTCTCCCAGGGTAAAATATTGGCACAGCGACAGATGATGTCCTCAGCCAAATGAGCAAAGTACAACTCAAGAGCAAAGCCAGTCCTAGGAACTGGGAGCTAACATAAATTCTGAAGGAAGGCAGCTTTACCTCCCAATTTATTTTTGTGTCGCTGCAAGTACAATATTTACTGAAACATTCTTCTGAATACATAATGCACTGACACGAGTACAGAATCTTATCTGAGCAGACTAGAAGTGACAACTTCAGTCAGACTGTTTTGTCTTATCCTTCATTCATTTATTTTTATGTTAATAGCTTTCTTTTGCATCAATCAGCTTCCAACTCCAACAGATCGTATGTCAGGCTCTGCCTAGTTTAGCTACATTAGAAAAAAAAAAATGGAAAATATACTGAATAATAGATCGGATTTTTAGCAGATGAGGCTTTACGTTTAATCTTTGCACGTCTCGCCCCAGTCTGTGCTTTATCATGTCTTTACAGCCAACAGCTTGTTTATGAATAAAAAATGTGGCATGAAACCAAAGAGTGAGTTGTCTTTGTTTTGTCAAGTGTACCGAGACAAAATGCTTGCTCTCACAAGTATTCACTTCTTACAAGCCTTCTGGGACCCCAGGGGCAGCTGGACCAATGCTACCTGCAGAACGGTTGCTATGGCAAGCATGCTTTACCCCATGACAAGTTCGGAATATTCATGAGCTGAAACTCTGCCGAATCATCTGCATGTCTGAGTGTTCTGAGTTCTAATATGCAAATCAACTGCTTTGACAGGCAGCCACTTTATTAACTCATTAAGCCCATCTTGTCCCTTTAAAGACAGCATAATTACAAATAAAGCCGTCATTCTTTGTTTACAAATGCTGCGCAGGTCGTGCTAAGGACCAGAGTGACCTGCTATCAGAGCCCCGTCGGTCGGGAGAAGGCTGTGAGGAACTGTCCAAGGTTTGGCACAGATAAGGAAAAGGTAGATAAACCACTGAAATGGTCAGGTTGTACTGCTGTGCCTAACAGACATCTTACACCACACTTGATACCTACTACACTCGTGCTGTTTTGACCTTCTATAATCCAGCATCCTTGACAATCTGACACAATTTTTAGCATACATTTTGTTATTTGCTGGGTATGCTATACCTTATTAATCCGGAAGTCTTGTTTAATCATCTGGTTCACTTAATAGGCTGGTCTGGCGCTCTGTGATAAAGCAGTTACTTTCAAGCTGACTGATTTCATTCATTGTTTATAGTGTCTCCTTCTCCCCAAGCTCCTTATACAGTGATTGGCTTGTGGGATTCTGTCAAACAGCATGATTATTTCTGTTGAAAGCAAGAACAATTACCAAAAAAGAAAAAAAAAACTTACATACGAGTATTATTTATCCTCATTTGTTATTTGTTTCTTCTTTTGTTTTGTTCCTGCTCATCTCTCTACTGTCCTCCAGTTGCAAGAATTGGCAAGAACTGTGGGTGACTGTATCTTCTAATGCTGGTCGGTGAAATGACAGGAGATAGTCTTCTTATGTAAAGATAGCCAAATGTTCCCTAGACAAACACTGCATCCGATGCCTCAACTGAGAATCAATAAAATATATCATGCTTAGGCATCAGATACACTGCCACTTCTGCATTAGAATCTGTCTCCAATAAGATATTGAAGTAAGTGGAGTGAAACATCCAACAATTAAGATCTCAAACCCATTTTTCAGTTCACAGGGGATCGTTCAACACTGCTCTCTTAGAGACCATGGCCAAGATTTTAAGCCGGGCTCACTTAACCCCACCCACCAGGTCAATGTCAGGAGAAGGCCCACCCACCACTCTGCCCAGCTTGCCCCCGCAGCCTTTTAACAGCAGACCATTAAATGGCTTGAGGCGAGACTTCTGCCCCCATATGGTGGGGGGGGGGGGAAAGTCCTACCTCCGTGACCTGCCGGCCAATCTAAAGGTCGGCAGCTTTCTGGTGCCAGCAGAGCCAGTAAGCATGGTGGCCACTACTGGAATGCGCATCCGGCCCCCAGCGGCAATAGTCACTGGAGGCTCGCAGGCCCCGGCGGAGAAGCTGGGGAGGGGGGTGGGGAGCGGAACAAGGGGAATCAGGGTCCTTCCGGAGAGGCTGGAACAGGAGGGATACACCAGGAAGAGGAAATCTTTGGGGGAGTATCTCCAATGGTCCCAGGGGGAGCCTGAAAAGGAGATGCTCACGCCCCACCGCTACCCCCCACCCCACCACCCACCATCTTGCTGGCCACCAGTTCAATCGGTGAGAGCTGCCGGGCTTCACACTCAGTGTGGCCTTCACCTGCCACCGGAAAAATTGCAGCAGGGGCTGAGGTTGATGGACAGGCGCCAGGAACGGTGCCCATGGAATTGCGCCCAATTTTACAACACCCCCGCCTGCCAACCCACCCCCCCCCCCACCCCGACCTGTCATCTGCCCACCAGCCTAAAAATTGAGGACAGGGCAGGAAAACGTCCTTAAGTGGCCATTAAGTGGCCGCTTAAGGGCCTTAATTGGGGCAAGGGCAGGCTTCCCATCTGAGGCCCTGCCCGCTCCAGTGTATAATCGCCACTGAGTCGGGGCAGGTGGGATCCCAGAGGGAATCCCGTCCTAGCAATTTCATGATTCCCCCCCGCCCCCCCCCAACCTCAGAACCCACCAGGTAGGGAGTGAGGGGAGCGTAAACTTCTGGCCCATATGTTTCTTCCTTAAGTTTTCACTTTCCCTTTCAATGTTTATTTTTGAATGCACAAATGAATACATGTGCATCATTATGCCATTGTCCATTCTATGCACACAGCCAGGAAAATCTGGAAATATGCAAGGCGATATAACTCCAGCAACTCACAAACTGGTCTCAGATTGGTATGGTTTTGCCCTTGGCGTGGGATTGGCGGGGGTCTGTCAGGAAGCCACCTGTGATCCAGAATGCACCGTGATTTCACACCGGTGGGCCAATTAAGGCCTGCCCAGCGTGGTATGCAAGCGGCAGTGCTGAGCGCTGCCTGTGCGGGCAGGGGGAGGAATGCCAGCCGGCCTGGCGCACACTTAGCGCATGCGCACGAAAGAGCGCTGGGTAATCTCCCCGAGGCTCTGTCGCACGAGCAGGGACATGTTTTTATTTAAAAATTATAGTTTTTAATTTCATTGGGTATTTGCTTTTCGAAACCTCATCCCACCCGTGGATGAGGTTTCCAAAAAAAATGCAAAGGCCGCTTTTGGCCTTTTCGCCTGCCCGTCAACCGTCAGGGTGAACGGGCAGTGAAAAATTCAGGACAGTTGATAACTTAATGGCCTTAATAGGCCTTTTAATTGTTGGCGGGTGCTGCTGGCTCCGGCGCGTGCCCCCCCAGACCGAATTATCGCGCAACTACGCGTTGGCGTCGGCACGCTTGGCCAACGTCAACGCACATCATTTCCAACGTCAACGCACATCATTTCATGCTCAGCTGGGTCGGGCGCGTGCCCACCTGCCAAGCTAAAAATTCTGGCCATAATTGCAACTCTATCCATAAATGCTTTGTATTGTCACCTTATGCCAGAATGTCAGCGTAATTGCGCAAAGATGCAATGCATGGGTGATGGCCAATATGTCAGCACGGTTTATGTTTCACCATTTTACACATTGTATTAAAGTCCTGTTCCACAGAGTTGTTGTTGTAAAGCAGAAGAGGGGGAAATGTCCAGTGAGTTTCAGCACAGACTGGTAGATTTGCATCTGTGTTGCAATTGATTTGCGTCAATGAGTTCCTGACCTCAACAGTGCTACTGGGGAGGGTGTAAATCAGAAACCATGTCACTCCTCAGGGGGACAGAAAGCCAGTGAACAAAACACCTTGTTCATTTTTACACAGTTCCTTAGCAATTGTCTCAAGAAATGCACTACCAGATGCATTTAAGCAGATGATCCCTCCTTCTCTCAACTGGGTAACAAGGTAGGGTACAGAGATGGGGGGAAGCTCACCACCAGAATAGGAAGGGCAACACATTTTTTTTATAAATGTGATGGGAAAAACTTAACCTGATTATTTCACAGACTTTGCAAGGCCTGATTATTCCATAATGAATTGGCTCGCAGTCCATGAATTAAAATTTTTTCTCCCAATTTTTGCCCTGATATAAGCATGAAATACAGCAAGTTTCTGATGCTTCTGAAGAAATAGGCAGCATTAAAGTTAGTCAAACATTCATACACCTTAGTGGTTTCATCGGGTGTGCCAAACCAGCTTTCATTGGAAATAGGAGCATGCACTAATTGTCTGCCGAAGCTTTTTACTACTGTTTGTAGATATGTGTGTAGGGTACCAATGGGTGGGCACAGAGAATGTCTGGCATTCTTCAGTTAATCCGCTTCTTATAATGCATTAGATGGGGCAATTCCCTTTGGAAAACCCACTAGTGCCTGTAATGCTGCTGGAGACAGGAAGAAAAAATTGTACCAAATACCTCAAAGGCATATGTAGATTATGTATCAACAGACAAAAAAATGAAGTCAAATATTGCAGGTAAAGCCTTGAAACTATTGGCTAAATCTACTAACCCTTTCAATTAGCACACATGGGGCCACAATAACCGAAGAATTGAACTCATTGACTCCCTAATACGATAATTAACATACCTTATATGACAATAACTTCTAAAAATAAGCCTTAGATCTGCAGTAAACACTTGCTTTATATAAAAGCAAAAAACTGCGGATGCTGGTAGTTAGTGTATTGTATCTACAGCACACTTTTGACTTGCAAATCATTTTACGATTGAAATTTTGTAAGAAAATTGTATACTTTAACATATTTTAATGCATTTGCCATAATTGATTTAAAATTAAAAATATTACTTTTGAAGCTACCAGTGCTTTCAATTCATTTCAAGGTCGTTTAATTTGAATGGCATATTTTTCTGCTTGGTAAAGACCTTTGGTTTGTCTTTGTGACCCTAAAAACTATCAATAAAAGTGATATTTGGTGGCTGTTGTCTAATTGTCAAATTCATGAATATGAACTTGATAGCAATAGTGCCAGAAAACTGGCAGTTGAAACACACCTGAAATAAATCTGCTCTAACGCTTTACCTGATCTAAATAGTCAGTTCATCCTTAGAAATGCCAAACTTTTTGTTCAGTCAAGTGTAAGATGCATAGAGGATAAGCAAGCTTTTCCATTATGCATGGCCACTTAATTTGCAAACCACAATTCACAGTATGGGTGTCTTTGCTGATAGAGTGCACCATGGATACTGCGGTTAGTTTTCTCAGGTTTAAAGCAGCCAAATCAATGGTCCTTAAAAAATGTTTATGTAACTGAATGTCGAGCCAGGAGGAGCAGAGTGCTTCTCCTGGCTCCATATTGTAGGTGTGGGCATCTGCCAGCCATCGGTCAGCAAACCTCACCTCCCCCCCACCCAAATTAATTTTCCCGGACTTATCATAGGCCATCGACCCCATCGGCCAACATTCCTACTCTTCCATTAGCATGCTACCTCTTGAGGTGGAATAGCATCCCTTGCATACAGGTCATCTCCTGATGACACAAAAAGGCCAATTTCTCATGATCCTCTTGCCCATCATTTTGGGCTTGGCTGTCATTGCCATTCCTGAGTTCATACCCAAATTCAAATGCAAACCAATTTCCAGGCCTATGCCCACTGTTGTAATGTGTAGGTGTGTGGGTAACAGACCTCCCAGTCCTTCTGGTACCTGGTTAACTCAGGGTCAGGAGCAATTAGAAGCATTTCAAAGGATTCACAACATCGAAAAAGATATGGCCACAGTGTTACTATAAGCACAGACTTGGACACGATGACCATATGTGAAAGTAAAGTTAACTTTTTTATTGGCATAGAAATATGGATGAATTCAAAGTTGCCAACTCACCTCACCTTAATGTATTCTCTTCCAATGTTTTATAAGAGTGCCAGGAGCATCAGGATTTCAGCAGGTAGTAAAGTATCAGAGGAAAAGTCTTAATTGGTTCTGACAACACACTTCTGGCTTTAATAGAAATGAGACATTAGATTGACTTGCTAATGAAGCTGGAGAGAAGCACAGACAAAAACTGTGCTATATTGATTATATATTCTATGATGTCTCCAACATCTATGTGTCCATAAAGACTGATGGTGCGCAAGTGTTTCACTACATTACAACAGTGACTACACTCCAAAATACCTTATTGACTGTAAAGTACTTTGAGACATCCAGTGGTTGTGAAAAGCATTTTATAAATGCAAGTCTTTCTTTACATTTCAGCTCACAATATATAGTACAAATGTATATGTGCGCTTTATGTATTTGTAATTTTTTTATTCATTCATGGATGTAAGCGTCACTGGCTAGGCCAGTATTAATTGTCCTTTCCTATTTTCCTTGAGAAGGTGGCATTGAGACACTTTCTTGAACCGCTGAGTCCTTAAGGTGTAGGTACATCCACATTGCAGTTAGGGTGGAAGTTCCAGAATTTTGAAGGAACAGTGATATATTTCCAAGTCAGGATGGTGTGTGACTTGGAGGGGAACTTGCAGGTGGTGGTGTTCCCATTCATCTACTGCCCTTCTAGGTGATAGAGGTCATGGGTTTGAGAGGTGCTGTCTAAGCAGCCTTCAGGCGAGTTGCTGCGATGCATCTTGTAGATGGTACACACTGCTGCTACTGTGCGCTGGTGTCAGATGGACTGAATATAGGTACATAAGAAATAGGAGCAGGAATAAACCATTTGGCCCATCAAGCCTGCTTCACCCTTCAAATTGATCTTGGCTGATCATCTACCTCTATGCCATTTTTCCTTACTATCCCCATATCCCTTCATGTCATTAGTATCAAGAAATCTATTGATTCTTGCTTGAACACGCTCAGTGATTGAGCTTCCACAGCCCTCTGAGGTAGAATGTTTAAGGTGGTAGATGGGTTATCACTCAAGCCGACTGCTTTCTCTTGGATGATGTTGAGCTTCTTGAGTGTTGTTGGAGTTGCACTCATCCAGGCAAGTGGAGGATATTCCATCACACTCTTCACTTGTGCATTGAGGGGGAGACAGTGGTATAATGGTAATGTCACTGGACTAGTAATCTTGAGGACCAGGCTAATGCTCTGTGGGCATGGGTTCAAGTCCCACCATGGTAGCTGGTGGAATTTGAATTCAATTAATAAATTTGCAATATAAAGCTAGTCTCAGTAATGGTGACCATCACAAAAACATCTGCCCTTAAGGAAAGAAAATCTGCCATCTTTACCTGGCCTACATGTGACTCCAGATTTCTGAAATGGCCTAGGAAGCCATGCCTTTCAAGGGCAATAGGGTTGAGCAACAAATACTGCCCTTGCCAGTGACACCCACATCCCATGAAAGAATAAAGTAGATGATGGACAGGCTTTGGGGACTCAGGAGATGATTACTCCTCTACTTGCCTCACAAAGCAAGACAAATCAAATTATCTGCTGCACTCAGTAGCCTATGAGTAATCCACCATATCACTGACCACCAAGTATCAGCTCAGATATATGCATTTCACAACAGTTAGACAATGATGTGGCTGAGGAAGTAGAGAATGAAACAGTATGCAATGACGACTAAAGGATGGAACATGTGGACATGATGATGGGTGAGCAGCTGTAGGGCACAGTCCTGGCAGGTTGCCTGATCCTCTTTATTTGCCTCAGGACACAGACGTTCTGGGTTTGCTTCAATCTGCAAACACTTGTCTCCTTATAATCGATACCCACAGCAGTAAATGGTGATATGAATAGTTTGCACTAAGCAATCATGGACAATTTAATTTGCTAGAGAATGCATCACAACTGCCAATGCTGTATCTCCAGAGAGGCCCCAGATCCTCAAGATCACACATGTGCACGCAGCCATTTTCTCTCATGTTAATGGCAGTTCTGTGTTAGCACTAGACATGTGCAAATGCCTGCAAGGAACAACACCCAAATGCACTGAAGCCTGCACCAATTACAGCAATCAAGCCTCCCCACCCACTTTGTATTAATGCAGCTGCATCATAGGATGTCATTTATAGACACAGCATATTAGATGAAATCTGTGGTTATGTTACCTGAGTAGACACCCAACACATCCATTATATCACATTTAGAACTAGGCCACTATGAACTACTGAGAAATGCTGAATGACTCAGGAGTGGGAAATTCACCAAGAAAAAACTTTTGAGCTCCTAGGGCACACACACAAGCAACCCAAGCCCTTGTACCATGCACATTCCTGGTCACATGCACTGAACGATGACAAAACTCAGCTTCTTCAGTACATGTTGCAGTCTGTCATTCCTTTATCATGCAGATAGCAAATAGTCAGTCCTGCTAAAGTCAAGAAAACATTGGTTCCTAGGAGAAGAAAAGCAGAAAAATTACTTGTAGTACCATCATTGAAGATGCACCCAATCAAAGGTAAAAGTATTTAATGGGAGAAGAATCAGCCAATAGAACCCAACATGTTTATCACTGGCTGTATATTGTCTGATGCCAATACCAGAATGATGAAATGAATGGTCAAGGTGCATGGAAGTGAGTGGATGGAAAAGGGGGACATAATGTAGCAATGGACAGCATGTAGTCCCTGAAAAGTCTCTGTGGCAAAACGGAGAAAGCAGTCACTACCCGAACTGCCACAGATGCTAATAGTTGTCTGTGCCTGCATTGCTCAATCACAGATTCACCAATGTCATGATAGCACTGATCCCTGTGCTCCTAAATGTTTTGGAGTCTTAGCCAGCCTATAGCAGGCACTTCAAAGCACTGGAGAAGTGCAAAATCCTCCAAATCCAGTGGCAGAAAAAGCAGTCCAACAGCAGTGTCTTCTCCCATACCAACCTGCCCAGCATTGAGGCACTAATCACTCAAAACCACCTCCACTGGACAGGACATGTCATTCATATGACAACAGACTCCCCAAGCAATTGCTCCATTCTGAACTCGGTCACAACAGGAGAGTCCCAGGAGGACAACGGAAATGTGTTGGGGATGTCCTCAGGTCATCCTCAATACTGAGGGACTGTCTTAGAAGGAGGAGGAGAAAGAGCCTCATCATATATGTACTGGTTCACCATCATGCTTGTAGCTGACTCTGGTGTGGTATAGTTGATCTAGTTTATTCTGTGTGAGTTTTCTATGCTGTATATGATCCTGAGCCCTCCCTTGCACCAGGTATAAAATAGTCAGCAATAGCTACTGCATAGGATCTAGAAATAAATATTTCTCTTTACAATTCACAGTGGCAATCCTGTGCTTAATCATACAACTCTTGCACTAACTATCCATTCTGAATGGAACTAAACCTAAACAACACAGTTGTCCTTAATACATCCCACAGAGAAAAGCAGCCTTTAACAATTTCTTCACAATTATTAGCAAGTCCTTAACAAGCATTCTTTCCTATTCCCCTACTCTCACAATACCCTCAAATTATGAGAAAAACTGAAATTACCAGTAAAAGCAGAAAAAAAAGTCTAACATTTTTTTCCTAGTTCCTACATATCTTATATTTTATATAGAGGAAATGGCCCGACCTTGATATTTTCTATTAATGGAACTAGGAACTGTTGTCTGACATTCACACCCAGATATAATGGGGTAGTACTTTGATCGCAATCCCACATTTAACTAGGAATCATACTCTGTGGAATTACTTTGTTATTTTGTTTTGTTGTCTTGGTGGGATTTTTTTTATCACCAAGAAATTGAACAGAAAAAGATGTTGGAGAGAGAAAAAATAGTTTTGACAGTTTCATTAAGCAAGATTGTAAGTTAAAAGTTAGTCTCTTTAGACTAACCCATTGTACAACGTTCAAGCCAGATTTAAAATTGTTCTCTGGAATACAAGGATAAATTTCATTTTTCCAATTGAGGGCATTGTAATTACTGGCACACAAACAAGTGATGTTAAGTAATAACTTAATTGAAACAGTGTAAATAAGCTTGATGTTAAATGGAACAAAAGCATTTTTCTGTTCAACGCTTAATGTTTATTCCACGTTTTGTGCTGCTTAAAGTATTTGAAGAGCAACGCTTTAAAATTTAGCTAAAATCCCTTAATCAATGCTAATTAGCCCTAACTTGCATATGTTAATTAAGACTATTTACCAAAATTATAGGTATGAACATCCCCAGAGGGGTTCCTGTTCATTTAATTAGTCCCAATTAGCTCTAATTAACACGTGTAAATGAGATACTGTTGAACCTAAAATAAACATAGTGTTGCCTGCTGTATTCACATGCAATTTGACTTATTGTATATGTTTGTAGAAGGAAGAGGCAGTTGAAACCCTTTAATTAATGCAAATTGCTGTCAGTGCAGCATTTTCATAAAAGTCATTCATTTCTGGAACTATGGGAGAAATAAAATCTATTACAGTGTAACTGGATATTCCAGCTGCAATTCCAGGAGACAATTTCTGATACTGGAGATCTGCAAGACTGCTACAAATTAACAAGCTGGTATATATGAGGATTGCTACTAGACTATTATTCATTTGTAATTCACTCTTAATATTTCTATAGTTTATTTCCCAAGATTATATTTTGGGGATAATTTAACACATACATATATTATATAATAAATGTATTTCATTTGGCTTAACATAGTTGATTCTGTTGCCAAAAAAAATTGAGTTAAAATCCCTATGCATTTTTGGATGATTAATGATATTTGCAGTTAACATTTGCAACAAAAGGAAAATCCTGTGAAAACAACTAAAGTAATAAAAAATATATTCAGTTTAGTTTAATTAAATTAAACCATTTGTTGCATTACATTTGTGTATCTTATGTAAATTTTAACCACTGTTGGATAAATGGAATGTATATGAAGCAAATATTAATGTTCACCCAACACCAATCTTACATCTCTTATATGTATATCAGTCACAACATTGCTAATAAGATCTTTGTTCAGCAAACCCCACAGGTAATTTAAGACGAATATAATGCAGGATAGACCTGTAATACTGAATTAGCAAATGACAGTGTACAAATAACAGTACAGTCCATCCCACTGCATTTTACAGAGTCGGATTAGGATAGCCTAATTAAGTGGGTAAGTCAATTACATGAACATCATGAAGGTTGAATCTATCTGACCTGTAAACATCACCACTTTGACCAGTTTATAAAATTACGTACTGCTTTACATACAAATGCACAATGAAATCTTACCTTGTGCTTGCATTCAGTGGTGATGTTTCTCGCCTACTTATTTAAACAATTATGGATAGGAGTTCCTCCTTTTGTTAAACGTGGCTGAATGGTGCATTATTTTTTGATTTCTGCAAGTTATAACTCTCAAGCTCCGTTTTACTCAATGGAATTTGTGAGTGCTTGAATTTATTAAAATAAATGTAAAGATTTTATGGGGACACAACCACCATAATGGTGCTGAGCTACGTGTTGGGCTGGATTTTCAAATAGGAAACCGATGTCCAGATAATTTCCAGGCCCCAACGATTTTTACATCACACCTGCATCTATTCCCAACCCTACAAGCAACTGAAAATCTAGCCCATTGAGTCTAGGAAGTTTTTTTAAACTGTAAGAAACAAATCACATCTCATGCCTCACAGGGGACATTAGATAGTGCCTTTCAAAACCTCAGGAATACTTTTGAAGCATAGTCAATGTTATGCATTGGGAAACTTCTGTTAACAGTGAGCTATTTTGCACTCTAATACATAGAAAATGTAATTTAATTATGATGCAGATGTTAAGATCATCTTAAAAGCTTGGTGTATATATGTGGTATCTTAAAAATATTTACTATTTTGCACTCTAGGTATTAAGAAATGGCTGTTCATGCAAGTCATTTTGTGCTAGAATGGAACACACAATGGGAAAAAAAAATCACAATTTTGCTTTTCTCCTTTTTCCAAAATATTATGCCATCATATCACCATGAGTACATAATAGGGCACAAAATGAAAACAATAATGGCAATAATTTTTTCAGCTGACAACCTGACCTTGTACATTACATAATCTTTCATTGATGTTTGCCTCAACATTACTAAATAGCTACCATATGAGGGTTAGCTTTCAACAATATTCTTATCTTGAGGCCTATCTTCACTCACACACTTCATAAAATATGACCACCGTCATTAAAGACCAAAATACGATTCCAGGCACATCTAAACAAAAAGCTGGCAGAATAAATTACACACTTATCACTGCAATGTTGTCTGTTTACTGTGACAAGGATAGTTACGCTAGAAGAAATCAAATCCTTGTGTCACTTTTGAAAGCCATTTTGATGCATCACAATTTGTAAATGTATCTGATGCTCAGCATTTCCTTTTGAATGGCTCTGTCCCATGGATAATTAAAATGCAATTGCCCCATGCTAATAGTAGGTCAAATATCAGCAGGATTAGAATGTTTCAACGTTCCTGTTAGTTATAAATTGATCTGATATACACAATCGTTCATATTTAAATGTTAATGTATGGAATTATGTAATACTACTTTTCAGCTCTGTTGTCCAATGTGAAAACAATTGATATCACAGATATACAACTGATGGGTTTGATATTAATGTATCACGTGACCTACATGATACTGTGAAAAGTGTAGCAGTTTCCCACCCAAATGGTATTTTTCCTGCTCTCCATTCCACTCTATCTTTATCTCAGGTTCCTCAATGCATCACATGCCTTTTTTATTTGTTTCACTTCATCATCTACAACTTACCATTCCTTCTGCTATTCTGGTTCCAGTTTTGGACAGGCACTGCCTAACATTTAGTGGGCAATACAAGGCTGAGAATTTAGCACATGATACCCTTAATTAACCTTTCAGCAAGTTTCACTGCAGAATCTTTGTTATTACCCCAGAACTCAGGGATGAATTTTTGGTTGATGAGAGAAGATAGGCAACCTGAGAGCTATTGTTCTCACAAGAATTTCTAACCAATAATGAGGCCATGCATAATAGTCTAATCCTTACTTAGTTTTAGTCTGTAGTGCAGCCATAAATACTCAAAATATAAATTAAAATATGTAAGAATTGGGATTAGATTCATTCAGCCAATATTCAACTTAACCATGAATATTATTTATATTCAGTTTACACCTAGCTTTAAACTGTGTCCTTTTCCAGTAACATATCAATCTAGTTCAATACTGATATAAAAGTTTTACATCATGATTTCTATACGTGTCAAGTCACCATTCTTTTCCCAGGAAAAATGTCATGCTAAACCCGTTTCCCAATAGACTATTTCTTATATATCAAAGTCTCTCTCCATGCTAGGCAATTAATAACCAGAACTTCACCCAAAGCAGTGTCAGCTGTGACTCAGTTGGTAGCACTCTTGCCTCTGAATCAGAAGATTCTTGATTCAAGTCTGATTCTAGGATTTGGGCACAAGAATCAAGGCTGATACTGCAATGCAGGCTGAGCAAGTGCTCAGGTGCACTCTTTTGGGTGACATATTAAACAAAGACTCTATCTGTTTTCTCAGGTGGATGTAAAAGATCCCATGACACTATTTTGAAGAATTTGTTCATCACAAGTAAAACAGCTTTTCTGGTCATTATCACATTACTGCTTGTAGGAGTGTGCTGTGCATGAATTATAATAATGACTATGTTCCAAAAGCACTTTATTGGCTCTAAAGCATTTGGTGGTCATGAAAGGCACTATATAAATGCAAGTCTTTCTTTACCCACATAGAATATGCAAATAGTCTTTGAATAATATACAACAATTATGCATGCAGGTCACATCAGGAACTGCAGAGGGCAATTGTGCTCGGTGTTGCCTAAACAAGCCATATCTTTTCTGGTTGACAGTGTCACAGCAGCAAAATCTCACAGCAAACTATATTTAATTGATAACAGAGCAGACAAACAGGAATTTAAGAAATAGCATGCGAAATGGATATATGCAAATAAACTACTTTTGGATGCAGAGTCTTTAATTAAACAGTAAAAAAAATGAAAATGTTAATGCACATTTGTAATTGAAGGAAACATGTCTCAGAGATGATGATAATTGGTTGAGTAAGCAATTAACAGATATGCAAATATATGGGACTCACTATAATACAATACTCCACAATAATACACCACACAATAGCCCTCATAACAGCACCTGACTTCCACCATTTCATTGATAGAAATAAACATTAGACGCTTTTACATTTAAAATCCATCCTGGAGAGCAAATGGCGGTGGTTTATTTAGATGTATAAACTGCCCAACACAACCTCTGTATCAAAATTAATCACAACAAACCCCATAATGAATACCTTCAAGTTAAGTACAGCTATCCCCAATGGAAATGGAAAATTTTTCATGTCTTACCACCAGATTTGCTTCTACCTGGCATCCAGATAAGGAAGAGCACCAGGTGGAAATATAAATCAGTCATGGGCGATGTGGCATTACTCTCTCAAAACAGTCTCTTCAGCTTATAAAATGTTCTTAAAATAAATGTCTATCAGCAAAAGGATGGCTGTATTCAACAAGAAGATGTCTCATTATGGGGCCATTGTAACCAAATTCACAGTGCACTGTAAATGAATGACAATAAAAAAGGAAAGAGATGTACATTTATATAACCATGGTATGAGGACATCCCAAAGTTCAACCAATGAAGTACTTTTAAAATGTAGTCCTTTTATAGTGCAGGAAACACAGCGGCCAATTTACACACAGCAAGCTCCCACAAACAGCAATGTGATAATGGACAGATAAGCTGTTTAGTTGAGGAATAAATAGGGATAAATATTGGTCTGAACCTGGGGATAACTGCCCTGCTGTTCTTTGAAATAACATCTTGAGATCCTTTATGTCCACCTGAGAGGGTGCTCGGTAAATTATATTAAGTAAAGGGATTGGACTCACTCCTGAGCTATTGTATCTAACAAGGAGATCAGTATAATGTTGATTTGGCTCAGCATAGATCATTGGCTAGCAAAACACTGGTCAGCGGAAAGATTTCTTCTGTGCACAATGAAGAACAAAACAATAAAATAGTTTTCTTTCTGTTGCTTTGACTGAAATCAGCTACTACGTCAGAGACCAGGATTAAAAACTGTAATCTTCCTGGTCTGTGGCTTGGTTCCATGGTAAAACATGCACTGACAAGCTGAGCTAATGGGGGAGCCTGTCTGTCATTTTTGAATGAAGCTGTGGACTAAACAATAAAGATAGAAGAAGGGACTCCATGTATCTGCAAGGAATAGTGCTGAGTAGTGGTTTATTGATGAAGACTGTTAAAAATGACTATCATGCTGGGAGGGTACTGGAGAATATTAAAGGGGTGGACAGGAATAATGGAAGTCACGGACATATACAAGCAGAGATGGTGTATGAGTTAGTGTATTTTCTTTTAGAGATACTAATCAAATATAAACCCTAAAATCTAGTATTTCCCAATAATTTCAAAGGTTTTCTCACATTACACAATAACAAGATGCTTGTTAATATATATTTTGTCTAAAAATACATGGAATGTCTAATAGGTACATCATTCAATCTATACCCATAGCTTCTTTGGCTGTGTATTTCTGTTACATAATAGGGAATTGATACTAAAACCAGACCAGATCCAGTGGGCAGAATCAGAGCAATTAGTACAGTCTGAATTCAAACATTGGACTGTTTAATTCTGTAACAACTCTATAAAATGGGCTTAGCGAACACAGTAATATCATTCTCATTGATAACTTGTACATTCCTATGCTTCAATGTTAACATCACAATAGTGAAGATGCTGGTTTCATTATATGCCAATGTAATATACCATGGGACAGTAAGATATGGGTTTACACCCATGAATCTACACCTCAGGAAACCAAGGAGAGGTGCCAAATAGAAGAGAGCATTTCAATGAGAAAGAAAAATCGAAGGACGATTCATCTCAGCCTTTGTTTTGCACCTCCTAGCTATTGTTTACAGAGCAGCTTTCAGCCAAGGAGTCGGAGCAGGGTGTCTGTTCTTCCTTACTCAGCATGAATTTTGAGTGGCATGAAGGAGAGGGTAACCAGAAAAGAATGGAAAAATTTAATACAAAAGATAGAAAATAAGCAGTGAATGTGTCAAACCCATCTCCTTTGATGTGTGAAATATGCAATGTGTCTCAGGGTTATCTTTCTGGCTGAATATGTATATCAAAACACATGCCATTCACCGATTCACTAGTGTACTGCAGCCTTCAGGAGAAGTTCCCTGCAATGTTGAAAATAGCATGACTTGTATCATTGCTTCAAATACGGAATCTCATGGTATCACTGTAAATACAGAGTGGTCACACACATAAACACCATCTAAATTTGGATACAGCTATTACTTTGGGGGTCAACTGCAAAGGCTTTAGCCAACTCCACAAACTAATACGTATAACTCTCTCACCATTACATTCCCCCTCTAGATCCAACATTGGTTTAAGATGAAATTCAATGTGTTATACTGACTGCTGAATAGTTAGATCACTGTAAACACTGCAAAAGAAAAAGGTTTAAATAAAATACAAAGCAAGAAGAGCACAGCTTCATACATCATTCCCTGATTGTACTGTACCATCTTGTAATTCTACCCATCAAAAAATACGAATGCTCTCTGAAAATTGTTTAAACTTGAACAGACTTAAGGATTTTGAAAAGATTAAAAGATTTAACCCTAATAACTAGTGAATCTTCTAATATGTATTAAATTCCAGACTTCTGGCTTGTTGAATCAGCGATGAACAACACTTGCAGTCATGCCTTTAAGGTCCCAAGGTGCTTTACAGGAGCATTATCAAACAATATTTGATACTAAGCCACATAAGAAGATATTAGCAAAAATTAGTTTCTTTAAGTCATGAATGCAATATGGAGAAATGTATGTAGCATCTTTTGATTCACAAGAATATGTTAACACTATGGTATTTTCACTTACTTGCTTATTAACAAGAGTCACTTTAAACTAACTTACTAGATGTGAAGTATGATAACGTGCTTTGGAAAGGGATGTTAAGGCATTATATCGATCCAAGCATTGTTTTTGTGAAACTTCTGTAACATTGTTTGTGCTAAGTCAGATGAAGTGTTGTTTCATAACTGTAAGTTCAATAATAACCCTCCCTCCTGCTCATAGCAGAGTCAGAGGTGCCTCTTTGAATGAAAAAATGGTTCTCTCCCTCCCTCTTTCCACCTTTCAACATATGTGCTCCTCCCCCCACCCCCAGAAGGTTTTCTGTCCCAACTCGGAGAACAAAATATGTCTTCATCTCTCTTCTACACCTCCACCGCCACCCCCCTCCCAATCCCCCCCCCCCCACCCCCCACCCCCGGACCACCCCCACAAACAAAATCATACTTCTTATTTTTGGTCATTAAATCAGGATAGACAGTGTAAATGCATATTTTCTCTTTGAATTCTGTATTCTATTTGTGGTTTCTAAGTTTTCTGCATGCCCCTCTTTCTTTATCACTACAGTTTCTGGAATGTCTTCTTGCTCTTTCTCCAGAGGTATCAGTTTTGCTTGTTTAGTGGAGTTTAGTCTCTTCAAGAATTGAGAAGGTGGGACCCTGTTCTAAGAACCACTGCTTTAAGACAACTTTAATCTGCCAATGTACAATTTTTGTAATATTTTCTCACTCCCTCACGTGTCTGTGTCTCCCCTGCTCTGCAGTTTCTAAATATTTTTGTTCACTTCCTGAGGTTTTTGTAATGCTTTTTCTGATCTTTCTCTTAAGTATTTGTTTGTCTCTTACTTCTGTTCTATAGTTTCTAAAGGATTTTCTCTTTCTCCTCTCTGTTTCCCTCTTTCTATATTTTTTTCTTCTCTTTCTCTTGAGACTGCACTTTTATTCCACTCTGATGTCTATAGTTTTTGTCTTTTACTCAATGCTTCCTTTGCCGTTCTCTATTTCCTGCCATCATTTGCATCCAGTCCCTAACTCTCCTGATCCTTTCAACTTCTCCCTCCCTCTCAGACTTCCTCGACTATTCCAGGCACTCAGCTTAAAAACAAAAGAGGAAGATTTCCATCTCCTGCTATTTTTTACTCACCGGAAGCATGTATTTTCAGTCAGCTGCTCTCGCCTCTCTGCCTCCTCCCAATCTCCTCCTGAAATAAAGTTCAGAGTATGTTCATTGGAGACGGGTTGCTGTACATTGGCAGATTAAAGTTGTCTTAAAGCAGTGGTTCTTAGAACCAGGGTCCCATCTTTTCAATTCTTGAGGAGACTAAACTCCACTAAAGAGGTCCCATTGTTTCTCACGTTCTTGTTTGTTCTGATGAATCTGCAAAGTAAGTCCTCTCTCGCTCTCTTCTTCACTTGTTTCTATCTTTCTGTTAATCCTCCTTCAGTTATGTTTCTCTCCCTTTTCCTCTCTGTGCTTCTTTTCTCCCTTCCCCTTAATTATTTTTACTCCCCAGGAAACAAACCAAGCAATAATACTCCCAGTCAGTGGACCACTGGACAATGGATCCAAGAGACTGGGATGCTGAGCAATGGCCATGGAGACCAGGAAATAGCATCACCTGGTAACTCCTGGGAATTACAAACTTACAGATCGGACACTGGCTCCTGCAACATGCGCTTTGTTTCCCTTCAGGCCTCTTACATTGATTCAGCAGCAGGAGGCATTCAGCTACCCAGGTAAGGATTGCAAAGTATGGGTCGTGAACGTATCCTGAGCCCCGAATGTGCAACAATATTTTGGGGGGTGCGTGATGCTGTTTGTGAAAGGAGAGGGAGGTTTTGGGGAGGTACCTAAGTGGGTACATTTGTAACCTGGTTCTTAATTTTGTATGTGTCACGTGAGGAATTGTATTGGTGAGCCTACATAAAACTATCCTCTGTGTCAAAAAGTATTTTCTTCACTGAAAGACAGGTTGATTTAGGGTGGGGTGGGGGTGAGGGGTGCTGGGAAGTTGTTATTGGGTTGAAATTGAACGAAGAGGCAGTAAAAACGGAGAGATTTAAATATTTCATTTGGAAGAAGAATGGGGTCGATTATGTTAGATATAAGGTATGTTATTGTAAAAGTAAATGTAAGGTTCACAGTGAAGACTTCAGAGAGTTACAGTGGCTGTTCCCCACTTATTATTAGCATTTATGATGGGCTCTTGAGTCTCCGGGATACCGAGTGCCCCTCTGGCTTTTGGGGAGCTGTGTGGGTTTTGTTGCTGTTTACCCTTGCAGCTATTGGCTATTTTTAGGTTTGTGAAAAATCATCCTGAGATGCGATTTAACTCCTCCGTTGCTGGCTCTGTGGGGCTCCCCATGGTACGTACCCGAAGCTGCGCCTGAGTCCTGGCATTTTGTGCAGCAGAAACCCCTTGAAGGCATTGACTCACCCTCAAGTGGGCATTGGAATTAGGCCTTGTTTCTGTGGCTGCTTCGGCGAGCAGACATTAAGGACACTCGGTGACCGGCATTCGGTGTGAATGGAGTGATTAACTGAAACCTTTGGTTTTAACTCCACTGGCTCAAAGCACTGTCACCAGGAATTCTGTGAGCTGTGCGAGGGCTGAGAGGTTAGATAACGGAGCATTTTCTCGACACAGAACCAGAGTGGGGCTGGGTCATTCAGCCCTCATTTTCTTCCAGGTTTGGCAATTAACCCTCGATTGCACTTAACAGCAACTTTCATTGCAGTGAAATTTGACAATGCCGGGATGCTGTCACCGCCCAATGTCCGGAATCATCGTAACCCAGTTCCTGTAAAAAGCAAACGTAAAGATGACAATATGATATTTCGGAGCAACTACCTGGCTCCGTGTTAGAATTCGCGCCTGTGGCCGAGGTGCCATTAGCAACGTGAATCAGCCTGCAGGGGTTGTCACTGGTGATGCAGAGCACAGCCCGGGAGCTGATAGCTGAATAATAACATGCTCAAAGAATTAAATCATCGTAATGATATCCAAAATAAAGATGCCTCTGTTAGAGAAAATGATAATACATTTACAAAATACACACTTTATTCCCAATAGTTAAACACTGTACAAATACATTTCCACCAAAATATAAAGATTCATCGGAGCAGGCTTTGGAATCAGTTGTTAATAATTATTCGAAATATGAATTGAGAAACGTGTTTAGCGTTTCAGTAATTCAGGACTTTAGTTTGTAGGAATTTCGCTCTGTTTCTGATATCTATTTTTATACAGTGATTGTATCTTGGTTCCGTTTACATTTCTAAAATTTGCATTCCTTGCCTTCTCTCGTGGTCCTTGATATCTACCTACAGCCTATTTACTTCCTATTAATATTCTTCCATATATAGTTTTTTTTTCCATAAAGCGTTTTGATTTGTTTCTGTCGTTTGTGAGTTATTCGTTTTGTAAATGAGAGACTGCAAGGTGAATAAATTAGGAACCTCTTTTTCTTAAAAGAAAGCTCTGAATGTCTCTGTGTCAACATTGCTTCTCATAAATCGCTCAATACATCAAAGACATTGTACCTTTAACCGATTGTTACCAAGGCCAGATTCGAGGCAAAGGCCAGATAAAGGTTAAACTGACGCCTGACACCACCGCCACCCCCCCACCCCCTCCTCCTCCCCCCGCAAAGTTCGGAATGTCACTGATCCACCTCAACACTCTTTCCCTCAACTTGACACTCCTCCCAAGTCTGACCAAGTGGCCACAAATCGGCCCAGCGGTTCTGTTACCTCGTCATCCAACATTTGGGCCAGGCTCTGCAGTCAAGGTGAGAACTCTGACCCACCCAGAATCCACTGAATGGCCTTTACTTACAACCCTCACTGAAGAGGCGTCTGCAAAACAAGCAGCCGTGCAAACAACGCAGTTTATTGCTAGGCAGTGAGGATGAGTTTTAACTGCACCAATATGATCGTTGTAAAAAAAAAACTTTTGCAACTAAAGAGACACAATCTCCAAAGACAGATACTTAAGACCAACATGGGCAGAAATGGATTTGTGGAAGAAATGGAAGTGGATTTAAATATCCTTTAAAAATCGCGCTTGCTTCAATACTTCGGTTACAGAAGATAGACTACAGAAATCAAATCCCTCTTAAAATTAATTTCAGATGACTAATGTCGTTTCATTCGTGGTCATTTTGTTTAAATCGGTGTTGCCTTTAACAACATGCGAAGTTAGACACTGTTGTGAGGCTATAATACTTCAATACTACTTTACCCGTCGTGTATCCAAGGCTGTGTGAACCCTGGAAAATAGCTTGTAATGGCAGAATTCATTTTACTACAGCACAAAAAAACATTGCGAGATAGATGCGCTATTTTAGGAGGTTGCAGATTAGATTTCAAGAGGTTTAATACAGTCTTTTAGGACAACCACTGCAAATGTCATGCCTATTTGTATGCAGTCATTCAGGTGTGCAGTAAATTCAAATTACCCCTACAACTCCTTATTTTACACATATGAAATATGAGATGGAAGCCTTAACAGTTCCAGAACCATTTGTATGCCTGTAACATTGGGAACACAAATGACAACAGAAGCATAAAATATTACCGCTGCCGAAAGTTGCAAAGGAAGCTTCCTGGCAGCAGCTCAGTTGAAAGTGGGAACCGGTGTGTGTGTGTGTGTGTGAGCTGTTAAGAGTTCTCACTAATCAAATTAAACAACATAACTTGTTCTGACCAGCGGTATCAATCCTGCCCACATGGATTCAAGGCGCCCACTCAATGGAGTCGCCATTTTATTCCATTCGCCTGCTGGATTGAATGCCTTATTGGGGCCAATCTTCTCCAAACGGAGTGCTTTTGTTAGTATTTATTAATTGCCTGATGTGCATGTATCCCTTGCAGGGTTGCCATTGCTTTGTGGTGATAGTTGGTAGGTAGACTACCCCTATAATACAGGTGCTTATACAAACATTGTGTTGGGCTGCAGTCCCATGCAGTCCGCCTCTTGAACTTATGGACACAGTTCCATGTTTGTTTTCAAAGGCCGTGGTCTTGAATTGTAATTCACATGAATATAATGGGTTTTGAGGGGGAAAAAAGGCTAATCGAACCATAGGCAAGGCGAAATTCAGGAGATATTGGAAATTGCTTTGTTTTCAGCGCCTATCCTTCTGTCAAACTGTTCTCTCTTACCCAGTGCTCCAGCTTTTTTTTAAAAGTAAATCAGAACCATTCTTTCGCCCTAGGACCAGCCCTTTCAAATTCAGTCAGAAAGCCCATCATCAGTCACTGATTTTGTACAGAAGGAGAGAGTAATTTCCAACTTAAATCCCTCAGAGCCTCCCATCCGTTCTAAATCCCATATCACCACTCCTTCCACACAGTGCTGACACGCAGCAAGCCAAAGCAGTCGGGTTTTGCTTATGCATTAGCAATTTATTTTGTCTCTCTGACACGTCGCTAACATAAAACCGTAAAATATAAATAAAATATCTCTCCCCCAGCACCAGTTCCCAGCGAGAGAGAGGGAGAGAGGGAGGGGGAAAAAAAACAGCTCTATCTCCACCCCCCACCCCTCCCACCCCAACCCCCAACCCCCGATCTTGAAGAAATAAAATAAAAGCCGTAGCATCGCTAGTGCCTGTTTTCCCATGCTGGGGCTGCGTTTGTCACAAACGCACACACACACACACATTCAGACAATGAAGATGGATGAGCTGGGATTGGGATCAGACTCTTAGGGGACTCAGTGCTCCTCTCCAATATACTCTCTTTCCCCCTTCTCTCTCTCTCTCTCGTGCATTCTCTCTCTCGTTCTCTTCACTCACTCTCTCCGTGTAAAGCCATTGATAAGCACTAAAGCCATTTAGTATTTCTGCGCCCGCTGTTATTCCCAAGCCTGTAGTGTAGTAGCGCGGAGGCTGATTGCAATTTATCAGCTGCTCACATCAGTTTGGAGGATGTATTCTTCCCTCCTCGACATTGCACTGATAGTATCGTCTGCTGCAGCGGAATCACTCTGCGAAACTCCAGATTGGGTGGACAATTTGCCACTTTACCCCGTTATGTTTGCTGCGAACATGTATTTTAAGCATTTCAACTGTATCTGTTGGCGGAGATGATTAATTGGAGCATTTGCCAAACGTTGTGGAGGTAGCATAAGGTTCCTAGGGGTAAAATGAAGTTGATCGATGTCATGGCTGATTTGAAAGTTTTTTTTTTCCCAAACGCTAAAAGTTTGGCGCTGGACGTGGGGTTAATGAGGGGAGCGAAAAAGAAATGACATTGTTGTGCCTGTAGATTATTGGGCTTGGAACGAAAATAGCAGCTGTCCCAATGACATGGCTACAGGAAGATCTATAGACTTCATCGAATTTCTAACCCAGGCTGCCAGTGAGTTTTTTAGTCGGGGGAAATGCTGTGCGGTTTGGGTCAATATCTCGACCCGACTGGCAGATGTTTTGATTTTCTACCATTCCTATCCCGAGAAGGGGCAGTTGCAGGGCCCCCGCTGAGTCGCTGGAGCTGGGGGAAAGTTCACTTCACAAGCCCCAACCCCAAATTAGTATGTGGCACGAAATTCGATTTATGCTGGTTCTACAGTGGTCCGTGTTATATTTAAGTTAAGCACTGTAATTAATTTAAAAGAAACAACACAATAAGGGACAGCAGTTCCTTATTAATATTCTGTTCCAATGCTGTACATTACAAACACACAATAGTTCCGCTATCAATATCTGGCCGCCTGCATAAAGGTTCACTATCCTCAGAGATAATTAACTCAATTTTTTTTTCCAAGTTTGAAAAACATGGGATATATAGAACATTGTTGCACTATTTTCCCCTCCCCCCCTCCCAATTAGTCACCATTTGACTCGGTCTAGTTAAAATACATTGCTGACCCAGCCCCCATCCCACCATGTCGAGAAAAATAATGTTTTCGATCAATCAGAAGTTTCATTCCAGCACTTTATGTTTTCGTTTCACTCCTGGTACCTGTTTGCTGTTTACGCTGTTAGAAACCGCACTCTACCGTCCCAAGACTGTGGAATTTCAAGGTTGATATCGTCGCGTAAAGCAAGAGTATTGTAAAATCTCTCGAGTTCAGCTGTTGCGCCTTACTGTAATTCCTGGACCTAACATTGATAATTAGAGCTTCTTTAGTTTGGGAAGAGTTGATTGATTTGCTCATTCATTTTCCATTTATACCTGGAAGGACTATAATTCTATTTAAATCTATAATATGATCGACCTTCGCAAAATATAATTGCAATTTTACGTGCAAGATTATTAATATTGCGCTGTGTTTTTTTTCTCTCTATATATACCGTTAGAATTGCTAAGGCGACAGGGGAAAATGTGATTACCGGGAGTCGTGTGCAAAATTCGACTTCATAAACTCGTGGAAATATGTGTTATTGACGTATAATTGGAAGTGCCCACAAATAGGAGCTTGCTGCTCCTATTGATAGAATAAAAATGCGTTTAAAAAGTGTTGACAGGTCCATAAGCGTTTGAAAAGCCCATCATGCAGATGTTCACGTGTATGTGGCTGAATTCTGCTCCAAAGGTGGCTTACTTCCTACTTACAACTCGCGGGAAGTTACTCAGACCTGATCTTATTTCTAAAGTTATGCAGTAATTTACTCGCAGTCACGTTATCAGGTAGCTATTACAGTTACAAATCTGTCTCGTTAACTGGATGGAAATATTAAGCCAGGTGTTAGTGTTCCTAACAGCCACCTTTCGAACCACTTTCTGTCTCGCCTTGCGTATAAATCAAATTCCAGAATGCATTCCGTGATCAATAGTTTAGCCGGGCTCTTTTTTCGGTACTTCGGTTTATGTAAATGGTTAATGATGTACGTTCGTGTCGCTCTGTATCATGTGTTCCTGACTTACTAGGCCAATGGCGCTTATTGGAATCAAGATTCAGAAAGGAAAAAAAGGTGTTAAAAAAACAAAGCAAAATAAGAGTTACCAGGACATGTTGGCCAAAAGCCTGGGAGTATAAGTGTGGCTCTGTGTTATTTTACTCCATTTATCAGTAATTGACACATGTTTTGTGTTTTGCAGCAATCGCGCGCGAATTTTATCCCTCTTTCTACTGCAGCGGCAAATCGTACTTATTTACTCAAGTACATTGATTTTGGCATAACTTTAAGTAAATTCTAGCAGTAAAGCGTTACCGTATAGAAACATGCAACAGTGACAACACCCAAGGAGGCCATTCGGCCCGTCGAGTCCATGCATGCTGTCTGCAAGAGCAAGCCAGAAAGCCCCACCCCCCCCCACCTTAATCGCTTCAACTGCTTGTCCAATCCCTTTTTGAAAGCCACGATTGAACATATATATATATATATCATATATATTATATATATTTCAAACTCTAATCATCCGGTTAAATTATTTAATCCATTAACACAGTAAATGTAAACATTCCGATGTTCTATTCCTTGTCAGGAAGGACGGGTTTGCCTAGTGCAGGGTGAGTTGTCATGTACTCTTGGAGATTGTGTTTGCTGGGAGTTCGCTGACAGTGCAGGGGGGAAAGTTGCTGGGAGTGTTCCGCATCTTTTAGGGGTTTTCTGACTGGCGAGCCGAAGTCCACAGCAGCGAGAAATGGATCAACTCGTGGTCCATTTGATGCAAAGCTGTTGTTATACTTACTGCTCAAGTCACAGGGAGTTCTTTCACAGTTGTTGGTAATCCAGTTGCACTTGGCCGATCACAGCCCCCTTAGCTAGCGCTATATATTTCTCAGTTTATCACTTGTGTCACCCACATCTTCCTACAAAGAGGTCAAGGTGGGGTGTGTACGGGTTTTTGACAAACGAAGCAACCACTCTGATCACGGCAGATAAAGTCACGTGTGCTAAGGGGGAGTGGAAAGGAGTCCATGGTTAAAATCGTGACAAAAAACGATCTGCCTGTAAACCTGAACTTGGCAAACTTCCCTTCCACTTCATTTCAACGCTCTTGACGTATTCAAAGTTGCAGTGCTACAGTCCCTGGCCCTTGGCTTAACCGATACCGAAAACCCGAGCCTCTCCTTCTGTAATTATGCTTTCTGACCATTTACTGAAGCGACGTTACGTCTATTCCGGTAATCTGTTTATTGGCGCCCCAAGTCTAAACAAAACCAAGCAAAAACTCTTGGCTGGTTGATTTTAAATTTTAGCAGAATTGGCAAGATTTTTTTTTAAATGTCACTGGAAAGCAGATAGTAAGATTAATTTTTGAAACGGGGTGTAATTACACTTCACCCCCTTAAAGGTCCTAAAGTGCTAACTGCTAATAACCGGACAGAGATTGTGGTATTTTTATTAATTAGTGATAAATGTTGATTCTGAACTTGAAGAATAATCAGTGCAAATGGCAATATTCCATTGTAGTGCTCTCTTCATAATTAGGTGCATACATGGTCACAAAATCCCAAATTGCAATTGTAACTGACCGGACCCCACCTTAAATTCTTCATTGCATGTATTCTATACTGATTATCGTTGAGGGACTAATTTACAGATTGAAGCTCTGGAAGTCATTTTTTTTTAGGGTGCACTGTCCTCCTGGTCACTATTAAATTACCCTCCTTACTGAGCGATATATTTCTCATGTCACAGCTGTTAAAAAAATCTACTCGGGTCTATGAAGTGACATGCAAAGCATATCTTAACCTCACAAGAGAAACGTGTAATTTCGAACCTTCTGAAATAAAAAAAACTTTAATAAACGTGTTAAAATAGATTAGTGATGTCCCCCCATTCTCTTTATTTGATAACATGTAATCGTTGTATAATTGTTCTAGTATACAACTATTTTCAGTATGCTGTAGCCATTAGTTAGCTATATAAACTGTATGGTCACAGAGATCAGTGTAATCATATAACAAATATACATCACAATATTGATGTTAATATTATATTGTATGAATAATTGGATGGACGGGTTAAGACATTGCAGGCATCCTAACAAGTAATACATTAGTCATAACATAAAGGTAGAATGTAATTAAAATGTACCAGAGAGAGAGAGAAAGAGACATGGGGAGTGGTGGCACCTATTTTGTGTGGGCAAGGTCGAGAAACTCGTGTCCTGCTGTGCAAAGGGAAAGGCTGAGTTTGTGAATTGTGTTTGGGCCCCGTTAACATTCATACACATTGACTGGGTGCTCACTTTCAATCGATACCTCCCTCCATTCCGCTTTGACAGCCACTGGCTGCTCGGCTCTTGTTTTCATGAAGCTAAAGAGATTCTAGATCTGTTAATACCGCCAGCCTTTGAGCTTTCTGCTGATAATCTTCTCCGAGCCATGGCCACTTCTTAGATGAAATGTTGTAAAATTGCGCCCTCGATGATTGTCGCCCTGTGGATTTTTTTTCGGGATGGGGTGGGGGGGGGGTAGGGAAAGGGTTAAGACAGAATCCACGCGCCGTGGTTGGAAGTTTAAGTGTCAAGAATGATTATTTGTGTCAACTTGTAAACGCTCCACCTCTGGATTACTGCGATGTTCCTTATTATGTCAGCTCAACTGGTTCATTTAAAATACATAATGAAATATGCCTGTGCAAGAAAACATTCGGGAGTAAATTGGGGCAGATTATTTTGGCCTACATACATATTCCATCTTGCAAGATGCTCGAATTCAAATCTACCCCACAAACCCTTCGCAACGTGTCCAACAATCACTTTACACAATCTACCGTTGCCAACTGAAAGTGGATACTTAACATCGGAAAGTCCGCTTACAATGCCGGGTCACAAAGTGCACACTATTTGCAGTGCTGTTATGCTCAGTTGATTACATTTCACTTCAGTAATTTGAAGGAAGAGCGAAAGGATCGTCGCTCCTGTCCACACAGATTGAGTGTACTTTATGGAAAACGAGGGCGGATAAATTAATTCCACCAACCCACCCCTCCCAAGAAAAAAAAAACACATATTCTCACTAGCCTCTTTTACGGTTTTATAAACACCTTGGCGTCAAATTATATCACACATTTCAGTTTTTACACCCAATCACGTGATTGGAAGGGACTTATTTCAAGTCATTTTCACCTTTATAGGCGGGCCTAGGGTTGCAGGATGTTGAACTTCAATAGTGATTAGTTGCATAACACTATTAAATACACAGACTGGGGATCAATGTTATGTTAGCGTCTTAGAGATGGTGCTGGGGCTGCATAAGGTGGGGCTGAGTGAATTACTTCTGCCACCCAACTGTAAACTCTACTGGTATCAGCCAAAAGCTTGTGTTGAAATAATATAACCAGATGCTTTGCAGCCGAATAAAATCTTGGAGTAGAGATGGAAATGATGGCCGCAAAGATGTTGCTCATCTCTTATCTCTATTCATTCCTGACCAACACATGTCATCTGGGAGTGAGTCAAAGAAAGAGGGTCCCTAGATAGAAGACTACAGCTGTCACTGTGAAGTCTGGAGGGCCACGTCCATACTCAGCCACGCTTCTCCCTTTTTAAATGAGCAGAACCCCATGTGCTGAAGGGGGTTTATTGATTCCTTTCTTTTGCGTTTTCACAAGGATTGTGCGCGGGACATAAACTGGGAAGCGTCTGTTTTAGGGAATTCTGTTCGGAGGGGCAGCGGACGTCAATTGGGGGGGGGGAAAAAGGCAACTGTGTCCGTGTTACCAAAAAAAAAGTTGGCGCTCGCTAAATGCTGCACCTTTATTGCGAACAGGGTGAGTTTTCTTGACCTCATTATCTGGCATTGGGGAAACAGTTGCTGTGTCAATTAATTCAACGCCCGCACGTGTACGATTTCGCTACGAGTAGCGAACGGAGCAATTTTGGGAGTTTTCACCCGGGTGGTCTCGTGTTGGTTGGCAGGGAATCAGGCCTATTTATTTGCACTTCTCGGGTCATTCATTTGTCGGAAACTATGTAGCCACTGCTATCTGGTTAGTTTAGCGGTTTCAAAATTAACGCTGAAGATTATTTGGGCGCTTAGATACATTTCAAGGTCATAACGGTACGAAAAATTGCTCTGTTCGCTACTTGTAGCGACATTGTGCGCATGTAGGTGTTGAATTAATCGACAGCAACTGTTCCCCCAATGGCAGATAACGATATTTTGTCCAAGATGGGGGGTGGGGGAAGGGGCGGAATAAGATTTGGAGTAAACAAGTTGAACGTGGGGAAGCGATAAAGTTGAATGGTAAAGCTCTGGGCATCAATGACAGGCGATGAACCCGACAGAAAAGAGATTTTTTGTCAAAATAAGGAAGACGTCGAGATTTGTTCAGCGCTTGTTAAAGCATGATGATGTTAAAAGTTCAAACGCTGTCTGGCACTCGAGTTGATTCGCTAATTGAGGTGTTAAGGCACTGCAGAAGACGAGTTCAGATGTTTCTAGAATACCCAAATGAATGCACACTAACAGTATGTGTGTTTTCTAAGCAAATCTGTATCCTGGATTCGGTCCCGTTCGAATGAAACTGGAAGTGGTGAAAGTGCTGTTTCCATGCAGTGGTGTTGCTGCCTTAGGATCCTGGCTGTAGAGATCGGTTACTATAGCCTCCTCGTTCATCCTCTGTCGTTCCTCTGCCCATGCCCAGCGAGACATAAAATGCATGGATATCCCCACTCTGCACCTACTGTAGCCGCAAGAAAAGATTTATCTCAGGCGGGGCTGTTAGTGCTGCAGACATTTTGTTTTGAAAGGTATGGGTAACGTCTGAACTGAATGCAAATGTTCAACTTTCACGGCGCCCGTGGGTTTGGCAGCTGAGATCTGTCAACTGCTCGAGGGGCTGACTGGAGGGTGAGCCTTTCTGGTCCTGTTTCCATCCGTGCTGACGCGAGAGGCAATACACACAGAGCAAAAACAAAAATCCAAAACTTTCATTCTAACACTAAATATGCAAATACGGGTTAACCACTATCTGGCGTCGAGTTCAAGATTAATCGAGGGGGGGGGGTGGGGGGAGAAACGTCCATTAAACATCGCAAGTAAGCATTTCCCTTTGAGTAGGGCGTTCATCAACAAGTGCAGAGGTGATAAGATGACTTGTTAGGTCTTTTCTATCGTCTCTCACGTTTTTAACGGATACCACTTCAAAGGTTAAGACGCATTTGCAGGCAGGGAAAAAAGCTCATGCATATGCAAGTTATTTGTTGACTCACCCCACCGTTGTGTTTGTATCGAACGTCATATACTCCTCCTTTTCCATTTTCACCTGATGATGGGCATCTACAACAGCAGCACCCCCCCCCCCCACCACCCCCACAACCACTCCCCCCCCCCACCCCCCAACTTACCCTTAAATAATGTTTGTTATTGGACGTTGATCAGTCTGGTGAAGGAATCGCCCCCATTCGTCCCTTTTGCAAAACTCATTGGGCTTACCCTGGAAATAACAACGCCGTCACCCTGCAACAATTTGTCTGATTACAGAATGGCCAAACCAAACAAAAAAATAAATAAAACTTGTGAAGAGATGCAATCTCTGAATTGCCTTCACGCACTCAAAAAAAAAATCTGACCAAGAGCAGCAACACCCACCCCCCCCTCCCCACCCAACACAACTCTCGCCACGCCTCCCCTAAAGAAAAATCTAAAAGGCTTGAACATGTAAACATATTTTCTTGCTCTTTTGTTTTTTTTTAGCCAGACGCTTCCCCCAGCGAAACAAAAAGTGCAAAATGAATACAGCGACTGGAGAATAAAAGCAAAGCAGAAAAAGGAAATGAGAGAAGAAGAAATGCAACAGAAGAAATGCAACAGAACACACACACACAACAAAAAAAAACCACAATGCAACTATACCTAACCCTCAGAAGCGGCCGCGGCTTCCGTTATTTCTCTTAGGCGAGATTGTTGCGAGTCGTAGGAAGGCAGGGAAAAGGCAACAACACACGCAAAAAAAAAGCTGTAATAAATTAGCGGTTGCCATGGTGCCGCGCTGGCTGATTGGACGGGGGCGCCGGTGACGCGGCGGGACGCGTGACGGCGATGTGAATAAGGTGTGCGCTAGCGCTCCAGGAAACATGCAGTCGAGTGAGGGCGTGCGGCGGGCAGAGCAGCAGCCAGCTGGTGATTGGCATGTTTATCCACACAACTACTCTTAGCTGTACAGTAAACACGACTGGGGATATTTCTCTTCCAGATCAGGAAAGTTGAACCATGAAATCAAAATCAATGCTTGCCACAGGCCTGTCACCCATATTTTATGTCTGGAGTATTTAATAGCTGTGTGTTTAATATTTTGCTAATGGTACTCATTACAAGCCAACTGCAGTATTTATTATAAAAAAAAAGCCAGCCAAAAATACTTAGGAGACAAAAGTTAAACGTTGGCATCTTTGTGCATCATGTTGAAGTAAACAATTGAATACTCCGGAGTGACAGCACTGTTGCTTGTTGATCAGTGTAGTTTTTTTTTAAATTTTATTTTCTAGTAATTTCTTTAAAGAGGGCGATTGTTGCTTTAGGAGCACACCTGCATCGGTTTGCTTTGACTCATATCAGCTACCTCAAAAAAAAAGAAAGAAAAAAAAATAACGCTGGCCACTTCATCCGTTGGAACCATCGCCCTTTAATAAGAGCCATTCTAAGGATCAGCCTGCTGGACGTTCGAGGACCTCATTATTACCAGCCAAATATCTAACCGTCAGCTATCTCATTATCGGGGAACAATCCAAAGACAATGGTGCACTGTGCGGGGTGCGAGAGGCCTATTCTCGATAGGTTTCTATTAAACGTCCTGGACAGAGCTTGGCATGTGAAATGTGTTCAGTGCTGCGAATGTAAATGCAATTTAACAGAAAAATGCTTTTCACGAGAGGGAAAGCTCTACTGCAAAAACGACTTCTTTCGGTAAGTGCAATTTTTAAGGCACCGTCATTCTTGCCTTGTTATATTCTTAATATGTTTAAACTTCGAATTTGTTTTACATTATCCGGCTAATTCAATTTATTGGGACATTATTTAGTGAGGGTAACAGTACTTAGTTCAAACAGGAGGACTGTTGGCTAACTTTAATATCTATGGACATTGGCCCGAAGAAATTGTGACCTGAAAAAATAGAGCATCAATCCTTGGAATAACTTTTATTGCTTTGCGATTTGGTAAAATAACTGAATTGCATGAACATAAAAGATTCAGACACTTTCGGTCAGCCCTGTCCAGCAACTTTGCTGGCCTGAAATACGGAAAATGTGTATTTAGCAGGAGGAAACACGACGGGGGTTTGCACGTTTCTATTGCTGAGGCAAATTAAAGCAAAGATCAATAACTACGAATCCTAGAGGAAATCCATTTGCTCTGTCTACCTCCTCGGTGTTTTTACTTTATTGTGACTTATGTGATAAGCGGTTTTGAATAACAAAGTGAAAGGGAAACCCTAGACAAAGGGTTTTATGGGCAAAAACCTTTGTCAGCAATCACCTAAACGGACTGCACAGATACCTGCACAAATGCAATTCCCCATGCTACGAGCTAAACCCGTAACAAAATGTACAGAGTGAGTCTGATAGGAGATATATCACATGCATGTAGGGTAGTGGTTTTCTCTTGCTTTCTGAGCAAGTTATCCTTATCTAACTTTTCATTGTTCACAATAACTTTCATTTACAACCATGTATAGTGTTGTTTCTCTTTTTGAATCAATAACCCTTACTTGCTTTACCATCCAAAGTAAAGTTTCAACATTTTAAATTATATTACCTCTTCCCTCCATCATGGTATGTTTCAAGTTACAGATGCAAATGTGACAGCAAAGTATCCGTTACCTATTGCTTATATACCGGAACCATTGATTGAGCTAGCCACCTCCTCAGTTATTATTAATGAATGGTTTAATGTCAAGTTTGGAGACCGTTCTAATCAGGCTCTCCTGAAATCTCCTTCCTCCTCCGGGATCATAACGCCGTCATCACTTCAATCTGCCGTCACCTGTAAATGACGTAACGTTTATTAATCCAATGATTTTTTTTTTACATCCAACATGGATAAGAGATTCTTTTTAAAATTTAGTTCTCAGCAGAGAATTTTATTTTATACGCAGCAATAGTTACGAGAACATTTTTAAATCAATTGCCGCCCTTGCTGCCTTTTTAAGGTCCTTTTCTGGAATATATTGGTTAGCCCTCCCCCCCCTGTTTAAAAAAAAACAGGTAAACTTCGGTAAAGTACTTTGTGCTCACCTGTTCTACGATTTCGTTAAGCGCCATCTTAGTCAAGAAGTGCACTGAAATTGAACCATGTACCGAAATGTCTTTAATATGAAAGCTTAAAATGCCTTGATGGTCAGCAAACTTTCTAATAAGGCTGAATCAGTGTCCAACAGCATACGCGGTCGGCGATGCCTACAAATAAACTAAACAGCTTTCATCTTCTGAAATCTATGATCATGGCTATACTTTTTATCGATAATTAAAACTTATTTCATTTGACCCCAGGAGCGTTTATGTCCGCTCCGGTGTTTTGAATCGAAATGCAGCCTAAACATTTAAGTATCAACCCAGTTGATGCAAACAATAATTGAAGTCCCGGTGCTTTGTGAGGAACAGGCAGTTTAAAAATGAATGTCAATCTGGTTCAATGTAAGGCATTCTCCACAACATTCTGGACACTCCTGGTCAGTTTGCTGCTGCTACAGATCTCTCCTTTGCACAGATTTTCAATCGTTTTGCTAAAAAATAAATAAATTAACAGCCCAGCGTGCAATCTGTTCCAGGCCGATGTGTCAGCTCCGATGGTGTGTGCGGACCTGTATCATTTTTGGTGGGGTTTTTTTTTTGTGTTTCCGTTTGTGGGCTGGTAGACACAGGCGGGCAACATAAGTGAAAGATTAACATTGATCCGCCCCGTATAAATGCGTACCAGTGTCTGCGCGTTGCTGTTCTAATCGGTTGGGATTAAGTAGTTAACTGTACTGAATGAAATTGAACATTTCTTTGACCTTTCTCTCTCTCTCTCTCTCTCTTGGGTGGTGCGTTTCAGTCGTTTTGGTACCAAGTGTGCCGGCTGCTATCAGGGTATCTCCCCGAGCGATCTGGTGAGGAGAGCGAGGAGCAAAGTCTTTCATCTGAACTGTTTCACTTGTATGATATGCAACAAACAACTTTCCACCGGAGAAGAGCTCTATATCATAGACGAAAACAAATTTGTTTGCAAGGATGATTTTTTAAACAGCAATAATTCGAGGGAAAACGGCTCACTGTCAGGTAAAGCCAAACACATGTGTATGTATCTGCTGGGTGGGAATCTGGGCGACTGTAGGAGCCCAGTGAAGAGTTTAATCCTTAAGGATTATTGTAGCAGGAAGCTGTAGCGTTACCCTAACCACGCCGCACGTGTTTTACACAATTAAAATAGCAGAAACAGCGCTGATGGGCCAACATAAAACCAAGAGGAAAGTACCCGGAATTGGGGTTGATTACAAAAGCGAGTATGACGGGCACCTCGCTCAGCCCCATTTTAACAATTATTGACGGTTAATTCCATTCGATTCTTTATTAAACCCCATGTGCCATTTTACGTGTCGTGGCGAGCAAGCCGCATAAGGCGGGTATCGGTGGAGGGTCTCGGCGACCCCCTTTCCTCTGTGTCCCCTCTGTCATTTTATTCGGGTTTAAGCGTCTTGTCAACTTTCTCTCGCGTTTTCCCCATTTTCGTTTCAATGTGCGAATGATTCGTTCAGGAAGAGAATATTTAGAGCGCCCATAATTGTATCGTTTAAACTTAGTGTGTTTGGGAAATCTCCTGTTTTAGTTCGTAAAAAAAAAAGAAAAATCCGTAATCCGGCGACCCAACGGGACTATATATCAATTACTGATACAACTCTCAGCAATTATCATCGTCTTACCCCGCGTTATTTATGTGGTGTGAACTCATACATCATTCCATTTCATTTTGTGTGTTGTACAGTAACGGCATGTAGTGATCAAAGTTTATCACCGGATTCTCAAGATCATTTACAAGATGACACAAAAGACTCAGAAAGCGCCAATATTTCAGATAAGGAGACTGCCATTAACGAGAACGAGGAACAGAACCTGGGAGCCAAGCGCCGGGGTCCCCGCACAACCATCAAAGCAAAACAGCTGGAAACTCTCAAGGCGGCATTTGCAGCGACTCCTAAACCCACCAGGCACATCCGAGAGCAACTAGCTCAGGAAACCGGGCTAAACATGAGGGTTATCCAGGTAAGGGAGACATTTGGAGAACGAGCCGCTCTCAATAGGAAAAAAGAATAAATAGAGGCCGGGGTAAGGGCGGTGACTGAGGCGCAGGACAAAACAGGCAGGGAAATCCTGATTCGGGATTACACGGGCGATAAGTGCTTCAGGAAACCCAGGCTAAAGATGGTCCTTGAAACGAGATTGAATGAAGAATTTAACTCGGGGGAAGCAGACTGAGTGTGAGAGTGGGGTAGGGGGTGTGGTAGTAAAAACGGTTCAGTGACGGGCACCGTTAATTGATACCAATGAGCCGGGGATAAATCCACACAGCGCATTATCAGATGGATTATCGAAATGGCCAAACCTCAGTGGGGGGAAAGTTTTTAAAGAGGGGTAAATAATCAAAAGTGTATAGCCGCAAGAAGCAAAGCTAAACAATCCATTTTAATCAGGTCAAATGTGAGAGTGATGAACACAGGAAACCGAGAGAGCCCCAAAAGACTGCGCCCAGGAGGTCAAGCCGTGTCCAGGCAAATCTAAATGAGAGACAATAAAGCAGGTCAAATGTAGCAATTATATAGTCAGAGAGGCACGAACCACCGTCAACCCTGAAACAAGTGTACAAGAGAATAGCTGCACTAGGAAATTTGGCTGACCACCAGGAGACGGGTTAAACTATCCCTGCTCAGGGAACCAACCCGAAGCATAAACAGCTCAGAAAAGCGGACGGGAATAGCCGGGTGCAACGGTAGGGGCAGCTGATAAAAACCGACCTGCCGAATTAAATCGCCATTTGTGTGAGTTTAAAAGATCACGCTAAACATGATACGCCCGCTCCCTCCAGTTGTCGATTAATTATTCCCCAGCCGGGAAGCGACTAAGGTAGAAAAGAGGGATTAAAGGCTGGTTCAAGGCGCCAGTAACAACCACATTGCAACGAGGGAAGCATGTTACACACTTATTCGAATCGTGGAACAAATAAAACGGAACCGAGAACCCCGAAGTGGGTTCCGGAAGGGCAAGGCAGTTATTGTAGCTGACCCAGGTTAGATAGAGAACGCACCAGCCCCAGGTCAGGGATAACGATTACTTACAGTCTTGCAGAGCAACTGGAATTAGCTTCAACAAACCTCCATCTGTCAACAAAGCAAATTGTATTCTTGAAATATTTTTATTCAATTTGCGGCAGTTCTGTGCTAACTGATTTTTTAAGCGCCACTTAACTTCCCTCACTGCAACTTTATTAATAAACCTCTGACTTTATCCCAGTAAGAAACTTCAGAATTAAACTGTTATTTAATGCCTGCATTATCTTGTTGACGAGTGTTTTAAAAGGTAAATGGGCCAAGAACCTTAAGAATCACTTTGTTTAAAATGTAATTTTTTTCCCCAAAATATAGCAGTTGAAGAATTATTCCACCACACAGTAGGTCTACTCTGCATTTGAATACCTAAAAAGAAGTTGAGTTTTAAATTAATTTTAAAATATTGTAGCTACATAACTACTAACCTAAAGATCTGGAATCAAGGGGAAATCGTTGAAATGCTTTGCATGGCTGTTGTAAATTTGGTTTCTCCTCTAATTCTGGAGCGGCCTTCTGAGTTTCCTTCAGCTTATGAAAGAGGAAGATGTAAATATTGGCATTCTGTGTTTCAAGACTGGTTTGAGATTAATGTTTGCAGTCTAAGAATAAATGGAAGCCTTTTCTAAAGATGTATTGCAGGTTTACCTTAGTTCTGAAGTATGGGACTGGAAGGGTATTGTTTGAGTTGCATGTATGGTTTAATATTAACTCAGGATTGTCGAAATAAAAGGAATCTTGTGGCTGCTTTGTGCCCCAGGTCTGGTTCCAGAACAGGAGGTCTAAAGAGAGGCGGATGAAGCAGCTGAGTGCTTTAGGGGCTCGTAGACACGCGTTTTTCCGCAGCCCCAGACGGATGAGACCCCTGGGAGATCGCCTCGACGGGGCTGACATGATGGGAAACGGCCCTTTCAATTACTACGGGGGTAAGTCCCAATTCATTTCTGTTAAATACTCCCCAGGATGTGCTTAAAAACTGATTACTTATTTAATGAGAAGGACGCTGCAAATTCAGTTTTACAATCTTGTATTGACGGACAATTGAAATACTGTATGAAGTTAGCCATTTATTGATTTATTATTGACTTATTCAATCACTGATTACACGAAGAGACTCTCCGTGCTATTTTAAGGCTAAAGTATCTCTTTTCCCTCAACGATCTACTTGTCAATGTCAGATCAGTTTCATATGCGGAATCAACCAGGCAGTGTTTCCCGCGTGCATGAACCGACTGAGAAACAGGGACCCCCAGTAAATAGCCTCTAGACTAGATGGCCCGCCTAAGATAACTACAGGAATATACAAAATGAATTAAAATAATACAACATGCGCGCATTTCCGTCCATATTTAAAAAAAAACAGAATGACAATGATGTATTGCCATAGGGTTGTGCTTACTACTGACATCTACACTGGGTTCTTAAACAAAGATAAGAAGCTTAAATGTGTTCAGTCTTCCTATAAAAAACTAACCAACATTGCTTACAACAATGGATTTTATTTTCCGTTTTGGAGTTGAACAGAATAGAAGTAAAGCAAGGTTGCCTTCCCAAATCGACAATGCCTTAAAGTTAAGGATCCTTGTTTTTTGGCTAGGCTCCACATTGAGTAAGCTTTACTTGATTATATTGCTAGAGATTGAGTATTCAAAATCTATCTGTTTTAACTTCCCAATATAAACACCTCGCTTTCTGTGTAACATGAACACTGCAATGTGAAACAAGTTCTTCCGTTTTATTTATTTATAATATGTTTACCTTATACAACTGCAAACGTTGTCATTACAATTCAGGCTAGGACGCAGTTAGAATAGGGCCTGGAATTGTTTAGTTTTTAATCTGGATGAATTTTGTCTTCTAATTTACACAACTGGCTTAATTTTAAAAGAAAGGTTCGCTAGAATGATCGGTTCTAATTTTTATATAAATACCGAGATATCGAAAATATCTATTTGGTCCAATTCTCCTGTACAATCAACTGGAATAGCATTGGTGAACTTTTTTGGAACAAAGTTTCCATGTTTATGTTTAATGACAGGCTGGTTGGGGCTTCCAGTGGATTGTAAACAGCAGACTTGCTGTTATTTGATGGCGAGAACACAGGGAAGACAATAAGCACGCAGGAGGGGCTGGGGTTAATTAATATGGTGTGAATGTATAGCAGAAGTGGGAGGCTCTTAACAAAACCATAGCTCGAAACTTAAACTTCATTAACCCTGAAGTGCTAGAAGCCCTTTCCTCCCCACCCCCACCCCCTCAAGTAACCACTTTTGGATTTAAATCACAGCTTTGCACCTTTCCCATTCATTCCGAAAGGAGGTGTGCTGTACCCTTCACATGAAAAGGAAAATGACCGCGCTTCCTGTGTTTTTCATTAAATATGAGTCACAGCTAGAGTAAATTTAGCTTTAACTTCATTTGCACTGGGTCGTGCTGGCGGTTAATTGCTAATGCAGTATCAACCAAGTACCTTTAAAATAAAATAAAATAAAAAAACGAGAAGATATTTCACACATGGCGGTCAGCGTGTCAGCTGCCAGGCGTTTCCCCTTATTCGATCTTGCATTGAAATAGGGCACATTTAAAATTGGGCCGGAGATGACCGCATTTATTTCAGTTTTTTTCTGTTCGGCTATTGGACGATCTTAAAAGTGCCAGCATCATTTTCATCCCTATTTAGCCTACACTTAGTGGCCAGTTTTCGTGTGTATATTCTCCATTTCATTTACTTATGTAAATTAGCATGCATTCAGGCAGGCTCCTGGAACCAAGCGGACACTGAACACTGCAACCGCGCTTAAAATGTCAAAACGCGTTTTACAAGAACTGATCCAATGAATTTCAGAAAATCCTTCAAAACGAACCAACTGTACATTGAACACTCAACACCGATTTTTAAAAATAGGGACCCTAATAAGATTTTGTGGTATAAAACATGTTGGTACATAAACCATTGCTTTTTTGATGCTCGGATGTTTAAATAATGCCCATTTGGGAGTATTTTACATGAATACCTGTGGAGCATTTAGGCAGCGGGCTATTTTCCGAACATTTTATTGAATTTGGTAACTAACAAATGCGAGCGCATGACTTAAACCTGGGCTCCCGAATAATAAACTATCTTACAAGATCCTTCCAACTACAATTGCCGTGATGGCAGGTTGCTATTTGCCGAATACTCTACAATGACTAGTTGAATGGTGGTTTTGAGAGCGGTTGCGTTTGTGTAAAATGAGTGAGCATTATTCAAAAAGTGGGACCCTGCTGCGCCAGACCTTCTGTGTGATAGGGATTAATAACACAGAATAGTTTCCCAAGCGTATGTATGTTTGCAATCACATCTGCTTCATTTTTCACTTAAGAGATGGAATCTTGAGGGGGGGGGGTGGGAGAACAAGACATCAGTCTGATTTACAAATGGGACATAAATTAGAACAAAAACATTTGATTGTGTTTGCCTTGCACGTTGCGCGTCACACTGTGAATTCACAGAGTAATTCTGATCAAGGGAGTTTGGGATGGTAGAATGTAAGGGTCATTAACTAAAAGAGAAAATAATTCAGTGTGTCACAAAAAAAAATGTTCCGATTTTATTGTCCGTTACATGGCTCTGAAAGAATTTAATAAATGTTTGCTTTAGCTACCAAAAAATTAAAATTTCTAGAATTTTGCACATGTTTTTTTGTCTTAACCCCGTAGCAGAGATATTATCCAATCATAGGGCATATCATTGGACCAGAAAGGATCATTACCAGTTTATCGCGCCGCCCAATGTACAGCAACGCCGCTTTGTTTCACATTGCTACAGAACAGCATGGAGGCACCTGTGAAGGTTTAGTTTCTGGTTACAGACAGCAGATCAACTTGGATAGAATTATGAAGAATAACAATAAATGCAATAATTTGGAAAGGAATGCGCATGACTTTATGTTGACAGGTGAATCCATGGACCAAATTGTAACTGTGTGTATGTGTGTGTGTGTGTGTGTTGTGAGGAATGAAAGTTTCGAGTTTGGTGCCTTTAAAGGTCAATTAATGTTAAGGAGGTACCTGCTGTTTAATAGGTCCCCAAAGAGCAAAGGAGATGAAGTCACCGATTTCAATTCTAAAATATTCAGAGTGCAGGGCCAAATTAAATTCCAAATTGCATACTTTGTTACTGTGATTTGTTTTGCATATTTTAATGTGTAAGAATGATTGTGGTTTTGATTTGATTTCACATGGCTCGTGTTTTTTCCTTTGGACAACTAAATCTAGCCAGTCTGCTTGCAAAGTTTATTTATCCCTACTGTTATTTGTATTTAATTTTTTTTAAACTGCAATGTCTACATAACGATGGCTTGTATCTGTATTTAGTTGCTGTTTTTTTTCCCCTCCTTTTCCAGATTATCAGACTGAATATTATGGTCCTGGAAGCAATTATGATTTCTTTCCTCAAGGTCCCCCTTCGTCTCAAGCTCAGACTCCAGTGGATCTGGGTTTCGTGCCCTCCTCCGGGCCTGGGGCGACCCCACTCGGCGGACTCGAGCATCCACTGCCCGGCCATCACCCGAGCAACCTGCCGGGACCAGGCGACAGCCAGAGGTTCACCGACATGATCTCTCACTCTCACGGGGACTCTCCGAGCCCAGAGCCGGGCTTAACAGGACCGTCCATGCACTCGATGGCGGCGGATGTGTTCGGGCCGGGTCCCAGTCCGTCTTTCTCCCTCACCAATGGGGGTTATACCAGTCACTTGTCACATCCGCCTCCGGAAATGAACGAGGCTGCCGTTTGGTAACGACTTCCGATTTAGTGGAAATTGCCGAAACTAACGTCAAGGGACAATATTGACAATTGAGTCCCCCCCCACCACCTCCTCTCTCTCTCTCTCTCTGCTCCATCCCAACCCCAAAGACAATGCGTTGCCCGGACAGCAAGAACAAGGCGAGATCTTCAAAACTCGCTGCACAGATTCTAAAATCATAATTTAAAACAAAAAACTTCAATCAAGGTGAAAGTTTGAACGAGCTAACACAACAACAAAGTTTTAACCTGGGCGACAAAAGCTGGGTTCCTAAAACCCAAAAGGAACACATTTCAGAATGACCTCGAAAAGACAAAAGCGTTTGGGAGCCCTCAAGACTTCAACGCGCGAACTACTCTACCTACAAAAAGCTGAACAACAAAAAAAGCTCATGAATGAACTGAAAGAGTCTACTGTTTACGTATTATATTTAATTCAGGACTTTAATGTTTTAGAAAACATTTTAGAACCTCTTGATCTGAATTGAAGAAACGGGCATCAAGTAACCAAACTTTTTTTTTTGTTTCCAAAAAAAATGTACAAAAGGTTTGTTGGAGTTGTGGTTCACAGCTCCAGTTTGTACAAAGTGTTTTTTTTTTGCGTATGTTTACAAAAGTGGAAAACAAACTAGAAAGGTGCCAAATAGATAAGTCATAGCACAATTACTGTAGGTGCACTGCACCATCCACTGGAGAAAGTGTTCAGAAAGAGAGTGTTAAAAATATACTTTCTGCTAATTTTTAGCTCTCTCATAGGAATCATTCATATTGTTAATAATGCCCATATAGATTCATACAGGATTTTATTTTTGTGTCTTACAGAAACAAAAGGTCAAATATTTAAACAATTTTACTACATGGTCAAATATGCAGTCGATAGCTGCTACTTTTTGCTTTATACAGTATAGAATTCCTCATGATATCATTTTTGTCATAATAGGCCTAAGCTTCTGTGACCTCCATTGCATATTAGACCATTCACTGTATAAATGAAAAACATGTTGAATAAATTTGTGACTTTTTAATAAAAAATTGATGTTTTAATGTCTTTAAATGTATGCTTTGTTTATGAACAAGGTATGGTGGCAGAATTAACTGGAAGTTTCTTGCTCACTTTTGCTTTCACTTATCCTTCCATTAAATGTAAACTGTTGCACCAGAAGCACTATCTGTTTAAGACTCCCGACATTTATAAATTAACTACTCCAAATTATATTTTAATAACTTTAAAGCTTACATAACTTTGATTTCTTTACATTGAAATTGATGACCACTGCTCTTTCCAAATAATTAGTTTAATTGTGTTAACTAACAGTTAAAGAGAAAATATAGAACTTCAGATAAGATCTATTTCCTGTGTACTCGACGTTCATTTGAATACATGTGAGTTGAACTTTATCACAGTTTAGTTTACTTGGTGATAAACATTTTAATATCAGCCTTGCAATTACATCAAGTTGAAAGTAATTGAATCACATCGTATAAGTGCCCGCATACAGTTAAGCAACACGTCACAACATTTTAAAGAAATAATTTTTAACCTTTATTTCTTTTTATTATCAGTAATAATGCTTGACATTACTTTTACAGTTAATTGCAATTACTTACATAAAATAATTGGCTTAAACCAATTTTAGTGATTTATCAATAAGCCATTTCAGATGAATAGTAAAACTTCTGCTTTGAGAAAAAGTAATTCCTCAGAAATTCTTTTTGTTTTTGTTGGAGAGCGAACACAATTGTGACTGGAAGACCAGCACATTTCTATATATCATAGAGTCATAGAGTTATACAGTGCAGAAACAGGCCTAATCACTTAAAATAATTTATGTAAGTGGTACCCACAATATATAAGAGAGATGTTAAGCCCTTGTACGCAACATCATACATGTAGCTTGAATGTAACACCTAAATTGTCTTCCAAAGATGTCATCGTCATTTGTTTTCTGTATTTTTTAAAACCATTGAAGTATATGTTAAATGTCATCCTTTCAGATAATACCAGCAGAATGATTTTATATATAAGTAGAGTTAGAAACTGATTTAGGAAATATGCAAATGCACAGCATACTCCTTAAAGTGTGATATTACTAATCCACTTGCCTCCCAAATTTGAACTGTTGCATTTTTAACTTTGTCACAGAAATGTGATTCCAAGGTATTAAGGAACACCAGTTTGAAATAGCTCTTAGCTGTAATATAAATCAACAGCATAGTAGGTAAGACATTCAGTAATAACCCCATAGGGGTCCAGTCAATTTTGGATGCCATATTCCACTACTGTAGTTTATTGTAATTGTTTCATATACTTGAATGGCAAAGTGTTCTTCAACCCTCCAATACAATTTTGACACAAGTGAATTTCTTATTTCCTGATGAGAGGTTTCACATCAATAGAACAAACTACACATATTACTTTTGCTTCTGTGTATCCTAAGTATTCTATACATTTTAACAGAATTCCTTTGTATTTTGCACATCTTCCAATCATTCAACTTAAGGTCTATTAGAAGCTGAATTTATATTTTCTGTGAGTCCAATATAACTATATTATTACATTTAAAACAACTTTATTAAACAACATACATTCTTTAATGATTTAATCCAATTGGTTAATAAATTCAAGTGTGTTAAAATAATTAAATGTAAAGTTGAAAGATACCACAATAGATTTTGAAACATTTGTTCACTGGTTACAAATATTTTAATATCTTAATCATAATATCAAGATTAGAACAATATATTTGATGTTATGATGCAGGATAATGAGAAACAAATACAATGCTTGTTTCATTTTCACTACATGCATCACATGTATGTATTAAAATGTGTTAATATTTTCACTAACAATTCTAATGTACTTCCACAGTTATTGAATATTAATAAAGCCTCCTTGGTTGTCAATTGACCAAAGTTCTCAACAACAGGAAAACTTAAAACCATGACCAGCCAGAGTGGAAAAATCGGAGCTAAATTATTGCCTGTCAATTTTATTTGGACCCTAAACAGATTTAGGATGCTGTACTGTCCAGGAATAAGAGTCTGTTCAATATGTTAAGACTCTCCTTCAGGGACAATAGAATTCGAAAAATGGAATATCCTGCAAAACCCTTTTAACACTATCATCATAATTATTTACTTTCTACATTCAGGAAAATAGAAGAAAAATCTCTATTTCCAAAAAAAGATTATTGCCATAAGGAGCATCATGAACAAGCAGAATATTGTAAACAGGTGGAAGGTGACCATCCCTGTGCCTGTGTGTCTGTGAGAGGGGGGGGAGGTAAACGGAACCGGAAGTCCGCTTTGTCATCGGAAGTACGTCATCCTGAATAAGCTCCATTCGAGCTGAAGGCAAGATGGCGGCGTCCATCTCCCAGCAGCTGGAGGATTTGTTAAACCCTTTGCCCACTTTTAAAGACCCGGAGGACGAGCAGGATGAAGGTAACTAGGCCCCCGGAGGAAGCGCGTTCAGTTCTCGGCCCGGGGAGGGGGCGGGATTGCCGCCGACCCTAATGAATAAACGTTTTAGGAGCCGCATGTGAGAGCCTGGCGGCGGTTGCTATGAGCGAGCGCTCAGGGTCTGACCTCGGGCCCCCCGGGGGTTAACAGCGCGCTTTACAATGCAGCGCACAGGTGGATGCTCGCGCCGCGAAAGGAGGATCGCAGCCCGTTCGGCTCTGAGTTCTTTGGTCCTGTCGGGTTGAAGTGCAGGTGATTGATTTTATTGCCCGGGTCCTTCCTGCTGAAAGTTTTTGAGCCGTTTAAACAGTGGACAGAGTTTGCGGGCCTGGGTCAGTCCGAGACCTGCCGTCAGCCACGGGGTGAGGAAGGGCCACTCCTCCCGCTCCAGGCAGCATTTACAGTGCGGCTGTTTGATCTGTCCGTGCACCGCAGCGGGAATTCCGCACGAGTCTCACTCATGATGTGGAGGGGGGGCAGATAACAGGCGTGGGCACCACTTTCTCCCAATAGTTAGAACATTACCATCAGGGTTCTGGTCTTTGTCAGTGTTTTATGACCCCCCCACCCCACCCCACCCCACCCCACATGAGTGTCCTCCCATCCTACTTCATTAAGAACAATTTGGATTTATATAGTGCCTTTTGAGGTGGATTTTAAAAAGTCCCAAAGCGCTTCATAGGAACGTTGTCAAACAAAGTTCGACGCTGAGCCACATAAAGAGGCATTGAATAAGCCCTGAAGCGGATGGGCTTTCAAAACATTTAAATTGAGTTTAAATGGCTTTAGTTGTCCGAGTGCTTTGTAATGTAACAACAGTTGCAAGTAGAATATCTTCACCCAGCTCACCTGTCTGCTTCATCTAATACACATAAATCCAAAACAAAAACAGAATTACCTGGAAAAACTCAGCAAGTCTGGCAGCATCGGCGGAGAAGAAATCAGTTAACGTTTCGAGCCTTCATGGCCCTTCGGCAGAACTGGAGCATAGTTAGAATCTAACTATTTCTAACTATATTTCTAACTATGCTCCAGTTCTGCCGAAGGGCCATGAAGGCTCGAAACGTTAACTGATTTCTTCTCCGCCGATGCTGCCAGACTTGCTGAGTTTTTCCAGGTAATTCTGTTTTTGTTTTGGATTTCCAGCATCCACAGTAGCTTTTAGCTTTTTGTTTTTATACACATAAATCCAAGTTTGCCCCCCCCCACAATCGATTTACTTTCTGTGGCACCAAACCAAAGTGGTGTGACAACACAGTTTCCAGGCAATCTCTCTTTGTTCTGGAAGCACAGTGCTACTTTTAACATTGCTGTGAAGGTAAAATTACATTACTGTGCAGCTCTCCCTTTCTCTTGCAGCTCCGACACAGTATTCATTGTTTGCTTAAGTGTTAACCTTGGTTCAATATGAACATCCAGCAATGACAGACACGAAAAAAAAATCCTTGTGCATGAGAATACAGACACTTTCCACACCACCTGAAAGCCATGTAATCGCTTAGGATCAGCAGAAAAAAATCACAGGCCAATTAGAGGAAAAAGTATGGAAAATACCCTTCAGATAATCGAAAACTGTTATAGCCCTTGTGCACTTGAGATTGTGACCCCCTGATCCTCCCTAGCCTGTTTAGTTAAAATAAACTGTAAACCTAAGCGCAATCTATTTCCCTCATTATCTTTTAAATGTAGATCAAATTGCCTCTAAATCTTTTTTTTAAGTGTAACACTCCAGATGTTTGAGCCTTACATGGTAGCTAAAATACTTTAAACTGGGTGTTAATCTAAGGGTGCTTGTGTACACCCTTTCCAAAACTTCAAAATCACTCGCCATGTGAGGAAAACAAAATTGAATGTTTTTTTTTATATTTTATATTTTAGCAAAATTGTATGCCTTTCCTTGCAGTCAATTGTTCTATAAATGCATCCTGTTTGCTCCAGCTATCACTTTACAGCGTTGTTTATGAATCTTTCAGATGCATGCATTAGAGTTTGTTTGTTCAGCATTCAACCTACCCACCTTCATAAGACTATACTTCTCTAAGTTTTGCAACATTTGCCAATCATAAGCTTAATTTTCCAGCAGATCAATGATGGCCTTCTTTCCCCTGAGTTCAAACCCCCATGTGAGTGTACTTGCGTACTTAAACTAGGTCTGGCATTTCAGTCCTGCATTATTGGAGGTTTTTTTTTATACACTCATGGGATCTGGGCGTCAAGCTAGGCCAACATTTATTGCCCATCCCTAATTGCCTTTAAGATGGTGGTGGCGAGCTGCCTTCTTGAACTGCTGCAGTCCATGTGGTGTAGGTACACCCACAGTGCTGTTAGGAAGGGAGTTCCAGGATTTTGACCCAGCAACAGTGAAGGACCGGCGATATATTTTCAAGTAAGGATGGTGAGTGACTTGGAGAGGAACTTCCAGGCGGTGGTGTTCCCATCTATCTGCTGCCCTTGCCCTTCTAGATGGTAGTGGTCATGGGTTTGGAAGGTGCTGTCTAAGGAGCTTTGGTGAATTCCTGCAGTGCATCTTGTAGATGGCACACACTGCTGTTACTGTGCATCGGTGATGGAGGAAGTGCATATTTGTGGATGTGGTGCCAATCAAGCAGGCTCATTTGTCCTGGATGGTGTCAAGCTTCTTGAGTGTTGTGGGAGCTGCACTCATCCAGGCAAGTGGGGACTATTTCATCACACTCCTGACTTGTGCCTTGTAAATGGTGGACAGGCTTTGGGTGTCAGGAGGTTAGTTATTTGCCGCAGGATTCCTAGCCCCTGACCTGCTCTTGTAGCCACAGTATTTATATGGCTAGTCCAGTTCAGTTTCTGGTCAGTAGTAACTCCCACGATGTTGATAATGGGGGATTCAGCGATGGTAATGCCATTGAATGTTAGATTCTCTCTTGTGTGAGTTGGTCATTGCCTGACACTTATGTTGTGTGAATGTTACTTGCCATTTGTCAACCCAAGCCTAGATATTGTCCAGGTCTTGCTTTTGGACATGCACTGCTTCAGTATCTGAGGTGTCACGAATGATGCTGAACATTGTGCAATCATCAGTGAACATCCCACTTCTGACCTTATGATGCAAGGAAGGTCATTGATGAAGCAGCTGAAGATGGTTGGGCTGAGGACACTACCCTGAGGAACTCCTGCAGTGATGTCCTGGAACTGGGATGATTGATCTTCAACACCCACAAGCATTTTTCTTTGTGCTAGGTATGACTCCAACCGGTGTAGAGTTTTCCCCCTGATTCCCATTGACTGCAGTTTTGCTAGGGCTCTTTGATGCCATACTTGGTCAAATGCTGCCTTGATGTCAAGGCCAGTCACTCTCACCTCACCTTTGGAGTTCAGCTCATTTGTCCATGTTTGAACCAAGGCTGTAATGAGGTCAGGAGTTGATTGACCTTGACAGAACCCAAACTGAGTGTCAATGAGCAGGTTATTGCTAAGCAAATGCTGCTTGATAGGGCTGTTAATGATCCCTTCAATCAGTTTAATGATGATGTAGAGTAGACTGATGTGGTAATTGGCTGCTTTTTATGTACAGGACATACCTGGGTAGATGCCACTGTTTTGGCTGTACTGCAACAACTTGGCTGGGGGGCACAGCAAGCTCTGGAGCACAAGGCTTCAGTACTATTGCTGGAATATTGACAGGGTCCATAGCCTTTGCAGAATCCAGTACCTGCAGCCATTTCTTGACATGACATGGATGAATTAAATTGGCTGAAAACTGGCATCTGTGATGCTGGGGACCTCCAGAGGAGGCTGAAAAGGATCAAACACTCAGCATCTTTGGCTGAAGATTGTTGCAAATGCTTCAGCCTTATCTTTTGCACTGATGTGCTGGCCTCCTCCATCATTGAGGATGGGGATATTTGTGGAGCTGCCGTCTCCAGTGAGCTGTTTACTTGTCATCCACCATTCAGGACTGCAAAGCTTAGACCCGATCCATTGGTTGTGGAATCGCTTCGCTCTGTCTATCACTTGCTGCTCATGCTGTTATGCACGCAAGTAGCCCTGTGATGTAGCTTCACCAGGTTGACACTGTTGCGACTGGGATGGGAGGAGTGCACAGTTGATCTAGCCCCACTACTTCATAGGTCGTGCCATTAGTTTAAAAGTTGAATTTATTCACCAAAATGGCCAATTGTTTACCTTCACTACTGGTATTCAGAATAAAAAGGACTTTAACCAGGCTTCTCTCAGTAAACAACAATCTTATTGGTTTTATGATAGACTGGTCTTGTCAAATAGAAAGGCAAAACTTACCCACATATAGTATTTGAGTACGAAATTATATTAATTACTCTTTTGAGATACTGTAAGTCTGTCTCTCTCTCACACACGCACACATAATTAAATAAAAAATAGAAATGGAGGAATCTGCCAAAGGTTAAAAGTCAGTGGTTCAAAGGCAAAGGATAGATGGTGAAGCCCTTGAAATGGTGCCCGGGTTGTACGGTTGGTGTCTCAGCATTGATCCACGAAACAATCAACGACTCTGGCACTGCTTTTCAAGCGGGCTTGAGACCACTCGCAGGTTCTCTATCCAAGCGCATAGCAACTTAGGAGCAGCTTGCATTCACTTCTGGCTGTGGACTGGCTCTGAACTGCAAAAAAGGCTGCTGTCCTTCTCATGCAGTTGGCCCTTCTCTTCTCAAAGCAAAACCAAAACCCACTTTTTAAAAATACTGTTACAGGTATGGTTTTTTCCAGAGCCATAATACTCATGTGACCCTTTTTTGCACACAATTCACCAGGGTCAAGAAGTTTACAGTTTTTTCAACTGCTTAATTATCCTTTCTTGTAAAATGCCTTTTCCAGGATAGCAATCAGAGCCCTGCATTAACTCTTTAAGGAACAGTCTTTTAAAACACATTCTTCCAGAATACCCTTGGTCCTTGAAGATGAACTATTTTCTGTGATTAAAGTGTTCATGACCGACACCTAATTTTTAGGAATGTCAGGTGCTGCTCCTGGCACGCCCTCCTGCACCTTTCTTTGAACCAGGGTTGATCCGCTGGCTTGATGGTAACAGTACAGTGGGAAATATGCCGGGCCATGTGGTTACAGCTTATGGTTGAGTGCAATTCTGCTGCTGCTGATGGCCCAGAATGCTTCATGGTAGCCCAGTCTTGAGTTGCTAGATCTGTTCGAAATCTATCTCATTTAGCACGGTGGTAGTGCCACACAATACGATGGAGGGTATCCTCAATGCGAAAACGGGACTTTGTCTCCACAAGGTCATTCCTGCCGCTACTGTAGTGGACAGATGCATCTGCGGCAGGCAGGTTGGTGAGGATGAGGTCAAGTATGTTTTTCCCTCTTGTTGGTTCCCTGACCTCCTGCCGCAAACCCAGTTTAGCAGCTATATCCTTTAGGACTCTGCCAGCTTGGCCTGTAGTGGCGCTACCGAGCCACTCTTGGTGACGGACATTGAAGTCCCCCACCCAGAGTACATACTGCACCCTTGCCATCCTCCAAGTGGTGTTCAACATGGAGGAGCACCGATTCATCAGCTAAGGGGGTCGGTACTGGTAATTGGCAGGAGGTTTTCTTGCCCGTGTTTGACCTGGTGCCATGAGACTTCATGGAGTCTGGAGTCGATGTTGAGGACTCCCAGGGCAATTCCCGCCTGACTGTATACCACTGTGCCACCACCTCTGCTGGGTCTGTCCTGCCGGTGGGACAGGACATACCCGGGGATGGTGATGGTGGTGTCTGGAACATTGTTATACTCACGGAATCATACCTTAAAGATAATGTCAGGCTGTTGCTTGACTGGCCTGTGAGACAGCTCTCCCAATTTTGGCACAAGCCCCAGATGTTAGGAAGAAGCAGGGTCAACAGGGCTGAGTTTGCCATAGTCGTTTCCAATGCTGAGTGGTCCGCCCAGTTTCATTCCTCCTTGACTTTGTAGCAGTTTGATACAGCTGAGTGGCTTGCTGGGCCGCTTCAGAGGGCGTTTAAGAGTCGACCACATTGCTGTGAATCTAGAGTCTGATGTAGGAAGATGTCATGATGGCAGATTTCCTTCCCTAAAGGGCATTAGTGGACCAGAAGGTTTTTACGGCAATTGACAATGGTTTCATGGTCATCATTTAATTTTAATTCCAGATTTTTTTTTTAATCAATTGAATTCAAATTCCACCATCTCGCCATGGTGAAATTCAAACTCAGGATAGCTGGCTTACTAGTCCAGTGACAATACCACTACACCTCCGATACTAGTATTTCGAGTTAGACATTAAACCAAGACCATCTCTTAGCTCACGTGAATATAAAAACGCCCATCACATTTTTCAAAGAAGAGTATGGGAATTTTCTTCGTGTCTAACATTTACCCTTCAACCAACATAACCAAACAGGTTAATTGGTCATTATTCTCAGTGCTGCTTGTAGAGCCTTGCTGTGCACAAATTGGTTGCTGCTTTTGCAGTTGTAACAGCACTGACTATACATCCAATAAAAATATTGGTGGGAAAGTATTTTGGGACATCCTGAGGGTGTTAACGATTCTATATAAATATTTCCTTTCCCTTCGTGTCACCTAAATTCTGTTGCCCGTGTCCTTACTCTCTCTAAGTCTTATTCACCCATCATCCCCTGTGCTAGCTAATCTACATTGGCTTCCGGTCAAAAAAACCTTTAATTCTTATCCTGATTTACTGGTTCCTCCAGCCCCACAACCCTCCGACATATCTGCACTCTATTTCTGGCCTCCTTAGCATCCCCGATTTTAATTGCTCATCATTAATGGTCATGCCTTAAGGTTGTGGAATTCCCTTTCTACACCTCTCTGGGCCTCTCTCTTTCTCTGTCTCCACCTTTAAGACCCTCCTTAAAATCTACTTCTTTCACCAAGCTTTTGGCCATCTGCCCTAATATATGGCTCAGTAATTCTGCTGTGATGTATCTAGAGACGTCTAATTACATTAATGCTGCTATATATTTACAAGTTGTGTCATCCGTGGCTCAGCGGGTAGCACTCTCACCTTAGAGTCATAAGGTACTGGGTTCAAGTCCCACTCTGCAACTCGAGCACTAAAACCTGGGCAGTACTGAGGAAGTGCTGCATTATCAAAGGTGCTGTCTTTTGGATGATGTCATAGAGTAATAGAATGATTACAGCACAGAAAGAGGCCATTCAACCCATTGTGTCTGTGCTGTCTCTCTGAAAGAGCAATTCACTTTGTGTCACTCCCCTGCCTTCTTCCTGTAGCCCTGCACATTATTCCTTTTCAGATAATAATCCAATTCTCTCTTCAATGCCTTGATTGAACCTGCATCCAGCACACTCTTAGGCAGTGCATTCCAGATGCTAACAACTCGCTGCGTAGAAAAAGTTTTTCCACGTGTCGCTATTGCTTCTTACGCCAATTACCTTAAATCTGTGCTCTCTGGTTCTCAATCCTTCCACCATGGGAACAGATTTTCCCTATCAACTCTGTCCAGATTCCTCTCAATCCTGAACGCTCCCATCAAATCTCCTATCAACCTTCTCTTCTCCCAGGAGAACGGCCAAGCTTCTCTAATCCATCCATACAACTGAAGTTCCTCATTCCTGGAACTACTCTCGTGAATCTTTTCTGCATTCTCTCTAATGTCTTCACATCTTTCCTAAAGAGTGTTGCCTAGAACTGGATACATTATTCCATTTGAGGTTAAACCAGTTTCACAGAGTTTCATCACCGCTTCCTTACTTTTGTACTCTATTCCCCTATTTATAAAGTCCAGGATCTCATATGCTTCATTAACTACTTTCTCAACCTGCTCTGCCGCCTTCAGTGATTTCTGCAGATATACCCCAGGTCCCTCCGCTCCTGGACCCACTTTAGAATTGTACCCTTTTATATTGCATTGCCTCTCCTCGTACCAAAATGACTCACTTCACATTTCATCTGCCGCTTATCTGCCCATTCCATCAACTTTTGAAGCTCTAGCCTATCCTCACAATTCAGGTGTTAAACGGAGGCCCCATTTTGCCTGCTTGGGTGGATGTAGAAGATCCCTTGACATTATTATGAAGAAGAGCAGGGGTTTATCCCTGGCAACCAGGCCTCAACATCACAAAAAACAGACTATCTGATCATTATCACATTGCTATTTGTGAGAGTTTGCTGCCACGGTTCCTACATTGCAACAGTGACTGCACTTCCCAAAAGCACTTCATTGACGGCAAAGCCGCTTGGGACGTTAGGTGGCCATGAAAAGTGCTTTATAAATGCAAGTCTTTCTTTTCTTTTTAATTAGAATTAAATGATTTTTTTTCCTTCATACGGCCTTCCAGCTTCTCAGTATCAGTAGACCTGAAATTGACTTAATCTTGTGTGGTTTTCTGAACAAAAGTTGGGACTATATTGTGGCACCAATGCTAGACTTGTAAATTGATTATTTGCAGCTAAAGCCTAATAGAGATGTGAATTTATAGATTATTGTAATGAACATTCAACAAGATAGTTTCCTGATTTTATACTTATAAATGTGGAGAGGCATGCTGTTAATTTTTAGGGATGGACAATAAATGCTGTCCTAGCAAGTGACACCCACATTCCATGAAAGAAAAAAAAATGTTTTATTTCAGTGGTTTCTTGTTCACACAAGGTTCAGTTTTGGGGCTTTTCCCCATATTCCACTGAAAAAATGGAAAATAAATAGTTACATTTATATAATGCCTTCACATCCTTGGGATGTCCAAAGCGCATCACAGCCTATTAATTACTTCTAATATAGTTATTGTTATAGTGTGGGGAAACATTCAACACATTTACGCAAAATAAGACCCCACAAATAGCAACGAGAAAAACTAAACTGCCTTTAGTTGTGTTGATTGAAAATAAATAATCATGCAGGATGCTGAGAGAACCTCCTGGCTTTTCTTCAGATAGTGCCAGGACATCTCTCATTTCCACTTGAAAGGGCAGATGTAACCTAGGTTTAATGTCCCATTGAGGAACAACACCCAGTGTCACGCTCTTCCAGTATTGCACCGGAGTGTCAGCCAAAGTTCTGAAAAACGAACTTTTTAAAATGTGTCAGAGCTTCAGCTTTTTGTCCACTGAGCTCTATGAATCACTGGCACTCTTCAATATCATTGTGCATCAAAGCTTTTCCCAATTAGATCTGAAAAGAAGTTAAAGTGGGAAGTCTATTTCTGCTTGGTATTAAGGCCACGTGTTTGCATTTATTTTACAATATTTACAGTTGCAGTGAGCCACAGAGCTAAAAATTAAACTAGCTTCAATACATTATGAAAATATAGGGCAATTGGGGCTGTGCCAGGTCATAATTTCTAACTGTAATTTCCACTAATGTGATTTTCATGATGGTGGAGCAAATTCTCTAGAGGGATTTTGAAGGCACTTTCAATAAAGAGATGGGAGGCACTAAAGTGTCCTCTGTGCTAACAATAATGCTGAATGTAATACATGGAATTTTTATCCTTCCATAAACAGAATATTTAATTGCAAGCCTTTTGAGTATTAAATTAATCCTAATCGCAACTCATTTTCACCTGTGCTCGTCAGTTTCTCACACTTTCGTATTTAACAGCTTGGTATTAAGTGTTATCCATATGTTACTCCATCTTGATCTGTCTCCTGTTGATAATACATATGCACAGTTCTCCTGGTGGTAAGGTGGGATAGTCAGGGTGCATTTTGTGGTCTAATATTTGTCCAGTGCTTCATTTTAGTGACTTCAGAAATAGTACAAAATAACCATCAGAAGAAGGTAGTTCATGTGATGAGCAGCTCCTTGCTGTTGTGTTCACTGCTTTTCTGGTTCAACTTTGTTCTTGCTGCTTGAGCTATTCAAACCTTTCACTATTTTTAATTTATTCTAGCCTCAATTTTTAAAGCAAATTATCTTAAGGCTTCATAATTTTAATGCTACTTGATAGATTACAAATTTTTCAATCAAAAGATTATTTTGATACTAGTATGCTGCACACAATTTGGTGATGACCTGTAATCAAGTGCTGTGGAAAATGTCAACTAATTGTTTTATTCATTTGGTAGTACAGAATGTGAGTCTTGCTGAAAGAAGAGACATGCTGTTGAAGTTTTCCATCTTGCACTCATCAGGACAGTTTGCAAGAATACCAGCAGTAAAAGATGCAACAATTTATACTGCATGAGAAGAGTGTGCTGATTGGTTGGCATTTGATTGGTAGAGGCGTTGCCGTGAAGAATGCACCAGGAACAGTTAACTGCCAAGCTTTTGTTCAAATTCAAACCTGACTGATTGCTCAAGACATTGCCGTGGGCACAGGGAATGGCTGTCTCCCAAGTTGTTGCTTGTTGAAAAAGGCACAATGCAGGGACGCACTCCTTCAGTCTGCAAAGGGGACAGAATCAGAAACCACTTGCCAACCTATCAGCATTCTCTTCTCATGCAGTATAAATTGTTGTTCCTTCACAGTTGGTATTCTTGCGAACTGTCCTGATGACTGCAAGACGAAAAGCTTCGACAACTTGTCTCTTCTTTCAGCAATAATAATTTAATTGCTGAATTTGAGGTAAAGTTACATTATATGCACTAGTTTCATCGAGATGAGACTGGCTTACAGTTATCACATCTGTGGTCTATTATACATTGTGCTGTAGTACTGGCCACTTCATATATACCTGCTGTACAGAAATGTTTAATGTTCCTAGGGTGTTATTGTAAATGAAGGGGATTCATTAAAAATTGACTAAAGCCATAAGCATTTTGCTCTCTCTCAAGTATCATATGAAGTGGGGCCTTACATAGCCTTGCATAACAGTTAACTTATGTCATGTTGAAAAATTAGGTTTGGAAGCATTTTCAACATATTAAAATTATATATATTTTAAAAGTCTTGCACGCATTGCTTACTTCCTACCACATATAATTTTGTTACTTTGAACCCTAGTTCCCAAATTGAACTCTGGTTAATTATCCCCAGGTGGTTATACTTGCTGCCAAACTGCACCTCTGAACTAGGTGGAGCTGTTCACAGGAGTTCCACACACCTAAACATCAGGTGTCTCACATCACACTATTGCTGGCCCAAGGTTGGACTTATTGTGCTGTGCTACAGCCAGTCACAACCTGTTCTGAAAAATCATGAGTTTTCCATTTGGGATTTAGCCATCAACACTGCTAAGAAAACCCACTTGAACAAATTTTGGGTAGCTGTAATTCTCATAGTCAGTCCAGCGAATAAGAAATATTGGTGAAAAAAGGAATGAGCTGCAGATTTTATGAGCTGTTTGTGTATCTTTGATTGTAGCGTGAGCAACAAGGCTAATTACATTGCACCACATACCAATTCACGGAAGCCCTTTTTTAAATAGATGTAGAACCGTTGAAAGAACCATTTTCATTCAGAGATGAAAGGCATATTGTATCATTGACTATTGTGTCCAGGGTACTGTTAAAGTTTATTTTAGTGCAGTGCTAAACCAACTGTTCCCTTCAATTGGCTGAAGTGTCAGACAGAGTGCTGAAACAAGCACGTCTGTCCTATGGGCAGCTATTGATGGCAAATCAGACTGCAGATGAAGCAACACACAGCAGCAGCCCAATCAACCCACCAACTCTGTAAATATCAGTCGTAGCAAGGTGGCAGCAAACTTTTTAAGACAAAAGTCACAAAGTAAATTATAACTGTCACCTGTGCCAATTAAGGGATATTGCATCTCTAACAATTTTGTGAAGAAACAGCCTTACAGCATTTATTGTAGTGGATTGAGTTGTTTGCATTCGAGCTATAACTACATTACCTTACTGTTAAAAACCAAGTGCATGCCAGGACTAAAGGTTTCTTTGCTTTGCAGCAACTATTGCCAAAGTCATTGAACGATTTGATGAGGGGGAAGATGACTGGACATTTAACAGTAAACTGCGGAAACATGCTTCAGTTTTGCTGTCTGATACAGACAAGAGGTATGCTGGGCAGGCAACCTCTCGAAAGGCGTTGCGGGAAGAAGCTGGAGAGAATTCTTTGTCTGGCTGCTCAGGTAGGTGATATGCCTCAGCATTTTCATAGTTTCAAGCAGTCCTAATAACACCATGTAGCTTTTGGTTTCAGATCCATCTCGCGTAATAGTTCATATATTTTATATTACTGCATGCTTATGGGTAGATAATTGATATATTGTTGTCACGTGGTTATGCCTTTCTCCATTTTCTAACTTTAAAATGAGAGAACAAAAACTTTACAAAAAAGTCTTATAGTTTGAAAATAGAAATAAGTTATCAAAAATATGATAATGTTCCTCTGTTATTAGGAATTCAGAGGAAATATTCAGTAACCTTTTCTTTGCACATTTCCATTTATTTTTAGCTACTGAGGATTGATTTCCAAACTCTTTTTCTAATTTTAATGGGCTATGTTTGGATTATGCAAAAATAAAAGTTATGCAGTTTACATGAAATGTGGTAACTGAGTGTAGTTTGGGCTTTAAATATAACCTGTAATGGGAGTTGAATTCATTGCCAAAGTAGGCAGCTGACATTTAATTAAATAGAAATTATTGTAATGGTTGTAGGTCCAAAATACCTTGGAATTCTCTACTTCGCCACTTTAAATAGAGGTGACTATATGCTGTCCCTGTGAATTTTTATTAAATATTTGCTGGTCACAAGGCTGCACAACTCATTTGTCTTTGCCTTTTGGAAGTTGTCCAGTGCATCTTGTTCATGGAAATAATAAAAAAAAACAACTATTTCAAGAGTAGGCATTGAATCTCCTTGAATTCTACCTTGCATACTGTGCAGTTCATATAGCTATTTATCAATGTTCACACTGTTTGCTTTAAACATTTGATGGTGTAGGTGACCACAAATTCCCTTAATGTAAAATCTGCATATACCTCATAGCAACTTAACTAAGCAGCAATGTTCCTACCAAATCGGACCACCTGGCTAATTATATGGTTTCAGTTTGTATAGCTGATGAAAAATTAATTTGTGTGAGTGCTGCCTGCCTAAGGTGTTGAGGATTGTTATTTCATCTACAGTTTTAACAAAGTCTTAAAAATGAAGGAAATTCAAAGAAGGTCACGTGGTATAAACATTTAGATGGGGAATTATGAATTATTTTACATATACATTTTATGTACACGTTTAAAGGATGTTTGAGTTATGTAAAATATTTTCTAAACAAGCAGGCAAAAGCATGAAATCTTATGAAACCAGTTTAAATTTTTAATGTTTTGATATTTAATGTAATTGTTAGATGAAGAGGAAGAAACAGCTGAGGACTTGGAAAGCACTGAAAACGATGAAGACAACAAGGAAGAGGAGACCAATGTAGAGCCTTTGTGTAATACAATGAAAAGATGTAATTTTGACTTCCAAAAAATTAAGGATTTTGAGAAATTCACAGAAGGCATGGATGATATTGGGGAAAGTGATGATAGTAGTGAATTGGAAGAAGATGAAGATGAGGAGGAGGAAGATGAAGATGAGGAGGAGGAAGATGAAGATGAGGAGGAGGAAGATGAAGATGAGGAGGAGGAAGATCAAGATGATTATAGAAATCATGAAGATATGGAGAAAGGGAATGTCACAGTAATGAAGTTCTCCAAGGAAAAAGTGGCTGAAGAGGTGGAGAAGGGACAATCAGTAAAAAACCAAATAGGTATATTAATGTTTCCTTAGTACTGCTGACAATGTGGTTATTGTGGTCTTATGATTTCTTTAGGAAATTTATGTTTTAAAAAAAAAGTAATTTTCCTTTTTTTGATCTCCTGTTACATTTCCGCTATTCACTACTTGCCTCATCCTCCACCTGGTAGCACAGGTTTGAGTTGATCTGCAATTTTTCATAATCAATGTCATTATATGGTTAGTTGATGGGAGGTTTTTTCTGCTGGGCAGGATTGATTCTGCTAATCTTAATTAAGAATAATATTCTTTAAGGATGCTTCAAAGTGTTAATGGTGTTATGAGTGGGAGCAACATATTCAGGATGCAAGCTTCCGGGGGTGGGATTGATTTTAGTAGCTTTCTAGCCCATGAAGAGAGACTTGAGGTTTTTTTAAACACAGGTGCACCTGATGAAAGCTGTTCTGTAGATTCATAACTTTATATTTGTCTTCCCATCACCTCTTCCTCTCACCCAGCACCACCAAAACCCTGCAGTTTATGGCCGTATATTCCTGGTTCAGTTTGTACAGTATCAGAATGTTGCAGGAAATCCTGGGGGCTTGAATTGAGCCTGGCAGTAATTCCTGTTGTGACAAGTTAGCTTTCTTTTAGTTGAGGCAGTATTTCTACTTTTAACAAGGATTGTCTCTAGCAGAACCAAAAAGGCATAACTGTTGCAGGCTATGAACACAGGATTATTCTAAACTCCTGAAGATGGTCATTATGACCCTCGTAGAGACCTAGAACTATGAAAAATAAATTTGACTTCCTAGGGACTGACTCAAAGGATCACAAGATTTCACGTTCTAAGAGTTTTACTGTAACAAACAAAGTAAAAGCAATATTGCCTAAACTTTACTTTGTAGGCAACTAATACACTAAACTGCAGAAAAGATATCTCCCCCCCCTCAACTCCCTAACATGACCGAAACCGCGCCCCCCCCCCCCCCCCCCAGCTGCATCTGTGTTACACCACACACTCTGCAGAATTGTGTTCTTTACAGGAACCAGTCCAAAGTTACTCCAAGCTTCCAACAGGCTCACTTCTCCCTGCTGCACTCAGTCAGAATGTCCAGTGTCCGTCGCAAGTTGTTTCTATTGGTCTTTTGAGAATCCTCGTACCAGGGTGAATCTTCCAGTGTCCTTAAATTTCTACTAGTCCCATCTCTTCGACCAGAGAACTTGTCCCCACCCTCATTCTGCTTGATGACTAACAGAATAGTCTTTTCCCCTGCTGTTTGTAGCAGCCTCTTTCTCTCCCTCTCTGAAGTTTAAAGAGAAGAATAAAGAACACTGCAGAAATGTCAAATTCTAGAGACAGGATTTCTGCAGTCTGTCAATTAATGAACTGACTCAGCATTTACTTAACACGAAACACATTTAAGTTGATTTCTATAAACCCAATGTTTGCTTAATAGTAAATAGATTTATAGTTCTTAATGGGGCACACACCTACACCCGTAGACAGATTCAATTTATACCAGCAGGTTGAAGGGGACAGGACATGATTCATACAGGAGGGAAACAAACTCAGCAGGGCCATTTGAACTTAGTGCTGAGTTCAAGCAGACCCCCACTTTGGCTTTTGCAAGGGTTTTAACCTGCAGTGTGGAAGTCACAAATTTATGGATTAGGTATAAATGTCCTTGAAGGGGAAATAAAGTCTAAGTGTCATGATCTGGAAGTATTTTAAATTCCCTGCTCTTTAAACATGGCAAATTAGTGTAAAGCTGTCAGTGAGAGTTTTAAAAAACCTGCTAGACTGTTTTGATTGACAGGCCATCTGACTTAGGTTCAAAGAAAAGCTACTATCTGGTTGCGCAGTTTCAATGGAGGTCTTTGTTGATGTTTACCCAAGGGCTATTATTATTATTATTATTATTATGTCATTATGAATGCCTGGCTGAGTTTCAAAAGCTACAGTTATATCAGCAAGAAATTGAGTTCACAGTTTGATTGACAGTTTAAAGGGCTATTAAAGGATTAGTTCTCTTTATGGGGCCTGAATAGAAGTTTTTTTTTAATGAGATTAACCACTTGAGATTTTAAAGATTTGAATGGTTTCATGAATGAGTTTTTTACAATCAAATGTATGTGAGTGAAAGCTGTATTTGAAGTTTATTTTTTTAAAATCTCCACATGGCTCCTGAGGCCTGCCCATGGTGGATACCGGGTGAGCCGCTATGGAGGTGGCATGGGGGTGTAAGAGGAGGTATGGGCAGGGGCTGGGGTGGGTGAGGTTTATGAGTTGGCATGGAGGGGTGTAAGGATTGAGGGCTAGAGGGCCCAACAGTTGCTAAAATAAATGGGACAAAGCCCCAGAGATCTGAGGCAGACTGTCTAACCAACCTGCATCAGCATTCGCCTGCCCCCTTGGCTGTCTGGGATCTTCTTTTGGGGTTGGCAGGCCTGACTCGATCCTGCCTCGCATTCCTGGAGCGAAAATGTGCTCTAACGGGGCTCTTTAAACCGAGAAGGATCTGGCATGTTGGGAAATTTCCTGACTCAAGCTATCTGCCTTGGTAGTGAAAATCCGGCCCAGTCTTTCTAATATATGCTGCCTATCACATTTACTGTTTATAGCTGAATTTCTGTGTAGCCCTCGCTTAAAAAAAAAAGCCTAGAAATTCTTCAAGAATGCAAAATACCAGAGCCAAAATATTTGTTGGCTCTCAACCTTTTGTACAAACTCTCACTGTGTTCACGTAACGGTAATTGTGCTTTGTCACCTTAAATAGACACATCAACCTGTTGGTAGAGAAATAACATTGTTTTAGATGGTCTAATTTTTCGAGCTTATAAAATAACATATCCCACAATTGAGCATGAGCAGTACCACTGGATATTAATATATTAAAATCTTTGTCAGTGCATGTATGCATTACTAATGCAAAATCATCTGATTTTATCTATGCCTTTTAATCCCATCTTTCTTTCCCTCTCTTTATTTTGCTCTCTGTACATAATTTTACGTCAAACTAAATATTCTGAGAATTCCTGGTTTAGCCTCTGTGCTGCCATTAAAATCCTTCAATCTGATAGGTTAAGGAGATACACAGTTGTTTACCCTGTTCACACAGGTCCCAAATTCCCCATAGAAGACACTGCACTGAGATGGATTTCTAATTACTGTCAACATTAATTCCCCAGATGGTAGCCCATTTTGCTGGGCTTGTTGCTGATGATTCAGCTAACTCGTCTTGGGCCAGGGAATTAAGCCAATTCCTTCCTAGCTAAACAATTGGGTGCCTCGCTCAAGTTACAATTAATTGTGCTGAAACACTCCAATTTTGAGGTGTCAGCTGTGGCTCAGTCCATAGCACCCTCGCCTTTGAATCAGAAGGTTGTGGGATCTCCCACTCCCGGAAACCAAGAACTGTGATTGTACTCAAAAGACTTGCAATCTGTGACTCTTGATAACTCAAAAGAATTTAGACCGGGAGAAAGAGTGCAGCCTGAGACAGTAGAATTTAAGGTAGTAGCAGATTTATAGACTGTGTTAATAAAGTTACCTCTAACCTTGCTAGGCTGTGTAAAACACAAAATAAATTAGGTTTCAATAACTTGCAGTTTATAATTGAAGACAATAATTGTCTCATCGTTTAATCTTTTTTTCCCCAATAATAGCTGATTAACTTTGTATGCTCCCATTTATTGCTTAAATATTGACAAGGCAACCAGACTAAAGTAGAATGAACTAAAATAATCTGCATCCACTGTTTTAAAGCATTATGGGATCAAATACTTGAAGGACGAATCCGACTACAGAAAGCACTTCTGACTGCCAATCAGCTTCCACAGCCAGACTCCTTCCCTACTTTCAATAAGGAAGGTGGACCAGAATTTGCAACTGCATTGAAGGACAGTAAGTTGTTTAGTTGCATGTTTTATGTTGATAATCACTCATGTTTGATGACTTCCAGGCAGAGATTTTCATTACTTGTTGATGTTGATTCTGTTTCTGACTGTGGGAGTTTGCTAGTTCCTAAAATAGCCAGATTAATGTTTAGGTTCCCCCTACAGACTTTTCAGTCAAAATCCACAACCAGGCTAGAATTTATTACTTGCACTGCATCTTTTTTTTTATTCTGCTGCTTGTCGTTGATTCACTGTGGTCTTTGGAGTTTTGCAGCATTGCATCTCATTATAGAATGGCAACTCTTCCACTCATCAATTCTGATGTTACAACTGAGGTTCGTTCTGGTTTAAGGCATATTTTATGATATCACATCTATTATTTTATATTGTCCTCACCATGTCACACATCTACCCCAGCTGAAAAGACAACCTGGAAACCTAATGCCACCCAATAGATGGCCACTAAAGGTGAAAGAAACTAGATTGTGCTTTTAGTAAGGTATTCAGTGTAAAGTTGTAAAAAAAAATCAAATTGAAATAATTGCAGATAATAGTGGTTTTGGTTAATCTGGGTTAGCAGCAAATAATTGATTTTGCAAATAAAATAAAATCAAAGTCCAGATGGCTTGCATCCCAAGTTGCTAAAGGAAGTGGGAGTGGGGATAGTGGAAAGGTTTGCCATAGTCATCCAATCTTCTCTAGATACGGGTAAGGTGACAGGATCGGAGAGTGGCAAATATGATACCCTTATTCAAGAAAAGGTGACATTCCCACTAACTACAGATTGGTCAGCGGATCAGGTGGCAGGACCTGCAAGCTCTGTTGGTTAGAGCATGGTGCTTAATAACGCTGAAGGCTCAGGTTCAATCCCTGCACTGGCTGTAGTGGTTCTTGGACCCTACCTCTTCTGTTTGATCCATTGTGCCATCCTGGCATCATTGAGCCACGACTGCAGGGGTGAGACGTTTGATTCCGATTTTTGGATCATGAAATTCCGCCCTTTTAAATTTTTTCCTGACCTCCAAGGAAGACATCACTCAGCTCTCTCTTTAATCCACCACCAATTAAGACCAGCTTTCTGCAATTGGGAGGTGCAGAGGCCATGCCCCCCCAGTAGGTACAGCTGCTGTGTGCAACCTGTAGAATGCCTTCCTGCCTTGAGCTGTCTTCCTGGCACTAACTCTGCTGCGGGAGTCACTGCTGATGGACAGGGAGGGGAAGTGGGGCCTGGGGGCTAGGATTTGGGGATAGTGCGGAGCAGGTCCGAGGCCTGGGTTTTGGGATCCATGAGTGTTGGGGGTGTGCGGGGCTAAAGCCTGGGGCCTGAGATTTGGGCTCTGACAACCGCTTCTCTTCCGCATCAATCAACGTTTTATAAAGGTTTAGGATTTGGAGTCTAATTTACAAAATATTTTCCTTCTATGTTTTTTATCAAACATCATTATAACTGCTTTTCCACCCCAGCTGCCCCACATCCGAGCAAGGTGGAGAAATCCAGGTAGGGTGAAATGAGTGAGTGGGGGTGGGTGGGGATGGAAGGCGTGAGTAAGTGAGGGGATGTGGGATGGGCGGGAGGGCATGAGTGTGTGTGGAGAGGCAGATTGGGAAGCAGGGTGTGGGTAAGGGGAGGGAGGCTTCACTGGGTCTTCAGTCACCATGGAGTATGGAGAGTTTGGCTGAAACCTGCATGAGTACATAAAATAATATTTTTACAAAGTACTTCAAAAACACAGATTTTCATTTATATGATGTATTATGATATGTTGATCAATGATATATAAACATAATATACCAAATGTTACTATACTGCTTTATTGCTGTTTTGTTTTTGCTGGCGTCTGAGGCCATGTTAATTTTCACATTTTTTTTTGTGTATATACGTTAGTAGGATGTGGGCATCACTGGCAAGACTAGCCTTTGTTGCCCATCCCTAATAGCCCTTGAGAAGGTGGCGGTGAGTTAAAATGGGGTTACGTTGGAAAATAGTTTGCAAATCACTCCCATAGTCCTTTGCTTCATTTCGCATATACATAATTCAGGGAGGTCATGTTTTGTTAGTATGGACTTCATCCTGTATTACACTCACTAACTGCATCGAATGTTGAAATGCTGAGGTCACTTTGGTGATTTTATACAAATGCATTGGTCCACAGTCTTGATGGTATTAGAGGGAAACAAAGGGAAAACTAATGTTTCTACCCACTTGAAGTCTAAAAATTCTGCCCTTTTGAAATGGCATAGAAGTGTTTGAACTTCACTACAGATCATAAGAAATGCTAAATTGCATGATTCCTTGTCACAAAAATTTTTAGAGCTTTTTGTCTTCAGCCACTCATTCCTTTGATTAGCAACTGTTGGGCAACAAGAACACTACCTAAAGAGGAAGAGGGGTGAGTAAGGTTTTAGAAACAATAATTGGGGAGAAAATCAACAGGTTGGGCCGTTTGAGTTAATTAAGGAGGGCTAGCGCAGACTTGTAAAAGGCAGATCGTACTTGATTAATCTAATTACATTTTTTGATGAAGCAACAAAGAAGGTGACAAAGGGAAAGCAATGGAGGCTGCCTATATGGATTTTAAGAAAGCATTTGACAAAGTGCCACAAAAGGGTGGTTAACAAAATTGAAGCTCATTGATTAGGAGGGTCAATGTCAGCTTGGATAAAAATTTGGTTTAAGGCCTGAAAACAGAGAGTTGTGTTTAATGGTTGCTCTCCAGACTGGAGGACATTAGACAGCAGTGTTCCTCAAGGTTTGCTGCTAGGTCTGCTGTTTTTTTTGATATATATATAAATGACTTGGATATTGGAAAACAGAAAAATTTCAGTATTTGCCAATGATGCTAAACTTGGAGGTGTGGCAGACAGTGTGGATGATACCAGTCGACTGCAACATGACATCAGCTAGCAGAATTGGCAGATGAAATTTCATACGGAGAAGTGAGATGATGCATTTTGGCAGATGAGATAGGAAAAGTCAATAGCGACTGAATGGCACAGTTCTAAAGAGTCTGAAGGGACAGAGGGACCTGGGGGTTCATGTGCATAGATCTTTGAAGGTGGCAGGGCACATTGAGAGCAATTAGCAAAGCATATGGGATATTGGCCTTCATAAATAGAGGTATTGAGTACAAAAATGGGGAAGTTATGCTGAACCTGTATAAAACTCTGGTTAGGCCCTAACTAGAGTGTTGTGTTCAGTTCTGGTCACCACACTTCAGGATGGATGTGAGAATTATTGAGAGGATGCAAAGGACATTTACCAGAATGATTCCAGGGATGAGGATTTTAGCTACAAGGTTAGATTGGAGAAGATAGGGTTGTTCTCCTTGGAGCAAAGGAGATTGTGGGAAGATTTGATAGAGGTGTACAAGATTATGATAGGTTTAGATAAAGTATGTAAAGTTCCCATTAGCTTATAGTACAAGGACTAGGGTATGTAGGTTTACGGTTTTGGGCAAGAGATGCAAGGGGATGTGAGGAAGTATTAATGACCTAGAACTCGCTGCCTACGAGGGTGGTGGAAGCAGAGACAATGGGCTTAAATAATCTGGTGTGGGGGGAGGAGGGTGTGCGAATGGCCACTTTGGCATGGAGCCGATGCGCTCCATGACAACCTGATGGCTGTGGGTACCGATTATTGAGGGCTGAGTGGGATTTCCCACTGCCTGGAGCTGCCAGCCAATTGAATTGGCCGGCAGCTCCGTCAGTCCCGGCAACACCAGGAAGGCATCAGTGGCCACTGCCAAGACTGCCGGAGGAGAACGGATCTCAAAGCCTTGCATCCTTGGAGCAGTTAAGTCCGGGGTCTTGGGCTGGGAGAGTTTGGGTAGGTTAGGGAGAGGGGCAGTGGGAGAGGAGCGGGTGGGTTTGAGGAAAAGAGTGGGTAGGAAGGAAGGGAGAGTTCAACTTGCGTTCAGCAAAGGGCAGCCCCAAAGAGTAGCCCTGGCCCCCTTCCTTGCCACCCTTCAAGCACTTGAGGTAAAAAACCGGGCTTGCTGCCCATGCCATAAAACCTTTTATGGCATGGGCAGCATATTATTAGGGTCAATTGGCTTGATAACAAGCCTAATTGACCCATAATTGTTCATTTAAATATGGAAGAGGGTGCGCGTCCGCCCCCATATAATCCAGGTGAGCATGTGGCTGGGCGAAAAGATGGTGGAATTAGCGCCCACCCCATTTTACATGCCCCCCCTCTATTTTAGCTGCCCTCTCCATGGGAAGCATGCCCACCAGGGGCAAGTGATGTTCAGCCTCATGAATGAATTCAAAAGGAGATTGGATAGGCACTTGAGAATAAAGTTGCAGGGCTACAGTGAGCCGTCATGGACTTTATGTGCCATTATTACTCTAAAGCATTAAGCAGACTGTCAAGTCAGCAAAGTAGCCAAGCACATGCTAACCTTTGAAAGATTCTGAATGCCCTTGTAAACCACGTACACTGTGTACTGCTTGCCCAGTAAACACACTCTTTTTGGCTGATTGTCTTATTTCACATTTGCCAATTCCTTTTGCGTTAACTGCACCCCGCCTCAGCCCAGTGATGAAGCAGAGCAGTGCTTCTGAGTTGAGTTTGACAATGTATAGCTTAAATGTAAAAGTGGGACTTTTGAAACTAGGCATTTTGAGTGATGTACATATTGTGTTGAATGAGGTGATTGGAAGGGTCAAACTGCATAATAATTATTTGACCTTATTTGTAAAATGCATGTTGTTAACTTATTTAATGAGTTACATTACAAGCTGTGGAAAGTGCCATGTTTCATTACCGGCCAGGAATGCAATATCATTACAGAGGTATGGCAGAATAAGCAGTTGGTGCTTTGACTCGTCAAATTAGTCAACTGTGTCCAATAACAAAAACAGCATGCACTGCAACTGAATGTGTATTGTGAGGTAAACTGTTGCTGTATAATTGACAGCTTAGTGACTAAATTGCCAAATGGTGATATGAAAAGCCATTTCTGTAACAATATCATTTGACATGCTGTAAACTGGCCTATTTTACACCTGGGGCCACCTATAATGCCTTTCTATATGTCTTTATGTCTCATTTTTCAAATTGTGTTTTGCTATTTAAACTGGTTTTGTATTTGTATACAATACGTGCACATTCAGAAAACATCTAGATAAATCCAAAAATGTTTTGATCGGCTGATAAAGGTTTACAGTTATATAGGCACGAGAGTTCATTCCATAGTATCGTGGTATACAAATTAACCTGAGGAGCTTTACACAAGTTACTCAATCAATTATAGTTGTTTGGCAGTATAGAATTTGAGTATTGCTGAAAAAAGAGACAAGTTGAAGCTTTTCATCTTGCTCTCATCAGGGCACTTTTCGAGAATACCAGTATATGGCAATATAGCGCTACAGCACTAAATCATTGTGATCTAGACCCGCCACCATTGCTCAGTATTCATTGAGCTTATGAGCTTGGCAACACGTGCAGTTAAGTTCAGTTTTAATGACACCATGTATGCCCAAAAAGATGGTGTTACCATGGGATCCCCTCTAGGCCCAGCTCTCTCAAACATCTTTGTTGGGTTCCATGGGAAATGTGTCATCGATGGTCTTTTCAGCAGCCTTGTAAAATAGGGCCCGAGCCATTTGCTCACCGTGTAAGTTTGATGCTGAAATAAGGCGCATCAAAGGCACTCTGCAGGATAATGGCACCCTGACCGGAACATTTCGCCCTGTGTATCACACGAACTCACGAACAGGCCTATGGCCGTCACTTTCGGCCCTGAAAAGTGTCCAGTCTACCTCAGATTGCCCTGGAACGGCAAGGTATCACAAAAATTTAAGCAACAGGCGAAGCTAGCTGTCTCATGTTGCCACTGTGCAGTAGCAACACGAGTGGTATTTGCCATTAACACAATGCTGCCGTCAAGCCAAAAAGGCATTCTGCCTATCACACAAATGATGTGGTATTTGAATCTCAGTGCCAGTGTGATGCTAGGTATGTAGGCCGTGCATCGCAAAGACTGGCAGATTGTATCAAACCGCACGTTCCAGCCACTGTTCACAACGGGCAAGGTACAGACCGTATTCAACCAGCCCACGCTTGCAAAATTCAAAAAACAGTGCCTAACATTAGTTGTGATTCCACGATTAGTAACATTTACTAAATAATCCTCCCTGCTAAGAATTACGCTGACAATCAATTTAAGATTGTCAGTCAGGCTCGCAGTGTGGTGCATTTGTGTATACTGGAAGCTACATATATTAATACACAGGGCTCTGTTCTCTGCAGACAGAAAGAACATGTCCCCACATTGCACCTGTTTCAGCTAAACAAAATAAGTGATGGCCATTCGCCGACTCATTCCTCAGGACAATGCCAAGACCAATCAGGGTCAAGCTGCCTGGTTTAAATTTCCATCAATGCTTGGCAGTTGACTGTCAGTCACCATCACTGGTCCATTCTCCATGGCAACGCCTCTGCCAATCAGGGTCCACTTGCCAACCAATCAGCACACTCTTCACATACGGTATAAATAGTTGTTTCCCCTTATATTGGTATTCTTGAGAAGTGTCCTGATGAGTGCAAGATGAAAAGCTTCGACATGCCTTTTTTCAGCAATAATCAATTATCGTAAATGTAAAGATGTTCTACAGGCAAGTCAGTTGTACCTCTGGGAAAAGCCAGAGGTGCCCCATAATATTGTTAACTCATCTAGATTACGATGTTCATGAAGGATTCCAGCCTCTCAAATGAAAGCGGAAAATGTATATACTTTTAGTGGAATCACACCATGGTGGGATTCAAACAATGTTTGTAGTGTCTGAAACTGTCAATTATCTTGTGATACTGGCTGTAATTTTAATGATCTGAGTATTTGTTCATTGGATGTGCATGTTGCGAGGCCAACATTTATTGCCAATTCCTAATTTTCCATGCAAACGTGGTGGTGAATCTGTAGGTACACTTAGTGCTATTAGGATGGAAGTTTCATGACATTGACCCAGTGATATGTTTCCAAGTCAGGATGGGATATGATCTGATGGGGAACTTGCAGGTGATGGGTGTTCCCATAGGCCTACTGCCCTTGTTGTTCTTGGCAGTAGAGGCATGGATTTGGAAGTGCTGTCAGAGAAGCCAAGATGCTGCAGTGCATCTTGTGAATGATTATCAACTGTAGTCACTGTGCGGATGTGTTGGAGGCAGTGAATGCTTTAAGGTGGTGGATGGGATATACTGAGGTCAGCATCAAAGGTCTGCTCACATGTTCTTGGATGACTGTGTAGAGCTATGCATCCCAGATGTCTAATTTTAAATGCAAGAGAAGACATACAGGGATGTAAGCCTTCTCATTGTAATGAAAATAATTTTTTTGTCTGGATTTCAATGGTACTTTTAAAATATAGCTCCAGCCTGGACTGTAATTGTGCTGCACCTGATGCAAACTTGAATGCTTTGACACAGTTTCCTGGATGGAATCTCGTATTGCTTGGCTTTACTATCCTAGTTACATGGGGGACCATCTACAAGTTACACTACAATTTTTGGATCTACATATGAAAGTTCACCAGCATTGATTTAGAAGTGACAATATAGATGCAGTCTCTATCACCCAACTCTCTTTATGATTGTGACTTAAACAAAACAGTGATTTTATGATACTGATTAAATAAAACATCTTTATTCTCTACACACTTGTTTTTCTCTGGTGTAGAACTTTTTATGGTGTCATTCTTGCTCAGTCCCCAAAAATGTTTGGCATCATGGCCATTCCTCCCTCCAAATTTCACCCCTTTTGCTCAAATGCTGACTCTCTGGTGTATGGGTCCATGGATGGTGGTCATGCTCTGGTACCTCAGTTAAGTGCTATCTTTGTATGAGCCTAAATAATGAACACTGTAAGGGAGATCTTTTCAACAAATGGAAGCATTCTAGTGGAGTCTGATTCTGTCTTAACCTAACGTCTAAACATGCACAGTTATAGTGGAGACAAAGAACAGTCATCTGAAGCACAGAATCCTGGCTGATTTTTTTTTTCCTCTCTCTATTTCAATCAAGAGATGACGAAGTGCTTTGAGACTCCTACTATCCTGGCTGAGATTTGCTCAGGCTGGGAATCGGACCTGGCAGCTTCTAGTCTGTACAGCTGTTACATACATTGCCTTTCCCATTGAGCTATCAGGGTTCATAATCTTTAAAAAAAAAAAAATCATTTCTCCAATTCAAAACAACGGTGCTATCCATTTCAAATTTTTGGTTACTGTTGATGTTGTCGTATAACTTGACATTTGAAGCCTCAAAATCCCTTTTTTAAAAAAAAACAAGGGTTGACTTGTATGCCAAGTATAAAAGTGGGTGTGGGCCACCTTTGTTCAACCTGCGGAGTCTGCTTTGTGTGGCAGAGTCTTAAACTCCCACACTTCGCAACACAGCCTGTATCACCTTGTTCCCTTGTGCCAAGTTATAAGGTACCAGTAAGTAAAACATCCATTTATGGGTGAAAAATTGAGGCTGATTGCTGTACTAATGTGAGGATAGTGTGTCTTGGCTGAAAAGTGAGGGGGTTAAGGCACATGCTGAATATATGCAAAAACATGATTTTTGGGGTCAAAAGAATGGGGTCAAATTATACACTGCAATTTATGGTAAATTAAATGAGCTGCAAGTTCAGACGCATTATCTTCACAAAGTAATCCCTGTACTCTAAAGAATGTTTTTGCATTCCTAACTTACCTCTATATTTTTGATTATTTACAGTATTTGATGGAATATGACTGTAAACACACAGATCATGATTATTTCATGAAACTTGAAATGTTTACACCCTCACCTGCAGTTTATTCCAATTGCTCTCCTTCATAATTTGTGCATCCACTCCCTTGAAATATTACAAGCTTCCAGGTTGGGAGGAGGAGCATAATGCACCCTGGGGATTTGCAAATTATTGCTATATTTGTGCCATGGTTGTGTTATGGTAGTGCCAAGTATCCTGGCTTGAGATGTCAAATCTGCAATGAGCCACCATAGCTCTAGTTATTATCATTGGGTAGTTTAACAGTAGAAATTATTTTATATTTAATTTACCTGTGAATATAATTAAATTCAATGAAGGCAGCAGCTGGTTATGAGCAGAACAAAAAATCTATTTGGTATGTGAAATGGGCTGAATTTGATAAACTATTGTGTTTGAGTCTGCTGGTGTAGATTTGATCAGAGTGCTGGTTCTAGATCATTCTTTAATCAATATAAAGTGTTCAAAAATTACCTTTTTGGACTGGTAAGTTTTTGAAGAATTTTGGATCTTTCTCCAGTCCATATACACCATATGAGAGATCACAGTAATATCCTAAAACACATTATTACAGGAAATTAGTTGTAAAATCTGTTACCGCTAATGTAGCCCCAACACTACTTTTTGCATGTTCTCCCCCCCCCCCCCCCCCCCCAAAACCCCCACCACTCCAAATTGTGTATTAATTTGCTGAAATTTAATATACCTGCTACTTTGGAATGTGGTTGGTTTGTTTGCAATTGCTAATTATGGCAGCACTGCCATGACTTGTTGCCAGTAGAGTGAGGGAGAATTCTTGTGCTGTGTGCTGTAATTGTTACTGTCCATAGGTGCTTTGGCTACTGGTTCCCATTTATCTCTTGTACCCTGTGATAATTGAAGGTAAAATGATTGAGTTTTATTTGACCTACAGCTAAGAGTCTGTTTTTCATTGGACCCTTATGCCTTGCCCAACTCTGACCACTCAGTGCTTATCCAGCAAAACATTATTTTAGAAAACATGATATCATACATCCTCATGATATCGTCATACAATTACTACCATCAAGACATAACTCACTATGTTTAGAGGTTTTGTGTGTCATGACATCTATTGACATCACTGATTTTTATATTGTGTATGTATAACAGCCAATTTGTCCTGGCTACGTACTCAAGAATGGTCAGTCTGACTTCAGTGGTGGGCAAATTATTGGAATCAATTCTGAGAGATAGGATAAATTGTCTTTTAGAAAGGCACGGGTTGATCAGGAACAGTCAGCATGGTTTTGTTAGGGGAAGATTGTGCCTTACTAACATAACAGAATTTTTTGAGGAAGTAACAAGGAGGATTGATGAGGATGGTGCAATGGATGTTGTCTACGTGGATTTTAGTAAGGCATTTGACAAGGTCCCACATGGCAGATTGGGCAGAAAAGTGAAATCCCATGGGATGCAGGGGAAGGTGGCAAGTTGGATCCAAAATTGACTCAGCGACAGGAAACAAAGGGTAATGGTCAATAGATGTTTTTGCGAATGGAAAATGGTTTCCAGTGGTGTTCCACAAGGCTCAGTGTTGGGGCCCTTGCTGTTTGTTGTATTAATGATTTGAACATAAATGTGGGAGGTATGATTGGGGAAATTCTGCAAATGACACAAACATTGGCCGTGTAGTTGATAGTGAAGAGGATAGCTGTTGTCTCCAGAAAGATATCAATTGTTTGGTTGAGTGGGCAGAAAAGTGGCAAATGGAATTCAATCTGGAAAAGTATGAGATAATGCATTTGCAGAGGGCAAACAAAGCAAGGAAATACTCAATAAATGGGAGGATATTGAGAGAGGTTGAGGAAGTGAGAGATCTTGGAGTGCATGTCCACAGGTCCCTGAGGTTGGCAGGGCAGATGGTAAAGAAAGCATATGGAATGCTTTCCTTTATTAGATGAGGTATTGAATACAAAAGCAGGGATGTAATGATGGAACTGTATAAAACGCTGGTCAGGCCACAGCTGGAATTTTGTGCACAGATCTGTTCACCACATTACAGGAAGGACAAAGTTGCTCTGGAGAGAGCACAGAGAAGATTTACAAGAATGCTGCCAGGGCTTGAAAATTACAGCTATGAGGAAAGATTGGATAAGCAAGGGTTGCTTTCCTTAGAACAAAGGAGTCTGAGGGGTGACCTAATTGAGGTGTACAAAATTATGAGGGGCCTAGATAGGAGAGACAGTAAAGACTGTTCCCCCTAGCTGAGGTGGTAATAACCAGGGTTCATAGATTTAAGGTGATTGGTAGAAGGATTAGAGGAGACATGAGGAAAAACTTTTTCACCCAGGAGGTGGTGGGCGTCTGGAATTCACTGCCTAAGTTGGTGATTGAGGCTGAAACGCTCAACTCATTTAAAGGTACTTGGATCAGCATGTGAAGTGCTGTAACCTGCAAGGTGCTGGAAAGTGGGATTAAAATGAGTGGCTAGTTTCTTTTTCTCTCTTTCTGGCTGGCACAAACATGATGGGCTGAATGGCCTCTTTCTGTGCCACAACTTTTCCATGGTTTCTAACAATGCTTTGAAGCCAATGATCCAGGATGTACCTTGCATTATTACAAATAGGCCTTCAGCAAGATAACGTCTAATTTTGTTTTTTGCTGGTTGATTTGGGAATATGCTCCTTGAAGGACAGCGGGAATTAGCATCCTCAATATTCTTTTACAATATTTATTAACTTGTGCAAAGCTTGAAAGTAAAATATTGTGTGTGTGTATTATATATGTATATATATATATTTATCTCCGATATGTAGCGTATATGCATATATTGTGTGTGTATATACATACATACAGCAAAAGAGCTTGTTAATCATTTAACTACCACCTTTGCTAAATTTGAACTCTCTTAGTAGGTATTAAACACAGCTACTTCCTGGTAGAAAGTTGTGTTTTAATTTGTCCTTGATTCAGTATTTGTTTGTGACTGTCTCAGTCTGTTGTGGGAGAATAATATGATGTGACCTTTTGTAAGGCTCAAACTCTTGAACCAGATCAAAGCCTTGTATGAACCTATAATAATGGAGAACAACATGGCCTGAAGCCCCTTCAACAGAGAAGCCTTTGTCTCATTGCTGCTAATCTGAATTGCTTCCACACTGGATTTACTTGGTTAACCACTGGGAGGAATTGGCTCTGCATAATGAAAAGTTATTTCCAAAGAAACATCATGTAATTTGCACCTTCTATCACCATAGGATGTCCCAAGTATAGTCGCTGTTGTAGTATAGGCAGCCAATTTATCGAGTTGTTCCCACAGGCAGCAGTAAGAAAAATGACCAGATAATCTGTTCTGGTGGTGTTTGGTTGAGGGATGTGTGTTGATTGGGGCACTGATAGAATTCCTCTAACACAAAAACAGAATTACCTGGAAAAACTCAGCAGGTCTGGCAGCATCGGTGGAGAAGAAAAGAGTTGACGTTTCGAGTCCACATCACCCTTCAATAGAACTGAGTGTAGTTAGGAGAGGGGTGAAATATAAGCTGGTTTAAGGTGGGGGGCGGGGGAGAGAAGTTGACGGTGGGGTGGTTGTAGGGACAAGCAAGCAGTGATAGCAGTGATAGAAGCAGTCTTCTCCACCGATGCTGCCAGACCTGCTGAGTTTTTCCAGGTAATTCTGTTTTTGTTTTAGATTTCCAGCATCCGCAGTAGTTTTTTGTTTTTATCTCTGTGATAGAATTCCTCTGCTCATCTTTGAATTGTGCCAGGAGATATTTTATGTCCATCTGAGAGGCCAGGCAAGGCCTCGGTTTAAAGTCTCACCCCCAAAACCAGCACTTCAGACAGTATAGCATTCGCCCAGTAGGAATTTTAGCCTAGATTACATGCTCAGGACTTGAGTGTCTCTTGAATCCACAATATTTTGAATCAGAGTCACTAAGCCAGGCTAACACCTAAGTTCAGTTTTTAGTTCACAATAATACAGCTTGTTTGTTTCCTTGAACGTAGCTCAACATTTGTCCAACAGAAGTGCAACAAGTAAAGGCAGAGTTCAACCTGTCGTCGTTTACACTCTCCAATGGCACTTTCATTTACACCAGGGGCAGAATGAAGTGAACCAACTGGGGGGAAAACTTCTTTCTGAGAATGTGCCTTTAAAATTGATTTTGTGCTGAAGGGTTGTTTAGTTTGATTGCTCAAATAGACCAAAATGTATTTTTTTGCTTTGAGTTTTGCTTTTTCCGGCAAATTAAATGTGGCAATTGATTAAACTAATTTTTTTCTTTATTTCAGCTCCAAAATAAGTCTATAGAAAGCAACAAAAATTATTTCCTTAATCCACCCCTTGTTTTACAGTTTGCAGTTTTTCCAATGAACTTTGTCAAAAGCTGGTGCTAACGTGTTGAGCGTGAATGAATTAAAGTTGATTTGTACCTATGGTACAGAAATCTTGTATTTAAGCTAGCAACTCCCACTCAGCGCACTGCAATTTGGTATCCTATAGGAAAATCTTATTGTTTCAACAATTCAATAATGCACCTTTTTACATTAGGCATGAATAAACTCCATGTAATTCCCCATTTCCTATGTGTTAACATTTTATGTTCTTTCAGAACAAAGAGACATGCTGTTAAAGCGTTTTGTCGTGTACTTATCAGGACAGATGTAAGAATGCAGAATTTCGAAGGGAGCAGTAATTTATGCTGGATGAGAAAAGGGCGCTCATTGGTTGGCAAGTTGACTCTGGTCGAGGCATTGCCATGGAGAATGCACCAGCGAACTATTGCGCCCCCGCCCCCATACTTTTGTTTAATTCAAGAAAGGCACAATACCAGGACATGTTCCTTTTGCCTGCAGAAGACAAGTCCCTAGCAAGCGTTAGGCATGTTGTGAGCCCGACCCATAATCTTAAATTGGTTGTTACAATAATGGCTGCCTATTTGTAGATTTTATCTTTTAAGCTTACCATTTCCTAATTTTGTTCACTGTCAGTAGGGTCTTTTGTTTCATATAAACTTGATACTGGCACAAAAAAAACTCCAATAAAATACTGACCAAACAATTAAAACATGAATATAAAGAACAATAAAAGCCATTCACCCCATCCTGCATTCAGTCAGTCATCCAGGTACTGTTGTGACTCAATTTATCCATTTTTGTCCTTTTTTTTAATAAAAAAAGCTTTCCATTTCAAAGCCAAAATCCTCTCATCTTTGCTGACTCAGGAACTTAACCAGTTCCTGTTTGAATTCTGTAACTACTTCATGAAATGTTGTGCTTTGATCCTAATTTCACCTGGGTGACTACTTCTGTGATTGATTATGAAAAGTAAAAGATTTGCCCCAGCCTGTGCTGTAGCAGAATCAAAATTAAAATACTTTGGTATATGTAATGCTATGCAAAAGGGGACTGACAACTGCTGGACTGACCACATTCAGTGTGCTGAGTAATGAAAATCTATATAGTTTGGGGAATGTTGTATGCTTAGATCAGGAGTTCTGAATATTGGGCGGATGCATGTTGGTTTGGTAACATTGGAATTCTATGATTGGGTGAGAATTTTGCTTAGATCAGATATGCATTTATCTGGAGTCAACTGTAATAGTTTAATGCTCCTTCAGCAAACTTTATAAACACAATTACAGTTTTCGATGATGCTGCAGAAAGGATTTTAAACCTGGATGCCCCAGTTGGTTTCAGCAGTACCAAGAGGATAACTTGAATTATGCAAATTATAGTTTCCTGGGGTCCTCGTAATGGCCCAGTGTTAAAAGCAGTGGCCAGTAAAACAAACTCCTTAGGGTTCTTTAGTTGTCTCTCCCTAGAAAGTCAGGGCAGTGTCTGGCTTGCTTGTGATTAACTCTTTCTCCATTGCTAATTAGTCTGCTAATACTCCATGTTTGGATACACGCATGAATGTCTATCTGATCAAGATGCTATAGACTTGCATTTCCATAGTGCCTTTCACAACCTTGGGACATTCCAAAGCACCTTATTGCCAATTAAGTACTTTTGAAGTATAGCCACAATGATAATGTTGGAAAAGAGGTAGTCAGTTTGCATGTAAATCCATACCCCAGTATGAGTTAGGGCCTTAGAGGCAGGGAGTTTTCTGCACAATGAGAAATATTTTGACCTTACCCGGTACTTAATTTCTGAACAGAGAGATGAATAAAATGGGTATTTTGATATTTCCCATGCATTGAAGTGGAAAAATATTCCAGTGACTATTTAGGAAAAACCCCTCAAAGTTACAATATTGGTTATAGTCTAGATTATTCTTCCAATGTAAGATTCAGCTGCTGGATACATCTACATCTTAAGCATGCTCCATAGTCTGCACTTAATTTAAAGATTGTATGTGTACCTGTGAAGGGCATCTCCCTAAGTTCTGTGTTCCCTGTTATCTGAATGTGTTTCTGTTCACACTTGTCTGTTTCTTACCTGCTGTCTTCAAGTCACTGCTCTGGAAGAATTTTTATTGTTTTGTCACCTAATGATGTCTCCATTGTGGTAATGTAGGTTTTTGTTTTTATTTTAACAGCACGTAAGTTGCCAATTAATATGCTCAATTCGTAGCCTATTAACCCATGTAATTTGCTGTGTATTCTAGCCAGCATCCAAAAGAGATTGGAAATACCCACCTTTAAAATCTTGTTTTTGTTGTGTAGCAGATATGAGCTTGTAGTGGGTTATATGCATTGAGCTTGTTGTATGTTGTATTTAAATTACACTTTGGTGTCTCTTTACGTTTTCTTTTTAACTACTGTTTTCAATCCCTTTTGATGATATTTCAGATTTGTGAAAATTACATTGTTCATTATGCACACACTTGAAATACAACACACATCCCTCATTCTTGGTGATGGCAAATGTGGTTTAAATTTTTTTTCCCCAGCCCCATTCCAAAGCAATATTTATAAAATCAGAAGTAAGTATTTGCATAATTTGAGATTTTAATTAATATTTCTTCTGAATTGTAGTTGTGCAGCATTGAAGATACTGCACCAGTAGTAGTGTGTTACATAGATCTTTATTCTTAAGAAAGGCCTTCATTAATCACTTGCTCCCTCCTAAATGCATGTTCTCACATTTGTGAATCTTCTAAATTTTATCATAACTAATACTGTGTACTTTTTTTAGCACATGTGAGCGTAACATTTTAACTAGTGAAATTAGCTGATTCACTGGTGGTCCAGTGGACCTAGGTTGTCCTTCCACCTTTGGGAATTGGAATGGAATCCAGCGTAGATCGATGGAATAAAAGATTTCTGTCTGCTGACTGTAAACATCTTGAGGGACTAGTTTATAGGTTTTCAAGCTGGGGTCCACAAAGAGGTTTCTGACAATCAACACTGTTTTTTATATTCGGGGCCAGACATACTGCATGCTGAGAGTACAGTATCACACATTCTATTTTCGATTCTTCCTTTTTTGCATTTCTTGACTTCTTGTATGTTGTTGCCATTATAAAACTAAAAAACAATTTTCATTGGTAGATGTTTTTCTTTGGATAGCTGACGCTTTTTTTTTGCAAGTTAGAATGAAAAATAATAAACTAATCTGTAGACAGTCGAAAGAGTTTAAAGGGCAAAAATGTTTCGTGTACAACAATTTTGGATCCCTTGTCTAAAGTCAAACCTTTCTACAGCAGCCTGGAACAAGAAAGAAGAAAATGTGTAGTAACCTGTTTCTGTACATTATTTAAGGGCTGCCATAAAGGGTCATTTGGAAGTACCTGATCTGATTAGGAAGCTAATTGGCTTCAGAAAGGTCAGATTGTGTCTCCGTCAGTTTACTAAATCTCTTTGGGAAGATTGTACCTCTGGAGGGCAGCTACAGAACCAACTTGCATCTATATAGCACCGTTAATGTAGCAAAAGGTTCCAGACCGTGAACAAGAGGTTTATCAATATTTTTTGGCATTGAGCCAGAGTAGCGGTTCAGAGGATTTCAGGAAGACATTTGACACCATCTTACATACGATTGCTTTTTAAGGTATGTGTTTGATAGCACAATACTAGGCCAGCACAATATTAGGCTAGATTGATGCATGGCTAGGAATGTGTCGGAAGAATTGGAGTGAAAACTAGTTGTTGACTGAGGAGTTGATGTACGGGCAGAAACAATATAAATGATATGGAGAGCATCCTATTGTTCAAAGTGTCAAAAGTTTGTAGATAACATCAAATTCAGTGTAGTACTGAATACTATCCCACGTTTGATGCTCTAATGGGTCTCTATGCCAATAGATAGAGAAATAGCATATGGATGTGTAAAGTCCTGAGATAAAACTTGTTTGTGTTGAACCCAGGATTTGAACATCGGGGACCCAGTTTAAAGTTGAGGAGTGTCAAAGGAAAATGGGACATTTTAACAATTTTTTGGAGGGTAATTGGATTGTAGAACAGAATACCAACAGGTATTCACCCTGTTATATTTCACCCCTCTCCTAACTATACCCAGTTCTGTTGAAGGGTCATGTGGACTCGAAGCATCGACTCTTTTCTTCTCCACCGATGCTGCCAGACCTGCTGAGTTTTTCCAGGTAATTCTGTTTTTGTTTTAGAATACCAACAGGGATTGTAGAATAGAAAGCAATGCAGTTTTTAAAAAAAATATGCATACAAGCGATTTACAAAATCACGGTAAGGAAACTGATGGGAAGTTTGGAAAAATGGGCTATGTGAGCCAAAGGTCTTTTTTGCCTAAAACATTGCCATTAGAATCACAGAGCCTCCCATCATGGTTGCTTTGTACTGATTTGGTTCTGCTTATCACTTCAGCATAGTTTCACATACTGCTTGTTGGGAAAAATACATTTTATGTTGTAAGTTTGCAGTATACAGCAATCTTGTGGCCTGTTACTTGGAGCAAAGATATCAACTGGAGTTCCTGATGGTAAGTATGAACATAATATATAATAAGATTTGACTTGACTGTCATGCTTCCCAAAGTCCAAAAGCTTGACAGCCTGCACTCTGTAGGCTGACACATGAAAAATGGCCATGTACCAGAATGCAGTCATCACCTGTGGAACTGTAACCCAGCATGAATCAGTAAAAAGAAGTGGGGAAAAAACACAATTATACAAGATGTAAAAATTTCTGTTTTCAAGTTGTTTGGAAAAAATATAATGATTTGACTGTGCCTGGCATTGCCTAATTTGTTTTGCCAATTCCTCTTAATTAAATGAGAATAGAGTGCAGCTACAACATGGGGATATAATGGAGGGAGAGAGGATTTGATGTTACAATTGAAGGGGTGGGGAAACAGCTGTGTGCTTCCTGATGTAAATTTCTGCCACTAGACTGACTGCGATGTTACTTTCAAGTAGGAAGAGAATCTTGCAGAGGTAGCGTCTTTAGAATGTTCCATTCATTTGTCACCCAATAGATCCGTTTCGTATCTGCAATAATTAATTAGGCTGTGCTACTGTATAAAGTTAGGGTCATTATTTATGTATGCTGCTTTTATCCTTTGTTTTATCAATTATAAACGGATAAGATTTTCAGCAATTCTAATTAAAAAGAGATGTTAAATTTTCCTTGTAAATCTAACCTTTCACTTCAAAGTACTGCAAGGTATCACATTGACTAGGTGTAAGGCAATGTGACCTGCTGTACTTACAAAGGCTTCACATTACTGGAATAATCTACCACTTGCCTCTACAAAATGATTACATTGCCGTGATTTTATTTTGGTTTGCATTGCTGAGATAACAAATTGCATGATTTTTTTTTTTTGCCTCTGAAAAGATATACGTTCAGACCTAAACTGTAAATTCAGTCTCCTTGACACACATCTCAACATAAAATTTAAAGCTTTATTATTTAGTTTTATATAACCATTCCAAAATTTAAACTTTGAATATTACTATTCTAAATCTAGGTGTCAGCATGGATCAGTGGTAGGGCTCTCATCTCTGAGACTGAAGATTGTTGGTTAAAGCCCTGCTCCAGGACTTGGAGCACACAAATCCAGGTTGACACTTCAACAATGCCACACTTCTCTAGTATTGCACTGGAGCGGCTATTTTTCGAATTGGGCATTAAACTGTTGTTCTGTTTGCCTGTTCAGTGGATTTTTTCGAAAAAGAGAAACATATTTTCCCAGTGACCTAGGCAATATTTAACTCACAACCAACACCATCTAAATAGATTAATTAGCCATTCATTTCAGTGCCGTTAATAGAATTTTACATGCACAAACTGGGAACCATGTCTATGAAACAGAGAGATCCCGAGAAAGTGTCAAAATCCTTTTGTGATTTAAGAGAGATGACTAATCATCCTTTTCAGCACAGTTTTAGATCATTTTTTAAGAGACCTAGATGGCACAGTGAGATTATAATGTTCTTTAACCATGAGAAGTTGGGTTTGATTCTTGCCCATATTGAAATTGACAGGGATGCAATTGCCTTTTCCTTTCCTGCTCTGTTTGTTTAACCTAGCTCAATTATAGGTCGGCCAAAATTTCTTTGAACAAGCCGAGAACTGAATTTTTGCTGGACGATGTACAATGCATTATAAAACTAGTTCAGAGATGTAGGTTTCACGTGGAAAATCTTGATAACCACAAACTTGTAAACTATAGAAAATGATTTAAATTTCTATTGGGCATTTTGCCTTTGGTTTGAAGCCCTTTAATAGCTGCTTAAAAAGTGACGCGTTTGTTGGATCAGCATTATTTGGTGCTTTGATATAGGATGATCCATGTTCTCTTTCTACGCCCCCCCCCCCCCCCTTTGCTCCATGCAGATCTCATTGTAGAGGATTTCTTTGGCCTTGGGTTGATGCCTATGAAAGTTGACTCGCTATGCTGTCCATGTACACTCCAGCAAACGCTGGAAAGCTTCGGAGCTTGGGGTTAGGATGCCTGAATAAGTCAATGTGGTTACTAGTCAATGTGGTTACTCTAGTACCTCTAAGAAACAATATATGTCTAATATACATTGAATTCTACCAGTTCTCTGATTCTTCTAGACCCCTTCAATATTATAATACAGCAGTATTCTGTTCTGTTGATCTTTGTTGGATCTCTTTTCTGCAATTCTAATCTCAATCTATTTCCTATGACTATTATGACTAAAGTTCAGTTTTATTCGCACAATAAATTGAAGATCCTCTCTCATAGGACTTCAGTAAGACCCATGATCCTGATATTTTTGGTCTCAAGATCTGACTCTAACATATCCCTGAATTATGCAGTCTTTTCAATCACTTTCTTGAATCCACCTTTTGATTTTTTTTGTTGGAAACATACTCATCTAAGCATACTCATCATACATTTCTCTAAGAAAGTTGACCCATCTTGTTTTTCTAACTACTGCCCTATCGTTCCTACATTGGTTATTTTCTTAAGGAAACTGTTTTCTGCCCAAATTATCCATCACCTCGAAAGTTCTCACTGAATCAGTAATTAGTTGTGTGGTTTTCAGCATTGCCATTTAATTGCTGAGTGCCGTGTAAAACATTCCTGTAGAACTCTGCTCTTGAACATTGATCAGTTAGCCATCATTGGTTTGAACAGCTCCAAACCTTTCATCAAGTATCTACTGCTACGCAGTTCTAAACCAGTAATCATATGGTCTCTCACCAAAGCAATGACCATGGCGATCTAGTTTCTTTTCATTGTATCTGATCAGTGGTTGATGGTTCATACTCTGACTCTCCTATTTACTCAGGCACCCTCAGGATTTTATACACACTCCCAGTCGATTTTTCATATTACTGATGTCCTTCACTCATTGATATCATTCTTTCTTCATCAACTTCCTTCAATTCACATGCCATTACCATTTACAGCATCCAGCACTTAAGCAATTCAGTGGTTGAATCACTATAATTTGATCCTTTCTATGCCCTTAATGAAGGAATTATTTTTCAGATCTTCAAAGACACTGAGCTAAATCTTAACTTCCTAAAATGGTTGGGTTGGAGTTGTCAGAGGTTAAAACGCAAAAAAAATCAGGTACAGGAACTGAACCCACCCACTTGGTTTCAACAGAAGTGGAGAAAGGGGCAGGTGATTAACCCTGCAAGAAGCTGTTTGGTCACTTAAAGATTATAATGAGGCTGCACGCCTTCATTTTAACAGTCAGTCTATCTTTAACCACAGGCAGCTGTGTTTCCATACTTCAGAAAATGCAGCAGCTCAACAAAAGCAAGAAAGGCTGAATCTGAGGCAAGTGCCTTTACTGCACTGCTTGTGGGCCATGAGGAACAGGAATGCTTCCTCCAGGCCCAACAGGCTACCCAGTAAACAGCCTCCAACCCACTGACTACAATTGGATCCCCACAGACCACCATCATACTGCGCCAACCCTCCCCACTCCCACACCTTGATCCCTCTCTCTTCCTCAATATACCTACCTTCTGTCATAGGCTTTGACCCTATGGAGCAGGCTGCCTGTCCAAAGGGCCTCTGACCTGCCAATCGGGCTGCTGGGGGGCAGGAATCCACATCAAGAAGCCCTATAGTTAAATTCTGCAGTGCATTAGGGAAACGTATGTTTCCAGGTTGTCTCTTAGCTAAAATTCAGATCACAGTTTCCGTTGCAAGTTTAACCAATGGCTCCATTTTTTGCCTTTTTTGGCCACCACCCTTGATCTGTTAATATTCTTAGCCTCACTATCTTCTCTGACCTTAAAGCTACCAAATTTCTTCAATTGCCAATGCTGCCTCCAAAAAGCTTGGTGGCAAACACTGCTTTTTGCATCAGCCTCTCTTAACTCCATGTGAAAAATTCAACAAAGCCTAAATCCATCCAAAACTTGATTGCTACGTCGTTATCTAACAAGATTCTTAAAGCAGCACTCTGACATTTCTGGGCAGTAAATAAGAAAATCTCGCATGTTGAGCATTTCCTCTTATCAACTTCACTATCACAATCTTTCTTGCCTCTCTATAATATCGTATTTAGTGCTGCACTTAAGTTTGCTTTGTTGTTTCTTCTAAGCTCACAACATGGCATCTTGCACCATCTTTTTTTGTATACATTCCTACTGTGTTGGAATCCAGACCCGTTGCAGTTTCCTTTTCTAATCAGTACTTTTGCCTGACCTAAAAAAGTGGAATTCTCTACGCCCTTCTTGCACTATTTTAAGATTTTTTGAAACTTGAGCTTAGCGATAATTCATCAGTTAGTGAAAGCAAAATGCAGATGCTGGAAATATGAAATAAAAACAGAAAAAGCTGGAAGCATTCAGCAAGTCAGACAGCATCTGTGAAGAGAGAAACCGAGTTAATGTTTCAGGATGGTGACCTTTCATCAGAACTGATCACTAATCAATACTGCTTGATTTTTATGTCACCTTTTATTATTCTTGACTGATATAATCCATTCCCTGAGATATACTGTAGTGACTTCACCTCTAATTTTGAAGTTCTTTGGCAAATGCTGGGATAGACATGTAACAGCAGTTTTACTTTCATCTGAGGCCAGCATATTTCCAGCATCTGCATTATTTTGCTTTCACTACTGAGGCCAGCAACCACCTGAGAATAACATGGCACCACTCTTATAATCCTGTGGTAAATCAGATTTTGTGTATGTATTGGAGAGAAACATTTATCCTTGGCTAAGTTGAGACTAGTACGTGACAAATAGACCTATGACCATGGGAATGAAAGTGATCCAGTAGGTGGTGTCGGTAAGTAAGACACAGGATTTTCTAAATACAAAATTTGCCGTCAATGATTTTGTTGACATAAATTCCTGCAGGGATTGTAGGATTGTCTCCTTTTTTGTCTTGCTAACTCAGTGAACAGAGCCAAAATACCGCACTTTTACTGGCATCCCAGCTGAGATCAACTGACTTGGCAACCTGGTTCGTACCTTGGACCTTGCTGATTTGTTTGGAAAGCTATATTTTTTAAAGTAAGGTCACAAAAGCAGAGGGTGATTTTAAATCCTGATAGGTAAGCTACCTTTTCAGATGTGAGTAATGATTATCCCTAAGACTGAGATTTACAAGAGAGTACATTAGGTTTGATTTGTACTACATTGGTGTATGATGAATCCTTTTTGATGATAAGGTTAACAAAATCTCTGACTGGGGGAATTTATGCTGTTGGACAAGCTTTATAGCCAGGGGATGGTAGAAAAACATTGCAGCTAGTAATTAAGCCATTTACTCTTAACAATTTCGACTTTCATGCCATCAGTTTTGCACAGAGATTGCAAGAGTCAAGTTTACTGTAAAAACAATGACTTGCTATACTTATCAAGCATTCACTTACATAGAATTGAGAGTTAATTATTCAAATATGGAGCAAATGTACTGTTGAACAGAGTAGCTTGTGCATAATATGTGATAAATAATAAGTCCCCCCCCACCGTCCCCCCCAAACACTTCTCTACCATCCCAAAAAAGTATACTTTTTGCTTTGAGATTTTTCATACTTAGTGATGATAGGCCACCTTCTTATTCAAAATTTTTCTCGTTTCCCTGACCACCAATCTCCGCATGTTTCTGAAATGAGCGAGTGACGTAAACTAATGCTGTTCATCCTAACTAAATACTGCAGCTTTATAGAATCATTCCATAGTGTGATCTAACCATGCTAAAACTCGGTGGAGGTCAAGCTCTCTTATAAAGTACTCATAAGACTACCATTGTCATAATGAAGGTCAAAAGGAACAAATTGGTAGAACCTGTACAGTATGTATTTCATAAGTTAGTGAATGTCAGTTCATGTGTATAAATAGAAAACCATCCCATAGGTATGCATTGATGGAAAGAATAGAGATCCATTGTTAATTGTGAACTTCCAATAATGACAAAGACTTTAATTTCTGTAGCAAATTCTTGTGCAGAGACATATATCAAAATGCTCCGTTAGGTGTTGTTCTCTCAGTTCTGGAAGTATATTCGGAGCATCTCAGTTAAAGGCCAAATGGATAGTTGTGAAATAGCAACGCTTTCTAAGACCAGAGAGAAAGGGAAGCAGTAGTTGAAGAGAATTGAAGGGGTGAGAAGCCTTTGTTTCAGGATGGGGTGATTTTACAGCAGTTTCGAGAGCTGTAGAGACTGTGCCAGAGAATAGAGGCAGACTGATGTTGGCAAACATAGGGCTAAGCATAGGAAGCTGAGTGCTTAGAGGAAATGAATAGGAACACATTGAGGATGCAAGTAATGGGCATCATGGAAATATAACGAAGACTGGATAGGGGATTGGGAAGCGCACAGGAGTAAATTGGTGGCAAATACTCTTGGCAAGTGACTCCTGAGTCAGAAAGTTGTGGGTTCAAACCCAATGTTTGACCTGAGTGTATGGCCTACACTTACACTTCAACAGTATTAAGTTGTTTTACATTGTTGCAAATGCAATCTTTTGGATGGGATGTTAAATCGAGGCTTCATCTAACTCCTGTATTTATAGAAGAAGAGGTAGTTCGCCTGGTGTCCTAGCCAGGATTTATCCTTCAGGCATTACGTGGTCATTTATCTCATTAGCCATTTGTTGAGCCTGACCGTATGCAGATTATCTATCATTTTCTGATCTAATACTGTCTGCACTTCAAAAGTAATTGGTAGTGAATTACTTGGGAATTTCAAGGATGTGATAAGGTACTATATATAAATGGAAACATTTTTTTACCCATGCCACAGAATCTCAAAATTCAAATTTCTTAAAACAAGTTTATAGAAAAGAAATAGAATGTGCAATTATAGAATTATTATTATAGAATTATATCTATGTTTGTAGTGGAAATGGTCAATGTAATTTGTCACATTTTAATCACATCCTTCCCACCAGTGAAACTCCAGTGGCCCAACCGACTCTCTCTGCTTCTCACATTCCCACAAGTTTAGCTATTTAACTACAAGTAATATAAAATCAAAGTATTACATAATAGGAGCAGAATGCATATTTTAAAATGGGAACTAAACTACATCTGCAAACCCTGGTTCAATTATTCTCCATTCTGTAACCTGAAAACTATATTTGATCTTTATTCCCCATGTTTAATGTCACGAGTATTAAAAAAAAACTCGCCACACTCTGTATAGTGAGCTAATAAGGACAAAGTGGAAGAGCAAAGTAAACATATTCAGACTCTTTATGATGTTTGCATTACATGATGTCTTGGATGTAATTGATGTTCAGAAAACCCATCCTTTATGTGGATTCTTGTCAGAAATAATACAGGAAAAATACCATTAAAATGAATAACTAGCAAATGAAAAGTTAACACTAATTGTTCTAAGTATTTTTATCAGATGTCCACATGATTAGAAAACTAATTGAATATATTTTAAAAATCAAAATTCTAAATGTTAATAAATATTAATCTATGAATCTATATTTTGAGTGTGTACATAATGTGTCGAATCTATATTTGTAACTCGGGTGGCTTGATTTGCTGCTTATAACAGCTCATTGAAATAGCTGATTACCAGCTAATAAAGGATTTTTGCTAACTATATATTGGCATTCAAATTAAGTTTGATAAGGTATTAAACACACGTAAGGTTGAGCTGAATTAATACTTTCAACACTCTTCCGTCAGTCGGATTGAACAGTCTAAATTCATCAGAGCTTTTTTCTGTCAGAATTACAATTCTGTAGGGTATTACAGGATAAACTGAAAAGTAGCACTAGTGCGCTTTAGGATTATGGAATAATGCTAATTCAGCAGCGGAGCAGTTCATATGTTATTCTTTGTTAAGGAACTTTGCAGAACCTTAATGTTGAAGCTTATTGTCATTCCAAGTTGATAATCTTCGACTGGCTTAATAATTTTTCCTCATGCCTGGATAGTCTGCAAGTTGCACAATAATCACTCAGGCAGCTTTGTAATCAATGCCCACAGTAATAGGATTCCTCTGGCCACTGGCAATTAATAAATTTGTGTCTTTTTAAAACACTAGCAAGTTGGCCTGAAATACGAGTGACTAGCTTCTCATTTGCATATTTATTGCAATGGAAAAATTCACAAGGAATGATTGATGTGGAGCCTGCCTTTTGAATTCCAAACAGCACATTATTATGAAATGAAAAATGCTGGTGTACAGTTGATTAAAGTTGAAGACGGCAGGATCAGTGTTTTTTAGATTGTAGGAGAATTAAAGGCATACTTTAATGGATGTTGACAAGAAATGAACTAACAAAAGCAAAGCAAAGGATTTGCTTGAAAAGATTTAATCAAATGTATTCTTGGGATTAATTGCAGGGGACGACTAGAGAAAGCAGCAGGCTTGTGGATTTGAATGAAAACCATTGTTCTCAGGTCACAGATGTGGGTTTCCTGTCATATTGAGCGATAGACTTGCTATCCTAAGAGTGATGGTGGACGAAGCAGCTTTTTTTGAAAGTCATTCCTCCTTTGCTTAATAAGTAACAGTCATACTTTTCTTAACCATCTCAGAAAGTAGCTGAACATGATCTGAAAAGACAAGGGTGTATTGAAGGCTTTGCCCAACCATTTCAGGTACCTATTTTCAGCCATATTCATCTCTCATTAGCTCTCTGAGAATTACAGATGATGGCATGTAATTTACAGAAAATATGCATTTTAGTGCCCATCAAAAAATGTCCTTTTTTTCCCTATTTGGTATTCAGCAATAGAAATGTAATGACTTCTTGTGAATACACAATAAAAACTGCATATTTTAAAGGTTGTAAGGGTTATGTGCTCAAATGGTTAATCAAAGGCGACAGAAATTTGCTGAAAATTGACAGTCATCCTGCTGAATAAACAAAATACTTAACACAAATACTGCAAGAAATACCTCAATACTTAAATTCTTAAATAAATGACACTTTTAACTTTGTTTTCCATAACTTAAGATTAATTATTTTCTGTATTACTGTACTGCAAATTATTGGGTTTATTCTAGATAGTGCCTGGAGCACCAAGCTTTTAAGTTTTATTTAAAGGGAAAAAATATCCACTGACGCCCTTAAATGTTCAAGAATGAGTAGTCATATATTGAATATTTATTAGGCTGCGTGTTCTTGATTGTCATTTATCTGCAGTTCTGATTTCCAACAATTAAAAGGCTGTTGTCAGCACTTTGTGGGCTTCTTGCCTCTCTCAGCTACATTTCTCCCCCCAAAACTAAATAGAACTTAGTTTGATGTGTGAGAAATAAATATGGAAATTGTGGAAATGCATTAACACCCAGTAAAATAGCAAATTTTTCAGAATATTTAAGTTGACAGTTGGTAAACTTAAGAAACAGATCATACAGTGACACAGGGTGAACTAGTTGCCCAAGGCAGGCAGATTTACAGTGCAGTAAGTGGCAATCAATTTCTATATGAAACCAGAATACAAGAAATCATCAATAAAATAGATATGTAGCCGTTTCTAGTTTCCTGTACAAATTCCAGGTCCTTAGTTCCCCAATCTGTCTTCTCTCCTTTAACCCTTTCTCTTTGCCAATCCATAGTACTCACTAGGTTTGTCACTTGAATTGATTAATGTCTCCATAATACATTTAATTAATGTAAGGAAAACTTTAAAAGGAGAGGGCATGTTCAAATTTCTGTTCCTGTTATGTTGTCTGCTTATCATACCTCACGGCTGTTGCACTTTAATCAGGGTGCCCCAACATTCAGCACCACTGAGAAGAGCAGCAATGATGTGCAACAATCCCATTCAGACCAATTCAGCTGCTTTACTATTACAGAAAAAAAATCACACTGTGCCAAACCCTGGACTGAATTCCATCCTTTCACTATATTTGCAGGTTGAGAGGTATGCCAATTATGTGCTCATACAAATGACTACTACAAACAATTTGCATTTCCTCATATGTGCAGCTACAGCAATAATCTGTGCATGTGGACCCTTTTTGTAAGTTGGTAAAGAGGCAGCTGCGATGAAAGCTTTTTCCACTATATCTGATACCTCGTATTGTCATTTACACGTGTAAGCAATTGGAAAATGTTTAAATGTTAATGATATTGACCAAAACCCTTGATTTATACATATTGACCTATAACTTGGGCATTAGTACTTCAATTAATACAATTAGCTGTTTAACTCTTTCACCACAAGTAACGAACTTGACTGACTATAAGAATTTGAATTCTTGTTCACTGCCCTTCCATGTCCCAGTGGATTCATCTCCAATGTAGTATCTTCACATGATTTTTTTTTTCCTCTCCTGAATTGATGATAAATTCCTGAAATCTAAAATTGATAACACTTTTAAGAAGAAAAACTGCAGCTGCAGGAAAGCTAAAGCAAAAACAGGAAATATTATTAGGAGTACTCAAAATTGCTGCAGGGTCACATCTGAAACATTCTCTCCACAGACGCTGACTGACTTGCTGAGTGTTTTTGTATTTTCTTTGATTAATATTTCAGTTGCCCTTCCAGAAAAGTTTGAGTTGACTCTTTGCCAATAAATAAAAGCATCAGCTTTTATTCAAGTAATTTACCAAAAATCCTAAATTAATCTTTGTGCATGGTTGATGTGTGCTAGCTTGTGCATTGTATTTCTATCCTGGGATATTTCATTGTTTAGTTACAATCCACACTGTTTTACAATGGATTGAACTTGGTGCCCTCAGCTCTATTGATTGTTCCAGCCTTTAGATAAATTCCTGTCATTTAAAACTCCTGAAAAGTTATTTTGCACACTAAGATAAAAGCAAAAAGCTGCGGATGCTGGAAATCCAAAGCAAAAATAAAAATACCTGGAAAAACTCAGCAGGTCTGGCAGCATCTGCGGAGAGGAACACAGTTAACGTTTCGAGTCCGTATGACTCTTCAACAGAACTAAGTAAAAATAGAAGAGAGGTGAAATATAAGCTGGTTTAAGGAGGGGGGGGTGGTGGGACAAGAAGAGCTGGATAGAGGGCCAGTGATAGGTGGAAATAGCCAAAAGATGTCATAGACAAAAGGACAAAGAGGTATTGAAGGTGGTGATATTATCTAAGGAATGTGCTAATTAAGGATAGAAAGCAGGACAAGCAAGGTACAGATAGCCCTAGTGAGAGTGGGGGTGGGGTGAAGGAATCGAAAAAGGCTAAAAGGTAGAGGTAAAACAATGGATGGAAATACATTTAAAAATAATGGAAATAGGTGGGAAAAGAAAAATCTATATAAATTATTGGGGGGAAAAGGGTGGTGGGGCGGGGGGGGGGGGGGGGGGGGGTGGCGGGATCGGAAAGGGGGTGGGGATGGAGGAGAGAGTTCATGATCTAAAATTGTTGGACTCCATATTCAGTCCGGAAGGCTGTTTACAGTCTTCCGGACTGAATATTGAATTCAATAATTTTAGATCGTGAACTCTCTCCTCCATCCCCACCCCCTTTCCGATCCCCCCGCCCCCCCCCGCCTTTTTTCCCCCCAATAATTTATATAGATTTTTCTTTTCCCACCTATTTCCATTATTTTTAAATGTATTTCCATCCATTGTTTTATCTCTACCTTTTAGCCTTTTTCAATTCCTTCACCCCACCCCCACTAGGGCTATCTGTACCTTGCTTGTCCTGCTTTCTACCCTTAATTAGCACATTCCTTAGATAATATCACCACCTTCAACACCTCTTTGTCCTTTTGTCTGTGACATCTTTTGGCTATCTCCACCTACCACTGGCCCTCTATCCAGCTCTCCTTGTCCCACCCCCCTTAAACCAGCTTATATTTCACCTCTCTTCTATATTTACTTAGTTCTGTTGAAGAGTCATACGGACTCGAAACATTAACTGTGTTCCTCTCCGCAGATGCTGCCAGACCTGCTGAGTTTTTCCAGGTATTTTTATTTTTGTTATTTAGCACACCCAGCTGATTGTTAGGAATCTCACACACCATTAACACAGCAAATTATAAGTGTAAATGTAGCGTCTACATCGAGCTTTTCAAGTAACAGACAATAACAGTTGAGGCCCTTGATGGATGACAACTGAGGACTATCTCAGTCTTTCAAACTGGGATCTGCGTAAACGCTTGAGAGGTTGAAATGTTAGCTACAATGAAAGGACAGTTATTGTTGTGCATCAAATGACCTCCATATTTTGGGGTGCACTGCAAATCCAGGTTTCAGTTTATATAAGACTCTCAAAACATTCCAGCTCAACCAGAGATTGGCTACTTCATCTTAAAAATTGAATTAAATGCCAATAGCTTGTCCTTATTTAGATCTTTTAACGCAGTTAAATATCTAACAAGATGTTGGGGAAAGAGTTTGAAGATGTTGCCAAAGTCCTGATAGAAACAGCAGCTTTCGAGCAATTTTTTTTAGAGAGCATGATGGTTCAGGTTGAGTGTTCCAGCACAGGGGTGTGATGGCATTCATTCTAAGACATTAGTGAGAAAGGGGAGATTTCGAGATGGATGGAGTTTGGAGGGGGCTGATGGGAACTTTTTAAGGAAGGATTCATAGTTTTGAAGTAGGGAAAACACCTGAAGTAAAGGATCAGCCTGAAAAAGGATAAAGGAACTCGGTTCAAATACCTCGCAACTTCAATGGATGAAAGGTCTAAAATTGTCCTCGTGCGCAGGAAGAACTTAGTGGAATTCCTTAGCACGAGCATGATTTCACTTAGAGGATTGTCTCCAAAATAGATTAATACCTTTTATTGGAGTTGTTCCCTCAAAATTAAACTGACTGAGGCAATTATGTTAGAAAGAGGAAAAATTTTTGCACTTGATCTTGGCCTGCCTGTCCTTAACAGCCCAGGAAGGTCAAATCACTAGGCAATTTTTTTTTTAAATTTGAAAGATTTTATTTTTGTTGGCATTCATGAAACATTAAAATAGCTAGTCTAATTATAATAAGTCTATCTTTAGAATCAATGGTATTAAATATAATCTAGGCATGATGCAATCAGCAAACGTGTTGAGCAGTTTCACCTCAGCACTATCAATTGATCTCTTAATTTCCTGCGCAACATTTACGTACTCCAATTTTTCTCAGTTCAATGGGACTTCCAGTTGTTTCTGGATGAGGAGTTAAATCCATATAATTACTATCCCAAGACATTCATGTGCATATATGTATACTGACGTGGATATACATGTGTTTGTGTAAACTGAACAAGATTGAAATCGTGGTTAAGCCTGTATAACATTGCCACGGCTTGACATTGCAGGCGGGTATTAACTGGGTGTGTCCATTTTGGGAGGGGAGAACATTTGTTATTATTAGACCATGCGCAATTATGATATCATGGAGTTTTTAATCGAGTTTCCATGGCTGTGGCGTTATATGCATTATAAAATAGTTGACTTTGTTTTACCTTTAGTTCTCCAATAAATTTAGAAGACTTTAGGACAATGTTTCTCCCTTGCTTATTCAGTCTTCAGGTTGCTGCTTTTTCTCATGGTTGGCTTCTCCTAACCATTTCCCCTTCAAGCTCATTGCCCTCATCCCTTTTTGGGGAAAAAAGAAATCTGAACCCCACCACCTTTCTTATAGTAACATGAATGATGTGACTGTGGTGCATGTTCATGTAAATAAAGCTGGCGAAAAATGTTTCCAGTCACCTTACAGGGTTAACTTCAATGTTTAAGTATGCAGGCTTGTCAATAGAGTCTTCATTCTTAACCTATGCCTACAACACAGCATATAACAAATAAATCTGGTAGTAATCTAGTAATATCTTTATTGGATATTTATAAGATTTCATCTTGACTGGATTTCATTCTTGTGCAGCTGCTTTTGGGGCTAAATTCCATTTCAGACCGATGAGGGCAATTTTAGGTCAAGTCTTTAAAGGCCTCGATAGCAAAAAAAAAAATTCATAAGCGGGAGTTTAATCCCATGCTAATTCCATATTTTCCCTACAAATTGAAAAGTTATCTCTGAAGTGTCAAAGTTTCAATTAAAACTTAATTATAATCAGATGTGTAAACTTTATGCTTGCTTTTCCCCCTTAGGTTGCAAAGCACTGAAGGCACTCCTGAGGTCACTAGTTGAGCTTCAGGATGAACTGCTTTTCCAGTATCCGGGCACACAGCACTTTGTTGATGGCAAGAAGCCAGAACCAGACAGGTAAGTGTGGTGATGGAAAGTGTACAGCAGTAAGTGAGTTGATAATGGGATATTTCAGTCACTTGCTTTCTGCTCTAAAATGTTGCCCATACTGTATTCAGACTAATTACAGTGGATGTTGAGCAGGTGTTTGTGAAGCTGTTGGGAGTTGCAGCCGACAAGATTGTGTTGGCAGTCCAAGAACAGTCCCGGTGGACATGAATTTCCAGCCTTTATTTGGCTGTCAAAATGAATGCTAGTGATTTCAGACTCAAAAGATTTATACGACACTTACGATGAGTTTTGTAGGTGCCAATTCTTTCTTCAGTTGTTTTAAGTATCTTCCACCATGTGTAGTACATCTTACCAGTAACTCTCAATTATCTCTTTTCCTATTGGCATTTTACTGCTGTACAAATATTAGTCAATATTCTAATTTTTTTCTGTTCTTTAATAAACCGGATCTGTATCCATTGAACAGTTAGTACTTGACAGTTACCAAAGTCGCGTGATCTATTTTCCAGGGAAATTTAGTTAGAGCTGTAGACATTATTGTTTCAAGGGGAGGTGTCTGTTGTTTTTTCTAAGAAGCAGATTGGTTTGCTTCCCTGGATGAGCATTTCCTTTCCATTTCCTTTACTTGTAGAACACAAACCCATGAAATAAAAATGTCAAACACTTAAAATGAAACCTGAGAAAATGCTCCTCCAAATTAGTTTAAAGCAGCATGCAAGAGCATCACGCAGTGATGTCAGAGCTTTCATTACTAATAATGGTAAGAGCAAAATTTGGTTATATTAAGTCACTACCAAGAATTAAGCAGGAGTACATGTGCAAGGAAAATAGAATCCACTTTTACAAGATACTACTTTCTTTGTTTCCAGCGAAGAGATTCCCAGTGATGATGAAATGGAGGAAGTGCAGAAGAGGAAAAGACCACAGAAAAGGAAACTTGAAATGGAGGAGTACCCAGACTTCATGGCTAAGCGGTTTGCTGCCTTCAAAACATATCGGAACAGTACATTGCAGAAATGGCATGATAAGACAAAATTAGCATCAGGCAAAATGGGCAAGGTGAATTGATCTTTTGTTTCTGCATTGTACCTTTCTCAAACCAAGAGGGAAGATTTTATTTTAAAGTATGACTAGAACTGTTTGCAAGGATGTTTTGCAACTATGACAAAATGTAGCTTTGTATTTGCATACACACTGACAGGTTAGTGTATGATTTCATAAATGATATCGTTAACGTATGTGAAGGCCTGTATTGCCCATCTTGCCTGGGTCTTGTTCCTGTGGCAGACTTTGTCTTTACAGAGTCGGCTTGTTCAGCCATCAAAAGAAGTGCAGCAGATGATCTCACCTGAGCTCACCAAAGTGGAGGCGGTGGCGTAGTGGTATTGTCGCTGGACTAGTAATCCAGAGACCTAGGGTAATGCTCTGGGGATTCATGTTCAAATCCCACCATGGCAGGTAGTGAAATTTGAATTCAATTAAAATTTGGAATTAAACGTCTAATGATGACCATGAAATCGTTGTCGATTTTCGTTAAAATCCACCTGGTTCACTAAGGTCCTTTAGGGAAGGAAATCTGCAGTCCTTACCTGGTCTGGCCTACATGTGACTCCAGACCCACAGTAATGTGGTTGACTGTTAAACACCCTCTAGCCTAGCAAGCCACTCAATTGTCAAACTGCTAAAAAGCCTCAAAGGGATGAAACAGGGGATGGACCACCCGGCATCGAACTAGGCACCGGAAATGACGATGGAAAACCCTGTTGACCCTGCAAAGCCCTCCTTACTAACATTTGTGCCAAAATTGGGAGAACTGCCTCTCAGACTAGCCAAACAACAGCCAACATACTCAAGGAATCATACCTTGCAGACGATGTTCAGACACCATCTTCTTTGGGTATTTCCGCTGGTTGGAGCCATACCTAGCACAAAGGAAGATGGTTGTGATTGTTGGAGGTCAGTCAGCTCAGCTCCAGGTTATCACTGCAGGAGTTCCTCAGGGTAGTGCCATAGGCCCAACCATCTTCAGCTGCTTCATCAATGACCTTCCTTCCATCATAAGGTCAGAAGTGGGGATGTTCGTTAATGATTGCAAAATGTTCAGCACCGTCCTCAATTCAGATACTGAAATAGTCCATATCCAAATGCAGCAAGACCTGGACAACATCCAGGCTTGGGCTGACAAGTGGTGAGTAACATTCGTGCCACACAAGTGCCAGGCAATGACCATCTCCAACAAGAGAGAATCTAACTATCGTCCCTTGACATTCAATGGCTTTACCATCGCTGAATCCCCAACTATCAACATCCTGGGGGGTTACCATTGATCAGAAACTGAACTGGACTAGCCATATAAATACTGCAGCTACAAGAGCAGTTCAGAGTAATTCACCTCTGAACTTCCTAAAGCCTGTCCACCATCTACAAGGCACAAGTCAGGATTGTGGTGGAATATTCTCCCCTTGTCTAAATGAGTGCAGCTCCAAAACACTCAAGAAGCTTGACACCATCCAGGACATAGCAGCCCGCTTGATTGGCACCCCATCCACAAACATTCACTCTCTCCACCACTGACGCACAGTAGCAGCAGTGTGTACCATCTACAAGATGCACTGCAGAAACTCACCAAGGCTCCTTAGACAGCACCTTGCAAACCCACGACCCCTACCATCTAGAAGGACAAGGGCAGCAGATGCATGGGAACACTACCGCCTGGAAGTTCCCCTCCAAGCCACTCTCCATCCTACCTTGGAAATATATCGCTGTTCCTTCACTGACACTGGGTCAAAATCTTGGAACTTCCTGATAGCACTGTGGGTGTACCTATGACACAGGGACTGCAGCGGTTCAAGAAAGCAGTTCACTGCCACCTTATCAAGGGCAATTAGCGATGGACAGTAAATGCTGGCCTAGCCAGTGAAGCCCACTTCCCTTGAACAAATTTTTTTTTAAAAGTTCTGAGGCTGCATTTCCATCATCTCTCGCAGATGGAAAGATGCTGACCTAACCCTTAGTCTTGATGCAAAATATGTTTAGTGAAATATTTCACATTATTGAAAATGTTAATGTACTTATTTGGTGCAAGTGAGGCCAGCAATAATTTTGTATACTTTATAGTGGCAGTGGTCATCTATCTTCACTGTGTGCTACTGGATCAAATATCTTAGCAATTGTGTTTAATCAAACACTGAATTAAATCTTGTGGAACCTCTATAACAAGAAGAAGGGGCTTGGTGGATAATTGAAAATCCTCATATTTAATCAGATACATTTTTCAAACTTTGGCCTATTATGATTGCTTACTTCAAACGCCAATCTATTTTTTTTTCTCTTCATAATTTCTGACAAGCTAACTCCTGATCTTTAGACCTGAAGCTAAACACCAGAGCTGCCTGGATTCTACCAGGTACCAGATAAAGAGGCAACAACTTATTCTTCTGGCTCAGCAATCCAGATTTCAAAAAACATCAACTGAAGACACACAATTACTTTTTATCTGGTTTATACAAAATTAATCCCTGTCTCCTATGAAAATTTTGGCAGCTGACGGTAGTGTGGATAACTGAAGTTTCACTGCTTTGGTTTATATATTTTGTTGGCTGAACTAGGTGGTCATGTGTAACATTTATGCTGGAACATGTAGCTTTATATGTTTCACAGATTCTATAAGTTTGCTTTTATTTTTAAGAAAATGACCAGTGTGGAATGGCCATTGAATAAAACTGAAAGATAATTTTGTTCTTGTTTTGAGTGTTCCTTCTATCAGTACAGTACATTTTAAAATGGAATGTTACCTGAATTCTTGCTGCCTTGATATTTTTATTTCAGGGATTCGGCGCTTTTGAGCGTTCAGTCTTGACACAGATTGAGCAGATTATGATGGATAAGGAGAGGCTGCTACGACGGACACAGACCAAAAGATCCTTGTATAAAATTCTTGGAAAAGCAGAAGATGATTCTCAGCCAATTCCAGAAACTGTGCCTGGGGAGATGGTATGTCAATAAAGAATTAGAACTCCAAATTTGTATTCTGAAGAGGCTGTGTTTTTTTTTTACAAAGGTAAAGGGAAAGGATAGCTTCTCTGGTTGGATAAAAACAAAGTATAACTGATCTCACGCGCCAGAAGATCCCAGAAGCAAAAACAGAAAAAGTGGAAGCAGACCAGGTCAACTAACATCAGTGGAGAGAACGGATAGTTGATGCTTCCAATTTATAACTTACGACTGAACCTATGAACTGATGAGTTTTGATGGAGGGTACAAACTCAAAGCACCCACTGCCTGCCCTCTTCACAGAAGGTTGATTTGCCGTGTGTTTCCAGCTGTTCCTGTTTATGATTTCCACTGTTTTGTTATTTTTATGAGAACATTCCAGGTTCAGCCCCAACCTGTGCTATGCTTACTGATCTCGGCTGGAATGATTGAAGGAGCACTGTGGCTTGACTCACTGCCCCAGGCGGCGGAGAGAAAAGCAGTTAGGATTTGATCATTATCCAGTGACACCTGCTGTAAAGTGTATGTCGCGTTGTGGACAGGTTTGGGCTTGACTATAATGCCTGCATCCACCACACCAACACCCCCTCCTGGGCAGTCACAAAGCCTGCCGGCACTAACCGTTGAGGTACCACATCAAGTATGACACTTGGGTGAGGTATCAGAGGGGAACCACGGAACTGTAATCCAAGTGGCATGAACACTTTCAGGAGGGTAAAAATTATCCTCAGTCTCTTGAGTAGTAAAATAGAATCCTGTGACTTTTGGGATTTTGAAACTAGGCAAGTTTAAAACTATTGCTAAAAATGTAACTTAAATTCTTTGAACCCTGTGTATCGTCCCGGTATTGTATCTGGCACGCCATTTCTCCATTTTTATCGGTGAATGAATTGATGATTGGACACCATTTTGAAGCTTTCGGAATACATGCTTTTTTTATTGGAACTGTAAAACTGTACTTTTAATCTTGGATGCTCTCATATAAAATAGAATCAAAAGGTTGAACAAATATTGTTAGCAACTTACACTTGGCATGTTTTTAAGCAAGCAAATCCTAGCAGGGTCAGAAATACCTCAAAGTTTAAAAATGCCTGGCGGCAGCCTTGAAGCTCAGTGGACAAACGTGTTGTATGATATGGCAGTGAGCCATCAGACCAGTAAGCCCAAGCTGGATCAGCAGTCAGTGCCACATTACCAAATTTGAGCCAGGGTCCTTTGCTGTAACTGTCTTCACTTGTCACTGCTGAAAAGGGCACCTGTGTGAGCATTAGGTTTGGACGGTTTTTGCTGTGGTGCCTCCTGTGGAAAAATAGCCTGCCAAAACCTCTGTGCCAGCCACATATGAAAGGCGAATTTGTAGACAAGCTTCTGGATGTGCCCGTGAATGTACTAGAGAATGAGCCCCTGCCTTCAGCAGGGGCAAAAATCAGGAGAGGAGAAGGGTGAAAATACCAGCAATTTGATAAAATGTACAAAATACCTTTTATGTACCTAGGCAGTAAGAGAAATATGACAGGGCTTTTAGTGAACTTGGAATTCTTTCTTCCCTGACCTCTGTAATGGACAGACATTATTTTTCTACACAGGAGACTGTGATACAAGGAAAGTCAAATGCACATCTGAAAGACATAGATGAAGAGATTTTTGATGATGACGACTTTTACCATCAGGTGAGTGTTCGTTAATAGAACAAGGGGCTCACCTACCCAGGCTACTGCTTGGATATCAATAAAACATCTGAATTGACATGAGTAACCTAGCAATAGAGGAGACAAGGGTCATTGCAGTTCAGGTTGTTCCAAATCAGAGAAACATTTCAGTCAGCAAGTCTTGCATTAAGAGACATTTTGCAATAAATCATCTCAGAAAAGATACAGAGCTGGCACTTGTTCTGGATGAACAGCATAGTGACCTGGATAATAGACATTGTTATCAACTCCTATTTTTTTTCAAAGCTGGATTAAAATGCTAAACACAGTGAGTAACTGTGATCAAGTTCAAGTAATGTCACATGGCTAAGCATTTTTTATTCCGGGGGATGTGATCTTCCAAAGTCTCGTGAAGTGACACTAAATGATGTTGTGTGAATAGTTCAGCTGGGGAGGTACTGCAGCATCTTGGAAAAGTACTTAGTGTTCGCTATGAATAGGATTTATGTCTATACTATATGAGAGGCTACAATGTACTTTAATCCAACTAAAGTTCAGTCAACAATTCAAGCGAGCTTCTTTTATAATATGCTGGGAGGAGCGTATCATACAGTCAAAATTTTATAACAAGCTTGATTATCACAAGCTACTTCGATTGACACATCTTTTGAAGTGATTGCTTCAGACTTTGGATATTTCGCATGGCAGCTTGGAAGTAGGGGAGTTGAAATTCTTGCTGATTCAGTGGCTGCTGGCCTGTGTGAATTCTGCATGACGGACTGCAACTTCAGGATTCCTGGCCAAGTCTGCACATGCCTGATAACCTGAAGTTGTGGTCAGTTTCAGAGCGGTGATGATATTGAGCGCTGATAGTTTGCCTTCCCCCTCTGCCCCCCCACTCCTGACAAACCTGGCCCAATATAATTATTTGCCTTTCTTTCTATCCATGATGAAAATGTTTTATACTAACATTTTAGTGTCACAAATATTCTGTCACTGTGTTCTTGTATTATAGCTAATTAGGGGATAACCCTGCTTTACATAGATAACAGCGAATGACAGTGACTGAGCTTTGGTGCTGTAATTTGAAAAAAAGAAACATTACATTTCAAACTGTGAAAGTGACATTCTTGCACGGTTTAGAAAACCATCAGAATTACAAAGGTTAGGCAGCAGTGTTGAATTATTTTCCCTAGTGTGTGTAAATATTAAGAGCTGCTGCCCATCCATTCTTAATGTTTCATCTTTTGAAACTGAGAGGACAAATGACTCAATCTGGGCCTCAATCAGGTTTGCGTTCTGGAAGTAGCACAAGTACGGCAACATCCACTACTCTCCTATTTTAACATAGCGGTTGCTCCAGGAAGGGAAAACAATTTTTTTTAAAATGTCAACTGTGGTGTGATTGCCAAAAATTAATGCATGAAAAATAAAGCTCTTGAGAAAGATGTTAAGCAATACAAATGAGATATTAATCATGGAGAAGCAGCAACGGATAGAGTTCACTTCATGTTCCAATTATTTGAACCAAGCCATGTTCTTTACCACCTTGCTCTCACGCTCATGTTTCTGTCCTCGGCCTGTTGCAATGTTCCAGTGAAGCCCAATGCAAGCTGGAGGAATAGTACCTCATCTTCTGACTAAGCACTTTACAGCCTTCTGGGCTCAAGATGGAGTTCAACAGCTTCACATCATGAATTCTGTCCTTCGTTTTGAATCCGCCCCCCCACCCAATCCCCCTCCCCAGCCAAGTGCTAGTCTGTATCCATGTTTCCATTCTCATGTTTTTGCTTTCAGACAAAGCTGACCATTATTCTGCTACTAGCACCTACTCTGGACCAATGCTTGCTTTCTTTACTACTACCATTACCATTCCCTTTACCTTTTGTTCCATGACATCTTTGGTATTTAATCTCTCCTCCCCCCCCCGAACTCATCCTCTAACCTAGCCCTGATATTCCCTTTCGGTTCCACTTCACCTCTACCCGTTTTTCAACAACATAAAACCCATCACAGTTCTACCTCCCCTGTTTCCCACAGACTGATATTTACTTCACTTGCCAGGACAGACTTCATATTGAATGTAATGTATATGCATTTATATAGCTACCTAAAATAGCTAGGCACTCTTTTAATAAATTGTAAATTAAAAACACGTCACTGAGTAAACTGTTTTTTGACGTTCTTTGGTTGAATTGTATCCTTTTAACATTTTTATATATAACATATTTTTGAGATTAAGGATATTTACTTCACTTGCCAGGACAGACTTCATATTGAATGTAATGTATATGCATTTATATAGCTACCTAAAATAGCCCTGAAAAATTGGGAAAGTTGAGATAGATTCCCGATACCATTCGATTAACATAACTCATCTAGTAATTGGAAGGCATAATATTTAGGCACTCTTTCTTAATAAATTGTAGATATTAAATGTATAACCCTTGTTAAAAGGGTTAATAAAGGTGGAGAGGTTAATTTACAGAAGTAACACGTCACTGAGTAAACTCAAATGTGTGTCTGATGCGAAAACTTCATTAGTTCCCAAAGGATTTGACACATCTGTAACAACAGCAAGTAAGAGAGATTTTGACGTTCTTTTGGTTGAATGATGGTTGACACTTGTTAACGCAGCAACTGCAGAATGTTCCAGATTGTGTGGCTGCTGTGCCAACTCATTCTGTCCAGGAGAAGTAAATAGAAACTGAAACGTTAGCCAACATCTGGCATCGCAGCAAGGAATGGGTGCAAGTTTTGACTCCTGTAGACTTTAAATATGGTGCTTAGACTGTGGAGGCTTTAATCACTTAGCCAAACCTTGACAGATTTCTACGACAGCTCATCCCTGCCTTGTACATCACCCACAGACATCTGCTGAGCTGCAAGGCGGCAGCACATTCATTTTCCTTTACAGTTTTCAATACATTTATTCAGAGAGATGATCTGTAAAGATTACTGCTTCATTGTGTACAAGTAATTGTGGGAAGTGAGTGGTTGACAGACATAGTGTTGCACCTGTTTCGCTGACCTGGTTAATTTCTTCTGTTGAGTGGGATTTGCAGAGGGAGTTACGGAAGTTGCTGCAGTGATTAAGGGCACACGTTTACTGAGCAGCGGTGGTATGTGGGTTTACAGTGTCATAAGCCTGTGCATTGGTGGATTTGTATCTTTTATTTAGCTGCCAGAAGTGACTATGATGAACAACAATAGATAAACTGACAGATTGTCTGCCAGAGAGATGTTGGAAGTAGGTCAGATGAATAGGGCTTTGATGGGAGGGATGCATTCTACTAATATAGTGAGTGCAGTGGCTTATTAAATTAATGAAATTATACTTTCAGAATGGACCTGCAAATTACAGAAATCCTAAAAGTCCTGTTGAAAACTGTAAAGAGTATATGTCTACTGTTTTAATAATAAAGTTGACTAATATTAACAGACACAATTTAGTTCATGGAAAACTGTAGTAATACAGCATATTTTGATAGGCCGTGCTCCAATAATTAGTTACTTAAGTGCACATATTTGGTAAGCATGTTCATCAAAATGCTGAATACTAGTGCTGAGAAATTGAACACACTCAATCTTGTCATTGTGTTTCTTCCTTGAGCACTTATGGGTTACCTACGCCATAAGCAGATTCATAGTAAAGTTCCAAATCTCTGGCTCAACAAACCTCAACTCCAGCTTCAGAAGACGATCCTCTACTGCCACTTTTTTTTTCCCACCACCCATCCTTGTGATCCAGTGATTGAACCTGTCTGCTTGGTTCTGAATAATGAGCTGTTCTGTGTTGTGACCTTATTATGAATTAAAACTGCCCAAATTCATCTCACAAAAAGCAGCCTTACAGCCTGAAAAGACAGAGGAGACGACATTTATCCTATCAGAGTCTTATTCAAACTCAGGATAAGTGACAGGATGGTATGCTAATAATCAACCACAACTTTGTATTCTAGTGGCATTGTAAACATTGAATCTGTCCTTATCCATGGAAGCTCCTCCTTGAAACTGAACTGAGCTTTGGAGCAACATTGGTGTTCGAATTTGTGAGAATTGATGTCTGTTGATCTGCACAAAACAGCAATGTGAATGCAGTAATGGAGAGATGAGAGAGTTGTTTTCTAATCATCGTCCTCAAGTTTACAATTGTCTGGTCATAGCTGTAGTGTAATGGTTATCAAGTAATGTGACTTTTGCACTTAAGTTAATGTTTGTAGCCTAAAAATAAGTTCCTATGGATCTTAGTGATAATTGATCTTAATTGGATCCTACTGGCTTGGCTCAGAAAGAAAGACTGTTTGAGAAGGATGGGCCATCCATGGCTGAATAAGGAAGTTAAAGATAATATCAAATTGAAAAAAACACTAAAAACCTGCAAAGATTAGTGGTAGGTCAGAAGATTAGTCAAATTTTAAGAACCAGCAAAGAATGACTAAAAAACATAAAGAGGGAGAAAAAAGGGTGTGAGAGAAAGCTAGCTAGTAATATAAAAGCAGATAGTAAGAGTTTCTACAAGTATTTAAATAGGAAAAGTGTAACCAAAACTAGTATTGGATTTGATACTGGCAAACAAGGAAATGGCAGAGGTGTTGACCAGGTATTTTGTCTGTCTTCAATGTAGAAGACTTAGAAAGCTCCCCAGAAAATGCTTGAAAATCAAGAGATGAATAGGAGAGAGGAACTTAAAACAATCACCATCACTAGGGAAAAGGTACAGGGAAAACTAGACCTAAAGACTGACAGATGGCATGATTCCTAGGGCCTTAAAATAAATGGCTGCAAAAATATTAGATGCATTGATTATAATCTTCCAAAATTCCTTAGATTCTGGAACGGTCCCAGTGGATTGGAAAATAGTAAATGTAACTACAGGCCAGTTAGCCTAACATCTGTCATAGGTGAATTGCTAGAATCCATTATAAGGAGGTTATAGCAGGACACTTAGAAAATCATAATTTCATCAGGCAGAGTCAGCATGGGTCTGCGAGAGAGAAATCATGTTTAACTAATTTATTAGAGTTTTTTGGGAAGTAACAAGCAAGGTGGATAAAGGGGAACCTGTAGATGTGGTGTACTTGGATTTCCAGAAGGCATTTGATAAATCAAAGGTTACTACACAACATAAAAGCACATAGTGTAGGGGGTAACATATTAGCATGGATAAAGTATTGGTTAGCTAACAGGAAGCAGAGAGTAGGGGAAAATGGGCTTTTTTCGAGTTGGCAAACTGTAACGAGTAGAGTGCCACAGGGATCACTGCTGGGTCCTCAACTATTTGCAATTTACATCAATAATTTGGATGAAGGGACCAAATCTGTGGTTGCTAAATTTGCTGATGACACCAAAATAAGTAGGAAAGTAAGTTGTCAAGAGAGTCTGCAAATGAATATAGGTAGGTTAAATGACTGGGCAAAAATTTGGCAGATGGAGCATAATATGTGAAAATGTGAACTTGTCCACTTTGGCAGGAAGAATGGGAAAGCAGTATACTATTTAAATGGAGAGAGATAGCAGAATTCAGTGGTACAGAGAGAACTGAGTGTCCTGGTACATAAATCACAAAAGGTTAGTATGCAGTACAGCAAGCGATTAGGAAGGCAAATGGAATGTTGATATTTATTGTAAGAGGAATGGCTCTGCTGTATGAGTGGCATTATGCAGACTTGTTCATTTTTGTGGAAGTGAAAACTCCTGCCCACCCTTGAACACATCCAACTGTTGGTAAAATATTCGATTTGCATGGGATAGCTAAGTATGCAGCCCCGTGTTTTAAACTAGCATAGTTTGAGGTTTAGCCTGAGGCTTTTGGAACTCTATATGGACCTATCATTGGATCCATAATCTTTTCAGTGCTTTAACTGAACTGCAACCATGCTCTTTTACGCATAAGGTTATCATTCTTTACTGGGCATTTTGAATTAATCAGAAATACAACATGAACACTGTATATTACAGTTTCAGGCAACGATGTGTCCAGCAGTTACTTAGGTAATAAAAGCAAAATACTGAGTATGCTGGAGACATGAAATAAAAACAGAAAATGCTGGAAAAACTCAGATGTGGCAGCATCTGTGAAGAGAGAAACCGAGTTAACGTTTCAAGTCCAACATGACTCTTCTTTGTAACTGTTCAGTTCCAAAGAAGAATCATATTGCACTTGAAAGGTTAACTCTGTTTCTTTCTCTACGGATGCTGCAAGACCTGCTGAGTTTTTCCAGCACTTTCTGTAGTCATTTATTCAGATTCTGATTTGATTCGGGAAGAATGCAAAAAGGGTTGCAAAACTTTGATATAGACACGTAAGACGTGCAACTCAATGATGAGTTACGTGAATGTCCAGAAAATAGAGACACACCAATAGAACAATTGTATTTGTGTTTTCAGTACCTTCTCGCCACCCTTTTCCACTTCCCTTCACATATTAAGCTAAAAGTACAGATTTTAAGACCTATTTAGATTGTCGAATGCAAGTTGTGACGCAGCTGGCCTTTTAAGGAACAAGGTTTTCCTGTTGGAGTACGGTTGGGTTTGACTTGTGGCTGTAATTTAATTTTTAACCTATTTTAGCTTCCTTCTTAGATCTTCACCATGAAAGAAAGAATTGTGCTGTTCCAAAAGCTTACCCACTGCTCCATCTGTTTGCCCCATGCTTACTTATATTAGGTTTGAAGATAACTAAATGGGGCTAATAAAGAGAGAGAATTTCTACAATTTGTAATTTGAAATCCAATCAATTAATTTATTTTAATCTACTATTTTTGTGCAGCTCCTCAGAGAACTAATCGAACGGAAGACTACTTCTCTGGATCCAAATGATCAGATTGCTATGGGCCGGTAAGTGTTGAAAGATATCACTATTAAAGCGGGTTATGCTCATGGAGAGATATTAGTGCTCCAAACAGCATAATTTATATATAATTATTAAGGTGGGTGTAAAAAAAAAAAATTACAATGTTCAGTTTAGAATAGTCTGCAAAGCTGCTACAAAACTCCCCATTAATTAGGTTAGGTCTACTCCTATGTAACTTATTTTTTATTTTCAAAGTTAATTACTTTCCTAAAATTCTGTTTGTCCATCTGAAATGAATGGCAATATAAAATTGTGTGTGCTAACATTGGGAGTGTACGATACCCAAACGCAGTTTCATCTTAAAATATTTTTGATTTTTATAGTAAAGAGTGATTGTTGATAACTTGAGCATAAACATGTTCTCTAGCATGTTCAGCAAAAATTTCAGCATAAGCATCAGTAAACACACATATAACACCAGGAATGTAGTGAACCAGAATGATTTTTATGGTAGTTTCACAGTCACCATTACTGATGTTAGCTTTTTATTCCAGATTTGTTTAATTAATGGAATTTAAATTCCCTAGCTGCTATGGTAGGATTTGACTGAGCCTTAGTCCAGGCCTCTGCATTACTAGACCAGTAACATAACCATGATTCTACTGTTCTCCAATATTTTTCACCCAATTCAAATGCTGGCTTTTTGCGGGCAGTGCCAAATGATATGATGAGCTCAACACCACATTTATGGAGGACAGTGGCATTGACTGGATGAGGAATAAGGTAACCCTACAGAGCTAAGTTTATCACATTATTAGGCATTTAAAAATAAAAGCTGACACTTTTAAACCGTGTATGCAAATACTTTTCAATTATGCAATTAAATTGTATCACCTTGACTATGGACAATTGAGGGTGATCTAATCAAAGTATTTTAAAAGATAGGATTTGATAAAGTAGATGCAAAGTGCCTATTTCCTCAGGGTTGTCGCATGCAAAGAGGCATGAAATGAGAGCCGGGCCATTTAGAAACAAAATCAGTAAGCTGTTCTTTCTCTCTCACACTAGTAGAAATCTGGACCTCTGTCCCCTGCAACATGCTGTGGACACTGAGTCAACTGAAACCTTCAAGACCCCCAAGATGTGATACCTTTGCCTAACAAAAGACTATTAAGAGATATGGAACAGAGATGTAGATCTGCTGTAATCTAATTAATGGCAGATAAAGATCAAGGGTTTCAGTGTTACAATGAAAAAACTATGCATGCGATCAATTCTGTATTTCACATATGTAAAAACGCACACAGATCAAATATTTGTGACAGTAATTTATGCCAACTGAGCAAATGCACTGTACAGTGTAGTGCAAAGCAAGAAGAACAGAAGGTCCTAGATTTAATTCTTGATCTGTACTGAGTTAGCTGATCACAGTTGGGCATCTATAGTTAGTACTGTACAGTTGGCATCAGTGTCCAAGGGCTAAATATAAAGAAAATTAGCCAGGGCTTCCATTTCTGATTGCTATCCCGTTATCCTTCTGAAAAGTGTGGTATTACTTAACAGCAGAATTATGCTGTTACTGTTGTTTTCTACCTTCCTGCTGCTGTAACTTACTATCTAAACATGTTGAATAGTTACAGAAAATGCTGGGAATACTCAGGTTAGGGAGCAACTGTTAAGAGAGAAACAGAATCAACGTTTCAGCTTGATGGTCTTTTGCCAAAAGTTCAACAACCTGAAATGCTAACTCTGGACCCAATTTTTAACCCACTGAAAGCCCATCAACTTGCACAGTTAAAATCAAATTAAAGTTAAGATGACCTGAGTATTTCTAGCATTTTCCATTTCTATTTCAGGTGGCCATCACCTCTAGTATTTTACTTTTGTGTGATGAATTAATCACTCAGGTTGCTACAGTCTGTGAAACCATTCCCAGTAAAAGTTGGTATCTTCAAAAAAGAGGAGAAAGCTTGGGAGGGAATTACTATTTTTTAATATTGGGATGTAATTCAAAAAGAAAACTCTTGTATCTTGTCTGACATCTCCACTGCTTTGCATGTGACCTGCTCATTTTTTTCTGATGTCGAGGCATGAGGAATTGTGCTAACATGATTCTTATCTGAATTCCTCCTGGCATGGGGAGATTCAGCATAGATAGATAGCTGGATCATAGACAGGAAACAATTGGGCTAAATGGATATGGCTAGGATTGGTGAAAGCTTGGAAGTCGTGTGCCCAGAGATCAGTGCTTGGTCCATTTTTATTCCAGTATCTATATAGAGGTCATTTGTATGTGGAACACAGTCTCAAAATTCACTAACAACACAAAAGTAGGCACTATGTAGAATGAAGGTCAAACCTACACCCGTGTCTGAAATACCCTTTCTAACTGGTTTTGTGTGTTTTGCCTTTTTCAGCCTAATTCTAACAATGTTTTTGTTCCTTCATATAGACAATGGCTTGCTATTCAGAAACTACGGAGTAAGATTAAGAAAAAAGTAGACACCAGAGCAAGCAAGGGCAGAAAAGTAAGGTAAGTATATCCTAGTGATTTTGCTACAAGGAGTAAACACCAAGGTCCATCAGAAATACCTAGAGTGGTTTTCAAGTCTAATGATCAAAAAAGGGACCATGATGATGACTGTATTTAAAAGGGATACATTAGCCTCTAAGGAGATGTACACCTTTTCTCTTCTTTTTCTTTTGATTCTTTCCCTTGCTCATTTTCTCCTGCCTCCCCGCCTTCCCTTCCTTGCTCCATCATTCCCCCCCCCACCCCCCTCCTCTCTTGCATTCAAAATCAAGTTGGGGCAGCCTGGCTGCTCCCAGGGGCCCTGCTGATGCCACTACTTACTACCTGCCAGGCTTTCAAGCAATGAAAAAAATCAATCTGCAAACTTTGGGCTTAATCACATATTTAATACAATTACTGCATCCATCTCATTCAAGCTTGTTACTTTACTAATGCTATTATAGTTATGCAAATACCAACCGAATTTTTCAGTGATATCTCCTCCCTTTTCAGACCTAATCACCGTGTACTATTTCCTTCACCCAAGCCTTTGTCCATGTTGCTACGTGGTCAGCCACTAGGAGCTGCAGGAAAGCTTCTAGTTTGATGATTTAACCCTCTTCATATGATAACAGCCCTGGTCTGCTCTGTGCCCTACCCTTGGGGCAGGATCTTCCGGTCGGCGAGCAGGGGCGTGGCCCGCTCACTGACACGGGATGACATCAGGTGGAGCTCCCGACATCACCCTGCGTCATTTCCATTTTCAGGTCGGCGGGGGCGCAGCCAAGTCAGCTGCGTGCCTGCCGACCTGTCAACGGCCTATTGAGGCCATTGAGAAACTAATTAAGGTCATTAATGGACCTGCCTGTCCAACCTTAAGGTTGGCAGAAAGGCCGGGAGCCCTGGCGGGCTTCGGAAAAAGCATCAAACCTCATCCACGGGCGGGATGAGGTTTCATGAGGGTATTTAAATTTTTATTAAAGGTCTCAATAAAAGTCATGGACATGTCCCAACTCATGTGACAGTGTCACATGAGGGAACATGTCAGGGAAATTTTTTTTATCATTTGTATTACAAATTTTCATTCCGAGCCGATCTCCCTGAGGCAGCACATAGCCTCAGGGAGATCTGTGTGTTCTTTCGCGCACATGCGCAAAAGAGCACACTCCCGGCTGAGGGAATCCCCCCCCCCCCCCCCCCCCCAGCCCCCCCCCCCCAACCAGCCCGCACAAGGAGCTTCCGAGCTGGCGTCACGCTGGGCGGCCCTTAATTGGCCCGCTGATGTGAAATGGCAGCACACTCGCACTCCCCCGGACGGGGAAAAATTTAGGTTTCCCTTGAATTCCCAGCTGACTTCAAGAATTCATTGGGCTGGATTTTACTATCAGCAGCAAAGCTCACCGCTGACCTTGAAGAAAGCTGCTCACTAAGGTCTAGTGGTCCCTGTGAGATGGAGTTCCTCTTTTGTTTAAATCTGGCACCCAATCAGGGGATCTCTAAGCATGCAGCAGCAGTGATGTCAATAAGCAGGGTAAGTTGCCAGTCACATTGAAGTATTTCCACAGGCAACAAACCAGGAAGTTAAAAACACAATGCATTCCCTTTTAATTTAAATTTTCAGTTGGTGAAATACATTATGATCGGGTTAAGATAGAAGCTAAAACATTATAAGCAAACTTAAAAGCTATTTTAAAAATGTCAATTTTCTATCATCATGGAGAAATTTGACATTCTACGAATATAAAAGTAGCTATTCAGGGCCAGTGAGGGTGTTTAGTTATAATTATGAAATTGGAACACTGTCAGAAACCCAGTTACATCTCATTCAACCAGGTTAACTTTTTCGCAGGTTTTTATCGCGAGCCTTAGCAGTGTAAAAGTTCTGTCAAATTCACTGGTTGCTTAGGGAATGCACTTTGTGAGGGGGGAGACCTCAACAGTACACTCTGTAGAGAAGTGTAGAATCATTGTCAGCAACTTTTGGATTTCCCTTTTATTCTGCGTGCGTGCCGACCGTCACTGTTGACGACAGTTTCAGTGGAGTAATGAAAGCAAACGCTGACAGTTTTGTTGTCATTACCACTACAATGTCAGGTTCAGTGTCTTAGAGAATTCTGGGTGTTGGGCTGCATCGTAAAACTCTGCAATATTGCTAATTTAAAGGTTAATAAAAGCTATATTTTCTGCAAGCTCAACTTGAATTTAAACTGAAAATGATGTCAGTGTCAGAGAAATCAGATTTTTAAAGTGTTAAATTGTCAGTGTCTGATTTATTGAAAGAAACAACTATCAACTTAAATCGGCCTTACTTAAGCTGTAATAATCTATCAAAAACTTATGCCTAAATCTGTGAATGGAAGATGTGAAGAACATGTCTCAGCGTTGCCTGTCCTTTTTGAGCTGTAGAATTCTATTTCGGAGAGTGTTGGATAAACGAGTGTCTCTATAAAGGGTAAAGAATTGGACGTTTTTTTTGTGGTGAGAGGGGGATAATGATCCAGTTATACAAATACTCCAATGCTTTTAGGGCAATAAAGCAGCTAAAAGGAAATTAAAATGAGAAGCAAATAACATTTTCATTTCTTTCCTGCCAGATACCACGTTCACAACAAATTAGTGAGTTTCATGGCACCTATTGACCATAGTACAATGAATGATGATGCGAGGTATGTAATAAATTATGGTGATCAAATGCGTTCTATGGCACAGTGATATTGACCTGTTCTTCAACCCATCACCCGCCCCTTCTCTTGCTATCAGATTACCATTTGTCACTGGCATCAAAGTGTAGCCATGCCAAATCTACTGAAGTGATCTTGCTTCTTCCATTTCTCTAATTATAATGCTACTATAAGAGAAATCATCGAAAATTTATGATTGGCCCGAAGTACATCTCTTCACAGATTGACTGCCATCACTGGGCTTTAATCGCTTTTGTACTATCCTGCAGAGCAAACTGCGATATCATAGAAAATGTATGTTGGATTTGGAAAGCCATAAAAAGTCTGCTATTTTCCATAAAGAATAAAAGTGCTGGAGTAATATCTCTCTATTGCAGCTTAATTACCCCTTTTGGGAGGAGGGGTTTGAGAGCCCAGTCAGCTACATAAATCTGCACCTTTGTCTAGATGTGTAACTTTATGGGAAAACTTAGTATTTGCAGATTCTGCAGGGTTCAAATTAATGGTATTAACAAGTCCTAAGTTAGGCATACTTACCTTGTTATTTTTGTAATTTTGGAGGGATACTTTTTTTATAAATGAGTAAACTGCTGTTGCTCACTATAGTGAGGAATAATGATGTTAGAGAAACATGGGAAATTTTCACTTTGAAACCCATAACCAGAAGGACAGTGATGGTTGTCTTGTACAAGGACAGTACAAATAATAAACCCATTTATTTAGCTTCATACTCACCCCTTTCTTTCTATGCACAACTTTTCTGCTTTTTTACACTATTGGCTTTCCTGAGCTCCTGGAAAGTGATGTTAGCAAATAAGTGCTGAATCTAGTCCATTCGTAATGGCCAGCAGTGAGAGCAGAGTTTTACTTTCCTGGCACAGGGATCTCCAGAGGCAAAGGACAGCAACTTAGACTACCAGCTGTAGGCCATGACTCATCACTAGCTTAACCACTTGGCTCCAAACCGTAGTGCATCTTGATTATTTCCTTGAAATAAATCAGATTTTTATTTGGGAAGTATTTATGTTGTGATAATCTTTTAATAACTATGGGACTGCTGTGCACACTTACTTCAGAAATCCATTGTTCTCAACAAGGTGGTTTCAGAATAAGTGGGAACCCTTGAATATAAATTAGTTAGTAATATATTCATAAAATATAGCTTTTGGCATTCATTTTAATTTGGTTTGATTAATGCTGACAAGTACAAGTAAAGGGTAGGTTCCACTAAAGAATAAGGTGAGACAAGTTTCTTGTTACTTACTCAACTCTTTCCAATTAATTGTCCTATTTTCTCAGAGGACCAGAAGAATGTTAAGGCCAAAGTTTTGCATATAAAATGAATAGCCAGTGACCCTGCACACTGAGAATGTTTGGAGAAACCATCAGCCAGTGCCAGCTTATAAAGGTTTGAGCAAACCATTCAAAATCTAATGCTCAAGAGACAACCGGGCTTGGAGACGGGTTATTCTGGGGTAACTATTTGCAGTTAACAGCTCGGTCTCGCCTTCTCGAGGGCAATTAGGGATGGGCAATAAATGCTGGCCTAGCCAGCGACACCCACAGCCCATGAATGAATAAAAAAAAAAATTCTGTTTAACAATAAGGAGTTGGGTGCTGCTAAAATTACTTGAATATTAATTGAAAAGTGGTCACATCTATATAAGCACTTATTCCCAGATTTGGAATCTAATTAGGTTCAAAACAGATTTTTAAAAATGTATGCTTGCTTTGATGGATTGTTCTTTATTTGGTTGAGCATCATCAGCCTTTGCCAGTAGCACTTAGCGGAGTGTATCAAAATATCGGAGCCTTTAGTTTTTTTGAAGAAAAGGGGTTGGGATCGAAGTGACATTATCCATTAAACCACAACAATTCAGATATTGTGGAACAGTAATAATACTCCCATTAAATGCTTTTTCATTGCAACTTCTGGAAGCTGTGTATGTATTTATGAGTGATTGTTGTTGACACCCAGAAAAGAGCATTTTTTTAAAATGTATGTGTTGGTTGATTGATTTTGCAATATATGAAGCTTTCTCTGGAGGATTTTGCAATATATACTGATGCTGATAAATACACTAAACTTTTCTTGCTATCGTAGCAGAAAGTACATAGGGATTTTGTTTTAAAGGGAGCATAATCACGTGGTGCAATTATTAAAGTATGTTTTGGAAGGAGTTTGACTTAAATGTAGCAAAAATCACCATAGGCTGTCACCGTCATTTTATATAACTTCTATTTATCGCTATTTTTTAATTTCTATTTTGTAGCTTCTATGTATTTAAACAAAAAAGGCATCTTCTCCTCTCTGGAGGCTGTTCACTGCTATAATAATTCAGAGACCAGAACAGGCCTAGTTGGAAAATTATTTTTCCACAACCAAAATTGATGCTTCTATGGCCAGGTGTAAACAACTCTCAATTCTAGAAGATCCTTAATTTTCTCCCACCCACTTAGAATTTGCATTCATGTAGCGCCCTGACATGTAAGTGAAGCAATTGAGCTAGATTGACAGGAATCCAGTGAGTTGAGCTCTCAACCTTCTGGTTGGGAGACAAATGTTCAATCATTTTAGCTGCTAGTCCGCCCATCTCCATGCAGTTGAACCTACTTGTTACAGATCCCTTGCATAAACAATACATCCCTGATCCTGGGAGGGGAAGCATTCAAATCTTGAGGATTAAGAGTTTTATTTCATTGTTTTTTCTTTTTCTTTTCTATTGCTCTATTGGCTAGTTTTATTTTCTTTGCCTACTTTCCTCATAATTTTTTGGAACCCAATACATGAACTGAATATATGGTGAGATGCACACAAGAGGTGATTGTGTTAGTTTATAATCCAGTTGTGTTTTTTTTTATTTTTGAATTACTCTTCTGTAGCTGACTCAGTAAAATTGCTAATACTGTTATTGTGCATCTCATATATATTACATTTGTAACATGCAGTATACAAAGTTCAGTGTCATGGTAAGCTATTGTATGCCTTAGCTTATCACGGACCTGGGGATTGACTGTGAGGTGTGGTGATTGCTGTGCTTGAATACAGAATCACATAGCTTTTGGTTGTATCACCATGCCTTTTGACAATCTGGACATGAAGAAAAATGCAGCAGCACTTCTAAAACCTCCACTGGAGCCAACTGCCTAGCTAGGAGCCACACGTGTTCTCACTCAAGCAGCTTAACTCAGACTCCCAAGCAGTGGCCTATATGATGAGATATGCTATTGCATCTGACTCCCTCCTTGACATGAGACTCATTGAAGGAAGGAGAAATAATATTTAAACGTCTGCAATCTCTGGGCAAAAGTCCCATCAGTTCTTTTAGGTCAGTTCACTATTGCAAAACTGTGTATAATTGAAATGGTTTGCTGCTCTAATCTTTTATGTGCAAGTATGACACCTGATTAATTAGAATAATAAGGGAAATGGATGGCACAATGGGTTTGGGACTTTACTTGACACATTGACCTGGGTTTGAATATAACCCAGACTAAAGTGAAAATATCTCTCCTTCATTGGACTGAAGTTGAGAGGGCAGAGTTAGAGTCTGCTTAAGCTGCTAAAACATCAGCCACAATTTTAATTCAGTAATTAGTGACATTTCATTCTGATTTCTCCCATCGCTACATAGGCTTTTGTGTATTAGAAACTGATTTAAACCCCCATCTTCTATTCATAATATCATGTTCTCATTTGTTAGTCCTTTGTTAACCAAAACAGTGTGGAGGAATATTATTGAAAGTTGCACTAACTTATTACAAAAACTGCATATTGATAAGTACCATAAACATTCTTCTTTGCAATTAGCTGATTATTGTGCTTCAACTGTCAGTTGCCTTCCCTGTACCCTTAGCTATAGCCTATCTGACAAATAGCAATAGACAGGGCAAGTATGCAGCACAGATTTAATCAGTTTTTACAAGAGCAATATTTTAAGTTATTTTACCTGTTAACAGTGTCATTAAGGAGCCTCATTACTCTTTTATTAGAGCATTGTAACTCACTCTATTCTTATCAGATTATAAAATGAACATAACTCATGCCACATATTAGATCTCTTGTAAAGGGATTACAGCCTTGCATTAACTCAGATTGACACGGTTTATAATTTGCTTGTTGATACACATGCAGCGATGTCATGCATTTGACCTGCAGCAGCGTGGAGGAAAGGGACACCCATACATCATCATTAAAGATGGCATCCGCTAAAGAATCAGAGCCACAGGGTCTTCCTGCAGTAATTGTCACGAAGGACAAAGAAGGCACTTTCAAGTGCAAGCTGAAATCTAAAGTCTAGTTTAAACATGAATGCTTGAGCATTATGGCAGCATTGGAAATCTACAGTGGATTCAGTAGAAACATTTGAATCTTTAATTATAACTTTGCTTACGTCAAACCTAATCAGTGAGTTTCAATGATCTGGCATTTTGCTTTTGAAACAAGTTCGCATTTTCAGAATATTGAGCTTTAGTTTATATTCTTTTACATGAGAAAAAAATCCTTATTTATCAGTCTTCTGTTCAGTATTGATCCAAAAGTTCTTTTTAACTTAAATACATTTACTTTTTTTTACTTTTATTAAACAGTGCACTCCTATTTTTCTCAGTTCTATTTAACAAATTTATGTTCAAATAATAGGGCAAATTTTGTTGTCAAAACAGTGGCCAGGTTGATGGTGCTCGCCATTATTTAAGCATAAATGATACAGCTTCAGGTGAGAGGCAGTTGTGCGGTTAAATACTACTATCCAAAGGTTGCTGTCCATGTCACAGTTCTCCACTATTAACTTTGCAAAACAGAATCTTCCAAGCTTGCCTCACCTGCATTGTTCTTATTGGTATTTGTATGGTAGATACAAGCTAGACTCACTGCAGATATTCAAGGCTAGTAATTACATGAGTAAGTACCTTTTTACAGATGTGATGTGTTAATGATTGCAGATTTAACCTCTGGGGTACCAGAATTGACTCTTAAGTTTGGAGGCTCATTTCTTCAGGTTGTGAATTGTTTTAGGAAACAATAACATGCCAGTTGTTTACTTTTTCTTTTCCTTCTCTCTCTCTCTCTCTCTCTCTCTCTCTCCCTCTTCCCCTCTCTCTCTCTCTCTCTCTCTCTCTATTTCTCTCTATATCTTTCTCTCTCTCTATATCTTTCTCTCTCTCTATATCTTTCTCTCTCTCTATATCTTTTTCTCTCTCTCTATATCTTTTTCTCTCTCTCTATATCTTTCTCTCTCTCTATATCTTTCTTTCTCTCTCTATATATATCTTTCTCTCTCTCTATATATCTTTCTCTATATATATCTTTCTCTCTCTCTATATATCTTTCTCTCTCTATATCTTTCTCTCTATATCTTTCTCTCTCTCTCTATATCTTTCTCTCTCTCTCTCTCTCAGCAAAACAACACTGATGCAAATCTAAAATAAGAACAAAAAGTGCTGGAAATGCTCAGCTTGTAAGGTGACATCTGTGGAGAGAGAAACAGTTAATATTTTTTTTCTCTTGGAAAGTCCACAACCTGAAAAGTTAACTGTTTTGCTCTCCACAGATGCTGCTTGACATATGGAATATTTCCGACATTTTCTTTTTCTTTCCCTCCCTTTATTTCTCTTCCTGTTCCTGATTTAACATGAAATTCATTCCCTTTTATCCACCCTCCTTCTCAGCGCTTCCATTGTTTAATCCTTAAATCTCATTGATTAAGAAGATAATCTGCCAATTGCCCTGATCATTGAGATCCCAGATGCTCTTTCCTTCACTGTGTTACTGGTATAAGTATCAGCTTGTACTTTCAACAACTTAGGCAAAATTTCTTTTGAGCTGACGTGTTGCAAGGGCAAATCTAACTAATGCCAGATGCTATTAGACACCTGAGTACAATGAAATCTGGCCCAATTTTGCATGTCGACCAAAGAGTTTTCAATATTGTATAACTTTCAGGTCTATAGTAAAGATGGCTGATTACTCTGCTCTTCCTTAAGAAGCATGGTTGAATCATGTGAAAGAACATAATTGATATTTGTTGATTTTTAAATACAGCTTAGACATTCCAACATAAATTTAATGAAGACAATTGACTGTGCTTAAAAGATCAAGTCCAATTAAAATATAGGGTTTGGAATCAGGAATTTTACAGAGTACTTTTTGCCCTTATTGGCCTGGGCTTTTCTCTGGCTGTTGACTCTCCTGGGAGACAGTATGGCTGTGCCAAGGTGGGAAATGTCTAGTCACGATACTCCAGCCATCAGGAAATGCTTGGAACAATTATTGTATCTGTCTTCACGGTAGAAGGCACTAAAAACATCCCAACAATAGTAGAAAAACGAGGGACAAGAGGGGCGGAGGAACTTGAAGCAATCCCTATCTCTAGAGAAAAAGTACTGGGAAAACTAATGAGACTAAAGGCTGACAAGTCCCCTGGATCTGATGGCCTAGGGTCTAGTGGCTGCAGAGATAGTGGATGCATTGATTGTAATCTTCCAAAATTCCCTAAATTCTGAAAAGACCCCAGCGGATTGGGAAAGTGTAAATGTAACTCTCCTATTCAAGAAAAGAGGGAGACAGAAAGTATGAGATGATAGGCCAGTTAGCCTGACATCTGTCATTGGGAATTTTTAAAAAATATTCATTCATGGGATGTGGGCTTCGCTAGCTGGGCCAGCATTTATTGCCCATCCCAAATTGCCTTTGGGGAAAGTAGTGGTGAGCTGCCGCCTTGAACCGCTGTAGTCCATGTAGTGTAGGTACACCCACAGTGCTGGTAGGAAGGGAGTTCCAGGATTTTGACCCAGCAACGGTGAAGGAAAAGCGATATATGTCCAAGAATGGATGGTGAGTGACTTGGAGGGGAACTTCCAGTGTTCCCATCTACCTGCTGCCCTTGTCCTTTATAGATGGCAGTGGTTGTGGGTTTGGAAGGTGCTGTCTAAGGAGCTTTGGTAAATTCCTGCAGTGCATCTTGTAGATGGCACACACTGCTGCTACTGTGCATCGGTGGTGGAGGAAGTACATATTTGTAGATGTGGTGCCAATCAAGCAGGCTCATTTGTCCTGGATGGTGTCAAGCTTCTTGAGTGTTGTAGGAGCTGCACTCATCCAGGCAAGTGGGGAGCATTCCATCTCACTCCTGACTTGTCCCTTTTAGATGGTGGACAGGCTTTGGGGAGTCAGGAGGTTAGTTACTCGTTGCAAGATTCCTAGCCTCTGACCTGCTCTTGTAGCCACAGTATTTATATGGCTAGTCCAGTTCAGTTTCTGGTCAATAGTAACCCTCAGGATGTTGATAATGGGGGATTCAGTGATGGTAATGCCTTTGAACATCAAGGGACGATGATTGGATTCTCTCTTGTTGGACATGGCCATTGTCTGACACTTGTGTGGCACAAATGTTACTTGCCACTTGTCAGCCCAAGCCTGGATATTGTCCAGGTCTTGCTGCATTTGGTTATGGACTGCTTCAGTATCTGAGGAGTCGTGAATGGTGCTGAGCATTGTGCAATCATCAACGAACATCCCCATTTCTGACCTTATGCGGGAAGGAAGGTCATTGATGAAGTAGCTGAAGATGGTTGGGCCAAGGACACTACCCTGAGGAACTCCTGCAGTGATGTCCTGGAGCTGAGATGATTGACCTCCAACAACCACAACCATCTTCCTTTGTGCTAAGTATGACTCCAACCAGCAGAGAGTTTCCCCCCGATTCCCATTGACTCCAGTTTTGCTAGGGCTCTTTGATGCCACACACTGTCAAATGCTGCCTTCATGTCAAGGGCAGTCTCTCTTACCTCACCTTGGGAATTCAGCTCTTTTGTCCAGGTTTGAATCAAGGTTGTAATGAGGTCAGGAGCTGAGTGGCCCTGGCAGAACCCAAATTGGGTGTCAGTGAGCAGGCTATTGCTAAGCAAGTGCTGCTTGATAGCCCTTCCATTACTTTACTGATGATCGACAGTAGACTGATGGGGCGGTAATTGGCCGGATTGGATTTGTCCTGCTTTTTGTGCACAGGACATACCTGGCCAATTTTCTGCAAAGCTGGGTAGTTGCCAGTGATATAGCTGTACTGGAACAGCTTGGCTAGGGGCACGACAAGTTCTGGAGCACAAGTCTTCTGTGCTATTGCTGGAATATTGTCAGTGCCCATAGCCTTTGCAGTATCCAGTGCCTTCAGCCGTTTCTTGATATCACATGGGAGTGGATCGAATTGGCTGAAGACTGACATCTGTGATGCTGGGGCCCTCCGGAGGAGGCCAAGATGGGTCATCCACTTGGCATTTCTGGCTGAACATCGTAGCAAATGCTTCAGCCTTATCTTTTGCACTGATGTGCTGGGCTCCCCCATCATTGAGGATGGAGATATTTGTGGAGCCTCCTCCTCTAGTGAGTTGTTTAATTGTCCACCACCATTCACAACTGGATGTAGCAGGACTGCAGACCTGATCCGTTGGTTGTGGGATCGCTTAGCTCTATTTATGCTGTTTGGCATGCATAGCCCTGTTGGTGTGCCTACACCACATGGACTGCAGCAGTTCAAGGCGGCAGCTCACCACCTCACCTGGTGTTGCTCCTGGCATGCTGTCCTGCACTCTTCATTGAACAAAGTTGATCCCTGGCTTGGTGGTAACGGTAGAGTGGGGGGAATATGCAGGCCATGAGGTTACAGATTGTGTTCAAGCACAATTCTGCTGCTGCTGATGGCCCACAGCGCCTCATGGATGACCAGTCCTGATTTGCTAGATCTGTTCAAAATCTATCCCATTTAGCACACTGCTACTGCCACATAACAAGATGGAGGGTATCCTCAATGTGAAGATGGGACATCGTCTCCACAACAACTGTGCGGCGATCACTCCTACCAACACTGTCACGAGCAGATGCATCTGTGGCAGGCAGGTTGGTGAGAATGAGGTCAAGTATGTTTTTCCCTCTTGTTGGTTCCCTCACTACCTGCCACAGACCCAGTCTAGCAGCTGAGTCATTTACGGCTACCGAGCCAATCTTGGTGATGGACGTTGAAGTCCCCCACCCAGAGTATATTCTGCACCCTTGCCACCCTCAGTGCTTCCTCCAAGTGGTGTTCAACATGGATTAGTGCTGATTCATCAGCTGACAGAGGGAAGTATGTGGTAATCAGCAGGAAGTTTCCTTGCCCATGTTTGACTTGATACCAGATGATCTGAGAGGTGATCTTATTGAAACATACAAGATCCTGAGGGGGGCGTTTCCCCTTGTGTAGGAATCTAGAACTAGGGGCTACTGTTTCATCTGGTGAGAGCTGCAGCTGTCAGTGGTTGCAATTGCAGAAACCTAGCCAGTCTTTAAAAAGAACTGTACTTCAAATGGATGATCATTAATTGCAGCTAATTGAATTAATATTCCCTTTGAGCTCTCTGGAAGTGATGTTTGTTTAAAAAAATGAAATTTGCTTCCACCAGAAACAAATTTGCTTTAATCAGTGATCCCAATGATGTACTGTTCAGGTAATCCAAGTGGCAAAGGGCAGTGAATCTTGTTGATAGCTTTATTCCAATCAGAACATTCCAGTATCCCTATTGTTTGCTATATACCCAAATGGAATTATGATCTTGTGATGAAATTGAAACTCGCTTTCTATCAACTTAGTGGAAAAACCTTGCTGCCAACCATTCGTTGTTTAGCTAATCGCCTAATCATCGTGAATTTAGTATGTTCCCTACGACTGTAGTTATACTGATCTGAGACAAGCTTGTGAACCAGTGCATGATGCTCGCACAATCAAAGATGAGCAGTCATTCTGATTTTATAAACATTCCAACAATTCAAAGTCAAAGTCATTTCCAAGACATGGCATGTCAGCATCATGCATGCACTTCCATTTCTTAGGATGTTGGCAGTACTGACATGGTCACGTTTAAACGCCCATTTAAAAATTGGCATGAGAAGGTGATGGTGGGCCTTGTCCTTGCACTATTCATATTATAGTGTTAGGGAATTTCTGGGGATTGATCTTGCGACAATGAAGGAGCGATAGTCGTTATGTCCAGGTCAGAGTAGTATGTGGCTTGGAGGTGATGGTGATCCCACGACATTACTTGCCTTGCCCTTCTCTGTTGTAAAGTGTGAAGTAACAGGAGCTGCTGTTGAAGTAACCTTGGTGAACTTCTGCAGTGTACAGCATACTAAAGCCAGGCATTGAAAGTGAAAATCTTTAAGAATGTATGTTGTTGAGTTGCAGTATGCTGTGAGTTGCAGTACTAGGTATGCTGTGCACCTGAATTTTAGGAGACCAGGTTTCACACTGGCCTGTGAGCTGGAAAATGAGTTTAACCACAGTCCCCAAATTGTTGAGATTTTTCATGTCTCCAACTTTACTGTGGTATCCAGTCAGATAGCTGATGTGACTTCAGAGTTATGTTATCACTTTTTCTTGACAGTGAGGCAGTATAACTGTAACCCAAATTGCAAGGTTTTTTTCAAAATGTGTTTGGCTACAGTAAATATCCAACTCTAAACAGTCACCTTAGGCAAAACAACAGCCATCTTTGGAGGAGGCACGTTAGTTGTTTGTCCAGATCCCGGCTATAGGCTGATGGCATGCTTTACTGAAACATAATCCTGAGATTGGCCAACTGCTAACAGTTATTGCTTAGTTATATGGAAATTACTACATGGTGGCCCAACCCATCAGTTAATGTTTATTTTCCAAGTGGGCTATCATCCTAATCCTGTGTGCCTACTCTTTCTGTATCCCTCTGTTCCTCTTTACCCATTTATCTAACTATTTCTAAATGTTGACATGGTTTCTTTTTCATTCGCAGACCCCAATAGTATATTTCACAGCCTCCCAATCATGTGTAAAAATAAAAGCTTCTCCTGCCCTCTGCCTTCAGTTTTGTTCATTTAATTTTACATTCATGTTCCAGGCCCCTCAACTGCTGGAAACAATCTAATTCTATCACTCTGTTCAGTTTCTTCATAATTGGAGCTCATAACTTCATACAGTGTTTCTTTTCTGTTATATGTTTCACAATTGCATCTGGACTTTAATGCCCTATAATTCTTACTGTAAAACCCAGCATCCATTATTTTTTTCATCAGCTTTATCCAGTTGAGGTGTTGTTTTTAATTTCTTATGAACTTGAATCCCAAAATCCAAACCATCAACACAACTCGATATTTCCACATTCAAAGTACGTTTTTCTTAACCAAACTTGTATTACCTCAAATTTACTGACATTGAACTCCGTCTGCCACTTTCTTTTTTGCCAATTTCACCACCATATCAATATCACCTTGCAACCTCCTTCATGCTGCTATTTTAGTATCATCTGAAAATTTAGACAACTCACTGCTGTATTCAAATCATTGGCACACACTGAACAGAAGTGATTTCAGATCAGACCCTCCAGGACACATCTCTCTTCCAACCACTCTGAAAAACTACCCTTAACTCCTACTTTCTGTTCCCTTCCTCTTACCAGTTTTTAATCCAATTTTTTACACTCCCCCTAATTTTATATCCTGAATCTTCTCTAATATCCCCTATGTGGTACCTTGCCAAAGACTTGTGAATGTCCATGTACACCACTTCCATTACATTTTCCCCATCTGCCTTATCTGTCATCACCTCAAAGAGCTTAATCACATTGAATGTGAACTGAGTTATGTCACAATTTTAGTAAATTTATGTCAATAATCCTTGATCACCCCATTTCTGATATATTGTACATAAAGGGATATTGTTTTTTTTTAAGTATGTAAATTTGTCATCATGTAACAGCCTGTTGGTGGAATCCATGTAGGCGTAAGATTTTTAATGGACCCATTTGAGATGCTAGTATTTAAATTTGATTGCCTCTTGAGGAAACATCCCCCTCAGCTGTCTGTCTCTTTGCTGATTATTTTTTCTACGTGGTAGAGAGTTGCAGGTTGTCTGGCATGCACAATGTTACTTCAAAGGCATGACTCCTATATAAATAGCATGCAGAGCTACTTAACACATGTGCCTGAAGTAGCTGAGCACAGCCAAACTGTAGCCATACTGATGCTTTATACAGTTCAATATTTCCAGTCACGTAAGGTCTCAGCTATAAGAAAAACATTTTTAGGTACATTATTTCAGGAAAGGCAGTCTAAGGATTTTCTGCATTCAAACCAGTTTCCGGTATTTGGGGAGATCCTGGTGAAAGGTTATTTAATAAATACAGGTCTGATATTTTGTAGTTCCCAATGTGTAGGCTTTTATGCAACCACACATGCCAAACCTACTCAAATAATGTTTCCTTGTGAAACTTCCCTTTCCCAGTTAACATGGATTGGTTGGATGTTGGTTTTGGACCTCATGATGATCACAGGAATGTGCAAGAAGTCATTTAACCCCCACACTCATCCCCTGCCCATTACATATTGGCTGTTATCATGATGTGTCCTTGACAATATGACCATCCTTTTGCAAGACACCTGGGTGTTGATGGACAAAAGAGCAGTTCACCTGATGGATACATATGAATTAGGAGTAGGCCATTCAGCCCCTCGTGCCTGCTCCATCATTCAATAAGATGGTGGCTGATCTGATTGTAACCTCCACTCCACATTCCTGCCTACCTCTGATAACCTTTCACCTCCTTGTTTATCAAGCATCTATCTAGCTCTGCCTTAAAAATATTCAAAGACTCTGCTTCCACCGCTTTTTGAGGAAGAGAGTTCCAAAGACTCACGACCCTCAGAGAAAAAATTTCTCCTCATCTCTGTCTTAAATGAGCGGCCCCTTATTCTCAAACTGTGACCCCTGGTTCTAGATCCTCCCACAAGAGGAAACATCCTCTCCACATCCACCCTGTCAAGACCCCTCAGCATCTTAAAGATTTCAATCAAGTCACCTCTTGTGCATCTAAACTCCAGTGGATACAAGCCTAACGTGTCCAACCTTTCCTCATAAGACAATTTATGGCTACCCTCTGTTTCTTTTTAGCTAGCCAATCTTCTAACCATGCCAATATGTTACCTCCTACACCATGAGCTTTTATATTCCGCAATAGCCTTTGATGTGGCACCTTATCAAATGCCTTCTGGAAATCTAAGTACAGTACATTCACCGGTTCCCCCTTTATCCACAGTGCATGTGACTCCTTGGAAGGATTTTGGATCAAAGACAGTAAAGCCAGCATTGGAACATTTTCAAACCATAGTACAGAGCAAACCAGTGTGGTTGAACGACAGTGTCCATCAGCGGTGGTGGGGGGATGTGGGGGTGTTCCTAGTTCCTTTTAGGATATGATTCTTCAGGTGTATTTGCAATTATCACTAGATTATTCTTATGGCTGAGCATTCAGTCAGAGTAGAGAACATAACTGCAGTCACTCTGCCATACAACAGTCCATTCTCTGAAATGGCAGATCCATCCATGAGATTTTTGGGAGTTAATGGAGGTTCACCAGGCAACCATCAACTCTTGTATTTCTGCTTGAGGGCAGGAACTCTCTCAACTTAGAGGGTGGACAGTCCCTTCTTTTCCTGAATGCGGATATCCCCCGATCCCATATGTATCGAATACATGAGTCAACTGGGTAAAATCATTCTGTCACTATAGCTAAGATCAGTAACTCATTACAGGCCATGGATCAAGCTTGCAATCTTGCTTTCTGTGTGACTTAGTGCACAATGGTACGACCCTGTGTCGCGCTAAGTCACCGGAATAGCCATTGTATTCAATTAACTACAAAAAAAAGCTGTCATCTTGGTGAGATAACTGCTGTCACATTTGTTTATCAAAATTATCTAGTTAAATTGAGTTACAAGTGGTATATAGATGCACAGGCACTCTTTGACCTGTGAGGTGATTCAGTGGAACTGTGAACTGCATTATAACCATCTTTACCGTTGCATGGAAATATTTTGCCTAATGTAGAGTTCAAATTTTCCCAGGTGGACGGAATGAAAGACCTGTTTGTGTGCTGGTCATTAAGGGTCCTAAGTGAAATATTTCTGGACAGTCTGGATTGAATTCCTGATGGAAAAAAGTCAACAGCACAAAACAAGCCTCTATTCAGCATGGTTGGTGTCCAAATGAAACAGCTAAATTAACACCATAAGCGCAGACAGTCTGGGAAATTGAAGTATCAAACTGGTGCATAGCGGATGTTCTTCAGAAGTTAGCATTGTGCTAACACCTAATATAGCTAAAGGTACTAATGACACCATTACTAGCTTAATTGAACCTGCACCAAGCAGCTCGCCATAAATAGTAATGGTTATTATTTAAAATTCCCTTTGTGTTAAGTTGGGAGTGCAAAATGTGTTGGATTCAATCTAGAAGGTTACTTCGTAATGCAGGTTACATTATACACTGTGACTTCTCCAAATCTGGAAATTATTGCTCAGAAACACCAGTTGTCTGGAAATTTTTTGAGCAGACTCAAGCATTCCCTCTGTGTCATCAGCATCATTTTAGTGCAGTACTTTGGGAGCAGAGACATGGAAGATACAGTGTTGTAACCTCTGAGTTCCAGGGCATTGTATTGGGGGGAGTGTACCTCAAAGATCCAAAGAGGCGCTAGGGAAACCCCACACCTGGAAGTCCACAGGTAAGGCCTGCATGGCAATTAGCCGGAAGTGCAAAGGTCCGTTGGGCAATTGCCTTGTGCTGCGGACCATCTGAAAATGCAATTTAAACAAACCTTGGATGGTTCCGACAGGGAAGCACCCCCCACCCCCAGCCCCATGAGGGACTCTTCTCTCCCCCCACCCCCCTGCTGCTTTACCTGGTTTACAGCAGCTACTGCTGTAAAGAAGCAGGTGTGGCCTCCTTGCACCTGACAGAGCTGCCCTTCGACACTAGGCCTCGGGGACGCACTGCACTGCCCGGATCTTGCCTGGCCTGAGTCGCAAGGATGGAACGAAAAAAATAAGGTAAAAAAACTGGGAGCGGAGTGGCAGTCTGACTCAGATTGCCACTCCGAGGAAGTTAGGGCCCATATTATTGGATAAATAAAAGTTTTAATTGCAGCTTATCATTGTTTTGTTTGAGGTAAATATTTATACCTGCGGTGCTTTCTGGTTCTCACCATTGTGATTAGACATTCTAACACCTTTCTATAATGCAGAAAATCCAGAAATGACTTGGTCCCAAGAGTTCTGCACTGGAAAAGTTATGCTAAACTTTGAATACTGTGATATATTCACTGGTTCAACAAAAGCCAAGCAACCTCAAAATAATTCTAGGCCCATGTGGTGCTAATCATAAGTTGGCTGCTTTACAAGGAGTGAGGCATTATACTGTGTAACACACTGTTATTCTGTTGAAGTGGAGCTGTGTATAATATAGTGTGTCCATTTAAGGTTAGAAAGTTGTTATGCTTCCCTGAAATCAACTTAAAGGTGAACTTCTCTAGATCCTCTGGTCATGGAGAGGTCAGCTGAACCTTTTTAGATTTTTACTCTTCTAGGTCTGACTCTAAGTTTAATATTCAGTACTAACTTTGGTTGCTGTAAAGCTCTCTCCCTGTCAGTTAGAAATTACTGACATTCTTTTAATTTTTTGTGAGATGTAGAAATTTACCTGTCCAATGGATCAACTCAAACCTTTCTGCAGGTGCAGGTTGCCCGTGGTTCTGATGAAGGGTCATCATCATCCTGAAACATTAACTCTGTTCCCTTCTTCAGATGCTGCTGTACCTGCTGAGTATTCGCAGCATTTTCTGTTTTTATTGCCCAATGAGTCGCTGAGCCATGCAGACTGGAATGACCCAGGTTCAGTCCTGATCTGTGTTCAGCTCGTTGATCACAGTCTGAGATATAAGTACAGAGGGTGAAATAGGCCAGGCCTCTTTGTGGATGCAAAGCTAGAGTAAGATTGGACTGCTTTGCTGTGATGCTCCCACCCCTGCATTCCACCCCAACCCAAACTGCAATTAGATAGTCGGTATATATTTGTGGGCATAGTGCCTCGCATTGCTCTTTACAGTAAAAGTGTGACCAGTGCCATGGGAAGGAGCCAGTATCATTCGGAGGAGGAGAAAATTGACAAGGAAATAAAATGTTGTGCAATATATATTTATCTTATAAATTGTTTGATCAAGAGTAATAGTAAATAATTGACTTTGTGTTTGAATTTTCACTGACAAGGAAGAGGGAAATTTTCACCCTACTAAATATTAAGGAAGCTACAGGCTCAGGCACTAAAATTCCCGTAGGTGTTTTTTTTGTGTATATAACGTTTTCTTATAGAACTACAATTATTCAACTTTTTTTTTGAAAGGTTGACTATATATTACAAAAATTAAGCTAAAGAGTTTGTGATATAACACCCAGTAAATCAAGAAGTAGCAAATAGGTTATAGAAAATGAACATTTCATGTTGTTCATGGAAGGTGCAAGTGGAAATCAGACTGTCCATGGGGAGAAAAGGAATGCTGGGAATGACCAACTCCCTGGATCACACTTGTGCACCTTCTAGTGACCAGTTATAGAATGCACAAAATGAACAGCAATTGCATCTAGAAACAAGAGAAGTATTTAATATGCTTATATATGTTATTTTAGCCTTGATTAATTTTGTAAGTGGTTGGACATTGTAAAATTTCCCCCTCTTCCTACAAACTGAGATCAGGTTTGCTTTTAATAAATTTCTCCTTTTGCTCATGATTATCTGTTATGGTTGCAATTTTAACTGTAGCTCAAGCTTCAGAAAGCAAACAAAGATAGAGTGGAATAAATTCTACAGATCCTCACTGCAGGTGAAAGGTGAGGGCTTGTATCTTGTGGGAAGACAGTATAAGGTGTATGTCCACCTGTGTTAGATATTTGCCTGCATGGATATTTATCTGTGTAGAATGATAATATTTGCAGATTGTGTTAACCCTTTCCCATTTTATCTTGTGTTGTAGAATTTGTGTGCAGCGGGCAAAGTTGTGGTTGTAAACTGCCAATTGTAAAAGGAGTATTTGTACATAGCATAGCATGTAGAGTTGATCCTGAAAGTCAGGCTATCAGTTATATTCTAGTGGTGTACTGACTCGCATTGGGAACAAGGATTTTAAACTAACTCCGTTTCAGTACTACTTGTGACATGTTCGTAGTGAACTGCCCAGACTACTTACTGCCAGTCCCAAGAACTGATTGATGAGGGGAGAGATGATCCACAACCTCCAATTCAAGAATTGAATAATACTCATTAGATTCCTTAGTATTTTTAAAACATTCATTAACTTTATTTTATTACAGGCAATTGCATTTTCATTACCTTATTGTTTAAATAGATTTGCTTGCGAAGGAATTATTGAGGAAAATCACGATACCTTTATTAATTGTAATAATGAGAGGAAGTTCTGTTGGATTCCTTCAGTATTTTTCAATAAACTCCTCAAAGTAGATTTTATGTGTACTTCTATGGTACTTTAGCTTTGCCCATTCTCTGCTGGTTGGTGAACCATTGTACCATGGCACAGCAATGACATGTCCCTGCAAATCAGCATGAGCTGGGTTCCACTGTTGACCAGGCTGCCCTCACGGGAGAAGGCATAAGTTAGAGAGCTTGGCATCTGTACTTGCACTCAGCTGTAGAAATGAGCTATCAATGTCTAGAAGTAGGTTTCCTGACTGTGGTGTTTGCCTGTTTACAGTGGGAGATTAACTCAAGTGTCAGGGTGGAAAAATTACTACTGAAATCATGTTTGAGACATAAAATGTGTGTCTTGGTCACCAGGATTCAGCAGCCATGTTGGCACAGTCCAAGATAATTGCCTTTACCTTGCTTGGAGATAATTGTTGATGTTTAGCTTGAGCAAAGTGATTTTCTTCATTAATTTACCTAGATTATTATTTTAATCTAATTTAGTTTGGTCGATGGCCTATTTATCATCTAAACAAACTCTCATTCTGATTCATCTGCCTCTTTGTAATAATTTACAATTACTGTTAATTGTTTTTGTTTTGGGACTGTCATCTTGTGTGTGCTGCTTTCGTTTCATCCAGTATTGGGCAAGACACAAAGTTAAGTTAGCTGGTTTCTGAAGCTCAATTTCACTCTTACAGTTTGGCATATATTTGTGAATTGCGAGTTTTGTCAGACTTTTTTATATTTCAGTGGGAGTAGGAGAGAGCCAGAGAAATTGGGAACCCTGATACCATAGCAAATAAAGTCCTCATTTCACAAGTATGTAGCTTCATGAGTCATTTATATTCTACTATCTTCCCCATAGTTCCCTGTACTTTAAAATGGCTGGTTAGAGGCAGCCTGTCAAGATTGCGGTGTAGAATTTCATCTATGGTAATACTGAAGTTCCATTTCAGTGTTGCAAGAAATTGCTAATCAAGTCCCTGTGTACATTATTTGATAAAAGTAGTGTATAATTGAGCTATGCAGACCAGGAAGGTTTTGGGTTCAATTTCACCATTCTGCTAAGTTAGTCGATCTTGCCCATTGTAGCTCAGTGACACTTACATTGGTCTTGTATCTCTTGGGTTTTGGAGAAGAAAATCTACAAAGTATCTCATTGCTAGCCAATGTTCTTGAACTGGGAAATGCACTTGGGATCGAGCTTGACTATGATGCTTTTGAGAGTTGACTAGCTGCCCAGCGATCAATATTTAGGTTCAGATATGAAGATTTAACATGCGTTACCTTTCATCATTCTTCCTGCCAAAATGTCACCTCACATTTCTCCATTGAATTTCATCCATTATGTGCCCAATCCAGCAGCCAGTCAATGGCCTTTTGATGGTTCTGATAATCTTCCTCACTGTTTACTACACTTCCAAGTTTCATGTCGCTTGCAGATTTTGAAATTTGTTCTGCACATCCTAGTCCAATTCATTAAAGTATATCAAAAACAGTACTGGTCCTAGCACTGAACCTTAGGGAATGCCACTGTACATCTTCCTCTGATCTGAAGAAGAGTCAATCACCACAAAGCTCTGTTTTATATCCTTTAGCCATTTTTTTTCTCTGCTGTCACAGCTTCTTTTCTTCTGTGGGCTTCAATTATGGTAACTAACAAGCCTAATATGTGGTACTTTATCAGACACCTTCTGTTAGTCCATACACACAACATTAACTGCACTGCCCTAATTCGTTCTGTTATCTCATCAAAAAACTCGAATCAAATTAGTCAAACACGACTTGGCCCTTAAACCCGTGCTGGCTTTCCTTTAACAGCCAAGCTCGTCCAAGCGGTGATTCATTTTCTTCCTGAATATTGATTCCAAAAGTTTCCCCACTGCTGATTTTAAAGATTTTAAACTGACTGTTCTGGTCTGTAATTGCCAAGTTCATCCTTCTCCCAATTTTTTTTCCATCAAGGGTTTAGCATTTGGAATCCTCTGGCACCACCCCTGTATCTAAGGAAGACTGGAATATTGCAGCCAGCATCTCTGCAATTTCTACCCTTACTTCCCTCAGAAACCTATTATGCAATCCATGTGGGCTGAGTGACATATCTACTTCCAAGCACTGTCAGCCTTCCTAGAACCTTTTTATTTTTATTGCATCCAATTTCCCAGCAAGCATCTAATTTATCATAGCTTTGGCAAAGTCCTCTTCCCTGGTAAACACTGAAGCAAAGTATTAATTTAGTGCTTCAGCCATGCCCTCTGGCTCTACTAATCGATCTCCATTTTGGTCCCTAATCGGCCCCACTGCATCTTTGACCACCCTTTTACTGTAAGTATAGAAGACCTTTGTATTTCCAATTATGTTAATCGTCACTAGGCTAGGGAGAGAAAGATCAGCAAGGGTCTCTGCTCTGAAATATTGCCCCATGTCTTCTATTGATAAAAGTGTGTGGACACTGGATCAAGCTTAATTATTCTGTGTTGTCATCTCCCTGACCATATTTGCATTACTGAATGGCACATTTCACTCTTGTCCGAGGGCCTATGTGAATAATAGCCATTTTGGTGAGGTGCAGGGAGAGTGCGGCTTGAGGTGCAAATAACCAGCACCATGGCACACGCTACACCCCTCAGGGCGGGAACATTGAAAGTGTGAATTTTAATAACAAATTCCAATTCAGCCATTGGAATTTATAGAATCTACTACAAATTTATTTTATCAACATTTGATAAAAGAAATAATTTCAGAACCTTGCATGGTGCTCATGAGAGGAGAGGTTGCTTGTAAAACTTCCCTTTAAGCATGAAAGCAAGCCATTTAGTATACCCACTAAAAAGCCCACCAAAGAATATTTTCATCCTTATTCTGTAAGTGGTAAAATATTGTAGGACTGTTTAATTAATTTGTTTGATTTGTGCAAACTTGCATCCACCTCAGTTAATGGAGAGGCCATTAAATATTGCCATCTGGTGGTCATAATCTGCACTTTTGTGATTCTAACAGCTCATTGAATACATGCATGAATAATTAGTTTTGGATTTTGGTTAAAAATGACACTAAATTATTAGAATAAAGTTTAGGGAATGCCTTCAAAACTATTTGATTTCTTTATCTGATAACAGCATGTCCTGAAGAGAGATCAGTTGTAAGAATTCTGTTAAATGACCTGCTCTTAACTTTGTAAATAAGTGTGTATCTGTAAAAGTGGGTATGTGATGAGTAAATGTTTCTGTTATATGACCAGTAATTGTGGAGCTATGTATACCTGTTGCCTGCTGAGATTGTGAAAGGTGTTTGGAAACAATCTTGGTGCCAAACATTTATTTCCCATTTTGTCATTGTATCTTTTTTGCCAAAATGTTTCTTCCTTCCTGTTACCCTCTCTCACTGTTATTGACTAGAGTTTAGTTCCATGGATGCTGGTCTTTTTATCTCGGGGGTCTGTGGGCCTGTGTCACTATTACTGAGAGAGTACAAGGACTGTTTGCTCCTAAATCTTTTCCAATGTTCTTTTGGCCAATCAATAACAAGTGTAAAGGACATTATAACAGCTGGAAGAGGCCCTTTAGATCCACCTGGCCTGTCCCATTGGACCGCCCAGGCAGGTTATTCCCTCCATGTCTTCTCCCTTCCCTCATTTCCAGTCTCTGCTCACCATTTCCCTCCCTGACCGTACTCGGTCAAAAAAAACAAGCCGAGATGGCGATTGAACCTGCAACCTTCCAGCTTTGTAATGGTTCATGTTAGCATTTATTCCACGCCACCGCATTGCCCCATATTAAGTTTTAGAACTCCTACAGGAAGCACCAAATCTCTCAATGCACTGGTGGTAATATGCTGCTTAATATGAATCTGTATCAACCATGAAATACCTTACTACACTTACCTCTACTAATGATATTCTGAAAAAATTCTATGAAGGGGTGGAAACCTGTTACAAATCACTGGCTCAAATCTACTTTTAATACGAAAAATCAAAGAATCATGGTTCATTTTGCATAGCCTTAAGGGAGCTGAAAGTATTAAAATGTACCCTTACCCTAGTGAATTTCAACAGTGACAAGGTTAAACTTGCAGGATTGATGAGTTTCTGTTTCTGCATGGTGTACCTGGCAAAAAGAAGCATTGCAACTATAGAAAGAAGGAGAGATATTGTATGTAATCCATGCCTGTGTGAACTGTTTGTGGGATAACTTGCTGTATTGGACTGAGGTCTTGCTAACTAACGTTTTATTTTTGCAATGGGCATTGGCAGTTTTTATTTATTCAATTTGTTTTTATAAAGGTGAACATATTTGAGCAGGCTTCATATTAGAAACCGCTGTGTAATACACGTCCCCTAAGTTTTCAGTTCTACGGTCAGCTTCCATCTCCTCACTGTGTCATCTTAGTGTGTTGGAGATTTACGAACAGTTATAGTTGTAAATTAATTTTATATGCTAAATACAGTCTTGTATAGTAATTGTCTAATTTATATGTAAATCACAAATCAATTGATGCTAGAAAACACAATAGTGCTAACAGCGAGGCTGTTAGTGGACCAGAAATTAATCCACCTCTGGAAGTTCTTTAAATTTGCCTGGGAGCAGGGTGGGGGTTACCATGTTGCTGGGGAAGCACATTATTTGTCCTCGTTCTTCTTCCCCTGCCCCCCCCCCCAGTTGTTTAATGTGCAATGTAGGATTTGAGATTTCATCCTAATGTTACCGGATGCCATAAAGTCACTGCCAATTAATGTCCATTGCATATGAGCTGAACAAAATGACCTGGTAATGTTTGGGGCAGGAGACAATTGATCCACCTAGGCTACTATGTCAAGCCTGCCATCAATGTTCTTTATTGTGATTACTAGTACTTATAGACCTAACGGTGATGAATTCATCCAGTCCTTTTTTTTAGAAATTTGTCATGGCTAAGGAAGTGGGTTGCAGAGCGAAAGCTCTTTTTCATCTGGAGCTTGGACTTCAGTCCCATTCTCGCATCAGGTGTACCCGTGAATGTATGAAAAAGTGAACGCTTTCTCTTTTTCTTTAAAACAACATGGAGAATGGGCAATCTGCATTGTAACAAGATGGAATCAAAGTGGGGGTGGGGGTGGGGGGGAAAACAGGTACACTCCCTCATCTGCAAATATACCTGAAGCTGCCCAAGGCTGGAAGTCACCTGCTTGTTTGGGCAGGGCGTGAAAACGTAAACGATGTTTTTGGGACATTTATTGGAAGAGACTTTGTTTTAAAAATGCAACAGATCCCTCCTATGGATTTAACAGCTACTATTGTCTACATGTCCCCAAAAACTGATGCACAATGGCTGCACAGACCTAGTGGCTGCGGAATGAAATGAAGGGGTGTGAAGGAAAGCCACTCTATAACAAGAAGGTGCAAATGCCTGGGAGTCACACATTGTGTGTCAGTGCTAACGTTGTTTGGGGACCATTTGTTTGGACAAAGGGAGCACCATGAGAACACTATGGTCACCTGACAAAAACCAGCTTATGATGAAAAACATTTATTAACACACATATTGAGAGCACAGGTCAGTCATTCTGGGAGATGAGATTTAAAGGGAAGAGATCCTGCCCAGCTGAGGAAGAAGTGTGCCTAGAAATTCACTAACCAGCAGAGAAGTGGGAGCAATCCTTTTACCTACAGATTTGCAGAACCAAGCCATTCCTTCACTGCAGGGTCTTGACTACAACATTGACTGAAACAAAGCCAGAAACCTACTGTTGCAAGGAATAAACCACTGAACTCATCGCCAGAAAGTGCCAACCTCCATTTTCTACAGTGAGCCAAAAATAAATAATCAGGCCGGCAACATTTTCAGCTTCCATCTCAAAGGGTAATAATATAATGACTTTTGGACTCTTTAAAAACCCGAAGTGCATGCTATCTCTTTTGTAATCACCTTTTCATGTACGCGTGTGTTTTGTGTGAGTGTGGGTGCTATTGCAATTACCTTTGGGGTTTGAGAAATAAACATTTATTTTTTTGAAAAACCTGCAAGTAAACCTGTCTTGTGCCTGTTCTTGGGAGCCACAGCACTCGAGAGGTTTAAACGTTTCTTTAAAACCCATTTTGTTGCGGTTAGTCGAGAGGTGAAAAAAGATAATGGGGGGGGTCTAACCTACCATCTCTCCCCTCTCCATAATGCCCATCCAGACACCAGTGTTGAAAACCTCAGGTGTGGCAGACTTAAATCCTACCTATGATAAACCTTGAAACCATTTCACAAAACTACATTTGGGGAAAAAAGTGATTTTTGATTTTTTTTAAAATGGACCCTGACCAAGTGCTCTGAATTGCTTAAAAAAAAACTAATAGTTGCAATGGTGCAGTGCTGAGCTACCAATGAGGAAACCTGAACTAGAATCCATGTCAACTGATTATTCATGTTCTGCCCTCCCAAAGGGGACAGGTTTGCCCACCTGTGAAGTCATTCAGATGAAGGAGGGAAAACCGGCCATGCAGTTATCTCCCCACAATACATAAATGTGCCCTTGGTTTCATCAGCCAAACGTATCATTGATTATATCTGTGGAGGTGACTATCAGGATGGTTCACTTAGGGAACAAATATAACTTAAAAGGGGAATTGTCTACATACTTCTATTGGTGCAAATTTGGGTTTTAATACTTAGAGCTCTGAGATAACCACCAAGAAATTTAACAATTTTTTCGCACTTGTTATCTAGGCTGCTCTATAAAGTTTTTCTACCTTCTGCACCTGCAAGAGAAAGATGGTTCTTTACTGGACTTTATTTAATGCTATAAAATAAGTACATTGTCTATGCTCTCTGTTCACAAAGGCTCAAAGCAGAGTGCCTACAGCATTCACCGAGCGCAGCTTCCCAAATTCCGGTTTCTGCAGAGCACTTCCTACATGTCGGGATGATTAATTCTGAAAGCTGCTTGGAGTGTGAGGCCAACATGTCATGCCTGCAAAGGTATTGTATTCCTAACTTTCAAGATACAGACTTCAGTCAATGTGGATGTTTGAAAATTGACTTTAAAAAGTGGCCAAAATGCTGCCCAAGGGTCAGCTGACCTTCTGTGATTTCTAAACAGACAGAAGATTAACTGGCATCGGAACACGCTTCTGGAAAGTTCTGAAAATGTAAATGACGGTGGCTGGAGTGCCCGCCCTTGAATAGACATTCACAATGTGGAAACTACTTGTGGACTTACATCTCCTGCTGCCTGTCTATTTACCAAAACTCAAAATCAAGAGTGCTGCCAGACGCAGGGTCTGCAAATCCGACCAAAGAAAGGTGCAGAGAAACCAATTCATTGCAAGCAGATGGGAACAGCCGCCATTAAGACACCATTGTGTAGCCGTGGCTTCCGACCTCGAATCAGTTAAGGTATTGATCATGAGGAGGTGGTTGGGAGGCATTCACGTGACTGAAACTGACTCCAGATCATAAGTTCTTTTACTCCCAGAACCTGGGAGGGACAGATCAGCCTGCAAACCAACAGGACAATAGGGACCATCCTCCAGTGAGAAAAACAGAACTCTGACAACCCAGGCAGTGAGAGAAGGGGACTAATTCGTTTCAAGCCTCGCCTCCACAAAACGTGGCCTCGACTGGAGACCTGAGGCTTCCAACTTCCATCCATGCAAAGAACCACGAGAGAGTGAACCCATCCAGGCCTGCTACGCGTGTATTTATAAAGGACTGAAACGTGGACACGTGATTTGCTTCTTGCTAATAACCTAAATGCACGCTTTGTCTCCAGAATCCATCTTTAATTGTGTATATGTCTGTGTGCGTGAGGGAGTGAGCGTGTTTCCGTTGTGTTTACATTTCGAGGTGTTGTGCAAGTAAACGTTGGGCTGTAACTTCTGATGGAGTGGCAGATGAGTTAGATTGCCACTCCACCCGGAGGTTCTTCCCTGAAACATCCAGCCGATCCCACCTCGCCTGACCTTCCGACTCTGGCCAGGCGAGATCTGGGCAGTGCAGCGCCTCCCCTGGGACCCAGCGTCGAGGGCTGTAGCGTCGAAGGTAAGTAAGCCGAGGCCCCTTTTTTTTGCGGCACTGGCTGATGTAAACCAGGTAAGTTCTTAAAGGTCCAGCCAAGTTTAAAGGTCTTTGACAAGGTAAGTATGTAAGGTAAATGGGTAGAATTTTGGAGGGATGGGTAGGGGTGGGGTTCGGGTCGGGCTTTGGGTGTGGTGGGGGTGTCGGGTTAGGCCTAGGGCTCTGAGGGACCAGGCCTTTGTGGGGGTGTTGAGCTGGGCCTGGTGGGTCAGTGTCGGGCTGGGCTGGGGTAGGGGGTGGTGGTGGGACAGTCTTTGGGGGTGTGAGGGGAGTCCCATGGGGGTTGTTGGTGTTGACCTGTACAATAGTTACCCAGAAGCTAGATAACTATTGGTGTAAGACAGTCGGACCACTTAAATTGCAATTTTCTGATGGTTCCCAGTACACGGAAATTGCCCGTGGAAAGTTTGCACTTCCAAGGAAATTGCTGTGTAATCCTTAGCTGAGAACTTCCAGGTGGGGTTCCCAGTGCATCTTTGGGGTACCCCCCCCCCCCCCCCCCACCCCCACCTTGGTATAATGCCCTGGTGCTGGGAAGTTACAGCCCATTATCTTTTAATCTGATTTAAACTTACCCAAATTGTGTTTATTACTGAAAATCATAACGCTAAAAAAGTTTAAAACACTCCCTCTAAAACGCATCTTGTTGCGGACAACCAAGAGGTTAGGAGGAAAGAGAAAGGTTATCCCACCATCTCTCTCCCTGTCTGTAACAAGTGACATTTATATAACTAATGGAAGGTGTTCCAATTCACCATACTTTGACTTGTCAATTGATGAATAAGGAGATCTAGATCAAAACTGTCAGAAAGCTTTCAATTGAGGCCTGCAGCAGTCCTCTGAGCAAGAGGACCTTTTATTTTTAAGTCACCTACCTGTAGTGTGCTTAAGCCCATTTTCCATAAATTTAAAGCATTCTTATGTGCAGCAGCATCTGTTACCCAAACTGATGCTCCCAGTCTTTAGAGTGCATTGTGCCATTTTCTATTGGAGCTTGACATTTCAATTTATTAGAGCTAAAATAGGAGTAAATATAACCAACATTTACTATTTTATGGTTATGTTAGGACATAAACTATTATCATAACTGTTTTCCCCTGCGTTTTCTTCTTGCTATGTTGTTTTTGCTGACAGAACTTTAATTTATCCAGCAACTTTCATATCCTTGGGAGAGCTGAATGTACTTCATATCCAATCAAATACTATTTTTGAAGTGTAATCATTTACCCTTGTAAACATGATAACCACTTTACATACAGCAAATAATGATGGTGGTGCTGATTGAGAGAGGGTTGACCAAGACTCTGGGTGAAGTTCCTTGCTTTTCTTTTAGTTTTTTTTTCCTTTGTCCACCAAAACAGACTAAAGTCTCATCCAAAATCGAACCCTCCGATAATGCAAAACTCCCTCAATTCCTGCACTGGGGTGTCAGCCCAGATTATATGTTCAAGTCCTGGAGTGGGGCCTGTGATCTTCTGACTCAGATGAGTGTGCAGCTAATTGAGGTAAGCTGACGTTAAAGGGTGACAAAAGCCTTCTGCACAAACTTAATTGATCCATATACGTGGATCTTAATTTCGTGTGGATTTCCAACAATTTTTCATCAATTTTACTGAGCAATCTGACCTTTATAAATGCAATTCAGAAGTTTGTGCTCTGGGACTTTGTTGCCCTTTGCTATTAGCTTGGTCCAATTATATGCACTCGCAAATGTGTCCGGAGTGCATGGGTGCAAGCCCTCCCTCCAGGCTTTGTACAAGCACATTGCTAGTGTATGACCCTGCAAGTGGACCTCGCGTCTTCCGGAGGTTTGAGCACCACAGCAAGAGAAAACAAACTTTTATTTAAATTGCCACCACTTCACTCAGAACCATCTTGTTTTACAGTGAGGGCTAATGAGTCCCATTTTCTGAATGTTTATTGTGGGGTGACCTACTGTATTGACTTGGCATTATTGTATGAAAAGGATTGTTGATTCCAAATGATCATGAGTAAAGCACACCGGTTTAAAAGGGAACGGCATACCCAGCCTTTGGAAATCTGGTATGTTTACTTTGAGGTTGCTAGTGTTTTTGTTAAGATGCCGTCAAACCCAATATACATGTGGATGAAAGTGCCAAAAGGCAAGTAAGATGCAAGCAGGCAGCCCAATTATGTTTAGAGAGCCTCCAATTTTTGTTTGCATTGTTTGTCGTTTTTGTGCAACCATTTGCAGCCCACTTACTGCTTGTGGCACCTGTATCTGACCCTTGCTGCAACGGCTGAGTGCACCGAGTGTTGAGAATTGTGAGCACACAATTCAGCTGTAAAGATTTGATTCCAGTTGTACGTTGAGCTAGTTGATCTCAAGCAAAGCAGTGGTAAGACTGCTACAGTTGGGTCTCTGAAATAGGGGAAGGAAAGCATCATGTCAGGGTTGCTGCTGCATGATGCTATCTCGACTGTGGCTGTTGGGCAGAGGCATGAACAAGCTGTAGTCAAATACTCTGCTGACACTTGGTCAAGGCATACACATTAGTAATGATTGTTTGTGTAAAGTACCAAAAAGCAGCCAGTGTTCTTGGCACTGTACCCCACTAATGAATCAATGTTAATGAGAGAGGAAGAGCATTGAAGGAAATGATGGTGGGGAGTGCTCATCAGTTACATAAGGGAGACTCAAATATTTGCAACTTACCACCTGGTACTGAATCACTGCTTAACAGGACATCCCACCCCAATTTCTGACTGCTACGATTTACTACTGAAAAGCACTTTTGAAGCTATGACGTGGGTATGAAGGTTTGCTTCAACTATAGACTTAACCTGATCCAGTTCTTACAAAATGGGATAAAGTTTTGTTTTAATGGGAATAGATGAATCGGTAGTGATTTTAAATTATTTGTGGTTTTCATTGAATACTGCTTGTGGCTTATTCCATGAATCTATGTTCTGCTGTTTCTTTTTGTCAGAAACAGAACATTGTATAAGACCAAGCAATCCAAGAATAATCCACAAAGGAAGAACTCAGTAGGCTAAGCTGTTGAATGGCTGAGAGTAATTGGAATCTTATGTCAGGGTTGCTTCCATTGTTTTTGAAGCATTGTTATTCAGGTCCAAAATATACAGACCTCTTATTGCTTGTTTTACTGAATTCTTCAAATCTTTTCAGTGCCTGTGTGCTATTAAAATATTCCATCTAGTTTCCCCAGTTGAAGGACCTGGCTAAAAGGGACATGCTTCTAGAAAATAGATGATTGCTTCAGAACATGATAGCCACAGTCAGGGTGCACCTTTAGCATATTTGTTATTTAATTTGACATGGTTCCTGGGGAAGTTGGTGCAATGGCTTGGCCTTCAAAAAGAATTGAAAAGAAGTAGCATCAATAATGAATAGCTTGGTAAAATGAGATTTCAGTTTTTAAAGAGAAGTTTTTCATGTTTAATGTGTTCAGACTCCACGCTGTTGACATGCTGCAGTAGCTACAGTTTTCCAGCCTGGAAGAGAGGGCTGTTGCTAAAGGCTGCTGCAGTCTTTACTATTTTGCGTTAAGCTAGAAAAAAGGTTTGTAAGATATTTTGAGGACTGCTTAAATTCCAGATGGGTTTCTTTTAAACTGCAGTTATCTGAAAATATCTTGTTGGTTTATGGGGAGGGGACAATACTTGAGCACAGAATGCAGGTTCCGTCCTGGCCTCTCTTGTAACAATGCAACTGCAATGTTAAAGCCTGCTTTTTTTTGTGTGTGTGAAGACTTTGGCTTTGGTCTATTGCAGAACAAAGGCAATTAATGTCAGCTACTGACAGGAGATTATTTTTCCCTTATTACCATCCCCATGAGAAGTAATCTGGTTTGTTCTGTTGAATATTGCAAAGGAAAGTTGACCCTAATTAAAAGTGTCTGTTAAAGCCCACTTAGTGATTGTGTTGGTTTTTTGTTTGTGTCCAGCTGTGCTATGTGGGTGATGCCAGAAATTACATGCAGGACTTGGGCAAGTGTGTGTTAACACCTTCTAGTATGGCAAGGCTTTGTGTTACAAGTGCAAATTTACAATTTTGACTGGCTGTGTCTGACATTTTGAGCCTGATGCAAGTAAGGGGAAAGTGCCTGAAAAATGAATAGTTTACTTGCAGAAAATGTATTGTTTCTACCGATGTGCCTGTGTTCATTGCTGGCCTGCTCCGTGGATCCAGCTGGAGGCACAGGCAGGTAACCTGTTCTGAGTTTCTACTCAAGTTGTCTTAGAGTTGCTTGGTAATAGGCACACTAGTACTCAGGTTTACTTGGCCTGTCTAACTTTCAAGCAATCCCTCCTTGTGCAGGTGTGCCTGCTCTATGTCGTATGGTCCTGGGACAATGTTTTGGTACACCAAAGATGCCGCATTCAAGAGAAGCTTTTTGCTTCAATTTGCACTACAGGATGACTGCCCAATACAATTGTCAATAGCATTTTGGTTCCAATTGAGTGCTTATTGGCCCTGAATATAAAGTGTGAGCATTCGGTTTAGCTTTCAATATCCAGTTATATAATTGAACAGTGTTTTTCCCTGGAGTCAAGTATTTTGTAATAAGTCTCATATTTTTCCTCCTTTTTCTTGATTTCACTTTCACACTTCCTCTTCCTCTCTCTTTGTATCTCCCACTTTCTGTTTGCCTACTCCTTCTGTTTGCCTCTTTACTTACCTCACCCAGTGCACTGAAAGGAAAATCTGGCGGGTTAGATCAGTTGGCCTTTAAAGGGCCTACCTTATATTTCTTTCCAGCCCTTTCAACGTAGGGTTCTGTTACCAGTGTGAGTCTCCTCACCAGAATTTCCTTTCTGCGCTCCACCCAGATGATGTCTAAGCCCAGGTGGTGATGACAAAAATGTACCCCGGGATGATGAAGATGCGCGTGCAGTGAATAGGAATTGTAATTTTAAAGGTTGCTTGGATTGGAAGTTCAACTCACCTTAACAATATAAGTGGGTTTTGCAGTATATCGTCACACTTCCATTAACTGTTAAGAACTGGGAACAGAAATTGTCACAATGTGAAAATCAGTACCTTCAAGCACTCGGTTTCTCTTCACTTGCTCCAGGGTTTAAGCAAATTGTATGGAGTGGAGATCAAAAAGTTACATCATAGCTGAAGCTCAGATAATGTATAAAATGGGTGACCATTGGTGATGTATTGAGAACTTGTCATTCATGAACAAAAATAAACCTGTGCCATTGAAAGCCTAGGCTAAACTTAAACTTGTATTTCTTCACAGATTCCTACGGGTAGATTTTAACTCGAGCCACTCTGCATAAACAGTGCCCAGAACATTGCTTCCCACTCCATTTCTGCAAGCATCTGACTGCTATTGTTGTCAAAAAGATCTGTTGGGCAGCGAGATACAGGAATGCTACTCGAGGCTCCACAAAAATAATAAGGGCTGTTGGCTTGCCCTTCCCCTGACCTACCTTGCCGCTGTCTAGATTATCCTCTGGACAACTTGATATTGCCATAACTCTGAGCTGGTGAGGGGCACTGTGCACCCATTTGGCAAGCTTTGCTAGTGACAAGGTATTGAGGCCTGGCCCTGAAAATGGATCAACTGCCCAAGATTTAAAATCTACGCTTAGTATCTTATGATTGAACTCTGCAAATGTTGACTTGAGCTCCACTAATGTTACAATTGGAGAATCAGGCAGCTTGCCTTGGCTGCAGGTGGACCTAATTTATCTGATTTAAAGCAACAGCCACATGCATTAGAGAAGTGAAGTGTGTTTGGGTAGGCCAATTTTTAGCAATCAGAGTGAATTTAAAAGACATTGTTGAAATTGCAAAATTATGGAAACTCCCTGGATTAAGCATTATTTAAGGACTGATGTACATTGACAGCATAACCATTAGAACTTGCCCTCATTGCGCTCAGCAAGACCTCCTAGCCATTTTCCTTTAATGGTGTGATCAGTGTTCGTTGGCTTAAAACTGATTTTTTAAAAAAAATCTTTTTTTGATACAATTTTATTTTTGACGGTGCTATAAATTGTGAGACTCCCTCACCATGCCACAGTACACTGACTAAAGGTAGACATGCATTCTTTCAACAGAAAGCAAATATTCTCAACGTTTTATTTTCCTCCCATCCAGGACAGAACTGTACAGATCTCTGTTTGGAAAAATCAAGCAAGTTGAGGAGGAGCAATGAGCATGGCTGCTGGATCTTTGGACACTGGTTATAACTACGCCAGGAGAAAAATGGACTCTTGGTTTTTACCCATTTTCTACAAGACCGGATTACCCCACCTTCCCATTCAAATTCTGTTCTGGGTGTAAAGATTTTTGTAAAATGTCAGGAGCTTTATTCTGAGTTTGTGCTCCCAATCCCCAACTCTAACTTGGAAATTTTTATGTATTATGTTGGACTTTTTGCTTTTTGAGGGAAAATTGTTATTGGAGCACGGGTTACAGCAGTTTGAAAACATTTGTCCAACCATCTGTGTTCTATATAGTGAAGAAAACAATATTTTCCCCCAAACTGAGATGATCCATCCCGCCCCCCCCACCCCAATAGAAGTTGTATTGCCATGATGGTGTATTTATTCTTTTTTTATTAAAATTGAAATGTTTATTGAGAGCACTGCAGGACTGAGGTTATATACAAGCTATTGAAATCCTTATGAAGTATTTTCAACAAATACACTTTTAAAGCTAATGATGCTTCTTAAAAAATTAGAGCAGAGGCTGTAGGAGAGTGAGATGTACAAGGGAGTGATTAGCTGACTCTTTCACCAATCTCGCGTTATGGTACTAAGTTTCTCCCTTGCATTTTAAAGTACTCCCATCTCATGATGGAATGATTGCATAAGGTGGATTGCTGTTAGGGAAAGATGCTGGGAATAAAGTAAACGTTGCACAAGCTCACTGAATGGAGTGCATTGTTGAATAGGCTGTGTTGAAGGGCCCTGCTGAAATAAAGGCTCTATTACCAGCCTGGATGAGTGCACTGATTAATTTTTCTAGCAGACTGTAAAGTTTACTTTGAAGGTAAAAGAGCACCTTTCACTTGTACACATTTAATATTTTATCACCTGCAGAAATATTTGAGATGCCAGCCTGGTGAAGTTACAACCACAGAACAGCAGAAGCAGTATGCTGTAGTCAGAGCTAAGTGATCCCACAAGAAACAGCTTAGATCAAAGCTCTGCAGTCCTGCAGCATTCAGCCTTGAATGGTGGTGGATAACCAAAGAACAAATAGAAGCGGGTAAAGTTCTTCACTGACTGGAGTTGTACCTAGCACAAAAGAAGATGGTTGTGGTTGTTGGGGACCAATCGCCTCAGCGCCGGGCCATTGCTACAGGAGTTACTCAGCATAGTGTGCTAGGCTCAGCCATCTTCAACTGCTTCATCGATGACCTTCCCTCAATCATACGGTTAGAAATTGGGACGTTCACTAATGATTGCCGTGTTCAGTACCATTTGCAACTCCTCAGATAACGAAGTAGACCACACGCCCACATTCAGTAAGACCTGGATGGCATTCAAGCTTAAGCTGCTAAGTGGCAAGTAACATTTGAGCCACACAACTGCCAGGGAATGACCATCTCTACAGAAGAGAGTCTTATTATCTTCCCTTGACATTGAATGGTATTACTACCACTCAGTTCCCCCACTATTAACATCCTGGGGGTTACCATTGCCTGGATCAGCCACATAAATACTGTGGCTACATGAGCAGGTCAGAGGCTGGAGCACGTAACTCACCTCCTGATTCCCCAAAACCTCTCCAACATCTACAGGCACAAGTCAGAAGTGTGATGGAATACCCATCTGCTTGGATGAGTGCAACTTGAGCAATATTCAAAAAGCTCAATACCATCTAGGACAAAGCAGCCCGCATGATTGGTACCCCATCCACTGCCTTAAACATTCACTCCCTCCATCACCAGAGCATGGTGGTAGCAATATGTACCATATACAAGATGCACTCCAGCAACTCACCAAGTCTCCTTCGACAGCACCTTCCAAACGCTCTACTACCGGTGAGAACAAGAATCATTCCCAACTTTGGCTTAATTTTAGTTTATCGGAAGATATTTTTGCAATGTTATGAGCTACAATAAAAGCAGTAAATTGATAGAGGAAGTCAAGTTGAAGTGAATGATGTGTGATGGACAGAAAGCTCTCCAGTTTGGAGCACTAAGCATTTGCTTCAAAGGGTCTGACAACCCATCATTATTACTCAGATTATAGTGGATGACTATTGATCATTCTCTAAATACCAATCAAATCTTTCAAAATGTGCAGCAGTTATTACAACATTTAGGTACGGTGCATGCCTAGATATGTGTGTCTTGAATAATTTCACATTTCCTGTGGATGGTTTTTAAAAGAAAACTGCAAAGTGGTGTTTAACAGAAACTTGTGACTTCATCTCAGTTTAAGGAAAAATTAATTTAAGGATATTCAAAATGCTTATTTATTGCCCTTTAGTTTTTTAAGAATATATTTCCTACATTTTTTTTATCTTAACTATAATCACGTTTAATAATTAACATATTAAATGACACTTCAAAAAGGCACAAAAATTTTACATTTGAATAATGCATAAATTTAATTTCTTTCCACTTAAATTGTACACCTTTGGGATGTCCCAAAGCACTCTTTACAGGCAGTGAATTGGCAACTTTCACTGCAAATGGGTTGGAGTACAAGAATAAAGAAGTTTTGCCACAGTTGTATAGGGCTTTGGTGAGCCCACACCTGAAGTACTATGTGCAGCTTTGGTCTCCATATTTAAAGAAGGATATACTTAGATTGGAGGTGGTACAGTGAAAGTTCACTAGACTGGTCCCTGGGATGAGAGGTTGACCTATGATGAGAGGCTGAATAAATTGGGTCGATATTCTCTGGAGTTTAGAATGAGGGGTGATCTCATTAAAACAAGCAAGATCCTGAAGGGACTTGACACGGTAGACACAGAGTTGTTTCCCCTGGCTGGGGAATCTAGAGCACTGGGAACAGTATCAGGATAAGGAACCAATCATTTAGGACTGAGATGAGAGATTTCTTCATTCAGGGGTGCCGTGATTCTCTGGAACTCTCTACCCCAGAGGGCTGTGGATGCTCCATCATTGAATGCACTTAAGGCTGAGACAGACAGATTTTTGGTGTCTCAGGGAATCAAGGGACATGGGGAGCAGATGGGAAAGTGGAGGTGCAGCAGAAGATCACCCCACAATCATATTGAAGGGTGGAGCAGGTTCAAAGGGCCAATTGGTCTGCTTCTATTAATGTATTATGAATTGCTTTTAGACCTTGAATTGCTGTTGCCATGGAGGCACATGCAGCATTGAATTTGTACACCGCAGGGTCCCACAAACTGGAAATGAATAAACAGGAGGTAATCGATCTTTGAGGGTGGTGGTTGCAGGAAAAATGTTGGCCAGGACTATGCCACCTGAACAAGCAGATAGGACATTGGCATAACATTTCAGAAATAATGGGAAAGAAGAAAATAGCAGAGATTTTGACAAGCATTTTGCACTCACAGCAGAAGACTCAAAAGTATCCAAAGAATAGTAGAAAATCAAGAGACAAACGGGAGTGAGAGACTTAAAACAATCAAGTCCACTAGCGAAAAACTACTGGAAAACTAATGGGGCTAAAGGCTAACAAGTCTCCTGGACCTGATGATCTGCATCCTAAGGTCTTAAAAGAAGTGGCTGCACAGATAGTGGATGCATTGGTTGTAATCTTCCAAAATTCCTTAGATTCTGGAAAGGTCCCCTACAGATTGGAAAACTGCATATGTAACACCACTATTCAAGAAAAGAGGGAGACACAAAGCAAGAAACTATAAGCCAGTTGGCCTATGATCTGTTGTTGCAAAAATGCTAATGATAAGGCAAAAGTAGCTGGACGTTTAGAAAATCATAATACCATCAGGCAGAGTCAACATGGTTTTGTGAAATGGAAAAGTGTTTGTTAAATTTATTAAGAGTTTTTTGAGGATGTAACAAGCAGGTTGGTAAAGGGGAGTCAGTAGATGTGTATTTGGATTTCTAAAAGGCTTTTGAAAGGTGTCAAAAGATTACTGCATAAGATAAGAGCTCATTGTGTTGGACATAATATATTAGCATGGGTAGAGGATTGACTAACGAACAGAAAACAGAGTGTCGGGATAAATGGGTCATTTTCAGGCTGACAAACTAGTGCCGCAGGGATCAGTGCTGGGGCCTCAATTATTTATGATCTATATTAATGACTTGGATGAAGAGATAGACTGTATTGTAGCCAAATTTTCTGATGATACAAAGGTCAGAAAGCAAGTTGAGAATACAGAGTCTGCAAACGGAGATAGGTTAAGTGAAAGGGCAAAAAATTGGCAGATGGAGTACACTGTGGGAAAATGCGAAGTTGTCCACTTTGGCAGGAAGAATTTAAAGGACATATGGTGGGAAGAAAAAGCCCGAGAGGTCCAGCAATATGCTGACCCGCCATGACATTTTTGAAGCCACCAGGGCCATCTATAGACCAAGGTCAAATGAACAAAATCCCCTTCGCACATAGGATGGTGTTTCTATTTTGAAGGATGACAACGCCATCCGTTAACACTGGAAAGAACATTTTTTAACAACTCCTCAACTGTGAATCCACTGAGGCAGCTGATACTCTCCAGGCTATCCCCTTGTACCCTGTGGTAGAATCCATGGGTGAACCCGCAACGATGGGAGAACTGCAACAAGAAATCAAATGGATGATAAACAACAAAGCTTGTGGCCCTGATGGTATTCCAGCTGAAGTCTTCAAAGCTGATGGGCTCTTGCTCATATCGAGACTCCATGCGCTCACCAAATGGATTTGGTGGGGGAGAAAGAACATGCCCACCCCATCCCCACACTCTTTCCCCCCCTCCCCCCCCACTTCTCATGAATTCAGGAATGTAACAATTGTAATTATCTTCAAGAAGGGGAATAAATCATGCTGTGGAAACATGGCATGTACTTGTAGTTGTGCTCTCACACTTTCCAACAGTCAATTCAAGCAGAATTGCCAGAGACCTGTCACCAGATTGCCTGCCTAATGTGTGATGTGGATGATCTAGGGTGGATGTTCCCAAACCAGGAGGAGGGAGGGGAAGTGCATGAATGCTATCAGGAACTCGAGGAGGACAGACGAGCTCATAGCTTTGGGGAGACAAAGCGCATTGGGAGCTTGTGGAGATAGGAGGCAGAGTGGCTAGGCATGGTACTTAACTCTTGCTGCAGAGAAAAAAAGCACAAATATAATGGGAGCATGCAGCAATAAGGTGCAGAGTATGGGAGAATTCTGATTACGTTGTTGTGTCCAAGGACAAAAAAATGTTTATTTTTCTTATAAGAAGTTTTCATAGGGTACAGGTAATACTGTATGTTTTGGCAAATGAGCTCTATATCATCGTCTTTACCTTTAATGCCCTTTGTGAGTGATTGTCTAGAGAAAGGTTATACCTCCTGTTGGCATTTCAGCAGTAATAAGACTGAAAATAGATTACCATTGCAAGAAATTGTATTGCTAAGCTATTATATGAGATATAACAACTCTACCTTTAAATAAAAGTGTTATTTTTCATGATAAAATAGCACCTGGCTGCTGGAGACTATTATCAATGTTTACTCTCCCTACTGGCCCTGATTCTGTCCTTTCCCCATCGCCAGTCTAACTGATCTGATGGCCAATATGTGACAGTTTACCCAAAGAGAGAAAGGGAGAGAGAGAGAGAGGAAAAAAACAAAACGGCTACCATCAGAATGTTTTACTCACTACTGAGAAATGACACAATAAATATTAGAAATGCAGCTCATTAAATTATTGGATTGAAAGTCATCGGGAGGAGGAAGAGAGTCAGTGAAAATTCTTGATTGAGGCCCCTCATCCCACCACTCCCTTCCCCTATTGGATGAGACTCTATACACGCAGTAGTAATTTATAAAAGGTACCTTGTTTCTCAGAAAGAGGGGATTGCATGTGGGACGTGAACTCTCCGAATAATATTTGGGGATCTCTGCCAAGGGGGAGGAAGAATCTGTAAATATAAATAAATAAATTCCACACACCAAAGACTGTATTGATGTCATGACTCAGGGTATTGTAGCTAGTGGGCTAAAGCAATTAACATTGCCTATTTCTGATTTCCAGGTTAGAGTGCTAATCCATCGCGAGTTTTAAAAGCTGAACATATTCTAAATATGAGACTCGGGGCAATGGAAAGCTGCAACATTAGTGTTTTGGAACATTTAATCAGCCAGGTCCTGAACTCCTGGTGGAGAGATTCTGAAGCCTCAGTGGTAGATGAGGTAGCTGCCGGTTACTTTTGGATGGTTAAAGCCTGCTAAGCATTTTCAGCTCTGAGCCAAGGACTCAAATAAGATTTAGAAGCTTGAGCGTCTTTGATTTTATTTTTAATACCTATTTCTGCAGTCAGTTCAGCTATTGCAAAGAATAGCAGGCGAGTTATTCTCGGTGTCCTGGTCTATATTTATCCCTCAATCGACATCACAAAACCAGATTACCTGGTCATTATCACATTGCTGCTTGTGGGAGCTTGCTGTGCACAAATTGACTTCCAAGCTTGCTACATCGCAACAGTGACCACACTTCCAAAGTACTTAATTGGCTGTAAAAACACTTTGAGACTCCAGTAGCCATAAAAAATGCAAGTCATTCTTTCTTCTAAGTGTCAGCAAGGCCCAGTGTTTGCATTCTTCACTCTGAGTTCAGAGATCATGGGTTCAATACCCTACTTCAGGATCTGAGTAGATCTGATCTGCTACGATACGGCAATACTGAGAAAACTGCATTGTTAAATGTCCTGCCTTTTGGATAAGACATTAAACCAAGATTCCATCAATGTGTTCAGGTGGCTGCAACAGGTTTTATAGCACAACTTAAAAAAGCAGAGAGGAGTTTTACCCACGTCCAAGCCAACATTTGTCATCACCAAAATCGGATTGATTGGCCACTGATTTCCTTCTTGTATTTCTTTTTATTCATTTATGGGATGTGGGCTTCGCTGGCTGGGCCAGCATTTATTGCCCATCCCTAATTGCCTTTGCGAAGTTGGTGGTGAGCTGCCTTCTTGAGCCACTGCAGTCCCATGTGGTGTAGGTACACCCACAGTGCTGTTAGGGAGGGAGTTCCAGGATTTTGACCCAGTGACAGTGAAGGAACGGCGATATATTTCCAAGTCAGGATGGTGAGTGACTTGGTGGGGAACTTCCAGGTGGTGGTGTTCCCATCTATCTGCTGCCCTTGTCCTTCTAGATGGTAGTGGTTGTGGGTTTGGAAGGTGCTGCCTAAGGAGGCTTGGTGAGTTTCGACAATGCATCTTGAAGATGGTACACACTGTTCGTCGATGGTGGAGGGAGTGAATGTTTGTGGATGGGGTGCCAGTCAAGTGGGCTGCTTTGCCCTGGATGGTGTCAAGCTTCTTGAGTGTTGTGGGAGCTGCACTCATCCAGGCAAGTGGAGAGTATTCCATAACACTCCTGAATTGAGCCTTGTAGATGGTGGACAGGCTTTGGGGAGATAGGAAGTGAGTTACTCATCGCAGGATTCCCAGCCTCTGACCTGCTCTTGTAGCCACAGTATTTATATGGCTAGTCCAGTTCAGTTTCTGGTCAATGGTAACCCCCAGGATGTTGATAGTGGGGGATTCAGCAATGGTAATGCCATTGAATGTCAAGGGCAATGTTTGATTCTCTCTTGTTGGAGATGGCCATTACCTAGCATTTGTATGGCATGAATGTTACTTGCCACTTGTCAGCCCAAGCCTGGATATTGTCCAGGTCTTGCTGCATTTGGACATGGACTACTTCAGTATGAGGAGTCGCGAATGGTGCTGAGCATTGTGCAATTATCAGCAAACATCCCCAGTTCTGACCTTATGATGGAAGGAAGGTAATTGATGAAGCAGCTGAAGATGGTTGGGCCGAGGACACTACCCTGAGGAACTCCTGCAGTGATGTCCTGAAGCTGAGATGATTGACCTCCAACAACCACAACGATCTTCCTTTGTGCTAGGAATGACTCCAACCAGTGGAGAGTATCCACCACCCCCTCCCCCCCACCCCCGGGTCCCCGTCCCCCCCCGTCCCCCACCCCCCAGCCAATTCCCTACAAAACCTACAGTGAATGCCCTTCAGAAATAATTCACGACCCAAGAAGTTCTTTGGGATATCCTGAGAGTGTGGAAGGTAATGCAAGCCTGATCTTAGTTCTGGTTTGGTTTTTATGAACATCATTCCCTTGTTGCACATTCACTAAAAAGCCTCTAAGAGTTTCCAGCCATTTAACACAACCTGGTGCCCTAAACAATTTCAGGGTTTGCCTGGAGCAGCTGACCATCCCTAGTCAATCATGATTAGAGTCACTGTGTCCACTAGGTGTCCACTTGTGAGTAAATTAACATATGTGACTGTAAATTCCTGACTTTGAAAACCTTTCATTGTTACAGATGAAGAAGTGGTGAGGTACGTGCTCATGGCTGACTCCTTATTGCCATTAACAAAACTTACATTTATGTAACACTTTGTTGTAAAAACATGTCCTAGAAGAAACTTGAGGAATAGATGCACCAAATGAAAGGAGAGGGTGACCAGAGGCAATGGGTGTGAAAGAGTGTCTTCAAAAAATTGTATGGCTTAGTTATTACAGGAGAAGGAGGTGGCAAGGCCGAGGCTTTTAATAAGGAAACACCAGAGTCAGGGACTTAGGCGCCTGAAGACACTGCTAACAAAGGCAGAATGAAGGGAATGGTGATGTGCAAGATGCTGGAGTGAGAAGAATAGAGAGTTTGTGAAGAATGGGTTGTTGCATTGAAGGAGCTGAATGTTACAGAAGCAAAGAGGGTGGGGGCTGCTGGGGGTGGGGGGAGGGGTGGTCAAAGGCATGAATATGCAAATCTGAGGCATTGGGGAACCAGGAATCTGAACAGTGGATGACATTCGAGCAGATTGCTTTATTCTGGATGGTGTCAAGTTTTATGTTGCAGTTTCATCCATCCAGATGAATGATGTTTATTCCATTACGCTCCTGACTTGAACCTTTTAGATGGAGGATAGACATTGAAGGGGTTGGTGATGATCCATTTCTGGAAGATCATCCAGCCTCTGCCCTTCTCTTGTAGTTACGGTGTCATTGTGACTGGTTCAGTTAAGGTTCTGCTCAGAGATTGATGATGGAGAAACTGAGTTATGGTGATGCCTGTGTGTTTAAGGCCTTTTCATGTTGGAGATAATCATTGTCAGGAACTTATGTGGTATAAATGCTACCTACTAATAACAGGGACAGTAAGGGGCACAAGAGGAGACAGGAGACTACGTCTGAGTGGGACGTAGACAGAGTGAATAATTGGGAATTTGGTGCACAGTGTGAAAGAGGTGCTTCATCTCATACCTTTTCCATCAGTCTCTAGTAATTGGAACAATAGGAGCTGATTGGTGAGTAAGTCTACTTTACTTTCTAGTCCCCAGTTTATAGGAAATAGTCGAAAAGTAAGCTTAAGGTATGGCAGGGTAGCTTGGCTGAGCAGAATGCCCATCCTGTGGCCTTTGAGGAATCGTAGACACTTCACGTGGTCTAGACGAACACATGAGTAGGAAGGGTCACCAGCTGCAGAAACCTGAGCTTGAGCGGTGGCTGCAGTCACTGTGGTGCATCCGTGACACTGGGGACTACGTTGATGGCACGTTTAGAGAGGTGGTCACACCACAGGTTAGAAGTCTGCAGGCAGAGAGGGAAGGGGTGACCACCAGAAAGTCTAGGAAGACCAGGCAGGTAGTACAGGAGTCCTCTGAATCTATCTTACTGATGAATTGACTTTCCATTTTGAACGCTGGATGGTTCCTCAGGGGAGTGCAGCAAGAGTCAATTTCAGGGCACCATGGGTGGCTCAGCTACACAGACAGGAAGGAACAAGAGTAGAAGAGGAATGATGGTAGGGGATTTCATAGGGGAACAGACAGGCATTTCTGCGGCTGTAGACGTGACTCCAGGGTGGTGTCTTGCCTCCCTGGTGCCAGGGTCAAGGATATCACAGAGCGGCTGCAGGACATGCTTAAGGAGAGGGTGAACAGCCAGAGGTCGTGGTTCACATTGGCACAAACAACATAGGTAGAAAGAGGGATGAGATCCTGAAAGCAGATTTTTAGGTGCCAGGTAAGGCATTAAAAAGCAGGATCTCAGAGGTAGTAATCTCTGGATTTCTGCCAGTGTCATGCGCTGGTGAGCATAGAAATAAGAGGTTAGAGCTGATGAATGTGTAGCTCAAGAGATGGTGTAGGAGAGAGGGATTCAGATTCCTGGGGCATTGAAACTGGTCCTGGGGGAGGTGGGACCTGTATGAGCTGGATGGTTTGCACCTCAATGGGGCTGGGACCACAATATCCTTGCTGGGAGGTTTACTGGTGTTGTTGGGGAGATTTAAACTAGTTTGGCAGGAAGAAGGGAACCTGAGTGTAGACTCAGATGGGGCAGATCAGAAATGGTAATGGAAGGCAGAGCGAGGGATGGACCAAATAATTACAGGCCAGTCAGTTTAACCTTGGTAGTGGGCAAATTATTGGAATCAATTCTGAGGGACAGGACAAACTTTCACCTAGAAAGGCAGGGATTAATGAAGGACAGTCAGCATGGATTTGTTAAGGGAAGGTCATGTCTGGCTAATGTGATTGAATTTTTTGAGTAAATAACAAGGAGGATGGATGAGGGTGGTGCAGTTGGTGTGGTCTACATGGATTTTAGCAAGGCTTTTGGCATGGTCCCATGTGGCAAACTGGTTAAAAAAAATAAAAGCCCACGAAAGCTGGATAGAAAATTGGCTCAGTGGCAGGAAATTACTTTTTTAATGGCCTTAATAGGCCTCTGACAGTTCGGCGGGCGCACAGCTGATTTGGGGGGGGAGATGAGGAAAACAAATTTCACCCAGAGGGTGGTAGAGGTCTGAAACTCGCTGCCTGAAAGGGCAGTAGAGGCAGAAGCCCTCAACTCATTTAAGGAGTGTCCAGGTATGCAACTCAAGTGCCGTAACCTACATGGCTATGGACCAAATGCTGGGAAGTGGGATTCAGCTGGGTGGCTCCCTTTTCAGCCAGTGCAGACATGATGGGCCAAGTGTCCTCTTTCTGTGCTGTAAGATTTCTATGATTTTGTGCTAGTTGTTGCCCAAGCCTGAATGTCACCCAGAGCCTGCTGCAGGCTGGCATTGGCTGGTTCATGATCATGGGTTGTGGGTGGAAGTGAACATTGTACAATTATAAACAACAACCCCACTCCTGACTTTATGATAGAAGGAAGGTCTGATAACCCGTATGCTTTGGGAAAGCCTGTATTTTCTTTTTGTGTGATGACCCCTTTAAGACCAAGTGGATTAGGGATTATACTGAAAGAAGGTTAATTGGTTTCCTGATTATGACAGCATTAGGTTCCAAGTAATGCCAATGTGACCTGAGGTTGTCATGGGGATGAACAGCTAAGAGCAAAATGTAAATAAAAAGCTAATTGCAATGGAGTTGGGTTTCAGCCTGTGTTTCTGTTTGGCAGTTCAGAACACACTAAGAATTCAAGCGAGAGAAAACAAGCAAGGTTCCCTCTGAATGGAACAGTTTTTTTGTTTGAAGTCTTTGGACAGATCCTGGTGACAATGCAGGTCTCTGAGAATAGATGACAGAATGTGTTGGTGTGTGTGTGTGTTTTACAGTTGGAAAGGAAAGAGAGCTGAGGACAGGGAGGGAAAGGTGTTGTGGATTGACCGAGACCCACTACCTCTGTTTCAGTGTTGCCAGAACTCATCAGACCGTTTCAAAGCACCGGATGAGGGAGTCTTTGGGGATTCTGTGCCATCAGGACTGTCTTGACCTGATTGAGAGAGGGTTTGTATACATGCACCTTGCTGTTGGTAATGGTGATGGGGAGACGGTGGCGTAGTGGTATTGTCGCTGGACTACTAATCCAGAGACCCAGGGTAATGCTCTGGGGACCTGGGTTCGAATCTCACCACATCAGATGGATTCAATAAAAAACAAACTGGAATTAAAAGTCTAATGATGACCATAAAACCATTGCTGTTGGTAATGTCGGATGGAAGATGGCTGCTGTTGAAGGTGACTCAAGGGCTGAAACAATTGAGTGCAAAGTGAGAAATCCTCCAGAGTGGTGGACAAGTTGGTGCCACAGTTGTGCAGGAAGTAACGTTAGTGCTTGTAACTATGTGAGGCATATCTTTGTTGTGTTGACTATATAAGATGAAATTTACTTCTGTTTGAAATATCCTTTGCTTGTTAATTTTTGAGTTAAGTTGATTATAGTTAGCTTGTTTTGAAAAGTGAAATCTTGTCCAGCAGTTTTCTTTCCATTGGCTTTGTGGGGATTCCTTTCTTATCAGTCTCTACAGAGGTCATAATATCATTGATTAAGCAGTTGAAGTTAGTTGAGTGAAGGATGCTGCCCTCAGGAACTTCTCGTGATGTTCTGTGTTGTATATGTTGCTTTTTGTCCTAATTGCTGTAAGGGAGGCCAGAAAGCAGTTTGTAAGTTTACCTTGAGCAAGTCCATCTCAAAGTATTAGTTACTCAAATAAATAGTGGAATGCACTGAAATTTGTTAGGAGTCTACAGCTATCAATCAAATAACTGTTCTCTAAGTATTTCTAAGTCCGTGACTTCACATCTACAAGCCTCCTGCTACATGTAATTACGTTCCTAACAGCCCAATGAGTGTCTGAAGTTACAGACCAGGTTTGAACTGTAGTGAGTTAGCTGACCTTAGCTGCAGCATTTCTATGTTCCCCGATTAACGAAGGGGAAATCAGTCAGGGCCCTTGGTCCTGAATGCTGTTGGGCAACCCCTACTACACATGTGAATATTGGATGAGGACAGGATCAGACTCAATGTGATATCTCTTGTAGTCAGTTAAACTGCCAACGTTCACTTTCAAGCCTCAGAAACCATGCAGCTAAGGTTCTGGTGGTGGAGTGGCTTTCATGGAACTGGACAATAGAAAGGAGGTTGTTGGGAAAGAAAATAAGCAGTGAAAAGAGTAACCGGGCATCTAAGAGTGCTACCACAATGGTGTCTTAAAGCTGATATTTATCACTCCCTGCTTTCTTCACTGCCCCTCCTGATGTCCTAATCCTCTTAATTTCAGGACAGAGCTTTGAGATGCGACAATTGGAAATCAAATAGAAAGATCCATTGGAAGGAAATTGTAAAGCAGTTCATCTGATGGATAACGGTAAGATGGGCTTAGTAGCAAGGAGGTGGGAGAAGTGTATGCATGGTGTGTTCTGATAACAAGGTTGAATATTGTAATAAGGTTGAACACTTTCTGTCAGGACTTGGATTAGAATGCAATCCAAACCAATGATGTAAACTCCATTTTTCCCACCTCTAAAGTGAGCAATATGTTATTTTAAACAGTCTCAACACCGTTCCCAGTAGACAAGTTAACATAAAACTACAACAAATGTAATCTCTGCCAGACTATGGTGAGCTGGTGTTCAAAAAAAATCACCTTTAAATTTGGAGTTAAAGCCTATTTTTGAAGGATGTGTGTGAAGGTGATGGGGTGGGGGGAGACTTTAACAGATTTAGGCTGTGCAATACTTGACCATAGGGTGCTTGAAGCTTGTGGGTATTAAATGTAACATTTATCTCCTTGACATTCTATAAAGATGGAAAAAATATATAAATAAAGGAACTGTCAAATAAAAATTTATCAGTTGGCATTGTCATTGAAGTTCAAGATTTTCTATTGAACTTACTGCTGGAGGATAAATATTCTGATTTTCCTGTGGTGATTGTGTATAGGTTGAAAATATTTCAGAGTCCAGATTTCCACACAACTGTTGTTCAGAAGCATTAATGACTGTGAGGAGCTCAAGCATCTCTTTTGTTAGTAAGATTGGGACAATCCACTCAGTTGCCTCTGCGACCTTATTCATACCCTTGCCCAAGCCGAATCTCAAGCTAGGTTCTTTCCTGTCCCACCTATTGACTTTCCCTGGTTTCTCGCTCATCTCTCCCAAGCACATCGGCTCCCCAACCCCTTTCCCAATAAACCGCTGACCATCCAACTTCTCTCCCTGCTCCCTATGCTAGCTGACATTGTAAACGGTTTCCTCTCCTCCTTTTCAAAATTCAGCTAAAAAAAAAGACCTGTCTCAGCAAACGACCACCCTCATCTCTTTTATCCACAAAGTTCTTGTATGTGTTCTCATCTCCCAAATGCACTCCCATTTTCCTGGAACTCCACATTTGAATCACTCTAATCAGGTTTCTGCCTTATACAATGGTTGTCAAGCTAAGATGAAGGCTAGGTCCCATGCTTTGGAATTTTTACCCAGAACTCAGTCTCTCCACCTTTCCCTGCCCATTTGACACCAACCCCTTTAAACCCACATCTTTGAAAAAACTTTTTGACATTCATCCTAGTATTCCTGCAGCTGCCCAGGTCCTAATTTATACCAAGTTCCGTTCATGTATCACCCTTGTGGTTACTGACCTACATTAACCCTGACCCACCAAAGGCTTGATTTTAAATATTCATTCTTGTGTTCAACACCTACCTTCATGGCTTCATCCCTCCCCATTTCTGTAACTTCCTGGAGTCCTACAACCCTCTGAGAACTCTGCGTTAATCCAACTCTGACCTCTCGTACATCCCCCCCACCTTCTCCGGCATTGGATGCCTGGAACCCTGGAACTCCTTCCCTAAACTTTTCCACTGCGCTTTCCTCTAAGGGATGCCTTGGCACCCTTGGCATATTTCACCCCTTTCCTATTTCTACTTAGTTCTGTTGAAGGGGTCATGAGGACTCGAAACGTCAACTTTGCTCTTCTCCGCCGATGCTGCCAGACCTGCTGAGTTTTTCCAGGTAATTCTGTTTTTGTTTTGGATTTCCAGCATCCGCAGTTTTTTGTTTTTATGCCTTGGCACCTATCTCTTTGACCAAGCTTTCAATCACCCCTCTCTCCTAAGAAATATATCTTTCTGTGGCTTGGCATTAATCTTTGTCTGAAGGTGCTATGTGAAGCACTTTTGAGATGTTTTATTCCAGTAAAGCTGTTGGCATCATACTTACTGTCTTTTACTTTGATACGAAGCTGGTTCTGTAAATTTACCTCATGTGCCACTACCTGAGATCCTCTGATGGAAACTGTATTTGTCTTCAGATTAGCCTTTTGGCAGAAGTTAGCAGCAGAAGTGATCAAAATAAACAGATAATGCAGTGGCTTAAGTAACGGATCACATGTACCTCATCTGCAGAAGGTTTTCTCTGGTATGTATTTTATTATTCCTGTGAGCTGCAGCCATATCTGAGTATTATTTAAAATAAAGCCATTGTGACAACCTCGCTACAAAATGGTTAGTAGTTTGTTTCCTGATGCTATCAAACTGACTTCAAGGCCAACAAACAGAAACAATAAAGCAGCTTTATGGCTGGGCCCAGTATCCAACACAAATGCGGTAATTAATTTAATTAAATCCACAGAAAACAAGCCAGACTGGAAAACATCCAGACTTGAGGATTAATCTGTTCAGAAGTCTAAGTGTTGAGCTGGAAAAGCAGTGTACGAAAACAGTAAATAAACTAACGCCACCAAGGGGAAAAATGCTTCTTTTAAATCTTTTTTCTGTCAGCTTGAACAGAATCCTGCTCATTTTCAAAGACTGGGTTTGTAATTGTAATTAACCGTATGTCTATGGGGCATACAGTGATATCAGCCACCTTCAGGAACTAAACAGGTGGGCTTTCGATGAAGATGCGAGTCTGAATCCTTTGATGATTAAATAAGCCCACCCCCCAAACAGTGAAGATCAGGGAAGATTGTCTAGTTGTGGCTCTGAATTGGCAGGAACAGAGCGTTGGCAAACTTTCCATTTGCAAAAATCTGGAGTGGCAGACCACACTGGATCTTTCCTCAATCGTTATTGACAGAGGACACCCGTTGCGGTGGTAAGAGCTCTCCAAAGCTGGGTCACAGCTCATAAAAGGCAGCGTGCTTGCCACATATGACATGCCACTTAAAACTAAGTAGTTGTATGTGGGGATGAAACTAGTTTGTGCATTGTCACAGACTGAATAGGAAAAAATAAATACCTAGGAGAATAGCTGGCTAAACATGTGCAAACAGAAAATGGAGCCCATACAGCAGAGTGGGATCCTCTTTAGAGTATATAAGGAGTTGTGACAACCCCCTTGTTCACATAGGTTCAACATAAGTTCATAGCACCCTCGCCTTTGAATCAGAGGGTTGTGGGTTCATGTCCCACTCCTGGAAACCAAGAACTGTGAATGTACTCGAAAGAGTTGCAATCTGTGACTGTTGATAACTCGAAAGAATTAAACTCAACCTTTACACATTTAGGTGGGGCAGATAATCACATGCTCGCTCATTGGGCAGGGAACTCTGATTCCCCCTTCAACAGGACCAATCCTGCTAGCTGGAAAATATTTCTCTACAACTTTTGGCACCAGTTGATTGGGAAAGGATTTCCCTCTGTGTATTATTCAAAACCAACTGTTTTAGAAACAGCTCATCTATACGTTTGTGCACCACTGCAATGTTTCTTCTCTAGAAATGTTTAATGCCACATCTATTAACTTTTTGTTAAAGTTTGAAATATTTTGCCTGGTGTTTTTTTTAAAAATGTCAATATTCAAGCAGAACTATCGCTGAGTGGAAGGGGAATGTTTTACATTTTTAGCCTACAAGAATGTTTCACTGATTAAACGTTTTTGTATAGGAGTGCTATAGAAAGGTAAAATATTTCTGATATGTTGGTTTTATCTACAGCTACGTTATAAATTAAATTGTTACATTTCTGTTTGGTTGTGCTGACTGAAGTACAAGGACACGTGGCAGGCGGGAACGCGCCCAACCCGCTCGAGTGTAAAACGACGCGCGTATACGTCAGTTGAGCGTGCCAACATCAACGCGCAATCGCACAATAGTTCGACCAGCAAGCACACACCGGAGTCAGCAGCGCACCGACCGACAATTAAAAGGCCTGTTAAGGCCTTTAAATAATCAGTTAAATTACATTTCTCGCTGCCTGTCCAACCTAACGTTGGCAGACAGGCAAAAAGACCAAGCGGCCTTTTGCATTTTTTTTGTAAATCTCATCTGTGGGCGGGATGAGGTTTCCAAAAGCCAATAATAAAATTAAAAGTTTTAAAATTTAATTAATAACATGTCCCCTGATCATGTGACAGAGTCACACGAGGGGGCATGTTTTATAACATTTTTATTTTCTTCATTTTCTTTTTTAAAAAAAACGCTTCATCTCCCTGAGGCAGCTCTGTGCCTCAGGGAGATTATGTAGCGCGCACTCGCGCACGAAGTTCATGCTCGGCCTCCTACCCCCCGCCTGCACAGGCGGCGCTCAGCGCTGCCGCTTGCGTTTCATGCTGGGCGGGCTTTCATTGCCCCTGCCACCAGTGTGAAATCGTGGTCCGGTGCCGATTGCAGGCGGTGGTGGTCAGCTCCCCGACTGCCTCTGCCAAGCTCGCCTGCCAAGGGCAAAATTCTGCCCTACGTTTTGGGCCCTCATGTCCACAGGCAGTGAGTTTGTGATTGCCAACTCAATCGGGACCCTTATTCTGGGAAAGACTTTCAAATAATCTGCTCTGCAGATGAATCTAAGTTGCAGAGGGAAAGGGTTTATGTCACCCAGTCCCTGAACAGAGGCGTCCTGGCTGATTGGGTCAAGGATGCTCCTCTCCATATTAAAATTTGACTTTCTTCCACAGACAAGACTCCAACTTGACATCTAACTGCTTACTGGAGCAGTGGGAATTGCATCGTCATTAGCAAAGGTGGAGCCTTGTACCAGCACAAAGTTGATTGAAAAATAAGCAACACTGCAGTGGAAAACATAAAAAAGAAAAATCATCACATATTGCAAACAATTGAATAAACATGCTACAAAACTACAGATCGGGACTTAAAGGGTTACAGTTGGGTTTCCAATTTAGGGCACATTTGCTCTACGTCGTGATGTATTTTTCACCAAAGAGAAATTCTACATTTAAACAACTTCATTTCCAAGTGCAGCACTAATTAGCTGCAGAATTAGTGGAGCTGAGTACCCCCACAGATCGAAAAAAACCTCGAGGGATGCTTCTGGATAGAGAATGTCGCATTTCCAATTATTTTGTTGAATTGCTAATTCAGTTATTGCACCAAGTGTAATTGTGATGGGTATTGGTGTGCAATTCAATTTGTTTTAAATATTTGTGGGACTGTCCGATTGGAAATGAATCCGACCTATCCTTGTGGCCTAGATGAAGAATCAGACAACACAAACCACAAAGACTCAATTTATTTTTTTTTTATTTTTGATCTTTTCAATACTCTTGAGAATGAAGAAGTTACAAAAGCCTTAAATTAGAAAACGTTACTACTTTGATCCTCAGCTTTGTGACAGCACTAAATTCTTTTTACACTTTAATGTGACTAATTTCCTTGCTTTCCCACCACACCCCCCCCTCCCCTCCCCCCCCCATCAAGTACCTTTGCGGTTTATCAGTCAAAATTTGGAGTTGCTTTCAAACCCAATTTTATCCCCTCATCCTTTCTTGTAGGGTATACAGTCTGTGGTCACTGGCTCCTCACCCAAGTGGCTATTCACAACAAACATTGAATGTCCACTAAGGATCATTGGATGGTAAGCAAAAGTGGGAACTCTAGCTAATTTCCCCCTCCCCCCAGCGCCAAGGCCAATAATAGTGGTCCAAGTACTGTCCTGGTTGAAATCTCCAAACAAGAGCACTGGGCAGGGCATATATAGCCACAGAGTTAAATAGCTTATCTCTACCTTCATCAATATCTCAATAATGTCTCTATTAAGCCACGTGATTATACTGTGTTGACGTGGCAGGATGAGAGCCAGATCAACAGCATTTCCATTGCTGTTCACACAAATCACACTGACCCTCAGTGCAGCTGGGTGAGCTTCTGTTTCTCTTGCCTATGCCATATGGACACCATATAGGACTGTGCACTGCTTTCTACTTCAAAACCAAGAAAAGCACGGACAGCCTCTCCTTCCATGAAATGAAATATGGGACTGCACATAAATTGTGCATCAGCCTCTAATTATTCTATAATCTATGGCCTACTTGAAGTGAATGACGCTCACAGAAAAGCTCCTGCCATTTTGTCCGCTGCTTCTTCTTCCAGGTAAAAGTCTACATTTGAATTCACTGTACTCTATACCCTCCAATAAATGTGCAGAATTCAAATAGGACTGCACCTGAATTCAGCAAACGCAGTCCATTTTTTCCCATGTTATTTTTTTCTTTTTGAAGGGACCTTTCGACAGACCACCCGTAAAAAAAATAAACACGGGGCATTTCTGCTTCTCATCGATGTATAGGGAACTGAATAGATGGAGCTTGGGGTGAAGGGGGTGGGATAGTGGAAACTTCCCAGCAGCTGATCAGTAGCAACATCAGCACAGTGAATGAGCCCACGGCACAAATGCTGCCTTCTCTCACAGCTGGAACAGGATCTGAAGACAAGGGAAGATATTGAATTATAGAGCATAGGTGGTGGCCATTCAGCCCATCATGCCTGTGTTGGCTCTTTTAAAGAGCACATGAAGTGGTTAGGGTGAAGGTTTGGGAATTTTTATTGAAAACATTTTAAAAAAAACTTATGTCTAACAAAGCTAACCTCATGTTAAAAAAAAGTTACTTTTAAAAAAAAAGTATGAAATAAACCGTCAATTTTATCGTTACATTAACAGATTGCATCTCAGGATTCTTTGGCTGAAAAAAATGCTGACCACACTGCTTCAATAAAACAAACTACTTTCTTTGTCGTCAATACATTCCACTACTTATTCAACAGCTAACATGACTCCTCTTTCCTGCCTTTATATGGGGTAGGTGAAATTCTTTTTCAGGAAAAATGGGAGAATGCATGTTTGTCTTCATATTTAATAACCCCAAATAAGATTTCAGCAGCAGCAGTACAAGTATCAAATGTGCAATTTCTGATAATGCCATTTTATTTGAGGACCTTAATTGCAGAGGCAGCCTTTTAATGTTCACAGAAATTTCACCCCAAATTGCTCACCCTTAGCCTTTCATCTTTTATCATTACGCGTCTGAAATTCCAGGACCGTCTGAATGCTGATCAAAGAGCTTGGATATACAGGTTAAAAATATAAACATTATCACTAGAAAAATAATGAATTAGAAGTATAAATTAAACAGAGTAACAGGACTGTGGTATTCAGAATTTACACCGTGAGACTCTGAACATCATTAACCACCCAAACTTTAAAAGGTGAGTTCTGGACTTAAACTAATCATACAGTAAAATTCAGGGGGTGACACTGCAGAGTTCTTTGCTCATTCCAGTTGGGACTGTGCGTTATAGTAGCTGAAGAGTTTGCTAACTGTTCAGATACAGTATCATTTCCCTGTAAACCACAGGCTGTTTCCCACTGTCACATCATGGCATCTATTGTCTACAATGGTTAGTCATAGTTGAGACTACAAATGAAATTCTACATACCACAGTTTCTTAACATACAATAATCTGTCTATTAGGCACAATCACTGTCTTACCATAGGCACCACTATGGAATATAAAGCCAGGCAAGAACTGCGCTCTTTAACTGCGCTTTCTGCTCAAGGACAGTAACTTGAATTGCATCACAACACGTCAAACTAATTTGATGAAATAACTATCTGCCTTCTTGTGCACAGTGCCAATTGCACGAAGACCAAGGAATCCTATTTCTACCACATGAATTGTGAAGAGGTAACATCTCTCTATGCAGCAATCCCTGGTGGAGGGCCTTAAAAATTGTTAACACAGTAACAACAAGTTCCGAAAACAAATTCTACAAACTGCACACATGTGGCATTAGAAATTCTATATAAACCTAGCCACCAGTGGGGGCACTCAATGCATAAAGTTAGTACTCTAGATATGCAATACGCTTAAAAAATATAATTAGTTACAAAGCCCAAGCAAAAATCTTTGGGCATTACTGCAAAGAAAAAAAAACTCTGTAAAATAAGAAATTCATTATGAAGCTGCCTAGAATTGAACAGATGCTGTTTGCAGTTAGAATTAGGGGACCACGTTTAACAGGTCTCAAAATAAATGGCCCCCAGAACATTTATCAGTGTTTGAGCTCATTTGACGCATTTACAATACTGGGGAAGACATTCTCGAAACACTAGGTGCATTAAAATTGTAAACCCATTCTTTACAAATAAGTTTTGAATTTTGCTCCAATTGTTGTTCAGAGATGATCTTCCCCTCCAGTGTTCAAAAGCATCGCAGACAGTCTTTAAATGGAGGTCAGCACAGTCTTTTTTAGCTGCCTAAATTGGATGGTTGTAAGAGTGTGAAAAGAATATACGAAAGACAGGGATTATACATTTCAGTCTGAACTGCTCTTATTTTACACAAAGACTCAAAATCTTTTGAGACCCAGTAAATCTGAATCTTCATTTTGTTTAGTGAAGGTATGAATCCCCCTTTGTCCCCAGCTTCTCTGATCTCCTTGGAAACTCAGCTCCTGTGGTTGGCCTGCACTACCGTACTGCTCTGAGTTGAGAGATAAGGAGCTGTACACAAAGACAAGTCATTCACTTTTCTTCTTCCTGCCCTCTCTTAGTTGAGAGATGAAGGAGCTGCTCACAGGTGGGCCAGCCTTGTCTCCCCTAGTGTAGATGGAGCAGGTCAGGTGAGATCAGGAAATTGGGGGCACTGAACCTAGATGCCCTCCTTTGCTACATTGCTACCACAAACATTTTACTGGCCTTCAGTAGTTTGCAACAGGAACAGAACTAGTTTGTGCAGTTGTATCAATTTCAAAAGCAGTCAGGTAAAACAGGGGTGAAAATTCAAACAATTACTGGCCAACCTTGAGCAAGATATCAACTGACCACCCCACCCAACATTCTTCTAAGTACTGCTAAAGACCCCAGTTATAGATTGTACAGATCTTTACGTGAGCTCTTCCAGATTGCGTTACTATTAATTTTGACATGTTACATGGTGCAAATTAAATATTTACTTACTAAATGTACGTTTTTGTTTCCCTAAAGCCACACACTGCCAGACAACAGAAAAAGAAAATGTACTGTGGTGGCAAAACGTTACTAATTGTGATGATCGATCTAAAGCTACAAAATATTTTGGACTGGTTCTTGGTGCACTGTTCCTTTAAGTCCTTTAGGGTAATACCGAGGAAAGGGTTAAACTGAAGTAATAGACTGGAGTTTATTAATGCTACAGTGAATAACATTTTCTCTGCCTATTTAAACATTCCTCCTCATATCGTCACCCTTGTACATTCAAACTGCAGACCCTTCCTTCAGGACCCAGGCGGAGGAGAAAATGCTGATGCTTTTCTTTCACAGATTCCTCCTGACATTTCATTACTAGTGTTATTGTCAGTTTTCGTGTTGGATTTGGCAATTATTAGGCTTATGGTAAAATATGAAATTGTAATTTTTCCCTCCTGCAAATCAGATTAAAGTAGCTGGGGCTGAAAATGGCTACTGCTCCTTCTCCCTCAATAAATCCTTTCCCCTAAAATTGGTCCATCTGCATGAGCATCCTCAGAATCCACCTGTCAATTAACCAGCAGTGTGTACCAATGAAAATTCAATTCAGTAACATAGTTGGGAACAAACTATCTGGTGGTTTTTATTTTAAAAATAGAAAAATCTCAAATATTCACATCTTCACCTTCTGGTGTACACACTGATTCATTAATTAAGAGTTGTGGGGCTTAGCGCAATGGGCATCTTTTCTGCACCGTCATAATTCCCCCTACTCTCTGTCCCTGCATTTTTGCACAACTTTTTTTCGGACTTTTAAGTCAATGGCAAATTATGGGGGGGCGGGGGGTGGAGTGGTGCTGGGTGTAACTTTCACTTCGTTGTTTAACTATTCTTTTAAGCCAGCTCCTATTTTAAATTTTTCTTTAAATAAACCACAGCAGCAGTTCAGGATGGTGAAGGTAGCTGATTACATAAAGAAATGTTAAAATATTTCCGCAAACCATTCTACATCAATTGCTTAATTAACTAGCACTGCAAACCACAATGTACTACATGCCCTTCATGAGGTGTGCTGTCATTTTATGCCCAAAAAAGAACTGAGAACTGTAGTGTATAGATTTGATTGTTGGCAGCTTGATAAGAATTTTATGGACCAGCAACTGTGAGCACTTTATCTTTAAGGCATCTTCAGTACCTTTCATGAGGACATGAGTGTTCAAGGTGCAATTCAGTGCCAAGAATGCCTACATTTATAGCACATCAAAATCTACATCTGGTCAAATTAAATTCATCCTTTTCTTATGTCTCAGATACAAATTAAAAACTGTTACAACTGTGCGGCAGTGTCCATATTTCTGTGCTTGAGTATCTGCACTCCATAATGTCCTTCATATCCTCGTCCATATGGCTGTTGTGATAGAACAGTCAGCTCCCTGCAGAATCCAGTCTATGTGTCCTCTATGTTGAAGCAGGGGCATCCATTGTTGACAGAATGCGGACAATTTCAGCTCTCTGAGTAGGTGAGATGTGTTGGGTCATGTGGACAATAGAATCCATGGCAACTTCAGGATTGGCCTGCACCAGACTGCAAAGACAAAGTACAATCAAACCATTACTTTCTGTAATCTTAACAATCATCTTCAGACTGACAGCATTACAAAATTAGACATTACAATGGTGGAAAAATAAGACTAATTAAAAATGAAGGGACATAAAATGTATGATTAGCAAAGGTATTAGGTAATGCAATTTAAATGAATACATTTGGAAACCAGAAATCCTAAAGAACAACCATGGACAACTGTGCTGTAAACAGACTGTGCATCACACCAGAGATGTTTGCTCTTAAAGAGCTATCATTATCACATCGAGGTTCCAGAACTGCCAGGAATATCTAGTTCAACGCCACTATTTTAACATCAGATGCATTTTACCATCCGGTTAAGTACATGATGCAACCACCATCACCTCTTAACTGCCAGCTACTTTCACAGCTTGTCAGCTTTTAGTTTAACCTTGAAGTGGTTCTCAAATGCTGTGGTTCATCACCCTCCCCTGATTGGGATGAGATCTGTACAGGGTGGGTGGGTAAGGGTTGTGGAAAAGGTCTGCAAGGACTAGAATCAGCACACTTTTTCAACTTGTGATACACTGATTCCTCTTGATTGTCTTTCCAACTCTGTCTTTCTGATTTTCCATTGCCCAATTTAGTTAACACACGTGTAACCTAACTGAAAATTAATACCTTGCTGTGCGACGTCCCTGGGAAGAAAAAAATGCAAATTACAAGGCCTTCTGAGAGTCACTTGGAGATATGCTGGATAAACGTTTGGGGAAATGGTTGATGGACATCTCTGCACTGGCTGCACAAGACTCCTGCTAAATGCATACTTAGTAACATCCGGTTAAGTACATGATGCAACCACCATCACCTCTTAACTGCCAGCTACTTTCACAGCTTGTCAGCTTTTAGTTTAACCTTGAAGTGGTTCTCAAATGCTGTGGTTCATCACCCTCCCCTGATTGGGATGAGATCTGTACAGGGTGGGTGGGTAAGGGTTGTGGAAAAGGTCTGCAAGGACTAGAATCAGCACACTTTTTCAACTTGTGATACACTGATTCCTCTTGATTGTCTTTCCAACTCTGTCTTTCTGATTTTCCATTGCCCAATTTAGTTAACACACGTGTAACCTAACTGAAAATTAATACCTTGCTGTGCGACGTCCCTGGGAAGAAAAAAATGCAAATTACAAGGCCTTCTGAGAGTCACTTGGAGATATGCTGGATAAACGTTTGGGGAAATGGTTGATGGACATCTCTGCACTGGCTGCACAAGACTCCTGCTAAATGCATACTTAGTAACATTGGTGCACACAAAATACTGAACAAGTTACAGTTTGTAAAAGGTAAAGTGGGATCCACTTGTTTTTGTGGATAAAAGGATGCAGAGGCCACACACATATAGCATTCTGGGATTTGGAATCGAGGGGTGGTAGGTAGTTTTTTGGGTGTGGAAGACATGTCCTTCTCATCCTCACCTCTTCAACCCCAACAGTTACAACTATGACTGCTTTCAGCTACTAAATATATCTTAGAAATGCATGCATTAATCTGCATTCTATATTATCAGTACAATAGCAAACAAAGCCCTATTGTCCTAGACTTCATGGCTCCAATGTCAGAATTTTGCTTACTTTTTATCTCCTTTTTCCTCTTTCACCTTCCTTGCACCACACTGTTCCCCACTGCAGAGAATGGATTGACAACCAAGTCCCAGCCCTCCACTATTGTTACTTGAGAACCAGCTAATGAAGCTAAATAGTTTTGCACTCATTGCCCAATTCCAACACCCCCACCCCAAACTAGTGGATCTCCTGTGGCATTGCTGGTTGAGAGTTGGAAAATATAGTAAATGTTTGAAAGAGGTGTATAGACAGTGGATAGCAGTAGATACCAGTAAAATGTTTTTTGATTGGTTCCTGGAAAATGTGACATTTTTCCCCCTGTCACTAATTAGTTTTGTGCTACTTCTTTCTATGTGAAGTGGTGATGAACACTATAAAGAAGGCTTTTAACATATTTGTGCCAGATTTATAAATTGCAATACCAGTAATCTTAAAAAGAGGAATAGTATTTGGGCAGTCCTGTATAGAGCAAAGTCAGAGTGAATCTCACCTTCGGATCTGTTTGAGAATATAATCTCTGCAGATGTACTTGATGTTCTCATCAATGACTGAGCGAGCTCCTTCTTCCTCTAGTATTTGTTTCTCCAGCCATTCTACTACATCCTTATTGTCATCCCACAGATAGGCCTGGAAAGGGGAGTGCATTGTTAGTGATCAATTTTCTACATGTGCTACCAAAAATGAATGAAAATCTTGAGGTGCAACTCTAATTATATTACAATGGATCTTAAGGACAGTTACAACGAATGGAGTCTGCTACTATTGACATTGGGTTTTATCCAGTTCCGGTGGTTGATCTTACAGAGATGGAAATTAATTCTGGAGATCAAACAAGGCGGGTAGCTCGAAACGGGAAATTTCTTGACTTGGCAGGCCCACTTCAATATAAAAGGGCCTCGTGACTCTCAATTTTCCCCAAATTCTGACTACGGTTCATGACTCCCCTGAGGAGCCATGAACCACGAACCATACAAAAGTTGGCTCGACTCCATTGTGAGGGGGTATGAGATGCCTACCCTTGCAATGGAGCCGGCTAGGTCAGCAGTGCAGGGTTCAGGTTCGGTCCCTGCATCCTTATCCCAAACCAGCGAAAATTGCTGCCACTGGGAATGGAGTGGAAATCCCGGAATCACCATTTTTAAGTGTTTCCAAAGTCAGTCCCACCCCGCAAAAATCCAGGCCAACCTCTTAATTTTATCTAAGTTTGTTACATCTAAATAAAGATCTTCTTAAGGCTCCTTCTAGTACTTGAGGCTGAAGACCAGTGACTGAAAGAAGACAAGATAATATATTTGAAGCAAATTAAAATCTTAAAACTGTAAAGGCATGTTGTCACTCCATGTGAAATGCTATGCTCACAGATCCAATAGCAAAACATTTTCCCGGCTCTTGAAATAGAATTACAAATATGTTAAAAAAATTTTTTGCATCATGATCTAGGAACCTATCTCAACGTAGTTTGTAGTTCCGGACCCTTTAGAAGCTCCTGTACAACTGACACCTCTCAAAAGAAGGCCAAGATATTCAATGCCTTTGTGCAGTAACATGTTTAAGTTAACTTCCTGCATGGGTACTTTAATGTATAAAACTGTATGACTTTAAATAAAAATTGTGCTCAACTAGTTTTCCAATGGCGCTTTGGGTAAAGCCAGATGGGAAATTACAGGCCGATTAGCCTGACCCCGGTCGTTGGTAAGATTTTAGAGTCCATTACTAAGGATGAGATTTCAGAATTCTTGGAATTGCATGGTAAAATAGGGCAAAGTTAGCATGGTTTCATCAAGGGGAGGTCATGTCTGACAAATCTGTTAGAATTCTTTGAGGAGGTAACGAGTAGGTTAGACAAAGGAGAGCCAATGGATGTTATCTACTTGGACTTCCAGAAGGCCTTTGACAAGGTGCCGCACAGGAGGCTGCTCAGTAAGATAAGAGCCCATGGTGCTAGAGGCAAGGTACTAGCATGGACAGAAGATTGGCTGTCTGGCAGGAAGCAGAGAGTGGGGATAAGGGGGTCCTTCTCAGGGTGGCGGCCGGTGACTAGTGGAGTTCCGCAGGGGTCAGTGTTGGGACCACAACTTTTCACTTTATACATTAATGATCTAGATGAAGGAACTGAGGGCATCCTGGCTAAGTTTGCAGATGATACAAAGATAGGTGGAGGGGCAGGTAGTATTAAGGAGGCGGGGAGGCTGCAGAAGGATTTGGACAGGTTAGGAGAATAGGCAAAGAAGTGGCAGATGGAATACAACGTGGGGAAGTGTGAGGTCATGCACTTTGGTAGGAAGAATAGAGGCATAGACTATTTTCTAAATGGGGAGAGAATTCAGAAATCTGGAGTGCAAAGGGACTTGGGAGACCTAGTCCAGGATTCTCTTAAGGTTAACTTGCAGGTTGAGTCGGTAGTTAGGAAGGCAAATGCAATGTTGGCATTTATTTCGAGATGACTAGAATATAAAAGCAGGGATGTGCTGCTGAGGCTTTATAAGGCTCTGGTCAGATCACATTTAGAATATTGTGAGCAATTTTGGGCCCCATATCTCAGGAAGGATGTGCTGGCCCTGGAGAGGGACCAGAGGAGGTTCATGAGAACAGTCCCAGGAATGAAAGGCTTAACATATGAGGAATGTGTGAGGACTCTGGGTCTATACTCGATGGAGTTTAGAAGGATGAGGGGGGATCTGATTGAAACTTACAGAATACTGAAAGGCCTGGATAGAGTGGACGTGGGGAAGATGTTTCCATTAGTAGGAGAGACTAGGACCCGAGGGCACAGCCTCAGAGTAAAGGGAAGACCTTTTAGAACAGAGATGAGGAGAAACTTCTTTAGCCAGAGAGTGGTGAATCTATGGAATTCATTGCCACAGAAGGCTGTGGAGGCCAGGTCATTGAGTGTATTTAAGACGGAGATAGATAGGTTCTTGATTGGTAAGGGGATCAAAGGTTACGGGGAGAAGGCGGGAGAATGGGGTTGAGAAACTTCTCAGCCATGATTGAATGGCGGAGCAGACTCGATGGGCCGAATGGCCTAATTTCTGCTGCTGTCTTATGGTCTTATTACAATATTAAGCCATACACATTACAAAGTTCCAGGCTCCGTTCTCAGTCTGCTCAGTCAGGTAATCTTAGCCCGAACAGCATTTAGCTGTTATAAGTGGCATTAACACCACCCGGTGGAAGAATGCTCCCATTTCTCATTGGTACCCAGTGACAACTGCTAAGAAAGTGCAAGCATGTGGACATCAGCTGATGGCATTTGACACGGCTGTGGTGTCTCCATTTTTAAATTGCCTCCCTCGAATGCCAAATAACCACTTTTAGACAAGGTAGCAGAGGGCTGCCTGCACCCTCAAAACTTAACACCAGCAAGAGTCAACAATTTCAGGAGAGGAATGGAGAAGTTGGGGATTAAAAAGAATTCTTGCAGAAACTTTGCTCCTGAGAAGGGCTATGAAAAATAAGTTCCCAAGGGCAATGTGACATATTTAAGCACATTTAACAATGCATTTTAGGTGGTAATGATCTTTTGTAGACAGCTTGCCTTGCAGAGGAATTAGTTTTTTTTTACTGAAATTGATCACAGATTTTTTGCTTCCCACGGGAGTTGACATTAACAGTAACTGGGGAGGATGGCGCACAAGGTTGCAGCATCTAACGGATAGGTTGCCCACTGATGGTCTTTTCTTATGTCCGTACCTTTCATACCACTGTGATAGTGATACAACAGTGATACGAATTGTATAGTTTTACATATACTTCAAACATTTCACAGGCATTTGATGATCACGTGCAATCAGCTGTTTTGGGATACAGAAGTAATGTTGTAGAGTCCTTGCAGTAAGCAGTCAATTGATGGATTGGTTCTCTCCCACTTCTTGCCTTGGTCCTCAACCATTACAAGCCTCCAGCTGCATGAGATGAGCTATATGTAGCCCTGGAGTCTAGCAGGTGCAAGATGTTTGTCAATGTACAAAATAACCTCCTTTTCTCTTGGTTTTATGTGGATGTTCTTCCCGATAGCAACTGGAAAACAGCACAAACTCTTATACAGGGCTTGAAGTCAAATGTGAGAAGGTGCCTTTCGGTGAAGTGCATACTTTTTTTTGATTTGGCCCTCATCTATCACACAGACACTACAAACTAAAACCGCTGAGCCTTTTACAACCTCAGGACAGAACCTTGCACTTCACAGGACTTTATGTTTTCTTTGGTGCTGAGTTGGTCATATGCTGACTCTTTAATTTTCGTCCAATTTTGTTTGAATAAACTCGATGAATCCATTTTGCTACAAGCTGCTCAGAGACCTACTGAAAGTGGCAAGGTCGTCTTCTTGGGGAGCCTTAGAGGCAGATTTGTTTCATTAGGGGACGGCCAGGGTCAAAGTCAGCATTTGAATATCGGGGGGCGGACAATGCTGCAGCAGCCACGCTTTCTGATTCAGCTCAAGCATACAGTTTGCCAAAAGCATCTTTGAGACTGTCACTGGATGCTGCCACTTCAGTTCAGGATGCATTAAAGTCAAAAGTGACAATATAACTTATCAGCAATCTGATTCCTGACTGAAAAAATGAAAGAGATGCCAGATCCCGGCCAGTGCGTAGGCTAACTAGTTTGATTTCACAACAGTAAACACTTAAAATACAGCATCTGTTATAATAAAGGGTCTTCTTTACAGATCCTGAAGAACCTACATTTTTGTTATTATTTAGGAATCCCAGCATTTGCAGGCTTTCCTTTTATTCTCTGGCTTGCTTTCACAGCAGCCTGGTGCAATGCTGCAATTCAGAACTGCTCAGGCAGTCCACTGGGTAAAGAAGTTTAGAACGATTTCAATGCTAATAGAAAGTTGGCGCTCACATCTGTGCTCCCCTAACATTAATAGTTAGTTGTCCATGAAGCATTGCTCTGTGCATACATACTCTGTGCATCTTGTGTCATTAGTTCCAGTGCCACTCACAAAGGCGCACAGAGCAGTATTACTGTAATAAGACAAATTGATGGACCCACTTTACAGATGTCTAAGCCGTGTCTGTGGTATACGTGTACATTTTAAGTATTTTACAAATTGGAGGAACGTTTACAAAACACTGGCTGGACTTTGAGGTCAGTGGCAAACGAATGGCATCAGGTGTCATTATGCTTACACTTCTCCACAGACATTCTATGGGTTTTGCACTAGAAGCTGCAATGATTATAAATTCATTTCAGTGGAGAGCACTCTACAGGGGATCTGGGACCTGTGTAACCAGGGCAAACAATTGCACCCCTCTTTAACCAACCAGATTGAGCTCCTTGCTGAGCATCTGAACCAGGAAGTATAAGTTTGAATATTTAATTAATTGATAAATCAATAGCAGAAAGCAAAATAAAGAGAGGAAAAATTGGATTAAAAGAGAAACAGATATAAGAGACCTAAAGAAAAGCTTTACTTTTTAAAAAAAATCTCCAACAATAATTTGAATTTGAAGAAATGAGACATCACATTTGTAAAAGTTAATTTTCAGTGCCAGAGATGTTGCTTGGAAGTAATTTAAGACACATCATGCTGTTTAAAATTCACTTACACAGAAATGGGCACTCTCCAATTTTTATGGTGTGTTTAGTGGGCATTTATCATGTAACTACAACTTCACATTGGTCCATGTATTTCAATGGCGAGTCTCTCAGCAGGATACCCTTCTTGTGTAGCTCTGGAGGAGCAGGGCAACTCGGATAGCAACTAACTTATTACTGAGATCAACCAAGCTTGCGTGGTCCTTGGGAGGTACTCCTAGGTTTACTCTTAAATAACGATGAGTGCTGGTAGCCTCAACTGAAAAATATGGCCATTTAAAAATAAATTTACAGTTTTCTAATGGCTTCGCTTTTGGTAACATCAGCTTTTGGCGTGGCAGTAACCTCACAGAATCTCAAATTCAATCTCTGGTTTATGCCAACTAGTTTACCTCAGGTTAGGTGAGAGTTGGAGCACTGCAAGTGGCTCAAATTTGGGAGGTAGAAGATAATAACAATCAGCTGGGATTTCCTGATTACCATCCAATAATCCCTGCTAGAAAGTTGGATTTGTGGACATTAGCTGAGAATAGCGACAGGTTTGGTTCTAATGCCCTTTAATGTCTTTCAATAATCATTGTCAAGGTTCATGGCACTTGAATAAGATTGTAAGGAGTTGCTAGCACCTGTGAGATCTCACCAGATTGACAATTAGTGCCTCAAAACTGGAAGGGACATAAAGGTGAAGTGTTTTAAACAGAAAATCATTCTCTTCATATCTCTATTTTTTCCTCCCAAATCACCACCATCTCCTATTGACCCCGGCCCCCACTTAAAGATTCTCCAAATGTAAGGTTATGTTTCCAAGGCTCTGCTGTGACACAGATCTCTCCTCTCTGCTCCTTTAGGTTATGAGTCACAGTCTGATGTTGTGACTACCTATCCTGCTATCCTACTAGTAGTTTAAATTTGGAGGCTGCTTTATAGACCAGCTTCTTTGGTATCTTTTTTTAAAAAATTTTGGCTACACAAGCCATACTTGCTTCACAAAAAATGCTTCCCAATGCCTTTTTGACAGCTCCTAATGCTAAAATGCATATTCATGGTGCGATCTTGTCATAAGCTTAAACAAAGTAAGACTTGGCATGTGAGGTTGAAGATTCAAAGGATGTAAAGGACTGTTCATTTTAAGCTTGCATAAGAAGAGCAGATTTAGCCAAGAATTCCAGCGCTTGTGGTTTAGGAGAATATTTAATACCATTAATATTTTTAATCCTTTTGGTTTTAATTAAGTAACAGCATGCCAGTTCCTATCAACACATTCCAGGGTGCAGATTAATTGTAGCTTAATATAATCAGAGTTGATTATTGTGAGTATTAGTTAACAAAATGCTTGCATCGAGAGCACCTTCTACCTGGGGAGGATGGTGTGGCTCCAGAGTATTTTCGCTTTATGCGTTGACCAAGGTTGGGAGAGTCTTTTTTTGTTCCGTCAAAGTTTAGAACTTTATTTTCTTATTTTCCTTATGTCAAATACCTTGTCAGTTATTAGTCCCTTGAGGAGCTACTGGAGCAGTGTGATGATAAGAGCGCACTCTGGATTTGACTTGGCCCCTTTGATCTTTTCTATTCATTTTAATTGGAACTAGCTCTATTTTTTTTTTACTTAAATTGCCCCACTTTGTAATTTTTGATTTTTAGGAAGGCTTTTCATGCCTTCAACGTCAAGTTAAAACCCTGATGTTTATATGCTGGCAAGCACAACATTTACACGTAAACAACTGACTTAAAGTCACAATGACACACTTGCAACTCTCCTGCACACAAACTGATAGGAACATAGGCCAGAATTTTCTGGCCCTGTTGGTGTCAGGCATCATGGCAGGCGGGGGACACACACACACACACACACACAATATGGCGAGAAGGTCATAAATTGGTTTTACACCGTCGTGAAACCAGTTTGCGAAAGACGGGATGATCTGCAGGGCAGACTAAGGTACGTGTGAGAGAGAGAGTAAGTGGTGATGTTCCTTGAACCAGCAGTGAGTGAGATCCCTGTGAATGTGTGATGGGCTTGTGAGTGTGTGAGTTGAGAGTGATGACAAGGGTGACTTACCCTGGTGGAACGGATGAGGTCATTCATCCTCTTTCTGGGTGGCTATCCTCTTTTGTAGGGCGCTGGCACTAACCACAACCTCCCAAGCTGGATTTGTCACCTTGCTTGCTGGTCTTCGCCCAGAGCGGGGTAGAGGACTTCATGGCGGGGCCTCCACAGTGTTCAGTAGGTGCCCGAGGGAGGTGTTGCTAAATTTGAGGGCAGCATGTTTCCTCCCTTTGGCAGCCATGACTTTCCAGCAGCTCCTGATGCCTTAGAGAGAGAGAGCTAGCTCTGTGCAGGGGCAGCCTTTAAATCTGGCGCCCGGGTAACTGAAGGCCTGAGGTGATGGCAGGGCTGGCGAATCAGAGGCCACCCCACCAGTGATCCGGCGTGTTTCCCGGGAATGCATTATTAATGAGGCAGGATGTACCGGGAATGGGACAACACGGCGCAAAAAGCCGCCATTGCGGCCGGCGGGTAAAATGGCCTTTATACTGCCCAGTACTGCACTTTGTGCAAATCTGGGATGATTCTGCCCATAGAATTTCCATTGGTATGAGATCTCACTATTCTGAATAATTTCCGATTGTATTGGGAAGAGCACAGGTTAAACTCGGTTAGTGTTTAAGGAACACCCAAGTAATATAAACAATATCAAACCTGAAGTAATGGATCTGGTTGTGATATTTTGGTTAGATCATAGAAAAATGCAAATCATATCTATTTGTTCGTCATTTTTGAACTTTTATTTCTACCATCCATTAAACTATACCTTTACACCTTACTGATTGAGTGTAATGCCAATTGTTTGAAGTTGAGTTTTTGCACCAAAATTTCAAATTATCCAATGAGCAACATAAATTAACAGCACAGCGGGAACTCAGTGCTAAAAAAACTTGAATGATCAGATAATTTGATTCAAGAGGAGCAGATTGTACACAGTGCCTGCCCTTGTGTTTTTTATTTATTCACTCATTCACAGGATGTGGGCTTCGCTGGGCCAGCATTTATTGCCCATCCCTAGTTGCCCTTGAGAAGGTGATGGTAAACTGCCTTCTTGAACCGCTGCAGTCCATGTGGTGTAGGTACACCCACAGTGCTGTTAGGAAGGGAATTCCAGGAGTTTGACCCAGCAACAGTGAAGGAATGGCGATATATTTCCAAGTCAGGTAAGTGACTTGGTGGTGAACTTCCAGGTGGTGGTGTTTCCATCTATCCACTGCCCTTGTCCTTCCAGATGGTAGTGGTCATGGGTTTGGAAGGTGCTGTCTAAGGAGCCTTGATGAATTCCTGCAGTGCATCTTGTAGATGGTACACACTACTGCTACTGTGCATCGATGGTGGAGGGAGTGAATGCTTGTGAATGTGGTGCCAGTCAAGCAGGCTGCTTTGGCCTGGGCGGTGTTAAGTTTCTTGAGTGTTGTGGGAGCTGCACTCATCCAGATAATTTGACTCAAGAGAAACAGATTGTATACAGTGCCTGCCCTTGTTTTTTTTTTATTCATTCATTCATGGGACGTGGGCTTCACTGGCTAGACCAGCATTTATTGCCCACTCCTAGTTGTCTATGCAATTCCTGATGATAACAGATACCCACTAATCTTGCTGTATAATTCAGCACCTTCAATCCCGAATGCGTCGGCACTCCTGCACACCACTGGGTTCTGGCACTTTTTAAAAACAAAATTGTATTGTTTTGACGGATTTAGTTTTGAGAAGAATAATAATGCTGGAAAATTTAAGACATTTCCCCACATGAACGGTTGATGCATAACATGGAAAAGTTCAGATGTGTGACAGAAGTAAATATTCTGAAGCTTAACCACACAATCTTTAAACCTACATCCAGGGTAGAAGGGCTCACATTGCAAAATGTGACATATGTTTCATTCCCAAGGACTAGCATTATTTGCCTTGATGTGTACAAACGTTTCTAAAATCAACTCTATTTTATCATAATTATATTTCTGTTCTTTGGAAGCCCCCTGTACTATACCTTGGGACATTGTGATCCCAGAGAACTGCTATTGCGTTGTTCCTTGACAGATAAAGCAATCCCTCACATTCCCTAGATCTAATCTGTCAGCAGATTTCATAGTTTAGCTTGCTGTTTGGGTCCCCTTCACTTTAAGTTTATATTCTGTTCCAGTTCTGATGAAAAGTCATTCACCTGAAATACTAACTCTGCTTCTCCCTCCACAGTTGTTGCTGGACCTGCAGAGTTGTTCCCAGCATTTTCCATTTTATTTCAGATTTCCAGCATCCGCAGTGTTTTGCTTTTGGTCTTATACTGCCAATTTTCCATCAAAGAAAATGTACTCACTCCTCTCACTGGCTTATAAGGGGCTATGTGCAGGTAACACCTTGTAAATAGTTCCCATTTGCTTTCTCTGTAGGGTCTGTTGGTTTTCTTGTTTCACTTCCTCCGATTCCTCAGCTGCCTCGTCCCACCCAGCAAAACTCCCTTACCCTAGGCCTCAAAAACCTTCTTAAAACTCTCCTTGCAGACATTTACTCTCCTTGGAGCAGTTCCCATTCCACCACCAGAAACTGATCATAAGTATAGCAGAAACCCTGTATTATGTGCACAGGGTTTCTGCTGCCTTGATTTTTGGCAACTTTTGACACTTATCTTCACCATCTACCATCCTGTGAAACGCTCTGGGCGGGAGTTTCTGCGCCCGCCCGCCGCCGGGAGCTTCCGATCCCACCGCAAGTCAATAGGCTTCTGGCTGGAGCGCTGCCTCACCCGCGGTGGGTTCCGCCCCGTGACAGGGGCCAGAAAGTCCCGGCCTCTGAGATTCGTCTCCGTGTAATGAGCACTATGGAAATGCAAGTTGTTTCCTCCCTGTTATACGCAAACATGATCTTTTACTATCTCTCGTTGACTGCTGAATTATTTGATTTTCAGCTGATTTGGGGAACAAGTTGCTGAACCCCTGGCTGGGTCTTGTAAAAATGCGAAATCAGAAGTTTTAAACAGCATGGGCTACACTGATAACATGAAGGGATGTAGGGTTGGGCAGGTGATCAAAATGCAGCCACATAATTTTCTCACCTCAAATACATGATGGCTGGAAAGGACAATTAGCACTCAACACCTCTGCTGCACATCTTTGGCTGGCTCGCAGCATCGTGCAATACTACTCTAGTCGCAGGTAGTAACAGATAGTATAAGTCTCAAGTCACAGCATGGCTCCCTGGAAACCTACCTTCACAGCTCCTTCTGCCTCCACGAACCAGCGCCTCAGCATTGCCTGAATCTGCCCGTCAGTCAGCTCCGAGTTTGCAGCCAGGATCTTTTTCTTCACGGTGTCTTCCAGGAGCAGTCTGCGCAGACGCCAGTAGAAGAATGTTCGTGACGTTGGCCAGTCCAAGATATCCTGTCATTCAATGAGAAACCAACCATTAGCTACTTTCAATAATCGGAATTCTCATCAAACTAGAAAATTTCAATCTACTTCATTAAATCTCAAAACTTCAAACTCTTCATTCAGACTCGTGATCCTGATCCAAGCAGTTAGGTTTTTGATGTTCAGCCCATATAATTCACACCTCAACGTTACCTGATAACATGACACGTGTTGGAGGTCTTTCGCATTAATACTTCCTAAGATTTCTTTTAAAACTTGGATAAACACCATTGCTTACACTTCAGCCCACTTTTAGAATGATCAAACAGTTGAGACACACGTGTGTAGAAATGCTCACTAAAGCATTTTATTAATCAGGTTAACTTTTTGGAGAAGTCTATTTGTGTCATTTTCAGGCTTTAAGCAGCACACAGCAACCCGATTTCCCAAATTAATGCTTGCTGCATTTTTCATGCCACATGATACACATTTACTGATAAAAATCCAAGTGACAATTTATTAAAGAAAATGGCTTTGTTTTACATCGGATTGGAGTGGACATGATAAATAATATAAATGCAGTTCAGGCAGGAGCATGCAAACAAAGAACATTCTTAAAAATGCATTTCAGCTGGCTGCCGTCTCCACTTTTTTTTTGGTCTTGTCCTCAACTTTACAACACACATGCTAAGGTCTAAGCAATCAACATTTTTACCAACTACAGTTAAAAGATAACTGCAAGTGTGATTTTCGAATTAATTCATAGTCTCAACTAAGGTCACTTTGTAATCAGCCTGCGTGGAGAGACATATGGGCGGGGTGGGGGGGGGGATGTGGTGAAGATGCTGAGCAACATCCAAGCAACAACCTACCATTCTGTCCCTCCATTTCCAGCAGCTAGACTGTAGATTTCCACATTTCAATTCTCTGGCAGGCTGAATATCAGTAACCATAATGAACATGGCTGAACATTCAGGACACTTTACTGTTTCCTTCCAAGTAGTTCCCCGTGTCATGCCTGAAACCTGACCGATTTAATTATAATGCCTAATTGAAGTGAGGCATACCACGTTTCTTCAGCAGGGTGCCCTCTGAACAATCGCATGCTGACATGCATTAGACTCTAAAGGGAATAGTAGCATAGAAGTAATGTGTCTGGACTAGTAATCCAGAGACCTGGACTAATGCTCTGGAGACACGAGTTCAAATGGCAGCTGGCAGAATTTAAATTCAATTAATTAAATAAATCTGGAATAAAAAAGCTTTTCTCAGTAATGGTGACCATGAAATTATTGGATTTTCATAAAAGTCCATCAGGTTTACTAGTGTCCTTTCAAGAAGGAAATCCTTATCCTAGTTGGCCTACATGTGACTCCAGACCCACAGCAATGCGCTTAACTCTTATCTGTCCTTTAAAATGGCCTTGCAAGTCACTCAGTTGGATCAAACCAGCACAAAGTCTACAAGGAATGAAACCGGATGGGCCACCCGACATCGACCTAGGTACCAGAAATGACAACAGTGCACCGAGCCCAGTCAACCCTGCAAAGTCCTCCCTACTAACATCTGGGTCCTTGTGCCAAAATCGGGAGAGCCGTCTCACAGACTAGTCAAGCAGCAGCCTGATATAGTTATACTCCCAGAATCATACTTTACAGACAATGTTGCAGACGCCACCATCACCATCCCTGGGTATGTTCTGTCCCACCGGCAGGGCAGGATAACCAGAGGTGGTGGCACCATGGTATGCAGTCGGAAGGGAGTTGTCCTGGGAGTTCTCAACGTTGACTCCGGACTCTAATAAGTGTCGTGGCATCAGGTCAAACAAGAGCAAGGAAACCTCCTACTGATTACCACGTCCCTCAGTTAATGAATCAGTTCTCCATGTTAAACACCAATTAGAAGAAGCATTGAGGGTGCCAAGGGCACAGAATATACTCTGGGTGGGGTCCTCAAGGTCCATAATCAACAGTGGCTCAATAGCACCACTACAGGCTGAGCTGGCCGAGTCCTGAAGGACATATCTGCTAGACTGGGTCTGCGGCAGGTGGTGAGGGAACCAACATGAGGGAAAAGCCTATTTGACCTCATCCTCACCAGCCTGCCTTTTGCTGATGCATCTGTCCATGACTATTGGTAGGAATGACCACCACATAGTCCATGTGGAGACAAAGTCCCATCTTCACATTGAGGATCCCCTCTATCATGTTGTGTGGCACTACCACCATGTTAGAACAGATCTAGCAACTCAAAACTAGGCATCCATGAGGCGCTGTGGGCTATTAGCAGCAGCAGCAGAATTGCACATAACCACAATCTGTAACCTCATGGCCCAGCATATTACCACTCTACCATTACCACCAAGACAGGATATCAACCCTGGTTCAATGAAAAGTACAGTAGGGCATGCCAGGAGCAACATGAGGCATACTAAAAATGAGGTGTCAACCAGATGAAGCTACAACACAATACTACTTACATGCCAAACAGCAGAAGCTGCATGTGAAAGACAGAACTAAGCAATCCCACAACCAACCGATCAGGTCTAAGCTTTACAGTCGTGAATAGAAGTGAGCAATTAAACAACTCACTGGAGGAGGAGGCTCCACAAATATCCCCATCCTCAATGATGGGGGAGCCCAGCACATCAGAACAAAAGATCAGGCTGATGCAGTTGAAATAATCTTCAGCCAGAAGTGCCAAGTGGATGATCCATCTCAGCCTCCTCTTGAGGTCCCCAGCATCACAGATCGCAGTTTTCAGCCAATTTAATTCACTCCACGTGTTATCAAGAAATGGCTGAAGGCACTGGACACTGCAAAGGCTATGGGCCCTGACAGCATTCTAGCAATAGTACTGAAGGCTTGTGTTCCAGGACTAGCTGTGCCCCTAGCCAAGTTGTTCCGGTATAGCTACAACACTGGCACCTACCCAGCTATGTAGAAAATTGCCCAGGTATGTCTGTCCACAAAAAGCAGGACAAATCCAACCCGGCCAATTATTGTTCTATCAGTATACTCTCAATCATCAGCAAAGTGATGGAAGGTGATGTGGACAGTTCTATCAAGCGGCACTTACTCAGCAATGATCTGCTCACTGATGCTCAGTTTGGGTTCCGCCAGGGCCACTCAGCTCCTGACCTCATTATATGCTTGGTCCAAACATGGACAAAAGAGCTGAACTCAAGAATGAGGTGAGCGACTGCCCTTGATATCAAGGCAGCTTTTGACTGAGCATTGCATCAAGGAGTCCTAGCAAAACTGGAGTCAATGGGAGTAAAGAGGAAAACTTATAGTGTAACGGTGTGTGGCATATTAATAGTTAACGAGAGACTGGAGAACAATACCGCCCACAATGTGATGTAAAGAGGGCATGAAGCAGGCATGACCTAGAGACTTGTGTAGAAGCAAGCATGGAGTTAGCTCATAGCATGGGCTATACTTTGTGCATATGTACATAGTTACGTGTTACTAACGACCAGTTACTGTTCAACCGTACAAACCTCTGAACCCCTTTGTGAGACCCACTGAACAAAACCGGTACAACATGGTGGTAGCTAATGAAAGAACCCAGAACCCCAGAGAAGCTGGAGCAGGACCCCAGAATCTGAAAAACTAAAGGAACAGCATCCTGACCTGACTGAAGTGCACCTGATTCAAAGCTGCATCTGGAAATCGCCTAGAAAGAAGCTCCACTGCAGACATGGAGACTGAAGGGCAGAAGGAAAATCCACTGCACAGTTAAAGGACGCTACAAGAACACGTGGAGATCCATTGTGAATCCCCATTGATTGCAGAGTTGAAGTGCCTAGCAAAGGTGAGCAAAAATTCAATTCTAACACTGAACTAGCCTTTAAAAGTCTTCAGGGAATTAATCAGTCAGAGCAGTCTGTTTCGTCAATCACCCAATTGTGACCAGCCCAGGTTCAGAGTCGGTGCCATCTCATGTGGCAGCCGAGCTCCAATGAAAAAAAAAACCAAAGTTTTAAAAATTCAGCCAAAGCCAGAAATCACCTTTTAATTACCCTAAAATACTCCTAAAAATTTCTAAAGGGCCCAAATCTTTGATTAAAAAATTCGCTGCAAGAAATCGATCTATTTGAGGTCAGGTCCGTGATCGCTGCGGGAACCTGCCAAAACCCAACAAGCTTGGGAAGATGACGTGAGAAACATTTACTGCAACGCCATCATTAAAAAGTGCAACAGCACTTAAAGCTGTACTCCCCTGTGCTAAAAAGCAACAATGGATAATAAATCAACCCTACCAGATCAATTTGGGCTGATCCAAGGGCCAGACCAGGCATAGAATTGGGGACTTTGGCGGAAAAAGATTTTTAAGGTACAGGAGGACAACAGGATTAAGTGGGAAATCAGAGGAAGTCCAAGTTAATACTTTTTTATACTTCTTTGGCAAACTTGCTGATAAAGTAATCCTAATGCAAGATATTGATGAATCCTCAGCCAGCTTTGGTGAGGTATTAAAAGTCTCTGACAAGTATTTTAATCCTTAAGTGGTGGAGTGTGCAGAGCTTAAAAAGAGGGATAGAACACCCCCAATAAAGCAACGCAAGGGAAAAAGATAATACCCAAGCAAACCACACGAGGGTGGCAGACCATGTCAGCGCAATGTAGTGCACGAGCTGAAGACTTTAGTGCAGAGGAAAGGAGGAGGCAGGAAACCAGCCGAATGGCTTAGAAATAGGTCTTTTTTGAAAATGCCGACATATTACCCAAACTGCAACAGCAGGTGGCAGTGCTCAGCCAGCTAGCTTTGATTGACGGGAAAGTCGCAGAGCATTCCAAGCTTCAGGTGGATTAAGAAAAGACAGAAATTAGATCAGAAAATGTTCATATCAAAGCTGAGTTGGAAGACTTGAAACACAAGATTCAAGCAGAGTATGTATCTCTCAACACGCATGATAAACTAAAGTCTCCAATGAATCAAGTTTCTGAAATATCATAACGGTAACAAGGAGGTTTGAAAGAAACACAAAAGATTGAATGTAGAGAAAAATTCAGTAAGCCAAAATCTGAATTGAGTGCAGAACCAGTATGTATCTACTAAAAGACACAAGTGGAAATAGCAATTCCGAATTCCATTGTCGGTAAATAGAAGAGGGAATTGGAATAACTCAACCAGAAGTACAGGCAGGCAGAATGCGTACTCAAATAAATTGCTGCCTTGAAATACTCTTGAAGAATCAATATATGCCATTGGAAAAGCATGAGGAGTTAAAAGAGATGTTAAATACTACTTCAGAAAATGCTGCATTGGAACCATCAGTAGCAACAAAGCAATGCACAGAAGCTTAGAGTGAGAAGGCAAGAGCTGAAGGAGAAAATAAACAGTTGAAATAACAGTGGATTGTCTCAAGCTCTTCAACAGGAATGTACTGTAACTATACTGTAACTATATTCCCTCTTTCAATACCTGGATGTCTGAGTGCAGTCAAGCATTTTCCTATTGTGATCTTTCACTTTGCAGTTTGACCTCTGCATACTTCCTTATCACTTCTTCCATCTACTCATCCCTTTTACCCATAGCAGCAACAAACTTGCTTTCCACTTCTTCACATATCTCTTTGGAAATGTAATATTTTTCCAGGTTTTCTTTAACAGTCCAACCGTTTTCCTCAGCGCTGCAGTTCCTCTTTTGGATCAAATTTTGCATCAAATGCAAAAGGAGTACATAACCCTAAGGCAGCACGAAGAAATGAAGACTACCTTGGAGAACAGAATGAAGGAACAGCAAAAGTTGAAGAGACTCTGTTCAATCACAAGAAAATTCAAGAAGAAACAACTGAGCATCACAAAGAAAAGGAAAACCTGTCCAATGAGCTTCACACACTCCAAGGATCCCTCAGGTCAGTTTGCTCCTCTGGAAAATGAAGAGGAGCAAAATGAATTTAATGTCACTCTGAAAAAACTGAAGAACCAAATGGCAGAGAAGACTCAGCAATGGCCTATATTCCAGGAGGAAGCCAAGAGGTACAAGAATGGAAGAAAGAAAATATCGCTGCACAACAATTTTGAGACTGCAAGAGGAAAAGGCGAAGATGAAGAATTCTTGTGTACAGGAGCAACAAACGGTAGAAAACTTGCAGCTTCAATTCGAGTGTTTGAAAGAATTCACTACCACTTCTGCAGCATACCCAAGTGGAAGTCAAAGTTCTCACAAAGGAGAGTAAAGAGGCTCAGAACCAACTAGCAGAAGTAAAATTACAGAATGTGAGCTTGGAGAATAGCACAGAGGAATCAGGCTCTGCTACAGAAAAACTGTTCAGTGCAGAGAACCAACTTTCACAGACGAAAGAAGGGTTTGCTAATGAAAAATGTGAACTGTTGAGAACACAGGAGCAGAACACTTCAATGAGGACATAAAACGTCTAAATGATAAACTTGCAGAATCAAATTTAACAAAGATAGATCTTCCATTAGAACTTGATGAACTTCAAGTATCAGAAGTCCCTATTACGTATTGTAAAAAATGCCTGGAACAGGAGATTGAATTACTGATGAATCACAACAGTTGGTTGAAAGCAGGATTAACAACCAAAACTGATGAAACGTTGGAACTTCCAATCTGAAGAACATGAAAGATGAGATGCACAGTCTGGAACAGCAAATCCAGACTTTAAAAGCAGAAAAGGAAAATTCTAAGAAACAGATTGAGGATCTAACGAGTGAATTGAAAGCATCTAAGGAGCAAAAGATTCCGAAAATAACTGAAAGCCCAGGTGAACTTGTTAAGCGTGTATTGGGGTTCTACAGATAACTCTGAAGCAAAGACAACTGAACTCATCAGGGTAGTTGCTGAGCTGAATGAAAAGATTAATAGGTTTGGAAAAGAATTGGAAAATAAGTGAGTAAACAAATGTTTAGGTGAAATTGTGAAACAGGTGAAAATAAAGGTTCCAGTTTTGAAACGTCAACTTCCAGGAAGAACATGGCAGACTCCACAGAAAAAAGAAAACCTAAGTCTACTCTATCAATGAATGGAGTGAACATTCCCTTTAGAAGGAATGGGACAAGCCTACGGTGTCCAAGCAAAGCAGCTAGGTTGTCGATAAGGAAAAATTTAACGTCAAGCAGCGCAAGAAATGAATCAGATGGAGACAACCTAGTGCCAGGAACACAGAATACTAAGATTTCAACTCCAAGCCAACAAAGCTTGTCCAAAGCAACTGAGCTTATCACTCCTCCAAATATGACCAGAATGAGATTTGGAAGAATTGTCAAGCCTCCAGACCGTGTGAATTTATTGTCAGAGACTTGAGTTGGGGACAAAGGGCTACATATAAAGAAAGATTGTACAGTAACTATGTTGGGCAAAGACCTGGGTGGGGGGAGGTGTAGCATAAGGGGGTTTGGCACAGTACAGGCTAATGTTGGACTGGAGAACAGTACTGCCCACAGTGTGATGTAAAGAGTCACATGACAAGTGATCTGCACACAGAACAGGCAGGTTAGGACATGGAGCAGACATGATCTAGGATGTTCGCTGATGACTGCGCAATGTTTAGTACCATTCGTGACTCCTCAGATAATGAAGCAATCAATGTCCATATGCAGCAAGACCTAGACAATATGCAGGCTTGGGCTGATAAATGGCAAGTAACATTCGCATCACAAAAGTGTAGGGCGATGACCATCACCAACAAGAGAGAATCTGACCATCTCTCCTTGACATTCAATGGCACTACCATCATTGAATCCCCCACATCGTGGGGGTTCCCACTGACTAGAAACTGAACTGGACCAGCATATAAATATTGTGGCTACAAGAACAGATCAGACACTGGGAATTCTGCACAGAGTAACTCACGTTCTGACTCCCCAAAGCCAGATTACCATTATAAGGCACAAGTCAAGGGGCGTGATGGGAAACTCTCCACTTGCCTGGATGAGTGCAGCTACAACAACACTCGAGAAGCTCGACATGATCTAGGACAAAGCAGCCCATCCACCACCTTAAACATTCACTCCCTCCACCACTGATGCACAGTGGCAGCAGAGTGTACCATCCACAAGATGCACAGCAGCAACTCATCAAGGCTTCTTTGACAGCGCCTTCTGTCATTGCCTGACACTTGTGTGGTTCAAATGTTACTTGCCACTTGTCAGCCGAAGCCTGGATAATGTCCAGGTCTTGCTGCATTTGGACATGGACTTCTTCAGTATCTGAGGAGTCGTGAATGGTGCTGAACATTGTGCAATCATCAGCGAATATCCCCACTTCTGACCTTATGATGGAAGGAAGGTCATTGATGAAGCAGCTGAAGATCGTTGGGCCGAGGGCACTACCCTGAGGAACTCCTGCAGTGATACCCTGGAGCTGAGATGACTGACTTCCAACAAGCACAACCAACTCCCTTTGTGTTAGGTATGACTCCAACCTGTGGAGAGTTTTCCTCTTGCTTCCCATTGACTCCAGTTTTGCTCGGGCTCCTTGATGCCACACTCGGTCAAATGCTGCCTTGATGTCAAGGGCAGTCACCCCTACCTCACCTCGTGAGTTCAGTTCTTTTATCCATGTTTGAACCAAGGCTGTAATGAGGTCAGGAGCTGAGTGGCCCTGGCGGGGCCCAAACTAGGCATCAGTGAGCAGGTTATTGCAAAGCAAGAGCTGCTTGATGGTACTGTTGATGACCCCATCCATTACTTTTCTGATGAACAATGTCAATCCCCTCACTATACTGTTCCCTACATTCCTGTTTTGCACCACCCATTGTACCACGTAAGAACATAAGAAATAGGAGCAGGAGTAGGCCATTCAGTCCCTCAAGCCTGCCCCGCCATTCAGTAAGATCAGGGCTGATCTGCCCAGAGCCTCAACTCCTCTTTCATGTCAGCTCCTCATACCCCTCAACTCCCCAATATTTCAAAAGTCTATCTACCTACTCTTAAAATACTTTCAGTGATCTAGCCTCCACAACTCTCTGGGGTAGAGAATTCCAGACATTCACTACCATCAGAGAAGAAATTCCTTTGCATCTAAGTTTTAAATGAGTGTCCCCTTATTCTGTAACTATGTCCCCTGGTTCAAGATTTCCCCACTAGTGGAAACATCTTCTCAACATCTATCTTGTCAAGCCTCCACAGAATCTTGTACGTTTCAATAAGATCACCCCTCATTCTTCTAAACTCTAATGAATAAAAGCCTAACCTGTTTAGCCATTCTTGATAAGTCAACCCCTTCATCCCAGGAATCAGCCTAGTGAACCTCTTTTGAACCTTATATCCTTTCTTAAATATGGGGACCAAAACTGTACACAGTACTCCAGGTGCGGCCTCATCAATAGCCTGTACAGTTGTAACAAGACTTCCTTATTTTAAAATTCCAACCCCCTAGCAATAAAGGCCAAAATTCTATTTGCCTTCTTAATTACTTGCTGCACCTGCATGCTAGCCTTTTGTGTTTCATGCACAAGAACACCCAGATCCCTCTGTGCTGCACTTTTTTGGAGTCTCTCTCCATTTAAATAATAGTCTGCCTTTTGATTCTTCCTACCAAAGTGCATGACCTCACACTTTCCTACATTAAACTCCATCTGCCAAGTTTTTGCCCACACACTCAACCTATCTATATCCTTTACAAATTCCTTACGTCCTCATCACAACATGCCCTCCCACCTATTTTTGTATCGTCAGCAAATTTGATACATTACACTCTGTCCCTCCTCCAAGTCATTAATATGGTAAATAATTGAGGTCCTAGGACTGATCCTTGTGGTACTCCACTACCTAAGTCTTTCCAATCTGAAAAAGACCCATTAATCCCAACTCTGTCTTCTGTGTGTTAACCAATCCTCAATCCATGCTAATACATTACGTCCAATACCGTGAACTCCTATCTTGTGCAATAACCTTTTACGTGGCACCTTATTGAATGCCTTCTGGAAATCCAAATACACTACATCTACCTTTATCAACTCTGCTTGTTATATCCTCAAGAACGCTAGCAAATTTGTCAAACATAATTTCCCTTTCACAAAACCATGTTGACTCTGTTTGATTGCATTAAGCTTTTCTAAATGTCCTGCTATTTCTTCCTTAACAATGGACTCTAGCATTTTCTCAACTACAGATGTTAGGCTGACTGGTGTATAGTTTCCTGCTTTTAATCTCCCTCCCTTCTTGAACAGGGGCATTACATTAGCAGTTTTCCAATCTGCTAGGACCCTCCCGGAATCCGGAGAGTTCTGGAATATTTTGACCAATGCCTCCACTATCTCTGCAACCGCTTCCTTTAAAACCCTTGGATGCAGGCCATCAAGTCCTGGCGACTTGTCTGCCTCTAGTCCCATTAGTTTGACAAATACTTTGTCTGTCGCAATAGAGACTGTTACAAGATCTTTCCTTCCATCAGCTCCTTGCTTATCTGATACGTTTGGGATGTTTATAGTGTCCTCCACCGTGAAGACCGATGCAAAATATTGGTTTAAATTATCTGCCATTTCCCCGTTCCCCGTTATCAATTCTCCAGTCACATCCTCCAAGGCTCACTTTAGCCACTCTCTCTCTTTTTATATACCTATAGAAGCTTTTGCTGTTTGTTTTTATATTTCTTGCCAATTTACTTTCATGTACAATTCTCTCCCTCTTTATTAGCTTTTTAGTCATCCACTGCTGGTTCCTAAAAGATTCCCAATCCTCTGGCCTACCAATAGTTTGCATTGCTTTGTATGCCTTAATTTTTGATTGGATATTCTCCTTGACCACCTTTGTTAACCACGGTTGGTTCATCCTTCTCATCGAGTCCTTTTTAACGGGATAATTTTTTGCTGAGCGTTATGAAATATCTGCTTAAATGTCTGCCACTGCTCATCCACTGACCTCCCCCTTAGTCTATTTTCCCAGCCAGCTTTAGACAACTTTCTTCATACCTGTGTCTGAAATTGCCCTTATTTAAGTTGAGGACACTCAAACCGTTGAGGATGGTTTGAGACCAGAGTTGTTCGCCCTCAAACGGAATTTGAAATTCTACCAAGTTCTGATCGCTACCCTGTAGAGGATCATTAATTACGATATCTCTTAGCAATCCCACGTCATTACACATTACTAGATCTAAAATAGCCTGTTCCCGGGTAGGTTCTGCGACGTATTACTCTAAGAAACAATCCCTGATGCACTGATGACTTTTTAACCATTGTTACTCATCTGGTTCTAATTTCTGCTGCACTCTTCTGCTTATATTTTCTGCCCCTTTCTTTCACACTTTTATTATCGTTTGCCTCTTCACTACTCTGCACCTCTGCTCTCTTGTTTCTTTTAGATTTTTTAAACTTCACTTCAATTGAACCCTCCCCCCCACTAATTAGTTTAAAGTCCTATCTACAACCCTAATTATATGATTCACCAGGACATTGGCCCCAGCATGGTTCAAATGAAGCCTATCCCCACAGTGCCTTGTTCAGTCAGCTCATCCACCCTGCAGCCCCCACTCTAATCCAAACAAGCTGAAAGAACCTCAGATGTGTTGGGCAATTGCAGAGGCTAACACTCCTGCCTTCTGGGTCCCCTTACCTGCCTCAGCTGCAGTCACACTCTCCTGTCTCTGACACTTTCCAAATCAAAAGACCCCATCCTAAGGGGTGTGACTTCTTCCTGCTACAAAGCATTCAGGTACCTTTTGCCTTCCGTTGTCTGCAGTTCTGCCTCCAGCTCAAGACTCTGAGCCGAAGCTCCTCAAGCTGCGGACACTCACAGCAGATGCGTTTACCCTGGATCACACTGGTATCCAGAAGGTCCCACATGCTGCAGCCATGACACATCGCCTGTCCTGCCATCCATATGTGTTTTAATTAACTACTTAATTACTTTATTTGATTATTTACTTCATTTTATGTATCCTATTAATCTTACCACAAATTCCTGTACTATTTTAAACCTTAGGAATAGAATAGACCTGACCCACTCGCCAGATACTTACCAGATACTCACCAATCAGCGCTTCTTCCCCTGTAGAACAAGAACCAATTCCTACAGGGTGAGAAAGTTGAAAAAAACAAAGGAGCACCTCCCTCCCCTCACCAAGCTCCCAGCACTCCATTGAGGTCACACTCCAGTGTACCAACTTGATGAAGCTACAACATAGGGCTACAAACATGCTAAACAGAAAACGCAGCATGCTGTAGGCAGAGTTAAGGAATCCCACAACCCATGGATACAATCAAGTTTTGCAGTCCTGCCACATCAACGGTGAACAATTAAACAACTAATGGGAGGAGAAGGGTCCATAGGCATCTGCATCCTGGATGATGTTGAGGCCCAGCACTTTAGTGCAAAGAACAATGCTGAAGTATTGGCAATCATCTTCAGGCAGAAATACCAAGTGGGTGATCTATCTTAGCCTCCTCCTGAAGTCTCCAGGTCCACAGAGGCTAGTCTTCAGCTACTTTGATTCACCCTACGTGATGAAGAAACCCCTCAGTGCACTAGGCACAGCAATAGCCCCAATAAATGCCAGATATAGAACTGAAGATATGTGCGTCAGAACTCGCCACACCCTTAATCAAGCTGTTGCAGTACAGCTACAGCACTGGCACCTGCCATAACAATGCATAAAATTACCCAGCAATGTCCTGTCCACAACAAGCAGGACAAATCATGATCTGGCCAACTATTGCCCCATCAGCCTATTCTCAATCATCTGCAAAGGGAAGGAAGATATTGTCAATGCCACTATCAAGCGACATTTACTCAGCAACAACCTACTCATCAATGCTTAGCTTGGGTCCCACCAGAACCACTTGGCTCAAAATCGCATTACCGCTTTCGTCCAAGTATGGACAAAAGAGGCAAGGTGAGCATGACTGCCCTTGTCACAAAGACAGCATTTGACCATGGGTGGCACCAAGAAGTCAGAGTAAACTGAAGTCAATGGGAATCAGGGGGAAAACTCTCCAATGCTGGAGTTGTGCCTTGCACAAAGGAAGATGGTTGCGGTTGTTGGAGGCCAAATTGTCTCAGCCCCAGGACAGTGTCCTAGGCTCATCTACCTTCAGCTGCTTCATCAGTGACCTTCCCTTCATCATAAAGTCAGAAGTGAGAATGCTTGCTGATGATTGTGCACTCTTCATTTCCATTTGTAGTTCCTCAAATAAGTGAAGTAACACTTATGCCACACCAGTACCAGGCAATGACCATCTCCAACAAAACCACAGACGTGCAAATGCATTACCATTACTAAATCTTCCATCATTAAAACTCTACGGATTATCATTGTCCAGAAACTTAACGGGACCAGCCAGAGCCATATAAATACTGTGGATACAGGGGCTGGTCAGAGGCTGGGAATTCTGTGATGAATAACTCACCTCCTGACTTTCCAAGGCACAAGTCAGGAGTGTGATGGAATACTGCCCATTTACCTGGATGAGTGCAGCTCCAACAACATTCATGAAGCCCGACACCATTTAGGACAAAGCAGCCTACTTGATTGGCACCTCATCCACCACCTTAAACATTCAATCCCTCCACTAAAGGTGCACAGTAGTAACAGTGTGTACTATCTACAAAATGTACTGCAGCAACTTGCCAAGGCTCTTTCGGCAGCACCTTCCAAACCCATGGCCTCCAGCACCTAGAAGAAGAAGAAGAGCACTAGACTGCAAATTTCCCTCCAAGCTACACACCATTCTGACTTGGAAATAATCACTGCTCCTTCACTCTCACTGGGTCAAAATCTTGGAAATTCCTTCCTAACAGCTTCGCGACTGTACCTTCACAAGAACCTCAGCGGTTCAAGAAGGTGACTCATCACCACCTTCTCAAGGGTAATTAGGGATGGGTAACAAATGCTGGCATTGCCAGTGATGCGCAATCCCATGAATGAATAAAAAAGACCACTACTTTCAATTTTCTCTAGCCAGAAGGGGGTCGTACAACAAGAGAACATTCTGGTTCCTACTACTGTGGCAAGTCTTGAGAATCACTGACAGCAACCTTGTAAATGTCGGTCTTCTGTTTGTGGCACTAGTAGGATGCTCAGTATTCAAAAAAGACTTCATTCCAAAATATAGAGCAAGTGGAATAGATTAGCTCACTCACCGTGATGACCCCTTTCTCTTGCATGCGGCCTGGTGTGTCATGAAGGTCAGCAAACTTCACAGCAACCTGATGGTATATGGGTAATAGAAATTCCTCTCTTTCCTTCAATTTTGTTTCCAGCTCCTTTCGCTCAGAAGGACTCAGCTCTGGGGTGCCTGCGGCGAAAGAAATATTTTTTACTTAAAACATGGCAATAAAACCTTTGTATGGCTTCTCAGCACACAGACACCAATTTGACAGCCTTTTAGTGCTTGGGTCTCCATCTGCTCCACCATTACTTTTGTCCTCCGCTGAAAGCGCCACTCTTGCTGGGTATGTCTCCGCACAGGACTTCAGTCTCTATAGCATCTCACATGGGTGACTATTCTTTACATCTGAGCCTAGGCTGGCTGTTCAACTGTGTCAAGGAAGGGTGGGGTAGTAGAATCATCAAAGTTGAAATGTTGTTCACACCAGAATCAAAGCAAATCATACATGAATTAACAGGCAAATGATACTTCAGATAAAAAAGTAAATTTTGCTTTAAATAGTCGATACAGCAAAGATACATCCTGCATCACTCCTCACTCAAATGTGACACTATGTAGCTCCATAATATTCTTTATTCATGTAGGGTAGGAGTCCTATCTGACAACAGCTTTCACCTTTAAGTTTCATAGGTACAATTATCATCATGAAGGCACACTTCGTTGAACCCTCTCTCCCTTGGGTCGTCATAGTCCTAATGGTATAGCTTTCCAGTGTTCTTTTTCAATCGACCAAACAACAGCCAGTTCTTTAGTGCCTCTGAGCTATTCACACAGCTTTCCATGTTTTTGACCTTTTTAGCCAGTTCGCACAGTACCTCCAAGAGCTCCTTTCTACCAAACAGAAAAGCAGACCTCTTCCTGAGAGTGATTTGCTTCTTCTCCTTAAGAATTCTCTGTGTTCCTCTTACTGTCTGTCTGCTTTCTCTTTCTGCTCGCATCTGCATACTGATTACCTTCACAGTCCAGCTCCTCTGCTTGTAGCTCTCCTTTGTGTCTGCAGCACTCCTTAGCTTCTGCAGCCACATGGCTTCATTCTTAACTTCCTTCCTGTTGGTATTGCTTCCAGATCAAGATCACTAGGTCACACAGACCAGTATTTCTTATTATCCACAAAAATTACAATTGATCCCTTTACAATTTATGCAATCTCTTAAAAATCCTTTTCAAACAATCTTAAAAACAATTACAGATTCCACAGACTGTCTAAAGAAATTACTAATTTTCGTTACTGGACTGCTTCCAGGTCAAAGGTTGTCACACAAGCTGCAACCCTCATAGCCTGTACAGCTTGGTAACAGGACAGGCAGGACTGACACCCATTAGGCCCTATCCTTGAATGTTTCATGGTGAACAATGATGTAATCACTACTCTGAAACATAGTAATATGGCCACTTCAATACGCAACACAAAAATATATCAGGTGCCCTTCAGTAAATCTGTTACTTAACAATACTACATTCTGATCACCATTCAGTGAGATCCTGCATCAAGAGATTAGAATGTGTTTAAACTGATGACATCAAGTATAATTTATGTCATTTTGAGCTGCCAAGAGAGTCAAAACAAATACTGCCACTATATTTAGTCCTATTCAGTTGATGAAAAGTTTGACAATTAATTTCTCTGTGTGATACAGTTGACATTCTGTGTCTCTGTCTTGTTTCCCTTTAATAACAGAGCAACGAGATGTCAGTTCTTTCACCTCGCAGCTGTGCGACGTTTGCAAACAGAATGATCAGCCTCATTTAAAGCTGCATGACACCACAATACGGGACGATGACTACCGAGCACTTAGAGGCTATTAACCAAAATTAGCACTTAAATATTCCACTCCCCTTTTCAAAACAATTCTGTTGGATTTAATTGAGAGAACAGTGGGGGGAAAAACATCAATATGCAAAGCAGACACAAAAAATGTTCTATGAATTCATATTTGACACTCTGTGTCATTTTTATGATCAGCCGCTTGAACTTTATCATTTTTCTCTCCCTGAGCTCTCCATTCTTGATCTTTTACGCTCCTTTAGGATCTCACTTTAATTTTTCCTAGAACGAAGAACGTTGAAATCAAGACTTGTCAGACTGACTGCTACTCTAACTTAATCTTACCCAGGGTCTCCAAATATTTCCCTCAAACTTCCTTTCTTCTAACATCTACAATAGGTTTTAAACACCCAAGCTTGGTGACAGCTAGCTCATTCTCCCGCTTTTATGCTCAGTGACAAGTGCTGGGCTTCATTTTTATATGAAGCCTCATCGAGCTAAATGCATGGGCCCAGCTGTGTGTGTTTACATTATTAAAAACTCAGTTCTCTTACAAATGACATCCTAATAACAGAACTGTGCCTGGTCTACACCATGTACAGGATTCCTCATCCTCTGTTCTACTCTTCTCAACTTTGACTGTGTTCTGCATTAATGGGGCTCAACCCTTCACTTAAGTTTCTCATTTTTAAAAAAAAAGTACACACTCCTCGAATCTGTGCTCTTCTATATAATCTCACACTGAAAATAAAAACAAATTTCAATATGGTTTTTTTCCCCCCCCACTCAGCAGAAAGCATCTGTCAAGAGCTGCTTAGTACACAGTAGCATGCTGTTCCCAGGAGATTTGCACCTTACTGAAGTTGCTTTCATATCTACTGGTGCAAAACTTCATCCAGTTTAAGGACAGCAAAAACATCTGCTTTTACATTCAAAATGGAGAGCTGGTCCCCTTCAGCACACTGACCTCTCCTTTTTACCGACACCCGCAAGCTGCTCTTATGACTCTCATTTTCTGGGAGATCTACTGCTGCCGGTTACACTGCCAAATCTGTCTGTCTCAATTCAGAGATTCTCAGGCTCACAAAAACTGGTCTGAGAGCCAACTGCAGAGGTCAGGAAGCTGGATGTAGCAGTGTAACTAGAATCCAAATTAACTGAAAGTCACAGAGCAAATATTAAGTGCCAGCTTACTCAATTCCATGGGTCTACGGTGCCATCAGGCTAATGAAGCAGGGATTGTTCACATGACTAATGTGCCACTGACTGAAGGCATAATTTTCAACTACGTCACCCGGGTAGCAGCCTGACTGAACAGGTTCTCCACCCTTTACAGGACCAAATTTAATTTCATTCCACTGATATCAATAAAGGGTTATTGCCCAGGCAGCAAAGTTGAAAATTAACCCTTGGGGTTCCCTTCATTCCCAGAGTGTAAAAAGCATTGTGAAATGAATGGAAAATCTACTTGAACCGTAGTTTCAAATGTCCTTATCTCTTCAAGTGGATTATTGTAGGTTAACCATTAACGTAGAAGAGGAAATTCTGTTCATATCTAATAGCAGAAATAAATCTTTTCATTTTAACTTAAAATGCAAAATGCTCTCCTGCAGAGATGTTGCTAATTATCCGGTGTGCAAGGTTTCAGCCAACAGTTCCCAAAGCTGTCACAGTCATCTGGGGACAAAGGACTACTAATGATCGCCAGTTAATGGCTGCAACCAAGTGAGTGGAAGACATCCTCTTTAAAACCAGTTAGACCTTGCCTGAAAGCACTGGACCTGCAGAATACTGAATGCCTGTGTGATGCCAAGATGTGAACAAAACTAATAACAAAATCATTCAGATCATCAAGGTTTTTTAAAAAACAGCGAACTTACACTGAGTCCTAACGCAACTCCAAGATAGTGCCGGGTCTAAAGTGCATAACGGAAAACAATTTCACACTAATTGGCATTTTCAATCTTTTAAAGATGGGAATCACTATGGTGCAATGGGGCTATTTTCATTTTGGATACAATGCAGGCAGTTGAAGAACAGAGGCAGATTGACCTGCGTCTACTCCATTTGTACCTGATCAGGAGCTCTTGATGCTGTAAACAAGGTGCTATAACTGGAAAATGAAAGGAGATAAAGGGTTTCTAGTGACAAGTCTTACACTTCTACTAAAATTCATCATCGTACTATGGAAAATGTGGTTGTGAAAAAGATTGAGCAGAACCTGCACTTACACAGAAAAGCAAGTGAAGTATAGCACTGAAGAATGTGAATGGATGTATAAGAAAAGAAAAGCCTAAGATGCAGGTACTTGAACATGTATCGGGAATTGTAAATGTACAGCAAGGCAAGCTGGACTGAATGTATTTTATGCTCCTAATGATACTTCTCTTGTTGAAGAAGCAGCCCAACCATCCAGACTAATGGTTTAGGTAATATTAACAAATATGTCGATGACCATTTTCTGCTCAATTTAAAACTGGGTTGCTTTAAAGATTTTTGCTGCTCCGACCCTGTTCTCTTGGAAAATAAACAGCAGTGAAAGAGAAGGCAGAGAACGATTATGCAATGATTGATCCCCTTTGAGACTATTTGTTGCTCACAATCACTATTGTAAAACTAAGCTCTTGATCAGCCACAGAAATGTGTCTACAATTAAGTCACTAAAGAGGTTTCATATCTTTCCCACTTCATGCTAGCAGTTCTAAACAACTGATCAAAATACTCCAGTAGTCTACAGTGATCCATTTGATCAATTAACTCTTTGGCCACTGGCTTTTCTTCAAATCAATTTAAAACACAATTTAAAATAATTCACATCATTACCAGTTCCTCAATGGCAAAGTGGAAAAATACACTGCAATGTGAAACTGAGCCACACAGTCAAGTAGGTTCCAAGTTTTGATCCCTGGTCTGTGTTCTGTCAAGACACCAAGGCAGTGGTAGAGGTGTTACAACTGGTTTGAAAGCCTTTGAAATCCTTAGAAAGGAGAGGAAAATCTTCTTCCTAGCCTGTGTTTGTGCACGTGAGAGACAGAGAGAGGGAGAGAGAGATAGTGAGTACTGAGGAGCAATCCAATGCTCTTGTAATCATAGTGGAGAGGAGATGAGTGAGAAATGCACTTCTTCTGTTTCTGTGGCTGCTGGGTGAGGCCAGAATCAGAATCAGCTGTTACGTCCCTTACCTCCGAACACTGACTGCATAAATTCACTTATGATGAATTGCAACTGGGGGCAGGTGTAAGAGAACAGCCGGCACCCATGGAACAATTCCCCAACAAGTGTTAATACTTCCAGGAAAGGATGTTACGTGCAGGGAAAACAAAAGTTTTAAGGAAAAAATACAACAGAATCAATCAGCCTAGCACATTTGGATAGCAGACAGACTTACCCAAAATAAAAGCAAAATACTGCAGTTGCTGGAAATCTGAAATAAAAACAGAAAATGCTGGAAAAACTCAACAGGTCTGGCAGCATCTCTGAACAGAGAAACAGTCAGTGTTTTGAGTCTGTATGACTTCTTCAGAACTGAAGAAGCTCTGAAGATGTCATACAGACTCAAAATGTTAACTCTGTTTCTCTCTCCACAGAGACTGCCAGACCTGCTGAGTTTTTCCAGCACTTTTTTCTTATTCCAGAGACTTACCTATGTCTCTATCGATGTTGGCTTTGTATCCATGTAAAAAATATATCTGATCTCTTGCCCTGAGTGATTGGCAATACGGTGAGGTAGATTTGAGTCAGCTCGATGTGACTGGTTTATGCTTGTGTACTTTTCCTTTCTGTAAGAACCTCAGCACGTGTTGCTAATTTAATGCCACATTCAGCAAACCCACAGAACCATCAGTTATACAGCTCCACGAGCTATACCTGTACAAGGATCACAACACAAATGAGGCTCTCCATGTAGGTAGAGCTCGGCAAGCCAAATTAAATGAGCCTTGGAAGTAACAAAGTAATAGGGTTTTTAAAAGATAATTTGTGTTGTTGAGGATCCATACGGTGATGCCGTACCGTGAAATTTCAAAGCACAAACTTGTGCTCTGATTTCTCTTGCACTGAGTTTCCTAAACTTGGCTAAGCCATTAGGGTTAGATAGTAAAAAGAGTGAAACTGATCAGTTCAAAAAATCAGAGGCAAAAAAAAGTGTCAATTATGCTGCCTTTGTGACTGAGTGGGTTTCACTCAATAAGCATCGGCATAAGGTGCACCTGAAACAAACTTGTTCCGATTTATAATAAAGAAGTTCAGATTTCATCATAAATCTTAATCTCTGATCACTTTTGCGATGAGGGAAACATTAAAGTTTTTCCTACAACTGTTCAGCTTTGGGTATGGCTTCCCAAGACAGTTCCCAGTTCTGACTGGGTTTCAACAATTTTCATTTTAAAATGATATTTACTGGATTTGAACAGTTTCAATCAATCTGCATTTCAGGTGACACATTTGCCTGGGTCCAGCTTCCACTATTCATGCATCTTCAAATCACTGCTTTCCACCCCAGAAATTTTTGGCCAAGTCAAGATGCTAGGGTATCCAAGACTGACAGCTAGTATTCAACTTAATGGTAAAGCACAGCTACGATTTAGCATAAAACGCCCTTTACACTTCCCAAATGTGTCTCAGCACCAACCTCAAAAGAGCCCACCTACTGCATCAGTGTTTAATCTAGTGATGAATTAAAGTCAGTTTCCTTTGCTGTGGCTGCACGCCAACTGGGAACTGGACTGAATTTACTTATTTTTAAAATTGTATCTTAGTACATGAAGGCAAAGGAAGCTAATATCCAACAGGGGGAAAAGCTCTTTACATTGAGGTTAGTTGAGTGCTGGCATTGCAATATTCAAGTATTGTGCAGGTGTCAACAACCCCAGATTAAGCTCGCTCCAACTGCAGCGGGCCAACACTAGGAGAATGTAGCAATTTTTTTCAAACCAATTCTGCCCAGTAAACCCAGCATGTTTACTTTGGGGTGCTCCACCAATATAAAAGCAATGTGAGAGAGAGAGAGAGAGAAGTTTCAGTGTTAACTCAGAGGTAGCACCCTCATCTCTGAGTTAGAAGGCTGTTGATTCAAGCCCAACTCTAGAAACCTTAGCGCACAATCAAGATTGAAGACCATCAGATAAAACATTAAACTAAGGCACTGTCTGTCTATTCAGGTGGATTTCCATGGAACGATTTGAAAAAGAACTTTCAGCTGGTTATTCTCAAGCAACAGTCCTAAAATATTTATCATTGTTATTTGCGAGAGTTTGCTGTGAACAAATTAACTGCCAGGTGCCCCTACATTACAACAATGACCAAACTTCAAAAGTAATTAATTGGCTGTGAGGCACTTTGGAACAACATAAAAATGTAAAAGGTTATATCCAAATGCACGTTATTTCATTTGCCGATCATCAACTGGTTCAACAGACTGGTCAGCTATAACAAGGAGTTTGAATTTGTACCATTCATTGAATGCTCCTGGCTACTTAGGGCTTACAATGAAAAAATACCTCATGTTTTATTTTTCTAATCATTCATGGGAGGTGGGCATTGCTGGCAAGGCAAGCATTTATTGCCCATCCCTAATTGGCTTGGAGAAGCTGGTGATGAGCCACCATCTTGAGCCATTAACTGTCCCTGTGGAGTAGGCACACCCACTGTGCTGTTAGGGAGTGTGTTCCAGGATTTTGATCCAGTGGCAGTCAAGGAACAATGTCATATTCTCAAGTAAAAATGGTTTGGGACTTGGAGAAGAATATGGAGGTGGTGGTGTTCCCATGCACCTGCTGCCCTTGTTCTTCTAGGATGTAGAGGTCATAGATTTGGAAGATGCTGTTGAAGGAGCCTTGGTGAGTTGCTGCAATGCATTTTGTAGATGGTACACTGCTGCTACTGTGTACTGGTGGTGGAGCAAGTAAATGTTTATAATGGTGGATCGGGTGCCAACCAAGCACGTTGCTTTGTCCTGGATGGAGCTGCACTCATCCAGACAAATGGGGAGTATTTCAGCACACTCCTGACTTGTGCCTTGGGGAGTCAGGAGAACAGTTATCCATAACATAATTCCCAGTTTCTGACCTGCTCTTTAGCCACAGTATTTATGTGGCTGGTCCAGTTAGGGTGGGAGGGTGAGCTGTGAGGAGGATGCAGAGATGCTTTAGTGTGATCTGGACAAGTTGAGTGAGTGGGCAAATGCATGGCAGATGCAGTATAATGTGGATAAATGTGAGGTTATCCATTTTGGTAGCAAAAACAGCAAGGCAGATTATTATCTGAATAGCTATAAATTGAGAAAGGGGAATGTGCAACGAGACCTGGGTGTCCTTGTACACCAGTCGTTGAAGGTAAGCATGCAGGTGCAGCAGGTGGTAAAGAAGGCAAATGGTATGTTGGTCTTCATAGCCAGAGGATTCGAGTACAGGAACAGGGATGTCTTGCTGCAATTGTACAGGGCCTTGGTGAGACCACACCTGGAATAGTGTGCAGTTTTGGTCTCCTTATCTGAGGAAGGATGTACTTGCTATAGAGGGAGTACAGCAAAGGTTTACCCGACTGATTCCTGGGATGGCGGGACTGACATATGAGGAGAGATTGAGTCGATTAGGATTATATTCACTGGCATTCAGAAGAATGAGAGGGGGGATCTCATAGAAACGTATAAAATTCTAACAGGACTAGGCAGGGTAGATGCAGGAAGGATGTTCCCGATGGTGGGAGAATCCAGAACCAAGGGTCACAGTCTGAGGATATGGGGTAGACCAATTAGGACTGAGATGAGGAGAAATTTCTTCACCCATAGTGGTGACCCTGTGGAATTCGTTACCACAGAAAGTAGTTGAAGCCAAAACATTGTATGCTTTCAAGAAGGAGTTGGATATAGCTCTTGGGGCAAAAGGGGTCAAAGGGTATGGGGAGAAAGCGGGAGCAGGCTAGTGAGTTGGATGATCAGCCATGATCATAATGAATGGCGGAGCAGGCTTGAAGGGCCAAAAGGCCTACTCCTGCTCCTAGTTTCTATGTTAAGTCTTTGGCCAATGGTAACCCCTGGGATGTTGATCATGGGGAATTCAACGATAGTAATGGTGGTGAACATCAAGGGGAGATGGCTAAATTCTCTATTTTTGGAGGTGGTCATTTGCACTGTACAAGTGCCAAGCAATGTGCCAGTTATCAACCAGAGCTTGAATGTTGTCCAGGTCTTGTTGCAAGAAGGCATGGACTACTTCACCATCTGAGCAGTTATCCAGAGATATAAAGTTTTATGGGCAGGAACCTGCTAATCGGAGTATGAAGTGACATACAATTTAAATACAATCACTCTGTATGATTATTTCAATATGTTTGATTGGCAGTTCTTTTGAACTTCACGGGTAGTTATTTAAATTCTGCTTGGTCCCAACTGAAGTATGTAACTAGCCTATTTGTTTTAAATTGAGAGAATCTATCTGGAGTCTTTGAAGAGAATCTATACGTAGCCTTAGAAATGGAGTTTGTCAGAACCTCTTAAAAGGATCAATCAAGCTAGATAGCTTCTGTAGATGGTGTGAAAAAGAAAAGCTGTATAAGAAAAATCTTAGTTTATCAGAGTGGTTCCAGTATACTTTTCTATACTGCATGAGGAGATGGCAATGCTCAAGGATTACTATTCAAATATATGGCTGCTGTTAATCATATGTTTTGATACTTTTAAGTGAGTTTTTTTCACAAATCTAATACTCTCTTCTGCCCAAGTCCTTACTTGCACCAAGTCCCATTCAGCCATCACCCCTGTGCTGGCTGACCTACAATGGCTCCTGGTTAAGCAATGCCATGGCCTTGCCATTTTCTATCTCTGTAATCTCTTCCAGCCCTACAATCCACCGAGAAAGCTGCGCTCCTCTCTGTCAGGCCTCATGATCACCCCAATTTTAACAGCTTTGCCATTGGTGGCCATGCCTTCAGCTGCTAAGACCAGGTTCAGGAATTTCTTCCCTAAACCTCCCCTTAATTCTTTCTTACTCTAAGACACTCCGTAAAACCTAACTCTTTGACCAAGTTTTTGGTCATCTGTCCTAATATTTCCTTATGCAGCTCAGTATCAAATTTTGCTCAATAACACTTCTGCCAAGTGCCTTGGGACCTTTTATTACATTAAGGGCACAATATAAATACGAGTTGTGGTGGTAGTTAACATCTCATTGTGTCTTCTAAAAATAATGAGGATCTGGTGAAGGCATTGGATAACAATGCTTAATAGTCTGCAACGGGTTTTCTGTTTCTTTCCCAATTACGTTATGAATTTTGCATAGATATTAGAGTGAGGAAAAATACTTTCTGGGAAAGGGGGAGCTAGTTGCACCAATGAGTCAAATGCAAACTCAAAATGACCTACAGTACTAGGGAAAGTCATCCAAATATATACTGTACAAGTGGTACAGTAATAACATAAAATGATAATGAAGACAAACAATAGAAATAACAAAATATTATGTGGTTATATTCATGAAGAAAAGGAATGAAATACTAATAATGGAAGAATCTGTGCAACGAAATGCAATGGGGTGAAATTGGTCTTCAGCAACAGCACAAAAGGAACATTAGCAAATCATCAGCTTACTTAAATCATGCCAAATTTCTGAATGACTTCAATGCAGAAGAGAATGGAACGGGATGTGAATGGGCTGCCAATTCAATATAATTCTTTTTGCGCCCATCATCAAAGACCAATTTCACCACTGATGCAAGGCTGTATTCTGCAAAGGCTCTGGTGGCTCAGGAGGCTTTGCTATTGTTTAGCTCGTACTGGTTAGCATTACATATCAGGAATGAGTGTCATGAATTTGCTTTAATAACCACTTAAGATTTCTATATTGCTCTGCAGACAGGAAAAAAAGGTCACAAAATGCTTTACAAGTTGGATGAAGAATAGTGGATTCAATGCAGGCGTAAAAGTTGTCAGGGGTGGGGAAGAGAAGATATGGTTGAATATAGGACTGTGGTGGGTACAGGTGTAACATGTAACAAGGTGGAGGGGTTGTGCCATCAAGATGCTCCCTATTGTGTACAGGTATTAGTTAGCACCCAAGCTTCAAGAGGATCAACTCTTTTGTTAGATACTAAGAGAAGCACGTTTTGTGTTCATGCTCACCTTGAACTCTACCAAACTCTTTGGAGTGACGTTTATCAGAAAATTGAGCAGTCAGCAATTGTAAATTTAAGAACTGGAGGGAAAATTAGGCATGTCAGCACTCTACTGATGGTTAAGGCCTGCCTCATGCAATCTTAAGACAGGTCTATAAACGCGTGAGCAGTTTTCTTGCCTTAAACAGGAGGAATGCTACTTAAATATGCAGATCAGGGTCACAAATCTCTTCTTTGCCTCCACCTATCACTGGCCCTCTATCCAGCTCTACCTGTCCCACCCCCCTCAACCAGCTTATATTTCACCTCTTTTCTATTTTTCCTTAGTTCTGATGAAGAGTCATCCGGACTTGAAACGTTAACTGTGTTCCCCTCCGCAGATGCTGTCAGACCTGCTGAGTTTTTCCAGCTACTTTTATTTTTGTTTCACATTTCCAGCATCCGCAGCATTTTGCTTTTGTCCCAAACCAGTTGTCAGACTCCAATTGCAATTTTCGGGTATAAATGGATAAAGTGTACATCATACCCATTTGTGCCAGCTGGTTAGCTGCCTAACCGGTAGTCCTTAAGGAGACAGTTATTAGAAGTGGCCCATAACTTTAATTTTCGGTGCTGCCTGAAGAAACACACAGGCCACTGTTGACTCATCTGAAGCCCGTTGATCCATCCCCAACTGCCCCTTCTTCTCAGCCAGGCACTGTCGGTCGGCCAGTTCAGTGCTGGAGCCAGTCAATTTCCTATCATTCCAGAAATAGAAATCTGCATCGGGGCAGGGGGTCCACGAAGTAGGTCAAGTCTCAGGTTCTTCTGACTTGGTGCCCATTTCGGACGGAAGTCGAAGGTGTCCATCTCGCTAACCCACCCTACCCTTACCTGTGAACGTCCAGTGTTACACTGGCATCCTCTGTTACCCGGAGGCAGTTTGGATATCTAACTAGGCCATCCTTTTCAGCTCATTGTGATTCCATACCAGTAAGCATCTGACAAAAGGAGCGAGTTTTCATCGGGATAATGGTCTATGCTACCTTGACATTTATACCAGTTTCAAACAGGGGTAAGGCAGATTTGGCTCAGTAATCATGACGTCTGTTAGGGTAGCTGTGCTTTGAAACAGTCTCTCACATGGCTCCCTCTCATATGCCAGGCATGTCTTTTCAATCAATGTTTTTCTTTTAGGACACATAAGATACTTCACAGGTACAATTTTATATCGTGGAAAATTATGATGCAAATTCTGATAAGGCACCATATTAAACAGGAATGGTTTTCTGTATTTTTTGTTTTAAATGAGGTGTCTGTTCTAATCTGTCATTCCTGTATTGATATGCCCTGCCACTTTCTTTTTTGCCACCCTCATTACCACATAAAGAAATCATTCGCTTGTTTCCAACCAACTGCAAATGTTCAAGGGTTGCATCTGCTGATTTCTCAGTTCTCCTGCTGAATTCTGATATTGGTTCTCTGTTACAGTTAGAAAAAAAAACAAAAAGGTTTCTTTGGAAAGAGCAAATTCACCATCACAAGTGCATCCCAATGAATCTCAGTAGCTTTCTCAGATCTTTGGGGTGCTTGCCTTTCACACCACTTAACAGGATTCAGATTGATCCCTGTCACAACCAATCCTGTCAAAGCCCATCTCAGGTTGCCTCTTGAAGCAGTCAAAGGCCTGTTATCATCAGTTCAGTAAAAGATCAATCCAGCACAGAATGAGAACATAATCAGTCATTGATTGATCCTAGCTCCTTCAGAGACTGTTAAATTTCCCCTGTGAATGCTTTCCAAAGGGTTAAAGGCCAAGTCGACAGCACTTTCCATTTTTCTGCTAAAAAGTGTTTGTACATTTATTTACAAATACGTAGGGTTTTGCTAAAATTTTGTCTAATAAACAGTGAAATAATTCTAATAACTAAATGACACAAGTAACACCTGACCTGTCACTGCACATTTTCATGTCATCCAATATGCCAGCCAATTAAACAGGATTATTAAATTGATATCAACTTTTATTCTTCTGACCAGACCTTATGTGTTATAATACTACCAGCAAGAACAAATCAGAAAATAGAAACAGTTGAAAAGAAGAGCAATTGAATGTATCTTAAAAAGATGATAGTGCGCAAAACAAGGGTAAATGAGAAAGATTGAGCTGGAGAAATGTTATAAGACAAGAGTAAGGGATTAAAACAACTAGGGGGTATTTGTGACTTTGGACCAGTAAAGTCAGTTGAAATGAAAAATCGAGCGAGATATTTAACGGGCAGCCGATCCGATCGCCTGTTTTATGCTATTGTTTAAAGTCAAAATGACTAACCCCTCCCCCCCACCCACCTCCCAAGTGAAGAAAGGGAAACTTGTATAGAGATAGAAATGTACTTTTACATTACAATAGGATAGCTGACTGCATACATATGATCTTATCTCTGTTGGCTAAACAGTCTGACCTGCAGGCAACTGACGGCATCACAGACCCATAAAATTACCGGCCTACAAACCTGCCATCATATTATATGCCTCTCGTTGTGCAAGGGAAGAAGTGGGTTGCAGTTCCACTTGGCTGCAGTCTTTCACAATCTGACCTCCATGTCGCACAGGGGAGCCCAGAAGACCTACATGGGTTGGTGCCCAGTTATTAATTTAAATGAAAGAGGAAGGTGCACAAAGGTTACTCTGCCAAGATCAGAACGAACAAAACATAAAAAAAACACTGAAGGGCCTTTAGAACTCTCCAGGATACAAATTTTAAAGGGATCTAATTGAATGGAGTGTTTGACAAATGCTCTATCTGGAAATGTAACATAATGATGTTAAAACGCATCAATACCTCACTCACACTTGATGTTCCAATAACGAAAATGACAGTTATCCTCAGACCAAAAAATATTGTCACGCACTTTTCCTTGGAGACAGTGTCCCCTTAAAACAGCTCCCCAATGCCTCAAAACTCCACTGAGGGACTCTCAGAAGAAAGACTTCATTAAATCCAAAAACATTTTTTTTAAAGCTCCATGTTATTTTTATTCTTCCTTGTTCAGTCAGTTTCCCTCTCCACCTGAAGCCACTTGCTCTTTCGTATCTAACCAAAATGGACACTCATATGCAAGGAGCATATTCAACGATGGATGTTAGAATATAGCGATCAGGAGAGGCAGCACTGGCTGACTGTCCTCTCACCGGCCAAAGGACACCATGGTCAGTGTGTCTTTAAAGTCCCTCCAGTTGACTTCAGCTAACTCAACTTTGTGCCACATATAATCAGATGGAAAGCCCGATGTTAATTTAACATGAAGGAACTTAGTGAACAGCCATCTCTCGGTGACAAAAGCGTTACCTTTTTCTTTCTAGCCCAACCAACAAACCAAATAGAGAAAAAAAATGTTAGCAGGGGCTTCCATTCTAGCTTGACCTCCAAACCATGCTCACACTCAAAATACTGATCTTCCAACAGCTATGGTTTTTAATGCCAATAGTTATAAGAACTTCTGGACTCATACCAGAGAAGACAGTAAGCTGAAGAGCCCAGCATTTCATCACCAAGCTGAGATTCTCCATTCCTGTATTAAAGTCATTAATAGTTGGTTCAGACTAAAGTGGTCCCTGAAGGATGCATGGAGTACTATTCAAGTATTCAAATTGCTTTCAAAGAGTATGGAACACTCATGAGAATTGATGCCTGCTGGCCAGCCAATTGGAACACTCCATTTTAATTAACTATCTTCATTAAACTTATTGGCAGTCAACATAAAGACCTCTGGCTCGAGGCCTCCGTAGTAGTTGGAGCTGGTGGGGTTGCCAGAGGATGACAGACATGGAATTCCCCCTAATATAAACGAGAATTATTGAAGGTGCTGAAAAAAAAAAAGCAGGATTTGCTCGAGGGAATGAATGGAAATACCATTTGTAAATCGGGAGAACTAACTTCAAATCTTGCCACAAAGTAGGGAAGTTATGCTAAACCTGTATAAAGCTCTGGTTCGGCCACAACTAGAGTATTGCATCCAGATCTGATCACCACACTTTAGGAAGGATGTGAGGGTCCTCGAGAGGGTGCAGAGGAGTTTTAGCAGAATGGTTCCAGAGATGAGGGAATTTAGCTATAAAAGTTAGGTTCAAGAAGCTGGGGCTTTTCTGCTTGGATTAAAGGAGGTTAAGGGGGGAATTTGCCAGAGGTGTACAAGATTATAACAAATTTAGACGAGGTAGTCAAAAGAAAGCTGCTCCAATTATTTGATGGTGCAAGGACTAGGGGACATAGATTTAAGGTTTTGGGCAAGAGATGCAGAGTATGTGAGGAAGAACTTTTTACACAGAAAGTGGTAATGACCTGGAACTCGCTGTCTGAGTAGTGGAAGTGGAGATGATCAATGATTTCAAAAGGAAATTGGATGGACATTTGAGGGAAATAAACATACAGGGCTACGGAATAGAACAGAGAAATGAACTGACTGAATTACTCTACAGAGAGCCAGCATAGGCTTGATGGGCTCAACGGCCTCTCTCTGTGCCATTATAACACTGTGAAATATAGGCTGTTGCAAACTAAAAAAAACTTGGAACTTCACATGTTTCACATCCAATGGAGTGTAGCCACTGTTGCCAAGTGGGCAAACATCTGACCGCAAGAGGCCATCCACATCAGATGAGATGAACAACCAGTTAATCTGCTTTTCATGGCGTTGCTTCAGCGACATGTGGGGGAACCAAACCAATTCCAAACTGAACTTGGCTAGAGCAGCAGGCTTTGAAATTCTGAGCCAGTGAATTATTTTCACTTTGATTCCGAGGGGGTTTGAACTTCTTGTCCTTTTGTCTCCTCATGTCGTGCATCCCTCACCGTCACTATGTTGGCACCAAGTTACCAAGTGTAGAGGCCTGCAAGATGATCTGCAACAGACACCATTTCGCTCAGTCTTTCAAGGGGTTAAATGGCTCTGAAATTCTCTTTAATAAAACAGTAAGCCTGAAGTGCGTGGTGAAAGACAAATGGAGCCGACAACCTCTGCTGGAGTCAGCAGGAACCTCAGTCTAACTGCTTGTTTGTAGCAAATGGAGTGAGGTAAACATCAAAGGTCAGTGATCCAGAATAACCAGGAGTTTGGAAAAAAATCTTAAATTAGCCATAAAAGCAAAATTAAGCAATTCTTTGTGTGAGAGAGCTTCTGCAGGGCTGCAGTAGCTATTCTCCTTCCATTAGGCCAGGTTTTTAACAATCAAATTCTTTGTTGAACGTAATTATGACTCATCCAACTGAGGTCTTTATCAACAGCTAATGCTTTTACGGTTCTTCAATGCAAGTTGTTCAAAGTGACAAGCTCTTTCACTTACTTAAAACTCAAACTCTGGTATGAAAGGACAGCTATCATTTTTTTGAAGCGTTTTCCTTTCGTTTGTGCTCAAAATAAATAAACAGTGAAGACTTGATGGGGTTGTTTTCCTGTGTTGTATGAAGAGCTTCTTTATCATCTTTTTAAATGTAATCCCGCGTTGGATTTCCTATAGAGTAGGATTTTATAAAATTACCTCCACAACAAGATTTTGAATTCAAAAATGATCTATAATTGGGCGATTTCAGAGCCTGAACTGTTAGAAACGCATGTACTTTCTTTTTTTAAGAAATTAAAATGATTATCTTTTTATACTCATCCCAACTGGTTCACTTGCATTCTTTCCCAAAGAAATGCACACGCGAATACATTGCTTCGAGTGGCATTTTCTAGCAACTCACTAAAATAGTCCATGAGCAATTTGGAGTGGCTAAGAGGTGGGGCTGTATAAAGTCAGGTGAGATCTTTGCCTCTAAAGTCACGGGAGCCCCCATGGCTGGCAGTTAACTGCCTGGTTGACATTTAGTTCCATCAGGGCTTCTGGAAATGGTTGTCACAGGCTTTCTGACCAGTGGACAGGGCCACCGCCACAGCCATTCAGTTCATCCCAAGGAGTGCTGAATTGTCAGAGGTGCTATCTTTCTGATGGGACATTACTACGGGGCCCCATTAGGTAGTTCAGGTCCAAAGTTCCGTGGCATCTTGGAAAATCAGGGCATTCTTCTGGTGGAATAGCTGATATTCCTCCTTCAATCAAAAAAAACCCATCAAAGTAGAACATATTAATTGCTCACGCTGTTAAAGTAAATCTTTTTTAAAATTCTTTCACAGGATGTGGGCATCACTGATTAAGCCAGCATTTGTTGCCCATCCCGAAATACCCATGAGAAGCGGCTGGTGAGTGAGCCACCTGCTTGAACCTCTGCAGTCCGTGTGATGTAGGTACACTCAGTGCTGTTTGGGAGGGAGTTCCAGGATTTTAACCCAGTAACAGTGAAGGAACGGTGATATAGTTCTGAGACAGAACGATGTGTGGCTTGGAGGGGAACTTGCAGGTGACGTTTCCATGCATCTGCTGCCCTTGTCCTTCTAAAATCTAGGTGGTAGAGGGTTTGGAAGGTGCTAGCAGAGGAGCCTTGGCAAGTCGCTGCAGCAATGTTGGCACTGTGTGTCTATGGTGGAGAGAGGGAATGTATAAGGAGGTGGATGGGGTCTCGATCCAGTAGGTTGTTTTGTCCTGAATGGTGTTGAATTTCTTGAGTGTTGTTGGAACTGCTCTCATCGAGGCAAATGGAGAGTATTCCAACACACTCCTGACTTGTGCCTTGTAGATGGTGAACAGGCTTTGAGGAGTTGGCAGGTGAGTTACTTGCCACAGAATTTTCAGCCTCTGGCCAGCTCTTGTAGCCACAGTATTTATATGACTGATTCAGTTAAGGCTCTGATCAATGGTAACCCCTAGAATGTTGATGGTGGGAGATTCAGTGATGGTTAATGCCATTGAATGCCAGGAGGTGATGGTTAGATTCTCTCTTGTTGGAGATGATCATTGCCTGGCACAAATGTTACCTGCCACTTATCAGCCCAAGCCTGAATGTTGTCTAGATCTTGCTGCACGCAGGCATTGGCTAGTTCCTTATCAGACAAGTTGTGAAAAGTATTGAACATTGTGCAATCCTCACCTAATAACAACCATTGCAGCTTTGGTTACATTAGCCACAAAGTGGTAGGAATGAGTCCGGGACAGGCAGCTCCTCATTTTCTTATTCTCACCACTCCTCCCCTAAAACAGCGATTCCGTACTGAAATACAATTCCATGGCACTGTTTTCCCTCTCTAGTTCTGAGTATCCATCATTTGCATATCAGCCTCGACAGTACCTGTCAGCCAGCTAACCTACTGGGAGAGGAGGCAGCGCCCAATCCAAACACAATAAATACACACATGCATAGGACAATGATCCTTACTGTGAACGCTGACCAGTTTTCTATTCCATTGCCTGGGTTTTTGAGGCTAATTGTAGCACACTTGGTATAGTCCTAGTGAAGATGTGCCAACAAAGCAGAAATCTGGGGACTCAAACCTGGGGCCCTCCTGATCTGCATAGCGCAATGACTCATTGGCTAAGTTTTCAGGGGAGCTCCTGATCTTGGTCAAGTTGAAGGAGACCAGAAACTTCCATACGAAAGGGGAAAGAAGAATCAGCAAGTGATGCTTTGGGACTCACTCACGCATCTACGAGGATTCAACAGCTGTATTGCCAGACATCTGGGAGCATCACCCTCTAACTATTTGGCTCGGGCAACAGTGCTCTAAAGGCATGGAATGCTCTAAAGAGGTGAAGCTAAGTAAATTAATTGGGGAGTTAAAAAAAAATAATTGCTTGTTAATTTAGATTTGGTAACCATGACGGTAGATCATACAGATCACAATCTCACAAATGAGCTCCTCAAGTTGAGCCTAAGGCCTGTCACCTCCAGGCTGTAATCAAATTAAAGTGTGAGAAAACTGATTTAAAATAATAAATAAATAAAAGCTACAGTGTATTAATGAATCAAAAGAATGCATTTAAATACGAGACCAGCCATGCCTATTAAGGATCTCCACAGGTTCAAGCATTAATCCATATGAAACTTCGGGAGGTGGAAGCGGATAGAAATTAAATTTTATGTACCCAAACGCTCAGCCAGGCTCATGTACACAGGGTCCACCCGCCGCATCGTTTTCACCAAGTCTTTCTTCCGGAATTTGATCTCCACCGTCCCCTCTGGCTCCAATACACCACCTCTGTAATGAGCAAAACCCATTTACAGGCTAATTAACCGTGCAATTATTCAAGGCATAAATTAAAGTCACAGCATTTAAAAAAAAAAAAATAAATATAGTCTGGACCTTTGAATAAATAGGAACTCGTTCAGTTCTCAGTTCAGGAGGAAGAGGGGGAGGGGTAGGGAGAGGAGACAGGGGTGACTTGCTTTGTTTTCCTTTTCCAAGAACCTTTCTCTATCTCTTGAGGACTATGCAGATATTTTATTTCAAAAGGTTCAAAACATGATTATTAGTAGCAATTTTCCAGTTAATTCGTTCAGGTCAAGCAATGATCTGTGGTTCTCAATATTTTCTACAGCGGATGAGAGATGGTGTGAGAACTTGACTGGAACAACTGTTTGGTGAAAAGCCAGGCTTAGATTAAAGCTGGCAAAAAAAGAAAAAAATCTGCACCAGCAGGGCTAAATGGCAGAAAAATACCTAGTCCTGTAATGCACAATATGAGTTTCACAGTGGGGATGCTGCTATTGCATGGTAACTTGGCAGTGCAGTGTCAGGACCACCGTTTATTACAGATGACGGATGTGAGGCGCAAAAGAGGAGGGGAGCATGGTGGGTGAGGAAGCAGAGCAAAACCTTTCCCATACATGGGAGGGAGGGAAGAATACCACAAATCAGAGGGCGAATCAGCCTGGCCCTCCTTTGTGTCACTTTGATACCCACACACAGCATCAACAGAGGCCTGGTGAGGGGGTTTTGTACCCACTCCTCTAAATGCCAGTGGCCAAGCTCATGCCTGGGAATGAAGCACCAAATAAAAGGGCAGGCCAGAGAGAAAACAAAACAATCATAGAACACGTCACAAACTCCTCTTGCAGGCACTTTCCTGCAGGTTGATTAAGAGCAATGCAAAATGGGGAGGATATTGGTCAAGCCAGGAGCAGGTCACCCACAACCTTAAGAGAATTAGGCAATGGATTACCTAATAAAAAGAGAAAATAACACAAAGACAAATAATAATTACATTTAATCCATATATATTTATATATATATATAGTTTATACATTGTGACAGACACAATGTAAACAGGGCCAGTGTCCTTTATCGCATGTACAGAAATTCTGTGTGAAGTCAGACTGAATCGTTCAGCCTCAGGAGTCTTACAGTTGTCAGGTTACATTTAGCTTTCCTTTCACAGGACATCCAGAAACATGGATTTACAGCAAAATTTTCAATGAGGAATGGAAACATAAAATACAAAGAACATTCACAGAATTGATGAAATAAAAGAGAACTATCCACTATCGCACCCCACACCTTCCATGCAGTGGTGACTCCTACGGAGGAATAGCCCTTTAGACCCCTCAAGGATTTTGAGGAAAATCAATGCATATTTTAGCCAGTCCCACTTTAAATAAAAACACTTCCTTAAGCCACAGGAATAAGACTATTCATTTGCTGGATTTCAATGGCTCAGCAGCAATAATTTTGTTACAAATTGGGCTAAATCTGGGCCAGTATAAACAGTCGCTAGTCTCCTGTGAGCTAACATTTGAGAATAGGGATAATTTTGTCATTTTTTTTTCACTCTTCCATCTTCATTCATTATACATATTTGTTAACCATGTTTGAATTCTTTGAAATTAGTATTTGTGGTTTAGAGATTATTTCAAAAACCCCATGCCTGTGTCATCTCAACTCATAGATGACACAGTTCATTCGTTTAAAGTGAAAAAATATAAAGAACAGGTGAGTATAGGAAGGGTTAAGCACCAGTGTAATCAAAGCTGAGTCGATTTCCATACCTGCTCTCCTTGTCTGCATACATCTCCATGTGCCTGGGGTTGATGGTGGGGTCAATGACTACCCACGAGCCACCTCTCAGCTCTGCATTTGGGGGGATGTACACGAGCATGGGCTGCTTGTACTCTCGCAACCCATCGACGATGTATGCACCAAACTTTAGCACTTGATCATACATGTCTGGAGGGGAAGAAGAGAGTGGTTAATTTCACAGGGATTCGCATCCTATCAAACCACTCATGCTGAGACAACGACCCTGGTGTTAATTTCTGGTAAATTTCACGGCTGATTTCTTACTGTCTTGGGTCACTGCTGGCCTGCCTAACTAAACCCTAGCATATGGATACCCCCCAACTAAATATTCAGCGACTTTCATAATTTAATTTTGCATTATCTTGATAATCTTTTAGCCACATAAAAATGTGCAGAAGACCAATCCAAACGTATCTGGATGTGCTTTTTATCCAACTTGAATTGGACCTCCTAGGTCGTCGAGTAAAGAGTTTTCACTAATGTCAATTTTCAGCATAGCAAGAACTGCGTCTAATCTTTTCCTACTCATTACACACGATTTCTGAGATGCTTTACCCACCATCCAATTGGCTCCTTGCCGTGTGTGTGCACTGGAGAATGGTGTAATTGTTTATTTTCTTCCTCTGCTTTCCTTCCCCCACCCCATGAATAATCAAAGCGGTGCCAAGGAAGAGACTACATGTGCACATTTCTCCTTGTAAGTGAACGGAATTATTGGGCCAAACAATTTCAAAGTGGACCCTTGTGCCACGACGTTTTGTTTACTGAGGCCGTGAAAGACAGCTTAAAAAGGGGTACACTACCATCAAGGCTCCAGAAGTAACGCAGCCACTGCAAGCTCTGGGTTCCACAATATTGTTTTTGGAGCATTTAAAAATACAACCATTTATTAAATGATGACTCTCAACCTCAGGATCCCTTATTAAGGGTAAATCTCAGCAGCAGGATGATTTTTTATAAAAGATTAAACAGCAACAAATATGAACATCACAATTTTTCTGTTTCAGCTCTTTCTTTTAAAATGCTCCTTTCCCTGGTATGATCTGCATTCACAGCCTAAACACAAATATTCAGAATCAAAGCAACATAAGTGGATGGGATATAAAGTCAGTTAAAGCTGGGACTGATTGATCTTGATAAAAATGTGTGCCAGACTGCGTGTGCTGCTGCAACAGCTTCGAGTTGTGTTGCAGCTACTGAACTCATCGGTGACAACAATTCCAAATTTTAACGTGATCGTGGACTTGATCAAAAAGTACAGCACCACCATTGCTGAAGACACTTTAAAAATGATTGAGTCACAATTCAGAAATATTCCATTGCCTCTTCCTGCAAAAAGTGCAAGAAAACCCTTTTGAAGATCTTACGGGAAACCAGGTTGCCTCACGGCCCTGCAGATTATGGCACCGACTTCCTAATCAAGATCACACACAGGGTCAAAGAAATTTTGAATTTGTCAATCAGTTCAGATTAATTTTGACTGTTCTTCACTCAACCACTAGGTGGAGTGCTTCATGGTGACAGAGCATTCAACCTTGCGTGATGTCTGAATGGTATGCACAGTCATCCAGATATACAGTTAAGTCCTCACTTAAAGTTGTGGTTGCATTCCTGAAAATCGTGATTCTATGTGAAATTAATTTAAGTCAGACGTTGGTTCCCATAGGAATCAATGTTAAAACTGTAGTTAGGTTCTGTAGGAACTTCCTTATCAGAAAAAAAATATTAAAACATTATACCCTCTAAGATGAAATATTTTACATTGCTAAATTCCTACACTGGTAAATGAAATAACTTTTAAAATAAAATAAGTTTAAACATATAAAAGAAAAATGTAACTTTCTACTTACAGTACCCCTTGCACGCTGCGGAACCTGCTTCCCGAATCTCCCACTCCCTGATCCTCCTGGTCACTCCAACCCTCCGAGTTGTGGCCTCTAGCCCTCCCCAACCCACCCTCTCACCACTTTCCCTCTCCCTGAATTGGGAGAAGAACAGCAAGGCAGGAAGGAGCACTTTTAAAAAAAAAGCCATGGATTGTAGCAGCCCCAGCTTGGCACTTCTGCACCCCACCGGGATTTGCACTTCCACAACATCGTTGCCCCAGCTTCGGATCAGACCTGGATCTGGATCTGGATCTGCAACGGAGACCCAGGCCCAGGAGAGGAAAGCGGCAAGAAGGTCTGTGTCAGAGAGGAGGAGAAGGCACAACCCAGAGGTCGGTTGGACGGGGTAGGGGGGGACAAGGCTACGATTTGAGGAGAGGCCACATCCCAGAGAGCGGCCACTCCAAAATGGCGGCAATCGGGTCAGGCCAGAAATGACATTAAAATGAATCTTTCAATGCTCAACGAGATTACCGGCCCCATTAACTCACCAATGTTGAAGTGAAACAACGGTAGATGGGGCAATGTTAAATGAGGAGTTGCTATCTATAATGCCTGGAATAGCTGCTCTCCTTGTTGCAGTGAAACGCAGGGAAGTCAAAGCTCTTTGATTCAAGTAAACTTGGAAACATTTTTATCTACTTAAATCTCTTTACCTTTCATCCCACCAGAGAAACCTCGCCAATTGGCAAACACCATCAGTGGTAGTCCTTCTCGGTTCAGGTCCTTGATGGCTTGAGCTGTTTTGAAGGCAGAGTCAGGGAACCACACCTGACCGGCTTGCTGGATTATCTGTTCATGCAGATCACAATGTTATTGTTGACTAGCCACAATTTAGTAAAGAAGGCCTCAAGTTTAAGCAAAGGGAAGGGAGAGGAGAGGAAGGGAAGGGAGTGGAGTGAACGGGTGAAACTTAGCAGGTTCAAAGTAACTTCGGCAGGTCACTCACAGCAGCTGCCCTGCTCTCATATCTGGGACAAAACAATTCGACGAGAAAAAGGGGAAAAAACGTCCCTGTTCGAATGGGTGGGATCTTGTGGAGGAGATAGGGGTTTCGGCCACACGTTGGAGGCCCCGGCAATTCCCCGGCATTGCCTCTTTTTGGGAAGGCCCGCCAGGGAGTGCGAATCAGCTACAGGCCGGCGGGGCCCCCCCTCCCCCCCAGGATCAAAGCCCCGGGGCCGAAATCCCACCTGCCAAGAGCTGCCGACCAGAGGTCAGTAGCTGTTCTGCACTTGGCAGCGCCACCGGGGAGCTGGCGGCTGTTGCCGGTACAACATCCAGCCGACAGCCTGGATAGAGGAGAGACCCAGGCAGAGGGTCTCTCTCTAGCAGGGAGGGAGTGGCAGGGGAGGGGGTGGTTGGAAGAAACGCAGAGGGGTGGTTCTCACCCTCCCACCGATTAAATGACACCCTGCCACCAAGCCTGTCATCGGGGAGGGCACAAGATTCTACCCAATAAGAGTAAAACAAGGCAAATGCCAAATTTTAAAATGCTCACCTTCTAGGTAAAGAAATAACCATGTGACAAACTGGAATGCGCCACATGGCTCATAACATTTTGGAGAATTCAGGCTGGCCATTTTTAAAATGAAATCCTTATTAGCTACCCAACTATAGCCAGTGCAGCCTACAATCCAGTGCTGCACTGGGGACAGGGGAAGGAAAATATGATGGGGTTCCCCAGTGCAGTACACCGACTCCCACTGGAAAGCGCAGGACATTAAATGAGGCCATCATCGAGCTCAGCAGTGACGTCTCAAATTGGAGATAGCCTAGCAACATCCACTACCCAGATCCTCTATGCTTCACAAGTACTTCATTGGCTGTAAAACCCTTTGGAACATCATGAAGTCATGACAAGATTTATATAAATGCACGTTCTCTCTTTGTAGGTCGAGTGATGGTGTCATAGTGCTGGCACCTAAGACTAGGACCTCCAAGGAGCAATGCGCAGTCAGTATTCGAGTTATAATACCACCTTTGTATTCATCTCTGGTCAGAAGGTGGTTAAATTTTTAATGTCTGCAGAGACTTGGGGCAGAATTTTCCCCCTGTTTGGGGGGAGGGGCGGCGCAGTTTAGGAGCAGGTGCGTGGAGGACCGATTGGCACCCCCGTTTGGGGGTGCACCGCCATTTCACGTGTGTGGGCCAATTAAGGCCCGCCCAGCGTGACGTCCGCCAGGAAGCGCTATGCGCTCCCTGTGAGGTGGGGGGGTGGGGGAGGAGATTCCCTGAGCCAAGGATGTGCTCTTTTGCACATGCGTATGAAAGAATGCACTCATCCCCGAGGCTAAGTGCTGCCTCAGGGAGATCAACTTCATACTAAAAAATCTTAAAAATAGAAGAAAAAAAATTCCCTGACATGCCCCCTCATGTGACACTGTTGGGACAAGTCCATCACTTTCAAAGGCACTTCTATTACATTTTTAAAAACCTACATGAAACCTCATCCCGCCCGTGGATGAGGTTTGATGCTTTTTCCAATGCCCGCCAGGGCTCCCAGCCTGCCCGCCAACCTTAAGGTTGGATGGACAGGTCCACTAATTACTGGAATGAGTTTGTCAGTGGCCTCAATTGGCCATTGACAGGCCGATGGGTGCACAGCTGATTCTGCTGAGCCCCCGCCTTCCTGAAAATTGAAATGGGGGCGCGGTGACGTCTGGAGTTCCGCCCGACGTCGTCCCCCTGTCGGCGAGCGGGAAATCCTGGCCTGGCAGAGGCAGTCAGCTCTCCGCCATTAATGAATTCTGCTCTCCGCTGTTTGTGAAGCGCTCCTCAAGGTGGTGGTACCTTGCTCGCTAAATAGGATGTCAAGTAATTTCAGCAACTTCCCTTTTCAATTATACTGCAGTTTTTTTGCATCATCTGATCAATGTAAAAGCTGTAATATAACAGAGGGCTGAGGAAATTCCCTAAGTCAAACCACCATGCTTCTTCCTGGGATGCACGTTGCAGGACTCAGCACAGCCTACCTTTGCTTCGGAATCCAGATTTGCAGGGTCTGCTGGTATTGATAATTCCACAGTCCTGGTTTCCACGGCAACCACTCCCACAGGTATTCCTCCCAATCTGGAATAGGCAGGGAAAAATGCTTCAGTCTGATATAATGTATTTTGTTTCAAATATAAAGAAAGCTCCCACACTGATGCTGCAGAGACAGTTGGTAAAGTGGCTGCCATGCATAGCTGTGTAATACTTTAAAACAATTTTATATTTTTATACAAGGAGGGAGGGAGGGAGGGAGGGGGCTTCAGACTCGTGGAGCGTCGGGATCAGTTCTGGGATAGGAGTTACCTGTTCAAGATGCGATGGATTACATCTCAACACAGCTGGGACCAATATCCTCATCGGGGCATGAATGAGCGTAGGGGAGGATTTAAACAAATTTGGCAGGGGCATGTGAACCGGGATGAAGCATTGGAGAGGAGAAGCAAGGTGCACAGACAACTGGGGGAAACGAACAGCATTAGAACACAGGGTATTTCAGAAATAGGAGGGATCAAACAGCAGACATAGTATGAGGAGGTTTAAGATGGGCTTAGAGTACATGTGTGTAAATACATATAGTGGGCAATTAAGGTTGGTGAGTTGCAAGCTTAAGTCACCGCAAGAGACTTAAATAGTGACAATAAAAGAGATCTGGCTCAACCTGGTGTAGTTTGGAATAGTATTACTGGCTACAAATTATTCAGAAAAAATAGATAAGGGGTAGAATTCCCCCCCCCACCCACCGTTGGGGGGGTGGGGTTGTGCGGGGGTGGGCGCGAGTCTGATCGGCGCCACTATTTTACAAGGGCGGGCCAATTAAGGCCCACCCAGCGTGATGCTCGCCTGGAAGTGCTGAACGCTCCCTGGGTGGGCAGGGCGTTCCCTGAGTTGGGGCCTGCGCTCTTTCACGCAAGCACTGAGGCAAGGTATGGCCACAATCGTCCCTAGGTATGGGGTGATGCCAAAGGACTGAAAGATTGCAAATCTTGCATCTCGACTGAAGAAAGGGGAGAGGGAAGAGGGAAATCTGCCACCTATAAGCTAGTCAGCCTAATGTCAGTGGTAGGGAAACTTTTAGAAACATTAATCCAGGACAAAATTAATTGGCACTTGGAAAGGTAAGGTCCGATTAATGAAAGGCTGAATGGATTTATTAATGGCAAGATCATGAACTCTCCCCTCCATCCCCACCCCCTTTCCGATCCCCCCTTTTCCCAAATATTTATATAGATTTTTCTTTTCCCACCTATTTCCATTATTTTTAAATGTACTTCCATCCATTGTTTTATCTATGCCTTTTAGCCTATTTCGATCCCTTCCCCGCACCCCATGCCCACTAGGGCTATCTGTACCTTTATTATTACATTCCTTAGATAATATCACCAACTTCAACACCTCTTTGTCCTTTTGTCTATGACATCTTTTGGTTATCTCCACCTATCACTGACCCTCTATCCAGCTCTACTTGGCCCACCCCCCCTTAAACCAACTTATATTTCACCTCTTTTCTATTTTTCCTTAGTTCTGTTGAAGGGTCATTCGGACTCGAAACGTTAACTGTGTTCCTCTCCGCAGATGCTGCCAGACCTGCTGAGTTTTTCCAGGTATTTTTGTTTTTGTTTACTAATGGCAAATTATGTTTGACTAACTTGACTGGAATCTTTGATGAAGTAAGGGAGGGGGATTATGAGTGTGCTGTGGTTGATGTACATCCGGGATTTCAAAAGGAATTTGACTATCACATAACGGATGGAAACAAAATTAAAGCTTGTGGGATCAGCGGGATGTTGGTAGCGTGGATGCAAAATTGGCTTAGGGCTGAAAGCGGAGAGTAGTGGAGAATGATTGTGTCCCCCCACCCCACCCCCAGAGTGGAGGGAAGCACACAGTGGGTTGGTAACAGGCCACTGTTCTGTATGTGTATATATTCATGATCTGGACTTGGGTGTGCAGGGTATAATTTCAAATTAAGATTTAAGGTGACAGGCAAAGGAAATAAATGCAATAGGATTTTTTTTTTTGGAATGCATTGTCTAAGGAGGGTGGTGAAAACAGATTCAATCGTAACTTTCAAAAGGGAACTGGACAAATACATGAAGGAAAAACAAAATCGCAAGGGCCAGAGTCGGGGAGTGTTGCTAATTGGATTGCTCTTTCCAAGATTTGGTATGGATGGGATGGACATAATGGCCTCTGACCTATATCGTTCTATGATTCTATAAAGTACTTTCATTATAGGAGCTGGAAACTAATACAGTTACAATCACATACACCTTAGATTAAGCTACGTTAATCTAAACTTCCAAAATCTAATCGTTTATTTGGAGCAAAAGAGGCCAAAATTCTGGAGTAAGATTCTCCAATGAGAGACTGTTTTGAAGGCCAATCACCATCAGCATTCACCTTCAAGCCTTTCTCAGATTAAAACAACTTGGTGCATTTAATTTAATAATAGATCTCAAAGGACATCACAAAAACAAAATAAAAACAGCAAGCTGTGAAAGCAGCAGAGTTACAGGAGGTATCTGAGCATGATAGGTTTGTTAGAGAGGAGAGAGAGAGAGGAGAGAGAGAGAGGAGAGAGAGAGAGGAGAGAGAGAGAAAAAGAGAAAGAGGGGAAACAAGTGGGGAAGGCACTTACTTTCAACAGTGCTTAAGACCTGCGCATTTACAGTGTTTTGCATTGGCACCGCCTGTGGAGAGGACCGTGGTATGGTCCATCCAATTTAGGTCTACTTAAGAGAGACAATTCTGATGTGAGCAAGAAATGTCGGCCAATTAGACCTTATATTATATGCTTTGACACAGCGTTCACTTGTAATTAGCTGAAGATTATTTAATGACATTACAACCAGGTGGTGCCCTTGCATGAATGTCATCCACCATCAAAGCGTGAAATGGATGAACAGCCAGCTTGCAAATTGACAGATTGACCAAAAAGAACTGTCCTGTATTCCCAACCCCATGTAAAATGGAGGGTTGGAGGGGGGAGACCGTGAGTGACACTCAATATATAAGGATTTTGAGGAGAATAAAATTATCAAGATGCTCACTTTTAACCATACCACTTACAGGACTGAGATAGTCACTGCACACTAGCAAATCCATCCATCATAGTGAGTTTTATTGGCTCTCAGGCTGCACCACCCTTTGACTGCAGTACTGATGTTTACTGAGTTTACTTCTGTTGCACAATTACAATATAGAGTATTAGAATATAGTAGCATAAAATGAGGTCTCCTTTTTCTTTAACCTTCCTGAGATTTCAACAGAAAATAATTTTATTTTTGGCCAAAAAATTGGACATTTCAGAGCAAAGGCAGTGGTTCCCTAGCATAATATGCAGGAGTTGTACAAGTGACTGAAATGGCTTGCACAGATTGTTCAGCATATCAAGTTTAATTCTTACGTAGTTTGAATTATATATTTTAAACTTGGCCTGATAACAGCTTTTAAATTAAAACAATGGTCCAGAATTTGCAGGGTTTTTGACAACAAAGCATCACCATTTGTCATCATTACCCCTCTGAATCTGAATGTTGTCACGTTGTTATAATGATATAAAGGCACCAATCACTCATAGGGGATTGCGTAAACACGTCGTGGGTTTATTTATTTAGACGAGACACATGAGAACATTTATACATAGGTAGAGAGCTTGAAGACATCAGCAGCAGAGCTGTGTGTCTGTGCTCTGCTTAAAGGTAAAGATCGCATGACACACTTCCGTTCTAGTGCTGTCATGCTGATATCCCTTAAAGGCATATTACAAGATCCCCCTTTCTTTTTAAAGATACTTTCGCCCCCTTCCAAAGTACAACTATTTACAATACATGCTTGTATTTACTTACCATTACATAAAGGTATAAGACTGGTGAATCTATGATGCTCTAAAGTGTAAAGGTAATCTGTTGAAGGGTCATGTGGACCCGAAACGTCAGCTCTTTTCTTCTCCACCGATGCTGCCAGACCTGCTGAGTTTTTCCAGGTAATTCTGTTTTGGTATGGTAATCTTGTCTGGCTTCTTTAACTGCTCACAGTGATCTGTGGATTGTCGTTCCTGGTTGCATTTGTGATCTTGTCCCTGATGCAGTAGGACTGTACAGTGGTTGAGGAGTTGAAATGGATCTGGTTTGTCCTCAGTTACGCCTCACTGTTGCACCTTTGTGTATAATAACTTCATTGGACCTTGGTTCCAAACAAATCCTTGTCACATTGGCTAGTTGCTACAGGCCTTCTGTGGGATCCTGAATGTGAACTTGTTGTCCTCACTGTAAACTTGGCAATTGTGTACCTGCATTTTTATCGTGCACGTTAGTCAGCTTCTCTTGCCATTTTAAAAGTTGCTCTCTAGTTTCTGGAACAGTAGAATGGATATGAGTAGGTAAAAAAGATACACATTGGTCTGCCAAACATGAGCTCTGCTGGTGATGGAATAGTTGCACTTAAAGGTGTCGCTCTCAGATGTAACACTGCAATGTATGGATGTTGCTTGGTCTTTCTACATTTGAGAATTAGGGATTTCACCATGCAAATCATTTGTTCAGCTAGGCGGTTGGATCCAGGGTAATGAGAAGTACTGGTGTGACTGATATTCCGCTTCTCGCCCATATCCTGAAATAAATTGTCAGTTTTCTGTAATGACCTCTCTAAGCACACCAAATAAACTAAAATGATCAATCTTAGCCAATAACAAATAGTTGCCAACTTTCTTAGGACAGTCTTGGCAAACATTTCGGATGGTGTGATGGCATCTATGTTTTCATGAGGTCGATGGTGTGAAACATGTGATCACCGCTCTTCATCTAGTTGCGCACATCATCGTCATTTTGTGGTTTGCCATTCACCTCATGTATGTTTCTGAAGGGATGTCAGATGGTCATTCTCACTGCTTGAAGGTGCTCGCTGTGTACGGTCGTTCTGGATTAGTACATGGCTCTTTGTAGCTGCATCAGTCTTTGCTCTGGCACACTGCCACTGACAAAGACCTTTTCTACCACATGCCTTGCAGAATTGGTGGAAAGCTGGGCATTTCCACGGTGCATGCATAAGGCCTCACCTCTCATTTGTCTTGCTAGTTTTGGGTATTCTAGTAAGTGCATCAATAAATGGAGGATCGCTTCGTACTTATGTCCATCCTTGAGAAAATCTTCGATGCTATACATTTTAGGCTTGTCTAGCAGATCTTTCTGGAATTCTTCCATGGGAGTGGATGCAATCACAAACTTAACAATTCTGTCTGCTAGTTCTGCATTTGAAAAATCACAGTATGTACCCTTTTCTCTGCATCTGCTGATGAAGTGGTCTATGGATTCTTTAGGCTGTTGTTTAAATGGCATGAGCTCTAGTCGATGAACAAAGGTTTAACCTGATTCTGGACCAGTCTTCCAATGTAGTCCATATCTTTTGGGGATCCTTTAGCTCTTCTGCTGTTAATCCTGATGTGTTCAGCCTGTGTAGACCTTCATTCCCAATTGCTAGGCAAATTTTTATGGCTTGCTTATCTGGTTCAGACACACCTGAATCATGAAACCATAACTCTGTATGCTGTTTAAACATTTTGAATTTGGATATTTGGTTAGCTGTATCCCAATTCGAACTGGAGAATTTTGTGGACATTCTTCTTCTATAAGAAGCTCTGTCCACGAAGACTAGCTGGGGCAGGAACGCACCAGGAAGTAATGGTGTCTTTGCTTTTTAATCAATTTATTCTCCAGCAACTCCTGAAGCCACCCATTATAATCACAACCTTTCCTGGCACGACTTTTATGACTTTTTTTTTGTTTGACTATCCCTTGTTTGCTACTGGTCCGGTCCACTCCCTGGTCAGTCGCCTTTCCTGACCGAGCTAACCTGGTGCTGGTCCTCTTGATGTGCTGTACCACCCTCTGAACTGACAGGCTGTGCACTGCAATCTCAGCACGAGGGATCCATCTGCTTACCAGTTCTTTATTTGAGCACTATCTCGGCACCGTGCCTTCAAAGTTTTTCCGTGCAGTCACCACACTGCAATTTCAACACTCTCCGACACCGTGACTGCAGTCTGACCAAAATGTGGAGGGTTCACAATCTAAGGCTGTTCACCAGTATTTAACCTTGCTGCCCTGCTGTTATCCCGCCGCTGAGCACCATGTTGTGTTTTCATAATGATATAAAAGGCACCAATCACTCCATAAGGGATTAGGTAAACATGTATGGGTTCATTTATTTAGACCAGGCACATGTGAACATTTATAGAGGTAGAAAGCTTAAATGCATCATCAGCAGAGCTCTGTTTTTGTGCTCCGCTCAAAGGCAAAAGTGAAACTAAGACTAGATCGCATGACACACTTCCCTTCTAGTGATGTCATGCTGATATCCCTTTTAAAGGCATTTTACAAGAATCACAACTTCAGGATTTAGCGCACACATAGAAATCTTGAAGTTGCAGTCTGTCATTCACTGTTCCACCATAGGTTACACTGTGGACTTGTACCCACCTCCACCCAGAGTCAGCAGTCAGTGAAAATCAATTTATCTGGTGAGAACTTCTCCTTTTCCACATCACAATGGACAAGGTTTAATTTTTTTTATTAATGGGTTTCTAGCAGTGATCTTAAACTGAGTTTTTAATGGTGAACTGAATAATAACTAGCTGAACAATTGATCTGGCTTTGAAAAATGACTGGAATGTTGTTGAATTTCTCTATTAAGGTTAATTATTAGATTTTTTTTAAACTATATTTTTAATTTCTTAAAAAAGTTTGTTCATGATACTTCAGCTTCTACCTTAATCTCATGTGTACATCCTCCCATTTTTATTTTACACTAAAATTTTTTTAAAAAGTGGAATGATTATTAGTGTTCATTTCCTGGCCTGCTGTCTGTGAAAATTCTTTAATGCAATTGGCTGCGTGGACAGTTTGATGACAACACTTCAGCTCGACATGCGGAATCCCCATTAAACAATGCTGCAATGAATTGTGCGTTGACAAAGTTCTCGCCACAGAGATCGGTAGGTCTCTCAGTGCAGCTTTCACAGTCAGCGGCAACCGCCATACTTTGCTGCCAACCACAAATTACAGGCCATTGTTTGCATTCCCCCCAGCATCTAGATGCAGTTTCTTTTTAACTGCTTTTAAAAAAAAAATATTGTTATTGGTGGACTAGTCGATCTCCTGTGACCTTACACATTGAGTCACGAACAAATGTCTTCTTCAGGTGCAGCAGGGGTCAGGAGGCAAGTGTTAATTGGAACCTGGTGCACAGTTGTAATTCAGTCGCTATTTTAAAGTTGCACACTCTGTTCTTTAGTTTTGCATTCCCGTTATAAATTCCTTTGTCCACATTACAACACAAATGGTCTACGTGAACGATTCATCCTGTAATTACAGGGAAGCTATGTTAAGCTTCTACCAAAGCTTGGTTGGACCACACTTGGAGTACTGTGCCCAGTTTTAGTCTCCATACTAGAAAAGCATACGGAGGTTCTAAAGAAAGTGCAAAACAGATTTTCAGGGATGATATCAGAACCGAGGTCATGATCATCAAGGAAGGTCAAACAGGCTGGGGCTCTTATCTTGATAAAAGAGAAGGTTGAGAGGTGATTTTAAAATTCTGAAGGGGTTTGACAGGGTAGGCAAAGGGATGTTTCCACCTATGAGGAGATCAAAACTGAGCTCATTAATATTAGATAGGGAATTCAGGAGAAATTTCTTTATCCAGTGAGTGGTTAGAATGTGGAACAGATTCTCACATGGAATGGTTGAGGCAGATCATATAGAAGCATTTAAGGGGAATCTAGATAAACACACGAGGAAGGAAGGAACAGGAGGATATGGAAATAATACTACAGGAAAAGGGGTGTGAGGAGGCTTATGTGAAGCATAAACACTGCCATCAACCAGTTGGGCTGAATTGTATGTTTCTCTGCTGTAAATACTTTGCATCAACTTACATTTCTATAGCAGCTTTAACATACAAAACGCCCCAAGGCACTTCAAAGATTAGCAGTGCAATTGTAAGTTCCTGCAGGTGCAGTGGAATCTATCACATAATGTGAAACAGGGTAAATTTCACAGTACCAGTATTACTATACTGCTGCAGAACTTCTACTGAAACCATTTTGTAACACAGATGACAAAAAGCTGCTTAATAGAGCAGAATAATGAAGGTATATACAGGAGACAGGCTACAAGAGCAGGGACAGAGGGAAAAAAACATTAGTGCAACAAAGGTAATTCTGTAACTCAACAAGATCAGCCTCCACAATGCCCCACCACAATGGGGCACGTAACTTTAAAGCATTAGGTACTGCCCAAAGAAGTCAGTCACCATCACTTAAAACTTAAATTTGAAAATTATTTACAAACGAAAATCGTTTATGCAAGTAAAAATGCAGCCTTTATTCAAGTCCCTGTCACTGTATGAACAGTACAGCCTCTGGCTACTAGGTTATTTACTGAACGAGATAGACTCTCCACAGGCACCAGTATGATGGGATATTGATACACCTCAAGGTCCCGACTGGACGCAGCACACTCATGACTTGGTCACTCATGTGTAATGTATTCACTATCATTTGTGCAAATATCAAACCACTCAACAGCAACGGGCTATTCTCTACATAAAATTGCCAAAATGATTCTGTAAAGAAAGCATTTGACAAGATTCTGGCAATCATTCAAACCGATGTTCTAAACCAGACAATGGACAGAAATCCCTCATCACAGTACACTCAGAAATCAATTCAAGGCTTTGTCAAACACACACACACAGATTTATTAAAACAGGCGAAAATGTATAATAAATATCATGTCACATATAGTCAGCAAAGCTCTGTCTTATGAAAATAGATCAGGCTGGACACAAAATTTGCAGCTGGTCCACCTTATATATCTGACTGAGTTTGTCCACTAGCTTAGTGGGTAGATGCACGCTATGTGTGGTACTCATCTGTTCACAATGGGAAGGTGCCAGGTTCATTTCTCGGGATATGTTAAGTTAGCTAATCTCAGCTGTGGTGGCGGCAGTGTGTTAGAATTAGTCTGAACATACTTGGCTAGCAAAGGGAAAATATGAGCCAGGACTCCATTTTTGATTGCTGTTCAGTGATTCCGGGATGAAAGTCCATATGTGGACATTAGAGGAGAGCAACATTAGGCATGGGGCTTGGCATAGGAGGATGGTGTTGCCTCAGAAACCAAATCCAGGATGAAGCAACCCTTTCAAAAGGATGGGGAGGAAATTGGAAGAAGAGATAACATGATCGAGGGGGAAATGGCAATTAGCTTGGTTTTCTGAAGTTGTGCTCAATTACCTTACTGAGTTGGTAAAGAATTCCCCAATGCTTTTCCTGAACTGATTGCAGAGCTTTTTCTCCTCTGGTTTTTATTTGCTTCTCCCAGCAAATGGTGTTGCTAATGAGTGAACGAGAGGTTTGTGTGGTGTGTGGGGCAGGTTTCATGGGCAAAACTAATGAAAAGATCTCCTTCAACCCTACTATATTTGTGGATAGCAATTTGCTGTGCCATATTTAAAGCAAATGTTATGTTAGAGGAAAAAAGACTTCTGAAATATCACAGGAGCAATGGTGCTGTCTCTCAAGCCAAGTTGCAGCACTGGTGTCTATCTCCTCTTTCCATCTGTATTCTACATGCTTGCATTTCTCCCCTTGTGCTTGATCTAGGTACTCAGCACCCACCTTTGCCTGCTGATTATGCTAACATTATACTCTCTATAAGTCAGTGACTACAACCTGCTCCTGTGACTTTATATCCAGCTCTTCGGGGACTGATTGACTAAACGGAGAAACTTCAGGAAAGTTGCGGAGGAATCACCATACTTTTTTTGAGAACTCGCTAGTGCTACAGGCTGCTCCAGTTCGCAATTGGTTATTACACAGGTTAAACTATATACACATGGCTACAAATTGCTACTTTCATAACTTTTAGCAAATTCCCAAACTAATCTCCATTAAGGCAACAGCAACCCATAGATTTAAGCAAACACCAGGCAAGGCAATTTCACCTTACGGATTCAAAATGAGGTTCTATGGGTTGCTGTTGCCTCAATGGAGATTAGTTTGGGAATTTGTTAAAAGTTATGATAGTAGTAATTTGTAGCCATGTGTGCATATCACAGAATCTCACAGTGCAGAAGAGGCCCTTCGGCCCATCGAGTCTGCACTGACACATGAAAAACACCTGACCTACCTACCTAATCCCATTTACCAGCACTTGACCCATAGGCTGTGTAAATTAATAAAATGTTTCCTTAGTTTAATGTAAAACCTCGATGGTCTGATTCCTGAATTTAGAGTTGCATCTCAAACATAACACTTAAAATTATAGGTTATGACAGTTGTTTAAAGTTTCCCTCCGGGATTTTTAAATAACTCCGCTTTACCAACTGCATCAATCGTAACAATTGGTTGTGCCTTCCGCAGCCTATGTTCCCTGGTGCAATTTTACAATAAATTAAATCTGCACACAGAACAAAAGAAAACATTAACTACAGTTTGCAGAATGCACTATTGAACACTGTCCCTTAGATTACAGTCTGCAATAATCACATTTTAATACAGCATAGCATTTTTTGAAGCACCTTTGCCACGGGTCATGAATATATTCGCCAACCAGTCATTCATTTGCAAAACATGTATTTGCAATTATCTGATTTTTATTTTCACTATTCTACTGTGACAGATTAGGGAGATTTTATGTTAGAAGTACTGAAAAGGTAGGAATAATGATTTATCTAAATTGTTTAAAAGCAATGGCAAAACAGGCTGGAAGCAGGATTGTGCTCGTTAGTGAGCAAACTATTACTACATATAAACTCAAAGTAAAAGCACAGCTATTAGGAGGATCCATTCCCTACAACTTGAATGAGTTCCCTGAAGTGGCTACGTCTCTTGTCTGTTTACAATTTTTTCACTTAATACTTGGGTGCTTTGCCTTTGAATCTCACAGAAAGGCAAATGGATGCTTTGGACATTGGCTAAATTGTACAAAGCATTTAAGATCAGCTTTGCTTCCCCCAACAGCCCCACAACAAACATATGTTATTATCGTTTTTCGCAGGGAAAAAAGGTAAGTGCTCAAAGCTGTTTTGCTTCTCTTCCCATTTCTGCCTATTTTACTGTTGCCTCATTTGTACACACTTCCACTTAAGCACTTCAGAGCACTGTGTCATCGAAAACATCGAAGTAATTGCATCATTTCATCATGATAAAGAAAAGAGCAGCCATTTAAACTGTCTCTGGAAGAGTGTTAGCCAAAAGAGGCAAGAAATGAATTGCTGATAGTTGGGGGTGGTCGGAGGGAGGAGGACAGCAAGGAAGAGTCCATTTAGTAAGGGGGAATAGGGGAAAGAGCGGAATACAAGAGCTCTGTTGTGTCACGGTCACTTTATTTCACAATGTTGCCACAGGCAACAGCCTCAATATTCGCTCTGGCGCTTTTAACCCTGGCGGACGCAGGGGTCACCTAAACAAGCGGGTGCAGTCAGTACCAGTGGAAGGGCTAGTACCATTTTTTCTGGCTGCAGGTGACCAGTTCTGATGAAGGATCACACACAAACCGTTAACCCAGCTTTCTTTTTCAGATGCTGAATACACTGTGGTATGTTTCCAGAAGTTTCCAGTTTTTATTTATGATATCTAGGATTGTAGGTATTCTTTGCCTTCTCCAGTACCTTATTTCAACTATATCTACAGACGAATGGGCTGAAATCACAGTGATATTAGTAACAAACTCATCAACAGATTTGTACAAAATTCTTCGGTTTGCTGTTTTAAGGAGTTTCAGTTATCTGGCGAGACTAAAATAGCTTGGATTATTCTCCTTTGAGCAGAAAAGATTAAGGGAGATTTAACAGAGGTGTTCAAAGTAATGTGTTTTGATAGAGCAGATGGGGAAAAGCTGTTTCCACTGGTTGCAGGCCACTAAGAAAAGGACACAGATTTAAGACAATTTAAGGCAAAAAGGTCACAGGGGGTTATGAAGAGAAGTTATGATGGCCTGAAAAGGTGGTGGAAACTGATTAAACAGTAACTTGCAAAAGGGAATTGAATCTCTGCTTAAAAAGGAAAAAAAAATTGTAGGGCTATATGGAAAGAGGAGAGCAGGGGTAATTGGAAGTTCTTTCAGAGAGACCACACACAGGCGCAATGGACCGACTGGCCTCCTTCTGTAGTTCTCTAAGTTAATACCTTTGAAAAATAGCAGATAAAGGAATTTCATTAGCACCGTAACTTACTATTTCCTAATAGAGCACCATATAATTTCAATTCAGAAAATTCCACTTCCAGGCTGGATATTGGGCACACATGAAGAGCTGCTGCTGGCTGTCTTGGGGAGATTGTTAGTGAGTAGTATGATGTTATCTGAAAGCAAAAGGCTGCAAGCAATCTCTCCAAAGTAGAAAACAACTGCTCCGAGTGGGAAAACATTCCCCCAGATGTCTTTTTTGTTGCATGCATGAAGTGGTAAGAGTGAATCAGAGCTGCAAACATAAGCTTTTGAGTGCTCTATACATTTAAACAGAGGCGGTGTAATGTGGGTCTATGTTTAAATACTGATCTGTCGGATATATATTGTACTAGCCTGTGGTTAATATCACAGTGTAAAACAGACGATATCCAAACCCACAGTATTAAACCAAAATTCCAGTTTGCGTTTTTCCTTTTCTCCTCTTTTAGACTTTTCTAAATACTTTCCTTAGGCTGTGAGGGAAAGTTATCTTTAGGAGAAATATGAAAAATATGGTCCAAGGTAGCTAGTTCTCCTTCTTGTAAGGAAGAACTGACCATTGCCCATCACTATCCAGAATCTGATCATGGTGACCAAGAATTCACCATCAGGGAACTGCAGGCAGTAACCCTTGTCCTAGAACGAGGTTTGTATGAACCTTTGATGAGCTAGCTCACTGGACCACCTGTATTTATAACGTTCCAACAAATCTCATTCATCTTATTCTTCTTTCAGCTTCTCCCATTTTACATGGAGTCACCACAATGCCAGTTGATCACCCTCCTCCATTTCCTCCTTTCAGTCTTGTTGCCCAAGTTCCTGCACTATGTAATAAGGCTAGCCTCGCAACTGTCTTGCAGATTCTTCCTTTCAGTTTCAGAAATGCTTTTCTATCACACTGCATTTCTTCCAAGTACTCCAAGCAGAGCTAATCTGTTGCTTAATTTCCATTCTTTCATCTTCTGTCACGATTGACCTCAGGTACTTGAAAGTATTCACTCTCGCCAAGTCTTCATCCATAAATTTTACACCTTTACTCAGATCCTCTTCCGTAGGCTCAGAGTCCATAAATTGGGCCTTTAGTCTAGTGATCTTCATACTCCTGTCTCCAGTTCTCCAGATATTTGCTCATGTTCTCATCATCCATCTAATAGCTCAATATCATCTGCAAACATCATTGACCACGGCACTTTCCATCTCACTTTCTCAGTTAGAATATTCATGACATCCAGGAAGAAGAACGGGATCAGTGTCGATCCTTGGTGTAATTCAATTTTGGCTTTGAAACTCTCACTCTCCCAACACTGTTTTTTACCCTTTGCCTAGCACTCCTTGTACATGTCATGAAAAGTTGCACATATTTCTCAAGATCTGCTCGAAACCTAGCACATCTCCAGACTTCCTCTCTAGGCACCCGGTCATACGCCTTCTCTAGATTTTTTTATTCATTCATGACATGAGGGCATCGCTGGCTAGGCCAGCATTTATTGCCCATCCATAATTGCCTTTGAGAAGGTGGTAGTGAGCTGCCTTCTCGAACCACTGCAGTCCACGAGGGTGCGGTGCACTGTGGATGAGTGTTCCAGGATTTTGACCCAGTGACAGTGAAGGAACGGCGATATAGTTCCAAGTCAGGATGTTGAGTGGCTTGGACGTGAACTTCTGGATGGTGGTGTTCCCATGTGTCTGCTGCCCTTGTCCCTCTAAATGGTAGCGGTTGTGGGTTTGGAACGTGCTGCCTGGGGAGCCTTGGTGAGTTCCTTCAGTGCATCTTGTAGATGGTACACACTGCTGCCATTCTACGTTGGTGGTGGAGGAAATGAATATTTGTGAGAGGGGTGCCAATCAAGTGGGCTGCTTTGTCCTGAATGGTGTCAAGCTTCCTGAGTGTTGTTGGAGCTGCACTCATCCAGGCAAATGGAGAGTATTCCATCACACTCCTGACTTGTGCCTTGTAAATGGTGGACACGCTTTGGGGAGTCAGGAGGTAGGTTATTCACCACAGGATTCCTAGCCTCTGACCTGCTCTTGCAGCCACAGTATTTATATGGTTAGTCCAGTTCAATTTCTGGTCAATGATAAACCCCAGGATGTTGATAGTGGGGGAGTCAGCAACAGTAATGCCATTGAATGCCAAAGTGTGATGATTAGATTCACTTTTGTTGGAGATGATCATTGTCTGGCACTTGTGTGTCATGAATGTTATTCTCTACTCGTCAGCCCAATCCTGGATATTGTCCCGTACTTGCTGCATTTGGACATGGACTGCTTCAGTACCCGAGGAGTCGGGAATGGTGCTGAACATCGTGCAATCATCAACGAACATCCCCACTTCTGACCTTGTGATGGAAGGGAGGTCATTGATGAAGCAGCTGAAGATGGTTGCACCTAGGATATTACCCTGAGGAACTGAGATGATTGACCTCCAACAACCACAACCATCATCTTTTCTGCTAGGTATGATTCCAACCCATAGAGAGTTTTCCCCTGATACCCATTGACTCTAGTTTTGCTAGAGCTCCTTGGTACCACACTCAGTCAAATGCTGCTTTGATGTCAAGGGCAGTCACTCTTGCCTCAACTCTGTAGTTCAGCTCTTTTGGTCCATGTTTCAACCAAGGCTGTAATGAGGTCAGGAGCAGAGTTACCCTGGCGGAACCCAAACTGAGCATCAGTGAGCAGGTTATTGCTAAGCAAGTCAATGCCAGATGGTCCATCTGGTTTCATGCCTTATTGACTTTATGGCGGCTTGATACAACTTGAGTGGCTTGCTAGGCCATTTAAGAGTCAACCACATTGCTCTGGATCTGGAGTCACAAGAAGGCCAGACCAAGTAAGGACAGCAGATTTCCTTCCCTGAAGGGGATTAGTGAACCAGATGAGTTTTTATGACAATCAACGATGATTTCATGGTGATCAAATCATTGATTTTTATTGATTGAATTCAAATTCTACATTCTGTCATGGTGGGATTTGAACACAGGTCCCCATTGCATTACCCTGAGTCTCTGGATTTCTAGTCCATTGTCAATAACATTACACCGCTGCCTCGATGTATACATTCTTCTTGTTGCTTGGCCTTCCCGATATTTCTCCGTCACTTGTCTCAAAATAAAAATGGCATTTATGGTGCTTCTTCCAGGCATGAATCCGAATTGGCCTTCATGGACTTCCACTATATTTCCTCAATCTCTGGTTCATAACTCTGTCCCATATTCTGAAGGTATGTGGTAGGAGTTTAATTCCTCAGTTGATTTTTGCAATCTTGAATGTCTCCCTTTCCTTTGAATAATGGTATCAAAATGCTTTGTCTCCATGCCTTTGGGATTTTTTTCTCTTACCATAACACAATTGACTAGTTTGTCCAGGACCTGTACCCCATATTCACCTAGGCAGGTCCATGCTCCTGCTGGTATCTCATCCAGTCCTACTGCTTTGCCGTTTTTCATTTCTTTTAGTGCCACTCTGATTTCTTCCAGATTGATGATAGTTGTCATTCCTTGATTTGCAGTTACTTACTCTGTCTTTTTTTTTTTCAGGTTTTCTTCATTCCTAAGCCAGTTAAAGTATTGGCCCCAACTCTCTTTGACTTGGTCCTCTTTCACTAAGGTTACACCATCTGCATCCTTGATTGAACATATATTTCTCACATCTTTTGTTAACCTATCTCTAGCAGCTGCTATTCTGAAAATATCTTTTTGTCCCTCTTTGGTATCCAGACTTTCATATATTTCTTCCATGGCCAGGGATCTTTCTCTAGCAATCACTTCCTTTGCATTGCTTTTTTGCCTTATTGTACTGTTCTTTGAGTCCTGAGTGTTTCCACTTCTTTAACAGATCCTTCTTTTCATTTACTGCGCTGTATTTTCTCATTCCACACCAGGTTTCTTTTCCAACAAATCTCATTCATCTGGGTTCAAATTCAGGGCATGGGATGAAAGTGATCTTTGCTGATTGTAAAGATTTTATATGAAATGAGCCTATGAAGGTTCAGCCCAGCTATGGCGTACACCACAACAGCTCCCTAATTTGTTTGAAACTCACTGAAGAAAGACCATGGCTGGGGAAACAGAAAAACTGGAAGAAGAACTGGCTATGTTGAAATTATGCCATATCTTATTACTATAAAGGGATAATTTCCAGCATCCGCAGTATTTTCCTTTTCTGTAAGAAATAACCATAGTTTTAATTTCAGTTTTCAAATGCATGAAGTTCCTGGGAACAGATACATATTACCCAATCACATTTACCTGGCCATGCCACTACAACACTACTTATTGCAAGCATGGTAACAGATTCCCTCTCGCACTTCAACAACATATAAACCTGTGACTCTACAACCAGTCCATGTAGACTGACTGCCTATGGTTTGTGGTGCAATCAAAAAACACAAGGGACATTATTCTCTCATAATGGGTTTTACCAATATCTTTGTTCATCCTGAGAGGGGAAAAGAATGAATAAATGAATGAAAGAAATAGTAATTAGTTATTTACCTGGCTCTTCCCACCACCACCGTCTGTGCCCAGGGCTGCATGATCTCCATGAAGGATCCATAGTCAAAGAAGCCATTCTGCCATTGTCCTTTTTGTGCTGCATGAATAAAGGAAGTTCTGAATGTATGCAATTTTTATTTAAATGTACTTTTTGGGGCGGAAAATTTTCCCTTCCCTCTCAAACTTTGGTAATTTTCCCCAGCTGCCTTGGACCATTCTCCGGTCTCTTGGCTGAGCTGATGACCAGTGTGTGAGACCTTGGCAAAGCTGCCCTGCAGTAATATTTATTGATCTGTAGCTGGAGCCACACATGGGATGTCCCAACATGGATAGAAATATAGAAAGATTTATAGTACAGAAGGCCATTCTGCTCATTGTTACAATGCTGGCCAAGATAGAGCTATCCAGCATAATCCCACATTTGAGCTCTGGGTCTGTAATCCTGTAGGTTACGGCAACCCAAGTGCATATCCAGTTTTTTTTTTAAAACGCAATGAGGGTTTCTGCTTCTAGTATCCTTTCAGGCAGTGAGTTCCAGACTGCCACCACCCTTTGGTGAAAATATTACTCAACTTCCCTTTAATCCTTCTACCAATTACTTTAAATCAACGCCCTCTGGTTATTGACCTTTCACTAATGGAAATAGTTCCTTTTTATATACTCTATCATGGCCCCTCATAATTTTATACTCCTCATTTAAATCTTCCTTCAGCCTCTCCAATCTTTCCTCACAGGTAAAATGTTCCATTCCTGGCAACAACCTTGTAAATTTCTTTTGTATCCTCTCTCGTGTGATCACTTCCTTCCTGTAATGCAGTGACCAGAACGCAATGTGCTAGCTGCTGTCTACCTAGTGTTTTATACAGTTCTAGCATAACCTCCCTGTTCTTATACTCTAGGCCTCATCCAGTAAAAGAAAATATCCAAAGATGCCTTCGTTTTTTTAAAAAACTTATTCTTTCATGGGATGTGGGCTTCGTTGGCTAGGCCAGCATTTGTTGCCCATCCCTAATTGCCCTTGAGAAGATGGTGGCGAGTTGCTTCTTGATCACCTTATTTACCCGTCCTGCTTCCTTCAGGGATCTGTAGGCATGTACCCCAAGATCCCTCTACCTCAAAACCTCTCAGAATCCTGTCATTTATTGTGTATTTCCTTGGCTTGTCTATCTCCCCCAAATGCATTACCTCACACCTCTCCGGGTTGATTTCACTTTTCTGCACACCTGACCAGTGAGGTTTGAACTGAGTTTAAAATTGTGCAACCTTCCACCTCTGCCCATAAATATAATTTCTTCATAGTCATTTCACTGATGTGAGAAACCAGAGAGTAAGTGTCAACTCACCCACTTGCTTTGCCTGGCTAACTGAAGTTTGGAGAAAGTAGTTTGAAAGATAATTTGAAAGGGGGTATGGTGAAACAGTTCAGTAAATTAACAGAGTTACATGGAAAAATAACGTGAAGCACAAAAAGCAATTTAAACCCCTGAGGTTTAGATAAGCAATCGTGTTAACTTAATCACTTCAGCAAGTGTTTTAATCAAAAGCAAAACTGTAATTACCATATTGTTAGTCTACTTCTCAATCCATGTGACTTCGATCCTATAGTATAATATGACCATCAATCCTGGAATTATCTTGAAGTCAGGTGTCGCTGACTGCCTTTTACATTCCAAACCTGTGTTTGTTGTCAATATGAAGAATATCGCAGTGCCATCTTATGTAATAAATTACTTTAACTTTTAACCTATGGGAGATCTGAAGTAACTTATCACCAGGAATCATCTGCTCTTTAAACCTCTCACTAAATTAGGAGCTGGAGTCACTAGAAACACTGCTGGTGCAGCATTCTGGAGACAGGAACAATTACCTCACTACAACATAATGAATACTCAAACGAGTGTCTATACTGTGAAGCTTCTTTCTTCCCTTCTCTCAGTACTTAACTCTTTAACCCAGTAGAGAAAGAAGTGGGAACTGGCACCCTTAAGGCACCTCATCAAGCTTTTCTGACACATCCCAAGCACTTCATATAAAATTAATTTGAAACACTATTACTAGAATGTAGATGAATGCAGTTGCTGTGTTGCAACTGTCACCCAGATCCCCCACACAGCAACGAGGTGAATGGCCAGTTAATCTATTTATTGTGGTGTTTATTAAAGGAAGAATATTGGCCAGTGCACTAGAAGATACCATGGATGTCTTTGAACATTACCATGTCCACCTGAGCCACTGAAGCAGGTCTTTGGTGAAAACCTAATCTAACAACAGCAGCACTTCCCCAGTACCACACCGAAGCATCAACATAGATTATGTGCTCAAGTCCTGGTGATTAAATTTTCTTCATCAAGAGTCTTACCAACTGAGCCCAGCTGCCTTTAATGGAGGGCCTCTGGAAAAATGTATATTTCAATCCATCTAAATATGTAACTTGTGGTGTTTCTACTGCGAAGGCAGTGAAGGTATAAATTTGCAAGTACAAGTGTAACCAATGTATTCCTCTGAAGGATGGCACAGCTGGTTGTTCCATGATGTAAGGCCCACTATATACATCAAGAACTGCTGAAGTACAGCAGCACCACTAGGTTATTCTAAAATTGAGAAATCTGGATGAAGGGCAAAGGCATACACAGCAAGTCACAGTGATGGGGTGAATGCAAGGCAAATTGTGAATAAATGATTTGGTGAGTCTGAACTTGGGGGCTTTAATCTGTAAATTTGTATATATGTTTGTATTATAGGAAGGACAAAAGACAATGAAGTAAGGAGTTCCATAACTTTATGATCCTGAGAGAAATTAGAGCAGGAGCTATTGAAGATTTTTGATTTCCACACGAGACCTACAGTAGAATCAAATTACCAAGATTGATTTGTCTAGTAACTCAAATGTGCACTATAACCAAATGATCATTATAACTGACTAGTCCATAAAGCAGAAAATTGCAATTCCCAGTGCCTTTCCTGATTCCATGTTCCATAATGTGTAGTACATTATTGAGAAGTGCTGCTCAACACTCGTTGGCACTTGGAAAAACTGATTAAATAACTTTTCAGCCTCTCTTCCCCAGTGTGCTCTGAATGTTAGTGCGTTTCTGTCTTTTCAGTTATTAGTCCCGACCCAAAACTGACATTTGAACAGTGCATGTCAAGCTATGGCGATGCCAGAACTGCTCAGTAGTATTGTTACCAATTCATCCATTGAATCATTTGCAGTTGACCAGCTGAGGATAATTAGCAGCAATTAGTAACGTCAAGGTACAGCCCAATCACAAGCTACATGTCACAACTAAAGCAACTTTCAATGGGGAACGACCATACAAATGATGACACCAGTTGAAGTGCAGCCATCACTATAGACAATTCCAATAACACAGAATTAGATGGGTTTTGGATTTGCAAAACAAAATCATTGTTCTAGGGACTAAACAAAGCTCAGTCTACCAGAATTCCAAAGAACATCATTCTTTTTTGGATAACTACGGAATGGGATGTTAAACTTTCCGTATATCAGCTGTCCCAGTGCAAGGAGGTCCCAGATTTTAGCCTTGTCTGAGTTGATCTAAGGCAGACTAGTGGTAGGAATGATACAACTAGCCTCGGTACCCCTTGGTTAGGAATGGGAAAAATTGCCTACAGCTCCCGCTTATGTTCACATTCCAATGCAGCCTTGTTGGAACTCTAAATCTGTCAATATCTAGTGAGCACAGATCCTCCACAGTCAAGTGTCTGCCAATGCTCATTATCAAATCCATCTGGACATAAATAAATGACCATTTAGTTGTGGTACAGAGGATGAACACCATCATAAAATTAGGGCCATTCAATATCTGCAGGAGGGGAGGGCAGAAAATTGGAAAACACCAAAATGGGGGAAACTCAGACTGTACAGTTTTAATTAAAGTCAAAATTGGTAGCTCACACACTTGGATGCTTGACAGCCAAGTCAGTCAGAAGGTACAGGTTAATATCTACTCAACTAAGATTTTCTCACCGCTTGAGAGAAATAAATTTGCCCAGCAATGTAATATATTGTAACAAGAGCACAGGTATTTATTTTTCTTACTTGGGTGGGGTCGTCCAGCAAGCATCCACCGAGGGTCATAAGGACCTTTTGTAGGGACAAACTCAATGGTTCTATCAATGGGATCCTTGGGCTTGAGAATGGGCACTAAGCTTGACACATTCTATATTTAAAGCACAATTTGAAAAACAAAATCAGTACAAATCTGTATGAAACAACTCAATTCTGAATTTACAAACTAGTCAAAAATATCATAATGTTACATCATGATAAAGAGATGTAAATATTAATGTAAGTTCAATGACTAAATAAATTATAGCACAGCCATCCAAGGTAAGCAGAACATTCACAATGGATCCCTCACTGGAAACTATGAGACTAAATCATCAGAAAAAAAATTGAAAATTTCCTGGGTAATACCTCAAACAAGGGTACAAAATATTTGTCCCATTTGTCCCCAACAAATCCTCTTCCCAAAGTCATACATTTTAAAAATATTATTTTCAATTAAAAGAAGTTTTGAAAAAAATTCCACCATCTACAAACATTCTCCTTGCAAGTTTTGTTACTGGCACTATACTGCCCTGAATACACCTCAGCCCTTATCTTCTGTTAACCGTGTGACATTGCAGCTTATGGTCTATTAAGCATAGTACACAGTGTGTGTTATTATCTATTATATATGTAACAATGCAAGTTATATTCTGTTGAGTATAACAGTGTTGTCCGTTCCAAGACAAAACCCTGCATGTTAATTTAAGTCTTATGGCAATCTGGGTCATTGTTTGTTAAGCAAGTAACAATCCGGCTATTGTACTTTAAATAAAAAGTGCATGTCATTATCTGTCAGACATGTAAAAGTATGATTTATTGTCTGTTAAATAAAAGCATGTGATAGCCTGTTAGAAGAGAGTTGGATTATTGTTGTTGGTCTGTCAAAAGTAATTGCATGCTAAAAATTTTAGAAATATGGTACTCAAGTATTGCGGAGAAAAAGTACGTGTCGAAGCTTTTCGTCTTGCACTCATTAGGACACTTCGCAAGAATACCAACGTAAGGGGAAAACAACAATTTATACTGTATGAGAAGAGTGTGCTGATTGGTTGCCAAGTGGGCTCTGATTGGAAGAAGTGTTACCATGGAGAATGCACCAGTGAGTGTGACTGGCAGTTAACTGCTAAGCAATGTTGACATTTAAAACAGGCAGCTCGACCCCGATTGCTCAGGGCAATGCCTTAACCAATGAGTCAGCGAATGGCTGTCACTTATTTTGTTTAGCTGAAACAAGCGCAATGTGGGTACATGTTCTTTCTGTCTGCAAAGAACAGGACCCTGTGTATTAATATATGTAGTTTCCAATACGCGTATATACACCACAGTTGTGGTTGTTAGCATCATTCTCAGCACACTGAGGATTATTTAGCAAATGTTTTCAATTGCGGAATCACATCTAATGTTGGACACTGTGTTTTGTGAGCATGGGCTGGTTGGGTACAGTCCATACCTTGCCATTGTGAACAGCGGCTAGGACATGCTGTTTGATACAATCCGCCAGTCAAATTAACTCCCCTTCCTTGACTAGTTGAGAAATCTGTCAGGGGGTTCTCGACCACGGTCTACTGCAAGCCTACCTTCACTGGTCAACATACACAGTGGGATTCTTACAGTTCTACGTACTATAATATTGTTCTTATCGGCAACCTTGTAAATAGGGCCCAAGCCCTATTGCTCACCATGCAAGCTTGATGCCGAAATGGGGCGCAACAAAGGAATCCTGCAGGAAAATGGCTACCCTGATCAGATCATTTTGTGCTGTATATCGCGCAAACTCATGAACAGGCCTAAGGCCGTCACTTCCCGCCCCGAAAAGAACCCAGTCTATCCCAAATTACTTTGGAAGGGCAAGGTATTTCGAAACTTTGAGCAACAGGCGATGCCAGCTGTTTCACGCTGCTATTATGCAGTGCGACGCGAGTGGTATTCGCCACTAAGAGAATGCTGCCATCAAGTCAAAAAGATGTTTTGCCTGTCACACAGATGAGTAATTGAGTATATGAATTTCTGTGCCAGTGTGATGCTAGGTATGCAGTCCCAAAGACTGGTGGGTCGTATCATACAGCATGTCCCAGCCACTGTTTGCAACCGGCAAGGTACAGACCGTACCCAACCAGCCCATGCTTGCAAAACTCAAAACCATGTCCAACATTAGATATGATTCAGCGATTGGACAACATTTGCTAAATAATTCTCAGTGTGCTAAGAATTACGCTGACAACCAATCTGAGATCGTCAGTCGGGCTCAGTGTGGCGCATTTGCATTTACTGGAAGCTACATATATTAATACACAGGGCCCTGTTCTTTGCAGACAGAAAGAACATTTACACACATGGTGCCTGTTTCAACTAAACAAAATAAGTGACAGCCATTCGCTGACTCATTCTTCAGGGCAATGCCTTGACCAATCAGGGTCAAGCTGCCTGGTTTAAATTTCAACCAATGCTTAGCAGTTAACTGTCAGTCACCATCAGTTGGTGCACTCTCCATGGCAAAGCCTCTACCAGTCAGGGTCCATTTGCCAACCAATCAACACTTTCTTCTCATACAGTATAAATTGTTGTTTTCTCTTTTATTGGTATTCTTGCGAAGTGTCCTAATGAGAGCAAGACCAAAAGCTTCGACATCTTTTTCAGCAATACTCAAGCTCTGTACTACCAAAAAAGTATTAATATGGTATTTACTAACTACTATTTGTTAAATAAACACTAATGTGGGTTATTGTCTGCTAAGTTTATAATACCAGTTATGCCTATAAAAGTTGGGTTACTGACCATCATTTTCCCTTAATGGCTGTCATAAATAACGACTGACTAACACATCAAAAGATTAAAGAATTTTTGTTAATATGTCAAATTCCAAATGAGAATACAAACCTTTGGCATGTAGGACAGCCACTGAAGGATGATAACAACTCCCTCAAAGTCATCATAGACAGTTGTGTGCGTCACACCATTATTGTGCATGATCTGGACCCCTCCCAACTGGTTGTTGGATGTATATACCTCTCGGCCAAGTACCTTGGGAACGAAAAAAAAGTCAGAATGTTGAAATAAATATTAAATCAGCTCCACTGTTGTTCCGATGGCTCAGAAGTAAAATCTTTGTCTTTCGAGTCATTCCAACCAGAAAGCTCCCTGGTTAGGTTTGGTCATGGCATACTCTGCTGACCGTCACTGGGGAGGCTCATGGACAACTGACTGTAAGGCAATATACAAGAAGGGTCCCCACCGCCACAAGGATTCAACGATTTAAAGAAAGGAGGGGTGGGGAGGTGAAACAAATTGAAAGTAACTAGTTTGAAAATTAACCACTGGAGGAATAATCTCGACATCTGCCCCTGCTGTGGGGATGCCAATTTTCATACGAGAAGTTTCAATTTTTTACTGAATTTTTAAATTGAAAATGAAAAAGAAACTACGGAGTTCTATTGGCAATCCCAGCTAGATATTAATCACAGGTTGTTCAAGTGACAGTGTGCAAAGATCTGTTGATTCATATCAGTCTTCACCCTGAGCAAATAAAAAAAGGAAAATACAAAGAAAATGTATCAACACAGAGTTAGTAAGGGCTTTTCATTGCATCAGGCGAACCTTACGAATAAAAAGAAGCAACTGGAAATCTGAAATAACTACAGAAAATTCTAGACAGATACAGCTGTTGACTTTTCAGATGTACATCCTTCTATGGAATAAAGAAGAGCCTACATCAGAATTAAAAACCTGTCTGGTTTTTTTATTAAACAACAATTTGTTTGTCACCATGTTGTTCAGCATAAACAGGAGGATATCAAACATGACCCATTCCGTTGGATGGTGAGGGAGGCTTTTGGGAAAATTTTGAAAGAACAGAACTCCTTGCAGAGGTAAAATCTCCAAAAGCTGGAAGTTCCTGGATCTGATCCTAGCCAATGTGCAGTTAACTGCGACTGGGAGAACATTCAAATGTGCATTCGTGTCCCAGGATTAAAAGAAATCGCCTGGAATTGCTGTTGCTTCTGGTGGCCCAGCAAACTATGCTGGAAAAGTAAATGTGGACTTAGGGAGGAACAAGGCTGTTGAATAGCTCAATGACTGTCTGTCAATGTTCACAGAGTAGAGCACTGAAATATTAGAATCCACCTGAAACTATAGGTAGATGTTAATACCTTCAGAGGAGAAAGAGGGAAGAAACAGCTACCAAAAAGGCAGCTGCACACAGCTTTACTAATAGCTACTAATATGGTCGTGTCACAAATAGTATTGTAAACACATCCCTGTACACAAGGAACATTTATCAGGCCACTTTGCGCAGTGACAAAGCTTGCTTAAATGTACATACGAATTAGGAACAGGGATAGGCCACTCGGCCTTTCGAACCTGTTCTGCCATTCAATAGGATCATGGCTGATCTGAATTTAACCTCAACTCCACATTCCTGCCTACCCCCGATAACCTTTCACCCCTTGCTTATCAAGAGTCTATCTACCTCTGCCTTAAAAATATTAGAAGACTTTGCCTCTACCACCTTTTGAGGAAGAGTGTTCCAAAGGCTCTCAGCCCTCTTGAGGGAAAACGTCTTTCCTCCTCTCTCTGTCTTAAATAGGCAACCCCTTATTTTTAATGGGTGACCCTTAGTTCTAGATTCTCCCACAAGAGGAGGCAACAGCATTTTTTCTGTTCGAGATGCGAGTGGGTCTGATAAGGCTGGCATTACTGCCCATCCCTAGTTGTCCTGAGACAATGGTAGCTGGCCTCCTGCTTACAGAGATGGCGTCAGTGGAAATTTAGATCCAGTGTGCAATGCAAGTCTCATTTCAGGGCACAGTACTCCAATGTAGTGCTGAGAGCACAGAGCATTGTCAGAGGTGTCATCCCATGGATGAGATGCTAAGCTGAGGACCCCTTGCCTGCTCAGATGGGCATAAAAGATCCCACAACATTATTTTGAAGAAGGGCAGGGGAGTTAACCCCAGTGTCCTGGCTGATATTTATCCATCAAGGTCACAAGAAACAGATTATCTGGTCATTATCACATTGCTGTTCTTGGGAGTTTGCTGAGCACATATTCACTGCAACAATTTCTACATTACAACAGCGAATACACTTCAAAAAAATACTTCATTGGCTGTAAAGCGCTTTGAGACGTCTAGTGCTTGTGAAAAGCACTATATAAATGAAAGCCTTCTACTACAATCAAACTATTGGCAAGCAAGTTACAAGTGCAAACAAGTCAAACAGCATTTTCCAAGACCTTGAATACCCTCTGCATGCAACAGGAAACTGATCATGGTGCCAAATTCTGACCCAGGAGAAAATACCCCTGAGAAGGTTAAGTGGCTGTCACCAACTGAGATACAAAGGGCAAAATAAAGTTTCAGAATCCTGTTGAATAGACAGGAATGAAATTTGCTGCAGTGAGTGTTATAGATGTATTTAAGGAGAAGCTGGATAAACACATGAAGGAGAAAAGAATAGAAGAATATGCAGATAGTGTGAGATGGGAGCAGGCTTATGTGCAAAAAGAATGATGAATTTTCTTTTAGAAAACATACGCATCACTGCAAATGCTATTCGATAAAACTTAAATACATCCTCTATCCAGATTTTCTTTTAAACAAATTAGGTATGGATATACCTTGGGGCAGATACTACTGACTTACTTTCACAAGGATAGGTAGCACATCAGCTCAGGGACAGTGATGTTAGACCAAATGCTGTGTGTGGCCGTGCTCACTATTTTATAAAATTAAATGGTGCAGGAATCCAGGTGGCCCGGTGCACTTGTGCCCAAACACAAACAGTTACCCACTTAGTCCTGCCTGCATTCCACTGTAGCACATTTCATAGTAGTTAAGTGTTGATTTGGTGATCACCTTGAAGTTTTCCCAAACTGCCTTGGCACATGTAGCACAGGAGGAAATAAAGTGGAGCACCAAATGACAAGATACCCACAAAGCTTAAAATATACACACAGGTTAATGGTAATATACTATTGATGGTAGCAAAAGATGCATTCAAGGAGGGAGCAAGGTAGAGGGATTGGGAAGGCAACTTCTGAGAGTAAGGAAAACTAATAGGATGGTATCGTTTATAGTAAGGGGAATTGAATATAAAAGTAGGGAGGTTATGCTTCAGTTGTACAGGGCACTGTGAGACCACATCTGGAGCACTGTGTACAGTATTGGTCTCCATGTTTAAGAAAGGAGGTAAATGCTTTAGAAGCAGTTCAGAGAAGGTTTACTAGACTAATACCAGTACTGGATGGGTTGTCTTACAAAGAAAGGTAGGACAGGCTAGGCTTGTACCGCTAGAGTTTAGAAGAGTAAGAGGTGACTTGATTGAAACCTTTAGGATCCTGATGGGACCTGACAGGGTGGATGTGGAGAGGATGTATCCTCTTGTGGGAGAACCTAGAACTAGGGGAAATAAAAGCAAAATACTGTGGATGCTGGAAATCTGAAACAAAAACAAAAATTGCTAGAAAAACTCAACAGGTCTGACAGCACCTATGGAGAGAAAGACAGAGTTAACGTTTCAAGTCCAGATGACTCGAAAGTTCTGAAGAAGAGTCATCTGGGCTCGAAACTAGAACTAGGGGTCACTATTTAAAAATAAGGGGTCACTGATTTGAGACAGAGATGAAGTGAATTTTTTTCTCTAAGGAGAGGAAGTCATTGGAACTCCCTTCCTCAAAAGGCTGTGGAATCAAAGTCTTTGAATATTTTTAAGGCAGAGGTAGATAGATTCATGATAAACAAGGGGGTGAAAGGTTATTGGAAGTAGATGGGAGGCTATAATCAGATCAGCCATGATCTCATTGAAAGGTGGAGCAGGTTTGAGGGGCCAAGTGGCCCATTCTTGCTCCTAATTCGAATGTAAGTAAGACCTAGGTGATTTAAGCCACAGCTGCCATAGGAGCTAGAGTTAGAGGAACAGAGACTTCATAAGGGGTTATAAGGCTGGAAGAGTTGCAGATTGTAGATGCAGAAGGACTTAAAGACAAGGGCAAGTTTTAAATTCAAGATGTCATTGCATTATGAGCCAATATAGATTGGCAAAAACTTATGCACCATAAACAACCATTTGCTTTGAACAGCATCTTAAGCTGAAATTATTGTTAGAGCCCTGTGAGCTGACAAAAAGTCAGCGCAGACATCAGGCCTTCCTAGGGTATGACATGGCCTAGCAGCATGCCACAAGGAAATCAGAAAGGAGCAGGTCTCACATGTCACGAGTCAATCATCAATACTGCCCATTTGCAGAATCAGTGTTGGATCAATGGGCTTCTTGGAACTTAGGGTATTGTGCAGTGTGGCGTAGTGATCACACCAGTATTTTCAATGTCATTCAGCTGGCATAAGATTGAGTCACATCTGTGCATTATAAGCCTTGCCCGTAGATGCAAATCAGGTTCCAGACCCTAAGGCACTCAGCACTGTAGACTTAATCAGCAAAGACTCTGACTGCAACACTCCTGAACCGCACAGCAATGCTACACCTTTCCTCTGTCCATTTACCCTTGGGGTGGACACCAAAGGATGTAACAAGCCATCAGCCACTCAACGTTCTGCCTGGCTGTGTAGGTATTTGTAATAACACTTCTGTGCCACGGGTAGTTTATTTTATGAGGAGAGAAGCACATCATTGCAAGCCAAACACATCATTCTGACACTGTCTGCAATAAAACACAGGCTGAGATTTCGACTGCAGCGGAGAGATATACCGCACAATAAAAACCAGCAGCGCAGTTTATGCGGTAAACAAGCTCACCGCTTCCCTTCTTCAGAGTGGAGTCCCTTCAGCCCAAGATCCTCATTATACGATTTATGTGATGATAATTCTGAACACACAGGATGATAGCTCACCTGTGACAGTGAGTTACCAGGGTTCTTCCACTGAGTATGAAAGACTCATAACTCAGCAGCACTGCATGTGTAAGTGAGAGTCACAATGGGCTTTTCACGCAAAAAAAAAATAGCTGGAGCCCACTCCGCTGAGCTAAGAGAAAGAACAAATTCATTTTCTCTGAAATATATTTTTGTGATAAAATTCAACTATTAGACTTAAAATAAAATAATAAAAAATAAATACTTTCACATCAAAACCTCATCACATAGTAAATTATCTTTGAGGTGCAGCACCTGTTGTTACATAGATAAAGAAGGCAGCCACATTATTGCACAAAAAGGCAGGAGTGACATGACCAGTTAGCTTGCCTTTTGATGGTATTGGTTCAGGCATTTTGGCAAGGAAACTAAGGAGAACCTCCCACTCCTTTTTCAATTGTGCCTTGGACAGCTACTTGTCTGTCAAAGCAGGCAGGTGAGAGTTCAGTTTAACATTTCGTCCAAATGTCAGGGCTACTCCAAGCAACTACCAGCAACTCGCTAATGAAAAGAAACTCAACAATCTTGTTCTTACTCATTCACTTAACTGCATGCTGTTGTAAATCACTTTGAAATAGTTTTTTCAAGATCTATACCTGCAACTAGTTTCATATTTGTGTCCATAGCAATCTGAAACATGAACTGTGTCGGGTGGACTGAACAAGTGAACTTGGATTTTTGCAGGCAAGTGGCCGCAGCAGCAATGGTAGTAGTTACGCCTAACATTTTACATGTGAGGTGAGTTTCCACCAGACAGCTACATACAATAAAATACTCATCATATCAAAGCTCCAACTTCATCTCTACAAAGCAATATCAGGATAGGCATCCAGAGCATGCAACAGTGACACAAAGCCAGACAGATGATGCAGACTGCATTGATAGCAGATGCACTGGCTAATATGGCCTCAGTCCACCACAACCTGTGCACTATCACCAATGCTGACCACAATAGTGACCTCACAGCATTCATCCACAAGTTTGCCTCCTACCAGATGTTACAGCACCCATGGTACTGACAGCAGGTTCCACACAAACATATCCATGTAACAAAACAGTCTTTGGGCCTACTGCACAAATACAGAGCTCCTCTTCTACTCCATCCAAGAGACCCAGAAAGGTAGAAGATTCCGGCTCTTAATACTGGAAACTGGATATAACTAGCTTTCCTTAACAGAACACAAAAGCACTTTTAACATTCATATCATCACTCAGTAAGTTGCTCACTCTATTTCGTAACTGCCCAATTCATTCATGAGATTAATAAATTACTCACTACATTGAGCTTAGCTAAATTTCATCAATTTACAAATTGCATTTAATTAGTAATTTACTGATTATATTTAATTTTTTTTCAAAATCCACACGTGGAACACATTTTAGAAATCAATTACTTTCTCAAAGTTAATAATTACATTTCCATCTGAATTTATGTTTATAATTTTTGTCAATTGTCAATCCACCATTTGCTCTGTAAGCAATTCCAAGAGTTCCAGAGATAAAATAAGGTATACAAAAAAAATTCTAGGATGTGCTTTGACTATCATGTGCTTTAACGGAAATAAATCTGAGTCACCCTTTCATCTGGCTGGTTCAATTCTCATATTAATAAAACAAGCAACATATGACAATTGAATGGGCAGAGAAGGCATCAATCAGTAATTAGGAAGCAGGAGGGAAAACCATCATTGAGTTCAAATATGTTTTACCGCTAGCTGTTGCTGACTGACCATCTTTGATTCAAAAGGAGATGGCAAGCCAACCAAAGCACTCACAATCCTCTTGTAGACCGTCTTGGAGGCTCAAGTAAGCTTAGCAATAAATATTGAAAATAAAGTTGCAATATAAAAAAGTGGAAGTAGATTACAAAAATTTACAGGAATCTGATTAAACTTATATAAATACATGGCAACTTCTGGAAGGAGAATAATTTTGCTCAATTTGGGATTTCTGACTAAAAATCCTAAATTTGGAGTATTTTTCAAGAAAGTACAGTAATGCTGCAGATATATTTAGTTAAAAAAAGGTAGATCAAACTTAACTTTTATAATAATACCTGTAAAGGTACACCTAAACAGTAAAGAATCGCCCCCTTATATTGTATGCAAAGATTTATTCATGATAATGTCTCTCTTTTTAATATATCTGCAGTGAGTAAGGAAAACACCATTTATTTTCCAGGATCCAATCACAAACCACTTACTTCAAGTCTCCAGCATGATTTCTAACATTTAAAAAAAAAATTCTTTCACTAGAGATGTGCAGCCGCTACACAGAATAAGTTTTGACTGACTCTGAGCCCTGCCATGGAGAGAGACCACGGCCCAAAGCCTGGAATGTGTGTTACTATTGTACAAAATCATTTGCATTCTCATCCTGTTATGCATACTTCTGTGCATCTAAAAGTTGGTTCAGTATTAGTTAGTATACTGATAGAAAAAAAACTAACAGCAAATAAGATGACACAGACATATTTAAACTTTATGAACAAACAAGCCTTAGGGAGCACCATCGTTTCAAGGCAATGCAGGACACTGATCTCCTTTCACGTAAACAAACCCAATAGGTACATATTTTTTAATCCTCAAAGTGTCACTGTGGGTCTTCATTTGGAACAGTGCCTGATATAGCCAGCACTGAAGTGAGATCGATGCTATTGTTGTGGTGCATGAGGAGTTTTATCCTGAAAGACATTATATTACATTGGTTGTGAGCCCACTTTCATTAGACATCTAATTTCATACATCAACACGACACTGTGCTCTGAGAGGCCACAAACCACAGTGACGGTGCGGACTGACCGAGACCATGGTGTTTCCATGGAGAAAAGAACCCGTGCAGATATTGTTTATTTTTCAAAGAAAATATCTATTAATGCCACTGAAGTGCTTGCACTTGTCAGCACTTTCATGGTATAAGCAGATGGATCGCAGGTTTTCATCACTCATGCGTTAAGTGGTCAGGGTCAGCAGTTGTGAAAATATGACCGCACACATGGTACCCGTCTGCTTCCCTCTGTTTCTGCTAGACACCGAGTACAGGGTGCAGCCTATTAATGTAAATGACAAGTCAGAGTAGAGGAACCATGAACCAAGTACAGCCTAACCTTGAGGGGACTCTGCAGTGACACAGACGGATGCTCAGGACTGTCAGAGACGTAATTTCTCTCTGATATTTAGTAGTGTCCCTTTTATCAGCTTTTCCTTTTGAATACACAGCTACAGTATTTACTATTTTAATGGCTTTGTAGAACCACTACAGAGAGATTAAACTCAACAGATTAAAACGATGGGTTCCCTGAATGGAAAAGCTGCCACTTGCTGTATTAGCACTGCTAATATCAAATATGTAACCAACCACCAGTCTAAGTCCGAGATATTCTGCTACATTTCAGAATGACTATCCACACCACTATAGCTGATTTTATTTTATATTGTGGTAAACTATAAGCAGCATCTTTTTCACTCATTTATCTTAATGGCGTTGCTGGGAATAAATCTGTTGTTGCAAGTTGAAGTTGATAGTAGTACTTGCGAAAATAGGATATTTCTACCAGCGCTATTTCCATGTAAAGCAGGAGACTTGCGAAAATCCCACTTTGCACACTGCCCCATTTCCTTGCAGTAAGCTCCTTCATCTTCCACTTCTCATAGGTTTCAAAGTTTGGGCAATATTGGAACATCAGGACTTTAACACGAACAGACTTGCCACCCCCTGTATTTCTATATCAGATGCTAAGAATGCCAATTATCCCACTGATGTGCACAGAATGGAGAATTATAGGGGAGGGCAGCTTTTCAGGACAGCCCTGAAGTCAGCAGAGTGACCACAAGCCGTCAGAAACCAATGCAAGGGAAGCTGAAGCGTTCCTAAGTTCAGAACTCAACATCAGAGTTCCAGTCAACTGCTGAGTGTTCATTGAGCAGGAGTAAGCAGCTCATCTGAAATCCTGAAGCTCCATGAATGGCTGAACTGGAAATACTTAGTAAAAGGGGCAAGGGGGGGGACATCAGCTGGGGGATGTTGGAAGCTGGCTGTCAGTCTTTTTGTGGAACCAAAAGCATACATCGTGCCCACTTGAACGTGTAAACTGAAAATTAAGTTCAATTAAGTTCAGGATGTGGAAGAGGCTGGACTCGTGTGCAAAACTGACATGGCCAAGGTGTCCCTCAATTTTTAACTGTTGCCCGCTAGTTTGTTTTAAGGTGTGAAACAGGTTGAAAAATTGCACCAGAGATTGGATAGGTTGGGGTTATTTGCCTTGGAACAAAGAAGGCTGAGAGGTGACTTGATTGAGGTGTACAAAATTATGAGGGGAATAGATAGGGTGGACAGGATAAAATCCTCGATGGAGAATTCTAGAACCAGGGGACATAGATTCAAGATAAGTGGCAGAAGATGTAGGGGGGATATGAGGAAGAACTTTTTTACGCGGAGGGTAGTGGGTGTCTGGAATTCGCTGCCCAAGTTGGTGGTAGAGGCAGAAACTTTAAACTCTTTTAAAAAGTACCTGGATCTGCACCTAAAGTGCTGTAAACTGCAGGGCTATGGGCCGGGTGCAGGAAGGTGGGATTAGAAAGGGTACCTGGGTGTCCTCGGGCTGGCATGGACAAGATGGGCCGAATGGCCTCCTTCTGTGCTGTAACTTTTCTATGGTTCTATTTGTTTTTCTTAAAAAACCGTGGTTGAGAGTCTTTGTCTGGCTCTGTGGCCTTCCTAATTTGAGGGTAAATTTGTTTTTCTCTTTTGCTTTCTCTATGTGATGCAGCTAAAGAATTTGCTCCATGATCTCCACAAATCTTGAGCAGCCAACAATTGGCGTGCAAGAATAGCCTCCGAGGGCAAATATCCATCCATGGGGAAGGGCATGGCCACCATCAGTGATGCAGCAATGAAGAAGAACTCAGCTTGTGGGAATTTAAGGTTCATTGTCTGTTTCACAATGTGTGCGTGGCCTCTTTATCCATTTATATTACATTACAATAAAATCAACTATCATTACTTTAGAAGCCATGTCCATCCCTTGTATAGATTACAGACACAGCCATAGTCCAATCCTGATTACCTATAATTCACTGGCAAGTCAACTGATGACAATTTAGTGCCTGATACTGAAAATATAACATATTTGGTGCCTATGTGAACCATTAAGAACACCAGAAAATAAAAAAATAGAAGGAATAGACCATACAGCCCTTTGCGCCTACTCTACCATTCAATATAACCATGGCTGGGTCAAAATCCTTCCTAAGGAACTCCCTTCCTAACAGCACTGTGGGTGTTCCTACAAGTGGACTGCAATGGTTCAAGAAGGCAGCTCACCACTACCTTCTCAAGGGCAATTAGAGATGGGCAATAAATGCTGGTCTAGCCAGCGACACCCACATCCCATGAACAAATATTTTTAAAAACTAACTTTTGTGATTCATGTACCAGAACACCCAGATCCCTCTGTACCACTGAGTTCTGCAATCTCCCTCCATTTAAATAGCATTTTATTTTCTTATTCTTCCTGCCAAAGAGGACAAGTTCACATTTTCCCACATTATACTCTATCTGCCAAATTTTTGCCCACTCACTTAACCTGACTAAACCCCTTTGCAGACTCTATACCTCCTCTTGACAGCTTACTTTCCTACCTATCTTGGCGTCATTGGCAAATTTAGCTTCCATACATTCAATCCCTTCATCCAAATCATTCATACAGATTGTAAATAATTGAGGGCCCAGCACTGATCCCTGTGGAACTCCACTAGGTACAGCCTTTCAACCCGAAAAAGACCCATTTATCCCTACTCTCTGGCTAGCTAGGGATTGGTTAGCTAACCAATCCTTTATCAATGCTAATATGTTACCCCCTACATCATGTTCTCTTATCTTGTGCAGTAACCTTTGATGTGGCACCCTTATAAAATACCTTTCGGAAATCCAAGTACACCACATCTACAAGTTCCCCTTTATCCACCTTGCTTGATACTTCTCCCAAAAAAAATAAATTAGTCATCTGGTAGTGCAGAACATGAGAATCGCTGAAAAAAAGACACATATCCAAGCTTGCGCTCATCAGGACACTTTGCAAGAATAACAATATAAGGGGAAAACAACAATTTATACTGTATGTGAAGAGAGTGCTGATTGGTTGGCAAGTGACATTGCCATGGAGAATGCACCTGTGATGGTGATGACAGTTAACTGCCAAGCATTGTTTGAAATTTAAACCAAGCAGCTTGATCCTGATTGGTCAAGGCATTGCCCTGAGGTATGAGTCAGCAAATTGCTGTCACTTATTTTGTTTAGCTGTCACTTATTTTGTTTAGCTGTAACAGGCACAATGTGTGTACATGTTCTTTCTGTCTGAAAAGAACAGGATCGTGTGGATGAACATACGTAGCTTCCAGTACATGCAAATGTGCCACACTGCGAGCCCAACTGACAATCTTAAATTGGTTGTCAGCATAATTCTTAGCACACTGAGGATTATTTAGCAAATGTTGTCCAATCATGGAATCACATCTAATGGTAGACACTGCGTTTTGCAAGCATGGGCTGGTTGGATACTGTCTGTACACTGCCCGTTGCAGAGTGGCTAGGACATGCTGTTTGATACAACTACCAGTCTTTGGGATGTACAGCCTTCATATCTAGCATCATACTGGCACTGAAATTCATGAGAGATGCGTCTTCGAGAGAATGACACCTAACCTCCCACCCCTCACATATTTCCGATATGTGGATGATATGTTTGCTACATTTAAATCCGCAGCTGCATACAATAATGGCCTTACATGTCTTTATGAGCTCCATCCTGTGCTCAAATTCACCTCTGAAATGGAACAGTCAAATGAACTCCCCATCCTTGACGTACTAGTTGAGAAATCTGCCAGGGGTTCCCTACCACGGTCTATTGCAAGCCTACCTTCACTGGTCAATATACGTGTCTGGATTCTTACATTTCCACGTGCTATAAGATTGGTCTTATCGGCAACCTTGTAAATAAGGCCTGAGCTATTTGCTCACCATGCAAGCTTGATGCTGAAATAGGGCGCATCAAAGGCACCCTGCAGGATAATGGCTACCCTGATCAGATCATTTCTTACTGTATATCACGCAAACTCATGAACAAGTCATGGCCGTCACTTTCAGCCCTGTCTACCACAGATTACCCGGGAAGGGCAAGGTATCTCAAAAATTTGAGCAACAGGTGAAGCTAGCTGTTTCATGCTGCTACTATGCAGCAGCAACACGAGTGGTATCCACCACTAACACGATGCTGCCGTCAAGCCAAAAAGACGTTCTGCCCATCACACACAAATGAGTGATGTGGTATATGAGTTTCAGTGCCAGTGTGATGCTAGGTATGTAGGCCGTAAGTCCCAAAGACTGGCAGGTCGTATCAAACAGCATGTCCCAGCCGCTGTTCGCAACGGGCAGGGTACAGGCCATATCCAACCAGCCCGTGCTTGCAAAACTCAAAACAGCTTCCATCATTAGATGTGATTCCGCGATTGGACAACATTTGCTAAATAAGCCTCAGTGTGCTAAGAATTATGCTGACAACCAATTTAAGATTGTCAGTTGGGCTCGCAGTGTGGCACATTTGCGTGTACTGGAAGCTTCATATATTAATACACAGGGCCTTGTTCTTTGCAGACAGAAAGGACATGTACACAACATTGTGTCTGTGTCAGCTAAACAGGATAAGTGACACATTCCTCACTGACTCATTCCTCAGGGCAATGCCTTGACCAATCAGGGTCAAGCATCCTGGTTTAGATTTCAAACGATGCTTGGTAGTTGACTGTCAGTCACCATCACTGGTGCATTCTCCATGGCAACGCCACTTGCCAACCAATCAGCACTCTCTTCACATACAGTATAAATTGTTGTTTTCCCCTTATATTGGTATTCTTGCGAAGTGTCCTGATGAGTGCAGGACGAAAAGCTTAGACATGTCTCTTTTTTCAGCAATACCTAATAAATTAGTTAAACGCAATTTCACTTTCACAAAGGGGTGTTGACTCTGCCTGATCCCATTATGATTTTCTAAGTATCCTGCTATAACCTGCTTAATAATGGATTCTAGCTATTTCCCTATGACAGATGTTGGGATAACTGGTCTGGAGTGTCCGGCTTTCTGCCTCCCTCCTTTCTTTCTTGAATAAAGACGTTACATTACCTATTTTCAAATCCACTGGGACCCTTCCAGAATCTAAGGAATTTTGGAAGTTTATAGCCTATGCATTAACTATCTCTGCAGCCACTTCTTTTCACTGCTCTGAAGAAGGGTCATATGGACTCGAAACGTTAACTCTGTCTCTCTCTCCAGAGATGCTGTCAGACCTGCTGAGTTTTTCCAGCATTTTCTGTTTTTGTCTCACTTCTTTTAAGAGCCTAGGATGCAGACCATCTGGTCCTGGGAACTTGTCAGCCTTTATGTCTAATAGTTTTCCCGGCACCTCTTCCCCAGCGATGGCGATTGTTTGAAGTCCCTCCCTCCCATTCACCTTTTGATTTTAGTACATTTGGGAAGTTTTCTAAGTCTTCTACAGTGAAGACAGACACAAAATAGCTGTTCAATACCTCAGCCATTTCCTTGTTTTCCATTATCAATTCCCCAGACCCTCTCTTTAGAGGACCAATAAACATGACTAGTCAGTTGCCTGCGTCATACAGGTACAGATAACCAGTGACAAACCATCACAAAAATAAGTACAGGTGGCTATGTGACTCATCTAGCTCATCCTGACACAGTAACCTATAATCATTCTTTTGTCCGGCCTATACCGATTATATTAACTGTAAATAAGGTTCTTGATGGTACAAACTTAAAACGTCAAAAGTCTTCATGTCCAACCTATAAACAATGTACCCAATGTGAGTGAAATTACATAGATATGTCACCAATGAAACTTGTGAAGTATCACTAATGCTAAACACTGGAAAGACACAGTTTGGTGGCCTAACACAAACATTTTTCTGTTATAATGGGTTGTCTCAGGATTCATTAGCCTCTTACTCTGGAAAAGATCTCGCTGGAGGCAATAGTCTCTGTTCAAAAGCTTTTATTTACATGCTAACTATTTATAAAGGATAAATAAGACTAACATATAGCTAGAGCTGCCCTCTGAGTTGCTATTCAGACTTCCAATCTCAGTGAGTGACATCACTGTGACATAGCTCCTTAAGCATATGCTCAGTAGCTATTATTAGAGCTAACCCTTTACTCAATATCGTCCCCCAAGTTCACTTTTCTCACAAGTTGTTAACCTCATGTAGTATTTACAGTTTCTAACCAGTTCCTACACCCTCCCCACTCCAAGTCACTTTCGCTAAAGGCATCAACCCCCAACAGTGTTCTCAGCTCACTCGGAGGACGTATGGGGCATATGTGTTCCCTTAGCTTCTCTTTGGAAGGCAAACATGTTGGTGGAGTGGGATAGAGCTTTTCATGATCGCTGGCTCCTGGGCTGTGACTCATACAATGACCTGAAGGCAGTGAATCAAGGAAAAACTGATTGAAGAGGGATCCCTCCAGGACTCGGACGATTACAACCTCTCGAAAAAGAGGGCAACGAACTGAAGTTCTCTCTTATCTTTTTCTGTGTTACACATGGGGGAAAGGACTGGCCTGACAAAATGAAGCTCCTTCGGCTCCCATGAAGAATTTTGCAACAGTATCATTCAACACTGCTGTGGTGACAAGAGTATTCAATATCTGAGCTAGGAATGAACCTGGTAGATGAAAAGAAGAATAAAGAACATCCTGAAGACACTGCTGGATACGAGGAAAGGAGGACTTAGAGTAGGGATTTCTCTTTCTGTAGGTAGTGATATAATTTCCACACCACGCTCAGCGTGAGGCTGCTGCACTGCAGACAATAGGGTATCGGGGTCAGCAGGAAGAATTAGAATTGAGCCTTTATCAACAATGGAATAAACTTCAGAACTGGATCTATAGGAAGTTCCTGCATAGTACACTGGTTTGCAGACTTGCTTGAAAGTTCAACATCAGTATTGTTACTACAAGTCTCAGAAGTAATACAAAAGGAAGCTAGTGTTAGCACTTCTTTAGATGATTGCTCTGTAGCCAACTCTTTCATCTGATGATGTGGTAATTTTCTGAGATGTATTTACATATTCCTGTACTGTAATATGTTCACTTTCTTTTGCTGCACCATTTCTAATGTGCAAATCCCTCTCTGTGACCTGATAGTGCTGTGTGACTGCTAATAGCTGGGTTTTTAGTTCAAAGTTCTCTTTTAGGTAGTTAGGCTTTTCCAACTCGTGCTCAATTTTGATATTTTCAAGCTCCATTTGATGCTCAACTTTTTTTCTAAGGTACTGTGCAGTTGTAGAAGCTCTGTAGTTTGGGCCTCTAATACTTTACTGAAAGAAAGCTTGAGTGCTTCCATAGCTTGCTGATGAGATCAAAATTTGGGCTCCAGCTTGCACTTGTACAGATTAATAACCTCTATACTTTCATGATTGGTTTGATCCAATTTGGAGTTAAGTGTCTTATTCTCCCTGGATAGCTTTTTGCTGGCTGCTTGGAATTGTTGCAAGTCATTGGTGGCCTCAGTGGAGTAATTAGGCAGATTCACCTCTTTATTACCTTCTTCAATAAAAGGATGATTCTCTTCAAAATAATTCACGATCCTTGGCAGTGGAGTCAAAGGGACCAAAGATCCAGGACCTCTTCTTCCAACAGGTCATTAGCCTCTGCGGTGGCTCCATTCTCTTGCACCCTTTCCTGAAAGAGCAAATTAAGAGCTAGAATCTCATCTAGCGGGTAGTCACAGTCATTGTTGGTGTATCCTGTTTCTGCCTCTTCTAGCCTGTCTCCAATGAGAAGTGAAAGATCTGCACTTTCAGATGTGGGCCTAGGGGTGGTGTTTCTTCAGTAACAGCTGGCTCATTGCATAATGAGTTGACTCCAATTTCTGCGGTAGCTGGGGTTACAGAAGATTCAAAGTTATACAAGCGTGTCTGTTAATAAAGAACACTGCTGATTTGGAAGGGCATACAGCATATCACCGATCTCACTCCCATTATGGCGAAGGATAGCCTGCATCCGTCCTCGTGCTCTTACTGTGATACCTCCCACGCCTTGAAGTTGCTTATAGGAAGGTTGCCGAGTTACGTTACTCAGCCATGAAACTTTTGTCAGGTAGCATTGAAACATCTCCTCCGGTGTCCAGTTTGAATTTGGTCAGCAGCCTATTTACTTCAATGTCAGCACACCAAAATTGGTTTCCATTATCTGTGATTTTTGTTATTTCTCCTAGGAAAGTGTTTTCCAGGTCATCAAGAATTTGAATTTCTTGGATGGAAGCTCTTTTAACAGAGTTCTCCTCCTTCTTCTGCCTTATAAACACAGATTTTCTGGAACGACAGACCATTTTAACATGGCCTAACAGGCCGCACAAATGGCAGTGCACAATCTGGGCGGGGCATTTTTCCCACCTGTGGACCTTTTTCCTGCCACAGCGAGGAAATTGGAAAATGGAGATTGGCGTTTGTTCAGGGCGTTTCCCTGGTTGCTGTCTTGCTATGCTTTTGGTTTTAGAACCCACAAATTGAACGAACTTCATTGAGCTGTTCTCGCGAAATTTCCCTTGCATCTCGAACAAAAAACCTTATTCTCCCTCCGCTCTTCAGCCTGTCTGGCCAGTTGTACAGCTTTGCTTAAAGTCAAGTCTTCCAGGGATTTGTAAGGAGTCAGAGAGATCCTCATCTAAAACACCGATGACTATTTGATCTCTGATCAGGTCATCTTTTAGTGTTCCACATTTACAATTTGCAGCTTGGCGCCACAAGTCATTGATAAATGGGTCATTCCCTTCACCTTGCTTTTGACTGCGCCGACCAAGCTTCGCCCTCTCAATAATATTATTTTTATGAAGACTTAAGTATGAGTCAAAGGTACTGATGGCATCATCATAGGGGGTTGTTTCTTTGTTGACCCCTGTCTCACGAACATGTCATCTGCTACGGTTCCAACAGCATATCACAAAGTGCTAACTTAGCCTTTGTTCTCTTTACTTGCGAGGCCTGAGGTGTTGTGGTATTCGGTAAAACATTTTTGCCAATTTTACATTGATCAGCCTCTCTGCACCCTCGATATTTTGAAAAGGTTGTCGTAGGGACAAAGTAGTAGCCATTGCCCACCCCAGATCCAAGATTGTCTTTTCCCGCTATGCTTGGCCTGCCAGTCACTGGGCTACCGTTGTTATTCGGCAGTCATTGGTGTGGTTGCTGGATTGGCCTCAAAGTCCTTCATCTGCTGAGCTAGACTGTTGCTGGGCTTCACTTGAAGCTTTCCCCACCATTTTCCACCATTCTGTTGTGGGTGTAAGTCAGCGTTGCCACCATTTGTTATGGTGGGTGTATCTCTGGATTCGTTGGCCTCTTGTTCTAGAAGCGATCTCGCTGAAGGCAAGCGTCTTTGTTCAAAAAATATTTATTTGCATGCTAACTATCTATAAAAGTCAAATAAGACTAATATATAGCTAGAGCTGCCCTGAGATGCTACTCAGGCATCCTCTATCGGTAAGTGACATCACCGTGATTATAGCTTCTTCTGCACATGCTCAGTGTGATCTTATTAGAGTTAACCCTTTACAGTTTTCTATACACATGGGGAGGATTTTCCCCTCGTCGGGCAGGCCTGGGAGGGGCCATGCAATTGTCCACCGCCTGCAATCGGGCCCTGGCACAGGTACGCTCACAGAAAGCTCCCTGAAGGCACAGAGCTGCCTCAGGGAGCTGAAGATTTATACCATTAGAAATAAGGATTTAAAAAAATAAGGAAATCATGTCCCCTCTGTCACATGAGCAGGGACATGTTGACGCTCGTCCGGTGTCAAAGCGTGTTATTTCATGCCCGTGCATGTCGGGCGCGTGCCCACATGCAGAGGTGAAAATTCAGCCCATAACCTAAAATTCATATTGCAAAGTTATACTCGTGTGCAATTTGTTCAATCTGTAGAATTGAAAAATAGGGAAGTCATGCTAAATCTGTATCGAACCTTGGTTGGAGCACACTTACGAGAACTGGGCGTGCCATTTTGGTTGCCATATTATAAAAAGGATATAGGGACACTGAAGAGGGTACAGAGGTTTACCAGGGATCATACCAGAAATGCATAGGTATACATATCAGGAAAAGATTGGCAGGCTGGGTCTCTTCCCTCTTGAAAAAAGAAGGCTTGAGGGGTGAGCTTTCAGAGATCTTTAAAATTATGAAAGGTTTTGATAAGAGTGGTTACAGAATGTTTCCTCTTGTGGGGAAGAGCATGAATAGAGGTCATCAGTTTAAGATAGTCACCAAGAAAACCAATAGAAAATTCAGAAGGAACTTCTTTATCCAGAAAGTGGTGACAAAGTGGAACTTGCTACTATAGCGAGTGATTGGAGCAAATGGTATAGATACATTTAAGGGTAAGCTAGAGAAGCATTTCACGGAAAAAGGAATAGATGGTTATGATGGTAGATTCAGATGAGAACAAATAGGAAGAGGCTCAAGTGGAGCATTTACAGTGGCATGAACTGGTTGGGCCGATTGGCCCATTTCTGTGACATTATATCCTATGTAATCTCTATTGCTTCTATTTTAGTACTAAAAACGGAAACTGTACACGGCTGGGACATGGATCTTGTTACTACTGCCAACAGCGGTACTGTGTAATACAGTATTTTACCAAAGAGTTCAACTTTTCAGGGACATCTCACCAAAATAAACAAAGTCTTCACCTAGTCTTGGAATCTTTGTAGAGAGAAACACCATTGAAAGGAGACAAAAAAGTTGGTGCAAGCACAAAACAAGAAATCCTATTTCGTATTCATGCCTCCCTTCTCTGTTAAATTAACAAAAGGAATTTTGCTCCCAAAATGCTAGTTTTTTTTTTGCCCAGGGCTTCTTTGTGTGATAACCACAGCTTGCTCTGTTCTTTCTATTTCATAGTATTTAAGGCAGTCAAACTGAACCATTTATGAGGCTACAAACTGCTACGAACCCAGTGGATTTGAAAGAATTGAGCGTGAACCTGGTTTCAGTGGTTGCCTTTTCTCATTCGCCCCTCCCCCTCCCATACTACAGATTGCCGTGTGTTCTGCCAATGACCCCAGAGTGATTAATAGAAATTATGCTGCCTGAAGGTTATTGCATACATCTCAGCATTGCTACAGTGACTAACCGCTGCCCTATAAAACCTTCTAAGACAGCAAAGAGTGTCCCTGTCACTGTATGTGCATTCTATGGCTGTTTAATAGCAATGGGCCTGTGATTTGTCCTCTCCATACTGTTAACTGACCTCACCTCTAGTTAGCAATACAAATGTTAATGATGTTTAGCACAATGGCCACAAAAAAGTCTTTGTGGAATGAAAACAATGCAAGTTCCTACATATCCCAGATATAGAAAGCATGTGGGTAAAAACAAAAATGTTTTATTTCACAAGGCTTTTGCAGTTTATTTTTCTCCACCATCCCACCCCATTCTCTCCCCTCATATTCTTAACTCACATCAAGATACTGACTAATGGCATGCTACAATACCAGTCACCCAGGAGCCCTTTGCTGCCCCACCCAAGTGGCAGCACTTCACGTGCAAGCCTAAACAATAAATGCCTGTGCTAAATGTTGTTCTAGGCATGGGAAGCATTACAGCTGGTCCCTATTCTGCCTGCAAGGGATATTCCCTACAGACACACAAGTTTAGAATAGGTCAGAGGACAGCAAGCAGGAGTGAGACCCCTGATTGTGTTCTCTCCAAACAGTGAATACCAGCTGGACTTCCCACATTGGGATCTTAGGTGAGATCAGGAAACCCAGCACAGAACAAGGAGAGAACATGGGATCATCCTGGTTGGTATGACTCAGTTACACCAATCAATTTATCCAGATGAGGATCAAAGCTGCCTTGGGTTCACTGTTCTAAATATAACAGCTAATCTAATTATTTAATAGAGGTGAGACAAAGTGTATCACTGTACTTCAAAGTAAAACCTGTGACAGGTTTCCTACCTGTGGAGAAATAACTCTAGAGTGTAGCTTCTCAGCTTCTATCAGTGTCATTCTGGAGCTGTTCATCTGGAGACATGTGACAGTAGCCAGGGGCAACTCATCCATCCTTACTTTCGTCCGTCCACTTAAGTCCTAGCAATCCCTCTCTCCCAAAAACAACAAAGGATAGAAATTGTTGTTCAGCAAACAGTGGACATTAATCCACCTTTAACTGCTTGTACCAATATATTTTATTACCCCTGATTGTATCTCTACAATCCCTGATACCCATTTTAGGAAATGATGCTAAATTGTAAAACGGAGGCATCTAATAAAAAAAAAGTTTTCTAGCTGAATGCAGTGCCACTTTCACACCACATTCAGTGATAATGAAGTGAGCCAGTGGTACTCTTTGGCTTTTTAAACTGCAAGTGTTTTCATGCTGTCAGGGAGGCACCACTATAAGAATTAATGACTGTTATTTTCCATCTTCTTCCATGACTCAGATTACGTTAAATGGTTTTCACTTAAAAAAAAGTTTCTAACTATAGCAAATTTCTATATTTTTAATACTTTTGATTAATATTAAGCTAAAGCTATCGTCCTATAGTTTTCATGTCTAACCTCCCAGGAGTGTCACTTAAGATTCCAGAAATTAATATTGCAGTATTAGCATACAAATGTTTAACATGATTGCTCGACACCCCTATGTCCCTGCCCTCCCCACTTTAAGTGACCTATTGACCTATTTATCTTAACTGGGCTAAGGCTTTCATCGCAATACTGACTGAGGAACCTTATACGACCACAAATAACTTGCACAACAATTTCTAGGTTGCAGACAGAAATAAGTGAGTTGAAATTCAAGAGAGATGGGGTCATTTATGTCCACACTTGCAGGATTGGTCGGCTGCTAGTACAGAGGATCATTCATTTCATGCTGGCAAATTACATGGGGGTGCTCTCTGTGTACAGGTGGCAACACCACAGGCAGGCAGCCTTTGAGGCAAGTGTCACTGAGCATGCATTTTAAACACGGACGAGAATTCATGTGTCAAAGTTTTAAACTGCCCGGAGCTTTTCACAAAAGGTTGAGGTTGCTCTAGTAAAGAAATTAATTTAAATGCAAAAATTATACATACATATATTTTGAAACAAGCCTCTTAAAGATGGCTGATTTGTGATAGGGTAGTCTCCAGCGAATAGCTGTTTTGCTGTCGAACTGGCCTGGCAACCACATCTTTGCAAAACAGTGGAAAGGTCTTGAGTGAATTGTCTAGTCTACTTGCTTGATCATTCTGGGCAAATTGTTAGTCAAATAAAAATTAGTACAAGATAATTTGGTTTGCCATTCCAAGTCTTGCTCCTACCCTAACGTGTATCAACAGAAATTAATGGAAAGAATACATTTGCCTGTTAAGGCCCATTATGCAGAACTGTGCAAAGAGGATATAAATGAAAGCGTGTACTCAAATGAAACTCAGAGCTGACGTTAAGCGGCTGAATGAAGGGCAAGAGTTTTGCAACATCACTAAAGCACTGACAGGGTGAATATAGAGGAGCTTTCAACCCCTCAGCATGGTTGCAGTAGAGGAGCAGACAGCCTGGCAGCAGAGGGCATAGAAAAAACAAACTTCAGAACAAGCTACTATTAGACACTGCATGCACCACAAAAAAGACTTGCATTTATATTGCAACTCAGCTGTCGAAAACATCTCAAAACACTTCACACATGATGAATTACTTGGAAATAGTGATTTGTTGTGGAGGCAAACAAGGAAGCCAATTTGTGGCTGTGCAGATCTCAAAAAACAGCAACGAAGATGGATAGTTAAGGGAAAAAAGCTGGCCAGGACACAAGAACTACCCCTTTTCATAGTTTCTCGGGGTTTTTAAAAGAAAAAGAAGCTAGCTAGGGCTTTGGTTTAACAATTCATTCAAAAAGATGACACCTCTAAGAACACCTCTGTAAAACTGAACTTGAAGCACCAGCCTAGCTTATGTGCTCAAGTTCTGGAGTGGAATTCGAACTCATGACCAACTAAGTCAGCAGCAAGATTGCTATCAATTGAGCCAAATTGACAGATATTTGGGCACAGTGGAAAAGTAACGCATGCTAAAGATCAGACTTGGTAGTGAGGCTCTGAGAGAGGTTTTTTTATTTGGGCTAAGATGATCTGCTGGAATAATCAGCCATCCACAATGCATGAGCATTGGCAATTAAGATCAATACGAACATAATTTCTGCAATAGGGTCCTTCCAGACAACTGCAAGAGTCTAGCACTTGATTAAAGATGTAACCTGGAGCTTGGGTTTGTCATACAGTTAAGTCCATATATCACAGCAACAGAGCCAGCTATAGTTTTGCCATTCTGAAGACTTCTTCACTGCATTACGCATCACTGGCTGCTTGCATGAAGCCATTTATGCAAACAACAATCCTATGGCTCAGATGGGAAGTTATTATTCACTCAACATGCATTCAAACATGACCCAGTTCTTTGAAGGGAAAGGATAGATATTAGGCCCTCATAGACACCATATAGGCTAAGTGATGACAACACCACTGAGCAACCTCCAAATCCTAGTAGAGAAGTTATAGCAATGTACATGGGTGAAGTACAATCTCAAGGGATTGTTGAGGTGCTATAGCAAATACTGCATATGCTTGCACCACGAACTTAAGCGAGTAAGTTGATGCCACTGAAGGCGTGGATATGTTTACAAGCACAGAACTACCAGTTTCTCTACTGGCTTACTTTTTGGTAAGTGGATATATTAGTTTGCTTTGCTTTTGGTCAACTGATGCCCTCTTTTCTGCATGACAAAAGAATGCAGGCTGCAAGATGCAATATTTTGAAGTAAACTTATTTTCATTATGCTTCACTGCATGTGGAGTAAGTGTTTAATAAACTTTCTTGGTGCATGTCACCTCTTACAATCAGGGGTTTCTGTATGCACCTTGTGCAGATGCCACATTCAGTGCTCCCCATGTTGGAATAGCTGTTCAGCTAATGGAAAGGCTGCCTGGAATCTGTATTTTCAAGTTTTTCTGATGAATATGGATCAGTGTGAGAAGTCGCTTTTGCTGCAGTTGTTGTGGGAATGTTGCTTTGACAGGCAGTGCCCTGTGCCACTTCTACAGGGTTACATGATTTCACAGAATTGCTGCTAACATGTGGCAACTCCCTCTTTCTGTGCTTCTGCATGTTTATTATTATTGGAAACCATCTCCTCAGCAGGCCCAAAGATCTCTTTGAATGTAGAGCAGTGGACAGAATTCCTTCCGCACGTTTGTCCATAAACATTCTCCAAGCATGTTAAGGATCACCATGACTACTTGCGCACACACCAAATACTGATGCCCCCACAAGATATCATGTTTTGAACATATATTTAAATCCTTTCACCGCTGCTAAGCCAATATCCTGGAATTACCTGTCACCACTGTGGGAAGATAATTATCACAAAGAAGGCAGCCCACCATCATCCTCCCAGGGAGATTAGGGATAGACAATAAAGTCAATCTTGATGGCATCAATCACATCCCAAAAACAGAAAGAAATGATGAAATTAGAACCTCTACTGAAACAAACTTTTCATATCTGACCCTGCACTATTATTGAAAACCTTTGTGCTGCAAAGCTGAATCAACAGAATTTCTGTCATTTATAATGGTTAACTGGTTTGTTAGCTGCTTAAGAAGTGTTAGAAGATCATTGTAATGGGTGTGTCACAATTGGCTGACTTTCTATCCCTTGCACTAACAAAATCATGTTGCACAAAATCTGCCACAGCAAAAGTGCTCACACCTGACATTTTGATTGGCAGTTATTAAAATTTAATAAAACAACCGACAGTTATTTAGCATCTTCAACAGAGAACGGGCATCGCAAGAAGAAGAAAGGAACAGGTGCTGAATCCTTGTAGGAATGAAGAGAGGATGACCAAAAGCTTCATCAAAAGGCTTTGAAGATGAAGACAGAGAGGCAGAGTGGTTAAAAGGATTAAGTGGAGAGGTTCAGAGGGTGAAGATGAGGCAGTTAAATGCTCTCCCACCAACAGGGGCACGCACAGAAGACCAGAGAAAGGGGAACAAGCAGCTTGGGAAGTAAGTTTATGGAGGGCAGGGGTAAACAGAAGACAATGGAGAAAGAGAATCTAGAGGTGATGATGGCATGAATAAGGGTTTCAGGGCAATAGAGGGGCTGAGCTAGAGAAAAAAATGTATCAAATGTCCTGGGGATGGAAAGGATACAAGGTTTGCAGAAGTAGTTGCTCTTTGATTTATTAAAAATAAAGCTAAGTGTGCTTCTCTGTAACTCATCTGGAAGGCATCTGAACTGATAGCAGTCACAATTAATTTACCCTACTTTACTCAACATCCCAAGGTAATGCTTTGGGATGTTTAACTACGCTGAAGTTGCTATATTAAAGCAGGTTATTATTCAAATAGGAATCTCAAGCACATCCTCACAAAGGTAAGAGTGCAGCAGACCACAAAGGAACAAGAGGAAAAAACAAATTCATAAACAAAGAAATCAGTGGTCACAAGATAGCCAATGGTGATTACAACCCAAGGTGATATGCATGTGCCAACTTCTCCCAGATTGGTCTCCACTGCAGCACTAGTTGGAGCACCAAGAGGAAGTGAGAGCGCTAGCCAGTGGGTCAAAGGCAGCAGAGGTTCCTACATGGATCACACCTCAACACTCAACCATAATGGAATATTCAAAATTGCTAGGGCTGGTGATTTTCCATAGTACAGCAAGCTGAAAACCATAAGGCAGTTGCAGGGAAAAGTAGGAAAAAAAAATGTGCATTTATATAGCACCTTCCATAAGCTCAGGCCCTCCCAAAGCACTTTACAGCTAATGAAGTGTGTTGTGATATAGATAAAGATATCAACAGATCTGGGAACTTCTTTTCTTCTGGAAGAGTCCCAGCAGATTGGGAAATAGCTAATGCATTACCTTTATTCAAGAAAGGAGGGAGGCAGAAAGCAGGAAACTATAGGCCAATTTGCCTAATGTCTGTCATTATCCATTATTCAGAATCCATTATTAAGGAGGTTATAGCAAGATGCGTAGAAAATTATGCTGTGATCAGGCAGAGCCAACATGGGTTTGTGAAAGGGAAATCATGTTTAACTAATCTATTAGAGATTTTTTGACAAAGTAACATTCAAAGTAGATAAAGGGGAACTGGTAGATGTGGTGTACATGGATTTCCAGAAGGCATTTGATAAGGTGCCACATCAAAGGTTACTACACAACATAAAAGCACATGATGGAGGCAGTAACATATTGGCATGAATAAAGGATTGGTTAGCTACGGGAAGCAGAGAGTGAGGATAAATGGATCTTTTTCAGATTGGCAAGCTGTAACTTGTAGGGCACCACAGGGATCAGTGCTGGGTCCTCAACTATTTACAATCTATATCAATGACTAGGATGAAGAGACTGAATGTAAGATAGCTAAGTTCGCCAATGACACCAAGATAGGGAGAAAAGTAAGTTGTCAAGGGGAGATAGAGAGTCTGCAAAGGGATATAGACAGGTTAAGTGAGTGGGCAAAAATTTGACAGATGACGTATAATGTGGGTAAATGTGAACTTCTCCATTTTGGCAAGAAGAATAGAAAAATAGTATACTATTTAAGCAGAGAGAGAGATTGCAGAACTCAATGGTATAGAGGGATCTGGGTGTCCTGGTATAGGAATCACAAAGTTAGTAGGCAGGTACAGCAAGTGATTAGGAAGGCAAATGGAATGTTGGCATTTATTGCAAGGGGAATGGAATATAAAAGTGGGGACGTATTACTGCAGCTGTAAAAGGCCTTGGTGAGACCACATCTGGAGTACTGTGTACCGTTTTGGTCTACTTATTTAAAAAATATATAATTACTTTAGAAGCAGCTCAGAGAAGGTTCACTTGATTTATTCCTGGGATAAAGGTTTTATGTTATGAAGAAAGATTTAACATGTTAGGCCTATACCCATTGGAGTTTTGAAGAATGAGAGGTGACCTTATTGAAACGTATAAGAACTTGAGGGGACTGGATAGGTAGAGACCAGGGGGATGTTTCCTCTTGTGGGTGAAACTAGAACTCGGGGACATAAGTTTAAAAATAAGAGATCTCCCTTTTAAGACAGAGATGAGGAGTTTTTTTTCCTCTCAGAGGGTCAGTAGAATGTGGAGTTCTCTTCCCCAGAAGGTAGTGAAGGCCGGGTCTTTAAATTTATTCAAGGCTGAGTTAGATAGATTTTTGTTAGACAAGGGAGTCAAGGGTTATGGGGCGCACACAGGAAAGTGGAGCTGAGACCACAACCAGATCAGCCACGATCTTATTGAATGCTGGAGCAGGCTCAAAGGCCTACTCCTGCTCCTTAGGCCTATGTTCCTATGCTTTCTGCAGGAAATGAGAAGCAGAGAACATCCATACCAGCCCTAATTAAAATTATCTTGATTATGGTGGGGGTAGAAAAGGAGAACACTACAATCCTCACATGCATCAAAGGGGGCAAACAAGGCTTTCTGATTCCAAATGCATCAAGTTTAAAATTCTCATCCATGTTTTTATATCTTTCCATGGTGTCCCTCCCTGTCTTTGTAACCTCCTGCAACTACACAACCACTCCATTACTTAGATTCCAGCCTCTTGTGTATTTCCCACCATTATACAACTATTTGCAGCCCTGCCTTCAGCTGCCTATGTCTTACTTGCTGTAATTTTTCGTCCCCAGCCCCCACAATGTTTTTAAACTTCCTTTCCTCCTTAAGACCCATCTCTACAGCCAAGCTTTTGGAGACCCTTTCCAAAGTCTCTTTTGGCTCAGTACCTGTTTGCCATTCGCCACAAGCAGGTTTCTTGGAATATTAGATCATTTTAAAAGCAATATTACTTGAGATAGGTCTAGTGGGGGAGCTACTACTTGTGTAGTATGGCAGGTGAAATGCCTTACATCTGCTCTGGAGTTACTATCATTGCGTGATCAAACTTCATGTACCAAATCCTCATACTGAATACAGAGAGGCCACGAGGAAGAGACACTAGCCTTGAGGGACAGTAAAGCTTGCTCACCTATCATACTTGACCACTTGAAGTCACAGTGTCTATTTGCTTTTTAGGTCATCTATTGTCAGCTCCAGTGAACTAGTTAATTCACCCATGGTGTGAAGGTTGATGCAAGAGGGGTTTCAGAGGGAACGTTTTAAAATTGGCACATTAATAGGAATGCAGTACTGTGCTGTCATGATCAGATTGTGCTGGAAACAGACAATTAAAAAATAATACAATCACACCAGTCACAGTAGATTGTGGAAACTACTTGATTTGTTGCAGGATGTCAAACCATGTAAATCACTAGCCTTAAGCAGTACTGCTCTAAGTGAGGTGACTGGCTGATATTGAATTACGTGTTAAAGCAAATTGTATGGCAGTGGATTTCAAATGTGGGAACCGCCTGCAAGTGTTGACATACTTCCAGAAACCACCTGAAAATATGAATGTGATGACCTTTGACCTAGAAGTAACACAGTAAGGAAAATTTGTAATTTCTTTAAAAGGTTTGTGGAATCTGCAATTGCTTTAATGAATGTTTGAAAAGGACTTATAAGAATTTGCATCAATTGTAAAGGGATCAATTGTAATTTTCTTAGATAATAAGAAATTCAGGTCCTTGTGGCCTGGCGACCCTTGACCTGGAAGCAGTACCAACAAGAAGTTAAGAAAGAAGCCTGTGGCTGGCAGACACAAAGGAGAGCTATAACCAGGAGGGCTGGAGGTGATGGAGGTCAGCATACAGATGCAGGCATAAAGAGAAAGCAGACAGAGATAGAAAGAGGAATCACCAAATTCTTATCAGAAGCAGCAAATCTCTAACAGGGAGAGGTCAGTTTTTCTGTTTGGTGGGGCAGGAGACAGGAGCTTTTGAAGGCAATGTGAGAGCTGGCTAAAGTCTAAAACCTGTAAAGCTGTGTGAATAGCTCAGAGACACTAAAGAGTTGGGTGTTTTCCCAGCAGTGGCTAAACCTTGAATCGGAGTGTTATTGGTCAGTCAGTTGAAAACTCTGGAAAACTATACCATCAGGACTGTTATAACTCAAGGGAGAGAGAGTTCGTAGAAATGTGACTTTCTGATTATAATCATACCCGTGAAACTCAGAGGTGGAAGCTGTTGTTGGATAGGACTCCATAGGAACAGCATATTCTGGAACTGTGCAGCCACGTAGTGCCATATTTGTTCAGCGAATGATGCTGCTGCTTGCGGTCCTGTTTTGAAGTATCGACTATTTAAAGTAAAATTTACCTTTTTATTTCAAGTATTATTCACCTGTTAATACATGTTTAACTTATGTTGATTCCGATTCGTGTTCAAGTAAAGGCTGCAGAAAGGCAATTCTTGTTGGTAATTTCTTCTTTGGGGTTAATATGGTAAATTTGGTTTATAGTGCCCCCACGGGGATCATAACACTGAGGACCTGAGCATTGACACATTCTTGGGGACCTCAGGAAAATATCAACACACCTCCTAGAATCCCCTGCAAACACAGGCACACTTTCAGACAGCCCCAGAAAAAAAGTGGTATGTGCTTGGTAAGCATCTATCTTAAACACATGAAACACAGCATCGGCATTGTAAAGAAAATGGTGGTCCTGTTCCAGAAAACATTTTCCGTTAGCACAAAACAGAAATAACGTGCTAGTAAGCCAGTAAGTACAGGCATTTTATAGAATACAGATATTAGTGCACTCACAATGCATAATATTTCTAGTCCCAGTCAGAAACTAGGCCCTTTCATGTACTCCCTGAAACCTACCAACCCTAATTTGAAAATCTCTTAGAAAACTATGTCTTAAGGTAGTTTGGTCTTACAGTGCAGGAAACAATCAGAACTGTAAGGAGCCATTTTCTAGCACAAGGTAGATTAACAACAAACAAAAAAAAGACTTGCTTGCAAATTTTTCTCCGATTCAACCTTCAAATTCTGCACTTTAAGCCAATGTCATTTTAAAACAAAATAAAGCAAAGCTAATTCAACACTAATGGGGTTAAACATGCCTAAGGTGGGACAAGGTTGCAAAAAAAATTGGGATCATTAATGCTTTAAAAGCATAGTCAATGTAATCAGGGCAATTGCTGCTTTTAATAGCTTGTGCAAACCCGGTCTCCTCCTTCAGAAACAAAATTTTAGGTTGCGGCACGTTAGACACAGGTGTAGGGTCGCATTCCACCCACCCCGCCATCATTCCCCCAACCCATTACAGCTTTTTATTATTGCAACTGAATTGAAATTTACACGTTGTTCCTTTCCTTCGCCACGATTTACCCTGTATCATCTAATTCGACAGTCGAGCCACGTTAATTTACTGATGGGGAGGGGGGGGGTGGTGAGGGGTGGGGGGAGAAGAAAAACCTCTGCCTCAGCAAAAGTTTTCATTAAAATTTTAGACAAATGATCTCCTTGTCCTTCTCTCCACTGCCTGGGGCTCCATGCTATTTCTATGCAAATAACAACCTCCGAGTTTATATCCTATTATTTCCACCGGAGCTGCGCCGACATGACCTGAAACGCAAGAGATGGAGCGAGTGATTGCTGGAGTGTGGAAAAAAAAAAATATCGTCAGGAGTCAGAACCAAGAACAAAAAAAAAAAAATGCTGGGATAACGTATTTATCTCGAGCTGTATTGAAATTCATTCTGTGTCGGCGATCATGCTCAATCCATCTGCTTTATGTTATCATTTGCATTTCATGCCTCCTGGCTTTGATGTGCTGATACTTTGATGCAGTCTGAGGCGTACATTATCATTATTTCAATTTTCACACGAGCCGACAGGTCAGAGAGATCGAAATGTTGATGTTTCACGTACAGCTGTTTATTGTAAGATGGGACGGAAGGATGTCCATGACACCTTGCCATCTCTGTTCATTATGCATGCAAGTATTCCAGCAGCAAATTAAAGCTGATTCAATGTGAGTACAATCCAATTTTTTTCTCTCCTCTCTCTCTCTCTCTCTCTCGCCTGTACCTCGTAGGCAAGGGTTCACAGGGCACCTAAATGAATCTAGGTGTCTTACGGCAATTTGGTTCTGTAGTTACAGACCACTGACACACAGAAGGTAATGTAGACATAACGTGATTAGGCAACTTCCAGCACTGATCACCCGCCACCTCCCTTGATAAAATAATCTGGGCTGCAAATGATAATGGCCAGCTGAAGGCTGCCTCTATTGCACATTAGCTGTCTGTGAATCACCACCAAACTGAGCAGTGACACAGGCTCAGCCAAGCAGAGAGCAAACCCTGTCTAGATTCCAGCGGAAAGTGGCACCCTTGACCGGCCTTATTCCACATTAAGGGGAAAGAAGCAAAACAACACACAGTTTAGCTGAGCTTTTCTCTCTAGGCTCCATGAATTGCACTGTTTGCCTCAGAAAAAGCTCTATTTCCCACCAAATCACATTTACAGCAACTTCTACCCACTGAGTGCATAATGATTTTCTAAACTCAGATGAGAAAGCTTGGTTTTCTTTTTTTTTTAAATAGAAAGTATTTTTGTGTCGTCAGTCTCTCTTGATGAGATGATGGCAATTTCAATGAGTTCACCTACTCTCCCTCGCCAATCTCCCACCCATGGATTCCTCTAAACTGAAAACTCAGGAACTATTTCCATTTTTCCTGTATCCTTTTTGTCCTTCCTTCTCAGTCCCCCTAAAGCAGATAGCTCCTAGCATTTGATGTTGTGTATCATAAGCAATATCACCATTCCTTTGATAGCTACATGATGATATCAATGGCTATTGAACTCAACAATGCAGACTGTGTCATGGCTATGTGAAAATGCTACATCAAATTGCTTTGTCATAGCTGCAATACAAGGGAAAAAATAATCTCTGGATCATCTCTTAAGTAGTTTACATTCTAACTAAACAATTTGCCATTGGCTGTTTTTGTTTTTAAAGTGCAGTATTGTACAATTTTTCATTAAAAAAAAGGAATTTAAAATGTTAATTTTCTTATCGCGCCTACATATCTGTTCTCCACAACAAGGTTTGAATCTATGAATAGCCTGTCCTCAGGGCAGTTAGGTTAGCTTGCAGTCAGTGGGTACAAAAAAATAAATTGTCTACCTGTAAATTACATAGAAACTCCAGAGAAGACTGTGAACCAAAAATTTATAACAGAGGTTACCATAGACGTCGGCATATAAATCGACCTTCGAAGCATTGAAAAATCCCTCCAAGAACGGGGATCAACTTATACGCTAAGTACAAAAGTGAGCCGCACCGCGGGTGATCGCCATCTTCGTCGTTTGCCATGCCGAATCTGCTCTGTTTGGGATGTCTTAAATTTCCGTGCATCTTCGCAACATAGCCCGTATCACCTGCTTGATTCCTTGCATCTGGTCTTGATCCCAGGTATAAGGCACCAGTAAGTAAAACATCCATTTGTGGGGTGAAAAACTGAGGCTGACTACTTATGCGAGTATAGCAGGTCATGGCTGAAAACAGGGGTAGACTTAAATGCTGCATATATGCAAAACATGATTTCTGGGGCCAGAAAAAAATTGGGTTCTCTTGTATGCCGAGTTGATCTACAGCATTTGAAAGAAAATTTTCGCTTTGCCAGTATGTCAAGAATCCAACTCAGTTTGCAGGAAGTAAGCAAAGCTTTCATCCACTGAAATGCCCAATTTTGAATAAGCAAGTTATGGAATAGTTGTCTCTCATTTATCACCAATTTTTTGCTGTAATATTGGTGTTCTATTAATAGAAGGTGATTAGGCACGGCATGTTATGCACTGAAAAATCCCTGTACTCGCTGCATTTATTCAGATTTGCTGCCCAAGTACTATAACGTTGCATAAAACATCACAAAGGCTATACAAATCCTGGTTTCTGAGTCGATCATAAGCCTCATAACTAACAACTCACCCAATCTACAGGGCAGACAGCAAAGTCATTCATTTTAATATTCTATTTAGAGAATCAAATGTGATAAACATTTCCTGTACATTCCAGTCAACAAAGCACATTTATGATTATATTTGGGGTACGTGCATTCTGGACAACGTTCACCTGGATAAGCTCTCTCCAATTGCTCCAGTGGGTTTATTCAGTGAGTAGCTAAGCCATACAAATAAGGAGGTTTGGTTTGAAACAAAGATTACATAAAAGCAACTTCACAATGTTGAATGGCAGCTTCTGAATATCTACAGGCCACCTGAAAGGGTTATATCTGCAGTATCCTCTTTCCACTATGCCAACTGTAAACCTAATGAATTGGACATTTGTCAGAAAGTTTAGGATTCTGTGACATTGGAAGGAAAAATTATTGCTCCATTTCCACTATTAGATTTTGCCATCTCTCTGCCCATTTGTGGCTTAGGAGATGGGCTACTCTTTTATTCTCAGGCACAGCCTGGAACTAGTTGCTAAGAGTGAACAGGAACAGAGAAGGGCCTTGCTGAGTTCTTACTCTCTCTTTGTGAAGAAAGCATTGTTAGTTCCTTTGCTCAGTACCCTCAAAGACGGGAGTATGGCTGAGACAAGAAGTGCAGTCTGTGATTACAATTCCACATTGTGATACACTCAAGACTGTAAAACAATCATGGGGCAATCAGGCTGGCCTGGCAGCTCATTACCTCACCTACTGAGTGTGCATTAACAGTACTCAGCCAGACCACAAAGCTGAGTCGAACAAAACAATAGAATCCTCCAACAGATATGGAATGAAAGCCTGGCAGAGAGTGCATATCTTGCTCAGCACAGTACTAATAAAATAACATTAGTCTTGGGCAGCCCCAGAACATTCTTTTCATTGGGAAAGAAACTATCATTGTGACACTTGTAAAATAGAGTGAAAGGTAAACAAATTAAACACGGCAATTAATTAATTGCTGATGCCAATCCTACCGCTAAACTTGTGGAGATCTTTTATTTAAATGTCCTGGGCTGAAGCCAGATCAGGTCCCTAATTTACATACTTAAGGGCCTAACGCCTGTTGAAGGCCCCCATCAAAAGTTTGGCGGTGTTGATCAGTGCAGGAGTTAGGTCTGCCGACCAAGGATTCTTCCATGTCCCCTGCAGCCACCGACGAAAGGTAGGTGAGATTTTTTGTTTTGTAGATATTCCTATGGAGTCAAAGGAACAGGAGTTCCCCTGTAGCCCGTTCCAAACCCCCACCCATCCCCATTACTTACCCATGGGCTGCTGCAAAGTATGCTGAAGTGGCCTGAAGGCCTATTTCAAATTGAACCTGGGGCCTCTCATTCTGGGTGGGTGCTAGTCACACAGCACCAGGTTTTGGCCCAAAAACTTGAGTGAAAGAGACACTCGCAGTTAACCCGCACACATTCAGCTTAATATGAAATTATGAATGTTTACTATCATTTCTTTAGACACCTTCTGAGGTGCCAAATGACATATTCTAACATCAGTTACATTCCACATTTACTTGTAGTGGTAAGTTATATGATTAAATGCTCAAATTAAGAGGTTTTCTTTAATTGGCCTCAACACCTTAGGGCTTGTAACAGGAAAACACCATGTTCCTGCAACCCCTTACTATGTAACTCAAAGAGACAACATGTGGAGTGGTCACCAACATCCTTCAAAAGGAGAATCCCAAGAAAGCCACCCTCAAGTATAAAAAAAATTCACCTTTCATTTTGAAGGCGAAATGAAAATGTGGCGAAGTACAAAAATCAGACCGTTTCACCTCTGCAAGCAATTTCTTGTAGCATGCTGGAAATGGTCATTTTTGAAAGTAATTAGTACGCAGTAACAATAACATCACTGTTCTGGGTTAATGGAAATCTCCATTTACTCTGGGTATTCTATTTAACCTTCTTGTTAGACCAACACACACACAAAAAAACATCAACCAGATCGTTTCCAACAATCTAATTTGTTTAAATTCTGTTTTTCACCTGACTACAACTCTAATGGACCCATAACATTAGTGCTGAGATGCAATCAAATATACTGATAAAACAAATGTAGTGCCCCTATAAATGAGAGTTTCTTCAGCACAACATGGATATTCCCTGCATGAAGTCTTCTTCCACAATACAGATGTGTGCAAAAAACGTACCGAGAAAGCGTTGGCTCTTAATAGCATTTCACTCAATATTGGCAGTAATAAGGAATGTTATGGAAGCACTTACTATCTGTCTCATTTTAATTCAGGCCAGGGGATGGTCAGGGGGTGGGGCGGACAGCAAATTGTCCTGACCTTTACAATGAGAGGCCAAGGAGATTTTAACTCTTCTGGTCCTGTCTCCTTTACCTTCTAGATTGATCTGGCAGCAGGCTGTTTAGCGTCACGATCAGGGAATAACTCATAATACGGAGCACCAAAACAGGAATACAAATAAGGGCAGTGGACTGAGTATAAACAGTTCAACTGGATTTAAAACACAGACTTATTTTCTTTATTTATATAGGTGGAATTATGTAAAAATTTCATTCTAACTCAACAGTTATTCTACCAGCAGGTAGATCTGTTCTAGCATTTTCAAACATGTGGATGTGTCCTGCAATGTAACTCCTATCCCATTTTCCTGTAATTTGATGAATTCTGCTTTTGGCAACATTAGATCAGTTTACACTGTGCACAATCCCATTATGATACTTTTATTGTATTGCTGCACAAACTTCCTTAGAGATTATTAGGGGACAATTTCATTAAGAACGGCACAAAAAACGACTGTCACTCAAAAATACCTCCGCTTCATAAATAATTCAAACATCCTGGATGTCGAAATAAAAATACAATTTTTTTTGTAAAGCCAATATAATATTGAAGTTTAACTGATAGCTACAGCGTACTACAGTGATGACAGCTGGAGAAAGTGTTATCTTGGCAAAGACTGCCAACCACGGGGTTTTACCAATGCAAAAGCTTGCTTTTACCTTGTTCAGGGCTCCAGCTCCGGTCAAAATGATGTGCGAGTTTTCCACTTGGATAGTTCTCTGTCCCAGCCTTACGAGGTATGCACCAATACCAATTGCACGGCACGTAACCTGCAATCAGACACATAATCAGATAACAATTCCTCTTCCAGCCAAAGACTTACCTTATTAAATTGGGTTAGCAGTTCGCAAATTGTTCAAGTAAATCAACATTTAAGAAAAAAAATCAAAAGAGATAAATACTCAGTGCATAGGGTTTCCAATGTAAGAATATTAGGGATAATTCTGTGAATTGCGGTGACACACACACACGACAGCAGTGGTATACTGCATGATATTCCACCCATTATCATGCACTGTGTCCCCGCGATTTCCCAAAATGTATTTTCCACCAGTACTGGTGGGAGTGTTGGATCAAGGATCACATGTAATTTTCATTTTGCTTATGGGAACAATTTGACAAGGCGTCGGTTGGCGAGGTCCTCAACCAAGCCAATCAATGGGAGTAAAGCGTCTCTCACAATCTCAGGAAGTCCCAAAGCACTTTGTCGTCAATGAAGCACTTCTGAAGTGTGAACACCGGTGTAATACATAAAACACAGCAGCCAATTTGTGTACAGCAAGGTCCCATGAACAGCAATAAGATAATGACCACATAATCTGTTTCTTTAGTAACACTGATACCAGAACAACGCCTCACTTTTCTTCGAATAGTACCATGGGATCTTTAGAATCCACTCCGGAGGACTCAGCACCTCCAACAGTGCAAGATTCCCTCTGTACTGCATTGGAGTGTCAGATTAGATTATGTGCTCAAATTGGGAGTCTTGAACCCTCAACGTTCTATTTGAGTCATGAATGCTACCACTGAGTTGCAGCAAAGTACACAAATCATGTTTTTTTTAAAAAGACTTCTTTTAAAAAAAAGTTCTAGGACATACCAAATTCATGGTGATAATTTCATCATAAGCCAAGGATGATTCTCCTGCAATCATTCCTGATCCTCGGAGATTCTCAACTCCTAGACCCTCTTCTTTACCAATGATATCTGTTATTTTGTACCTGTGAAACAAGAAAGGTCAACAACAAGGAAACCAATCCAAATGAAACAGCCCTAATTTAAATGTGGACTGGCATCTTATAGGGGACCCATTAATAAGCATCGAACTCAAATAATGAAGCAGCCCAGTAAATATCATAATGGGCTTTATTTTCTGCTGTTCTCAATTTTCACCCCTCCTCTACTGAAGATGCTGTGGAACATCCCCATGGACATCAGCATCTTTCCAGTGAACAGTCCTTATGTAAGGGCATGAGCCGCAGCAAACTACTTATTCATGGAGGACGTCAGCCATCACCATAGCTGAGTTGATTCCTATTACAGATCATCATGTAAGACAGAGGGGACAGGAATCCCTATTAAAAATCTTTCTACTTTAGCCTTTGCTCCATTGATAACACATATGGTCCAGCGTTGAAATGTAAAATTAGTTCACTAGTCACCTATTAAAATATTTCCCTCCCATCAAAATATCTGCCAATGAAATCTCCAACAGTGGTATCCTTCAAAGAATGCACCAGGCTGCAAATTTTATCACTGCCAGAAAGAGTAACTCCCCCCCCATGCAGATTCCTGTCGCACACACCACATGACTGAGGCTACAGGGAATCCTCCTAGAGGGAAGGCAAACAGTGAAACAGCTTGGAGGCTGGAGCTTATCAACCTAGAATCTAGGATAGTTGAGAAGACATCACTGCAGATATTAAACATGAATAATTACTGAGATAATGTCAAGTCCACGTATACAGTTTACATTACAGTTACAGCCTAGAAACAAAACCATTTGGCCCAACAGGTCCATACTGGGGTTTATGCTTTTCACGAGTTTCCTCCTACCATACTTCACTTCATCTCATCCTAATATTCCTTTCACCCTCATGTAGTTCTCGAGCTTCCCTTAAAACTACCTAGACCATTAACTTCAATGTCTCCATGTGCTAGCTAACTCCACATTCTATCCAGTCTTTGGTTAAAAGGTTTCTCCTTAATTCCTTAATAGATTCATTTGCGATCGTCTCATATTTATCACCCTAGTTTTGAATACCTCAAAATTGGAAACATCTTACTTACATCTAAACTCTCAAATGCCTTTATATTTTAAATGGTCTCTAATTAGGTTACCACTGAGTCTTCTTTTTTCTGAAAGAAGGAGCCCCAGAAATACACTCTTTCTATTTATTTAGGCCGGAATCTTCCGCTCTGGAATCTAAGTTTGGTGGCGGGCTTGGAAGCGGGAGTGATTTCTGTTAGGGCGGGGGAGGGGGGGGGGAGAGAAAACGGCTGACCATGCGTGATCTTACACTGTTCAGCTCGTTAAATATGCATGTGTGAGGAGCTCGCTAATTCTCACAGTTGAGGCAGGCAGGAAAACACCATCCCTGCTGTTACCTAATGGGGTTGAAGGTCTAGGCGCCACATTTAAAGGGCACCTGGACAGCCTGCACTATCCCTTTTACCTTTGCCCGGCCACTTTGCCCCACCCTTCCCACTAACCCACTAACTTGGTCATCCTCCACGTAACTTGCACAGCCACCGCCACCCGGTCTCAAGCTTGGACTGGCACTTACACACACTCCCCAAAGAGGACAATGCAGCAGCAACTCACTGTTAATCATGCAAGAAGTCTACCTCACCAGGGGCATGCCACTTACGTGCAGTGGTAAAAATGAACGTTCTAATTTCTTGCTGGAAAACTTAATTTGGGGGTGGGGGTGGTGTGGTGGGGGGGCTTAATTCTGGCGAGGTGGCCTTTTAATGGCATGCATGACTTGCTTATGTATGCAAAAGGGCTTTCCAACATTGTTCTTCGAGAAGCGACGCGCCTTTAAAGCCCCATAAAACTCAATTTCTAAAGTTCATCCCGCCATCAGAAAACTGATTTTTGGCCTCACACCAAATTAAATTCCGCCCCCGCCAAGTTCCCCACTGCTGGCAGGACCGGAAGATTCCACCCTTAGAATTTTTCAATTGTGATACCGTCCTTGTAAATATTTTTGCACCTAACCCAGTGCCTTTCTGCAAGTTGGAAACCAGGGCTGTTCATCATACCTGAAATATGGTCCACACTGTACTTGTATCACAATATATACTTTGAATATGAAGTCTACTGAAATACATTTGCTTGGTCAAGTGATTCTGTGGGGTATTGAGTGACTCAAAATTCAGTTACAAATTCTGCAAATCTCTATACCAATGTCAGCTCAAGTATTGCATAAAAACTCCAAAGTGCAGTGAAAATGATGCTGTGGTAAAGTATGGCTTCCTGAGTAAATGTGCAAGCACAACAAATCATGGGTTCTGCTTCTGTTGTATGCTGGTCCTTACAGTGAAATGCAACTTTGTAAGCTGCAATTATCTTAAAATGATTGACAAAGAGTCTTACCAACAACTGAGACCACCCATACAATTAGTATTTCTGCTTTGGCCAGATAGCCCTCAAGATCTAACTAGAATGAACATTTATTGCTGTGCCATATACCATGCACTAATCAGACTTAGCACAATAGCACTAATATGCTCTAGGAGGCAGCAGGATATCGTTAATACTCTAGGCATGATACCATCTACTGATGTCATACTCATAATTTAGCATCTCAAATTACTCCCAGTACTAAGACAGATCTGCAACCAACTATACTTCAGCCTAGAGTTACATGACCCAAGATACTCTCTCCAGATAGGATCCATTCTTAGAGAGACAAATTCTAAGTTGTACTAAACGCTTTTCAACAATTCAAAGTAAGAAAAATTTCAAAAACCCAACATTGTGTGCCAGTGAAGGCTTAGCAACTACAATGCCATATGCTGTGTCTTACTTACCTTGACTCTCCTTCATCCTCAACGTGTTCACAGTGCACCGAGTTCAGTGCACTGACCTTCTTATAGTCCTGAGGTGTGAGGTACAGGTACTTGTAACCCTGTAAATGCACAGGACAATGAGTGTATCTGAACATGCCAATAGAGTGTTCTAACCAGCCCAAAACAGCCCATATTCATCACATAGAGTAGCCTCGAGTTGCAAAGTTGCTCCTTTAAAACTAAAACAGATCAACCATCTAATTTTTTCCATTTTAATGTTCAACATGTGATGTTACTATTGGACTTCTGAAGTATTTGAATGTAAGATTTACTGCAAGATCGCAAGTTAAAAGTTAGATATGTTTTGGAACGCAGTGGAATGGTTTTGGAGTCAATATTTACTCAAATGGTAGTACCATGGTACCATGGCTTGGGGGCTGGGGGTGGGGTGGGGGCAGTTCTAGCAATCTTTATCAAAACTTCCAGTCAGATAACACAGAAAACTACGCTTATAAATATCAAACAGGAATAGGAGAGCTTCATACAGACTTCTGAAATAAATCATAGCAGTTTATAAATGTAAAATGTAACCAGCCATAATTTGGGAGACATTGCGTCGACATCTGCTGTATGTATTCATAAGGGTTAAAAATAGAGAAAGGAGACATCTCAAACATATCAACCCAGCACCATTTCTATCAACTGCGGATCCTCTGTGTTCTTTCTTGCAGCACAATGATATATTTAAATGACAACTTTCCCTCCGAGTCCAGTCCAAGCTCCCACTTCTGATTTACAATTGGAGACAGCTCAGCAGGATAGATACAGGAAGCAGAGATTTAAAGTCAACAGCGTGCATCAGATTTGAAGTCAGGAGGGGGAGCTTTCTTTTAAATATCACCGTGGATAGGAACAGGTTGAATGAAAAGAACAGGGAAAACGTATCGTGGCACCAGATGATGCGAAGGTGAAAACTTTGATGGTTGGAAACTTTGCCCAATTAACCCTCAACTTATACAATGGCTATGGATTATTATGTGGGTTGGTGGAAGGGAAGGGGGGTGGTTTGGCTGAAATTTGTTGTAGTCTTATACACAAGTGTTAGGGATATATTTTCAGAATCCTCAGATGCACAGTCTTTTTTTTAAACCTTAACAAGTTTTTATGTTCAAAGCAGGAAAACTTGTATTGGGATACTGGAATTCTCCTTTGTATCGTGTCTCATTAATTACTCCCAGCTCTGTTATAGTATGGATCCAACGCAGCATCAAAATAACAGTATTTAGCCCCGGTTACAATCTTTAATGCCAGGTACATCAGAAATATTTCTGTTTCTCATATCAGCTATGCTTATGGGCCTCATTGTTACATTACCACTTAATGTAATATCATGGACAATTTTTGGACATAGACCTCCGTTCAATAGTTGAACAGAGTTGGGACTATTCAAGCTAATTTCACATGAGGCCTTTACAGTGGGCGGAAAGGAGACTTTCAACCCATCAGTCTAGGCCATATTCAAACCCAGGTACCTCAGGTACAAGAAGAACAGGAGCCAAAATCAATATTACATGAAACGTAACAGCCACCGAGCCATTGTCCCATGAAGATTTTTAAACCTATCAATTCATAATCACAAAAAGTCACTCATTTGCTGTTTTAGTGTTAAGATTTTTCAGGGCTTAGTAATGTAGCACCTAGGTTTAAGTGAAGTAGAAATGTTTGGCCAGTTCCACAGGTTCTGCTTAAGCAGCCCCTTGGATTGAAGGCCTGCACTAATGCAAAGGCAAGACAAACAGTTTGACATGGTTGATGTGAACAGTTTTGACTTTCATCCTTGCTGAAGCTTTAATGGAGCCCTCCCTAACTTTGCTGGGTCCTCACAGGGCCTTTTTAAAAAAAGAGTCTTAGTCAGATATTCAGAGATTTTTTTTTAAAGACAGCAGCACTAAACACACAATGCATTGAACTGCAAAGAAAGCACCGTCTGCACTGCAGGTTCAATTGTTGAAGCTGTTGGCTTATAGGAAATTAATTTATTTGGACACCGTGATTAAGGTGAGCCAACTGAAAACAGTAATTATCAGCAACTACCCATAATTATCTATTCTGAGCCAATGTTTACCTTATATGGATCAGTAGGGTCTTCCCAGGCTACATGGAACATATGTCGAATTTCTTCTGCCAATCCGATCCTTGCCCCACTGTTTGCTGCTATGTAAATGCGTGGAATGCCTTTGGTTCTGGCAAGTTCTGAGGCTCTCAGGAACAAGAGATCCTCCTGGGGTCCAAAGGACCCAATCTTGTGAGTGATGTCATTGCTTATGACAATGATGTCACGGCCATCTGGACATTCTGGTGACTTTAGGTGCATCTTCCAGGCCACCATACCAATCTGGAAAACAAATTCCAAACAAACCCATTAGCAAGAGCAAACATTGAATGTTCTGAGCATTATGAAAACAAATAATATTGGAATGTACTTAAAGAAAGAACAAATTTCTTTTTACATAATGCCTCATCACTTTTTGAGGATGAATTGCTTTGCATGATTCAGTGAGCAAATCATGACAGACGATCCCATAAACATTAAGATAAATGATCAGTAATAACTTTCTGGTGGGGTGGTGGTTGACATTAAGGGATGGTCTTTAACCAATATGCTAGGGGAATTTTCTGGTATTCAAGTAGACGCGATCTTGTGCATCCATCTTATTAGGCAAATGGGACGTTGATTTTACATCTCATTCAATAGTTGGCAACGTTCCATCACTATTGCACTGAAGAGTCCTCCTGGTTTTTAACGTTCCAACCCTAAGGAGTGTCTGAACCTACAATCTTCTGACTCAGAGACATAACTGCAACCGATTGAGCAAAGCTGATATTTGAGCTTTTCTTGGCCCAGCAGATTTTAAAAAGTCTCCAAAATTTAAAGCTATGAATGCCCATTACACTTAGCTTAAATTTAAAATATGACACTTACAAAAATATGGTATTACAAAGCATTACGTGGAGTTTATTTTTAAAGTCTGTAATGGACGTGTAGGTGAAATATAGAGGCAACATTATGTTCCCCACGGAAGTCAGTAAGGATCAGAGGGAAGACGAGAAGCACAAGAATTTGAAGGGGGTGGAGGGGAAAAGAGTCAGAATGCAAAAGACCCATTTCCAGGACCACACATTGCTTTAACAAGTACAGTGATACTGATCTCCAAATTCCAATGAGATTCCCACCCAGTGAATAGCACTGTAAGGTGGACAATTGTTGCCAAGTGCCCAAATGTTGACGCGGATGTTAAATCTTTAAAATGTCTCAGCTGCTGGAACTGATCTACTAAGCATACAGACCAGGAAGAACCAGGTTTCATCTTCAACTTATGCTGAATAAACAGATGTTGGCTAATGGCAATGATAGTACAAGTGACCTCCAAATTGAGGAGGAGAAAAATTGGCCCAGGTCTCTGTGCCTGATCACTACTAACTGGCCACTGCTGGAATAGCTGTGTTGCAGAAATGGCCAAGGACGGGATTGGGCTGGACTCAACTCTCCTTTTTGCAGCCTTTGACACAGTTCACCACATCAATGTCCTCCAAATGCTCAGTTGTCCAGCTGCGTGGAACTGTCCTTGCCTAGTTCCATCCTTAACTATCAAATATTAGACAGAGAATCACCTTCAATGACTTCTCTTCCCATCCTTGCTCTTTTATCTTTGGAGTTCCCCAAAGATATTGGCTCCCTTCTATTTCTCACCACTGAGTGAAATCAGGAAAATTTCTATAAGCAAAAGGTGGTAGAAGTTTGGAACTCTTTTCCACAAATGGCAATTGATGCTAGATGTTTGTTAAATTTAAACTTGAGTTTGATAGATTTTTGTTTACCAAAGATATTACAGGATATAGGGCAAAGAAGTTAATTCGCAGATCAGCCATAATCTCACTGAATGGCAGAACAGGCTCGAGGGGCAAAATGGCCTACTCCTGTTCCAATGTAACTAAGTCTCATTCACCCATCACCCCTGTGCAAGCTAAATTACACTGGCCCCCAAAACACCACTACCTCAATTTTAAAATCATCACTCTCATTCTTAAATCCCTCCATTGCCTTGCCCGTTCCTAGTTCTATAACTTCTTCTAGTCCTACAAGCCTCCAGAGATCTCTGTGCTCCTCCAATTCTTACATCTGGTGCATTTTAATCATTCCACCTTTGTTTTGTTCTTAGGATGCAAGTGTTGCTGGCAAGGCCAGCATTCATTGTCCATTCCCAACTGCCCTTGAGAAGGTGGTGGTGAGCTACTTTCTTGAAATGCTGCAGTCCTTGTGGAGTAGGTGCACCCACAGTTCTGTTAGGTAGAGCGTTCAAGGGTTTTGACCCAGCAACTTGGAGGTGTTGCTGTTCCCATCCATCAGTTGCCCTTGTTTTTCTAGGTGATAGAGGTTGCAGGCTTGGAATGTGCTATCAAAGGAGCCTTAACATTTGTTGCAATGCATCTTATAAATGGCATACACTATAGTGACTGTATGCTGGTGATTAAGGGCATGAATGTTTAAAGGTGGTGAACGAGATGCCGATCAATAGGGCTGCTTTGTCTTGGACAGTATTGAGCTTCTAGAGTATTATTGGAGCTAATTTCATCCAGGAAATTGGGGAGTATTTCATCATCCTCCTGATTTGGTGGTCATGCTTTCATCTGTCATGGCCCTAAGCTCTGGAATTACCTTCCTAAATTTCTCCGCCTCTCCACCTCTCCCTTTAAGTTCCTAAAACCTACATCCTAGACCACACTTTTGGTCACAGTTCTGAAGATTTGTAATTGTTAAAGCTGTCGCTTCAGATCAAAGTACTTCAGGCACAATTAAAAATTGTGTTATTAAATCCATAACTAAATTTTACTTTTCATTGGAAAACTCCTACTGTGGCTCATTGTGAACATTTTTATTGATATTGCTCTTGTTACGTGCCCTACGTGCTCCATTAAAGGTGCTATACAAATGCAAGTTGTTGTTACATCCTCCACTGTTGGATTGTCTGAAGGGTAGCTACTTGGGTGAGGTACTGGAGGGTGACCAAACCTCAGCAAGAAGTTAGGGTTTTCAGGAGAGGAGGAAAGGGGCATTAGTTGAAGGAGAAAGAAGAAATAAAAAAATTGTTGCAACCGGACTGCAAATAGAGCAGGATAATCAGTAGGTAGAAGATTTTTCATTAAAATTTTAAAACAGGATTTTTTGGGGGAGGAAACAATAACCTGACACCAGGTTTTAACTAGAGCGCCTCTTTAGTAATTTTTGCAGCAAATCCTGAAAGAAATTTAAAATAATTAAGTTAACAAAATGAGAGTTTATAAACTGCAAACTGCCTGTATTTTTTTTTTAAAACAAATATTAAAATTTGTTTATGCATTTAATAACACCATTTTTAACTGTGCCTAAAATACTTTGATCCAAAGTAGCAGCTTTATCACGTGCAAGTCTTCAGAAAATAAAAAAGAAAAACTGCATCTGCTCAAATCAAGAAGCAATGACAGCTGACAGACAGGACGTGTGGAAATGTGGATGCTGTTTCTGTTTTTTAACATGGTTGAAGTGGCTACTTTGCAGTTAAGGCTCCCTCCCCCCCCCCACCCCCAACAACTCTGTTTAAAAAATTTGAGATACAGGTAATTCAACCTTAAGTGGTATGAAGTGCCACCTAGAGGAAGTAATAAGTAAAAGCATTTGGAAAATACTTGGCCAAGTATCAAAATATTTAACTGTCTCCCGCCCATCTCATTCAATTCAATGAGCATTGCCCCTTGCTAGTAGGAAGATTTCCAGGAATAATCATCATCTACCAAATCATTAATCAGGTACAGATATAATATGGCAACATTAAGTCAGGAGCCATGTTTGCCTTGTGAGAGTCCTCTACAAAGGTTTAAAGCCCCTACATTTTATGAGACAATGATGCTAAATGCTGCCTAGTTGATCTGGTGTCAAATCCACAAGTGTGATCTTGAAAAGGCATTTTTACACTTGGCAATATAAAAATAGTTGACACAATGATCAGTGATCAGCTATTTCTATTGCATAGATGTCCTTTCACTGTATCCACTCTGGGGTTCCCGACAGGCTCAGGGCCAGTGCAGTTGCATGGTCCCAACATCACTTCCAACGTCTCAATCACTCCTCCCCATCTCCATAAGCACTGACCCAACCCTCTAACCCTGACCCTTGGTGCATTAACCTTTCTCTTCATTCCAGAACTGGCAGTTATGCCTTCAGTCACCTATGTCCCATTTTCTGAAATTCCATCCTTAAAATCCCTTGATCTGCCCAATAATATTTAATTTATGGTAAAAGGCAAATCTGTCTGAAAGAAATTGGATGCGAATTCAAAACCAATTGATGCCAAAACACCAGCAGCTAACAAAAAGGTCCAGGTTTTCCTCAGTCTCACTCTGCCAGAGTTCAAGTTAGGAACGGGTTTAAATAATCACCGTGTCTCTTGCCAATGTAAGATGGTCACGCAGGATGACTGCTGATACCCAACTGTGCGTGTGCATTGGTGCTCACATGCACGGGAATCAAATGACATCACGCCTGTTGGTTGGGTGTGGGACAATGTAACAGGGGTCTGGGGTCAGGGAAATAATGGTTTGGCATCAGTCATGGGGTCGTGGTCTGGAAGGCGATGATGGCGATTAGCAATGGTCCTCAGGCAGTTAGGTCGTTACATCATAAAATGACCTTCTCAGCAGGTTTAGAAAAGGATTAGGAATGGAGAGCTACAAATTCACGAAAAACAGATCAGTGGGTAAAGGGAGTGGGGAAGCTCAGATGAGACTTAAAATCCCCTCCCCTTTCTGGGGAAAACTTGCCCCAGATGTCTGGGCTGTGTGTTGGGCGAAGAAGGCCCTGGGAAGGGCTGTGTTATTAATGTTGCAGCTGGAGGGAAGGAAGGGTGTGGTCAGGAACTGAAAGGCAGTTTTATGGTTTCCTGACCATAACCCCACCCCATGCTCCTAAACCTCGTCCAGAGTAAAACGCTAGAACAGTGCGTGCACAGCGTTGGCAACAAATGCAGCCTTAAATAATTTCAGTCTATATTTCCAGAGGTCACCAGAAATTCCAGGACACGATAAACATGTTGAAGACCCATGACAGTGGGTCTCTGTCCCTTTCCCCCATGCTTTGCACCCAACAACTGAGCATTTCCTCGGCACACAGCAAAAGTAAATCAGCTCTGCAGTGTTCCATCTTTCAAAACCATGACTGCGAAGAGTACATAAAGTAGAGGCTGTGCTTTCCAAAGCTACGCCCACCCACCCGCCCCGCAACCCTCTGCCCCCACACCGAACAGCATGGAAAACCTCAAAAAGATCAAATTATTGCCCGGTAGACCATTTGGCACCTCAAGCCTGCTGCACCATTCAACTAGATCATTCCTGATCTTCCAGTGCAATGCCATTTTCCCACACTATCCCCATACCCCCTGATACCTTTAATATCCAGAAATCTATCAATTTCTGTCTTGAACATACTCAATGACTGGGCCTCCACAGCCCTCTGGGCTAAAGAATTCCAAAGATTCACCACCTTCTGAGTGAAGAAATTTCTCCTCATCTCTGCCCGAAACGGCCTACGCCTCTTATTCTGAGAGTGTTCCCCCCTGGTTCTGGACTCATACCCCACCCACACAGCAAGGGGAAACATGCTGATGCCGGAAATCTGAAATAAAAACAGAAAATTCTGGAAATACTCAGGTCTGGCAGCATCTGTGGAGAGAGAAACAGAGTTAGCATTTCTGGTCGATGACCTTTTGTCAAATACACTTTCTGACAAACGGTCATCTCCCTGGAACGTTAACTTTGTTTCTCTCCGCAGAGATGCGACCAGAGCTGAGTATTTTCTGTTTTTATTACAGCATGAAAACTTACCTCCTCTCCATGCTAAACGCTGAGCGAAAAGTAAAGGCTTTGCTGGGCACCAGCACACAAATTATGCACCAGTAGCATAGATTGCACAAAGCAATCAGAAACAATTTGCTTCAGTTTTAACACCATGCTTTAGAATTAGCCAGCATTAAATGTTCAAGGGCCTAACATTCCTTTTATAATGAAAAGCAGGTGAATACCCATCTTTTTCTGTAATTATAGGTCCAGTAACAAATGCACAGCCTTGGAATACTTGATTTCTCAGAAAAGCAATTTTGTTAGTGGTACACTGATTAAACAGAATGACAAGATTAGACTTTTTCCCAGTGAAAGTGAGATCTGGGTGCTCTGTGTTTGTTAACTCAGTGAGGAACCATTTTATCCTCCTGACCACTGTGCCCCTGATAGGAGCTCTTACGTCATTGCTAAACCGTGAATTGGGCAATTTTCCCAGTTACATAAGTTTGCTTTGATGGAAAATTGAAACCTATTTCACACCTATGCAAAACAAAACAGGTCATTTTGAACCTTCTTCCACTTAGTGCGGAAACTGATGAGGTTAGATCACCCACCCATTTTGCACTCTATTTGATTTTACTTTCCATTGACTTCAACTCCATCAGTTTCCGCCAAGGGGTGAGATTAAATTAAAACTGACCACAGGTGTTTGGTATAAATAGTCCTCAAGGTACACTGAACTTAGTTTAGAATCTTAGCCCAGTTCATATAAATTAAATTACATAGTCTTGTGGCTGGTGGCTGAGTTGGGACTACTGATGAAGTTGATCCACAGACACTTCTTTGGTGGAAACTTTAAGTTTATTTACAAGGTATTCAGCAGCTACTACGTGTGCTTTCAACTTCCTATACTATTGACTACTGAGGTAGCCCGCACTACTCTCCTATTGGTTACTATAGATCATGTGATCTTCCTTAACAAGCATTATTCTTAAATGTACATTAGGCACTAAATAAAACCTTAATTGCTCCACCTTTAACTTGGATATACATATATTTACAAGTACAAATTTTTCAGGACAAAATAATATTTACACTGGGCAAGGAATTTACAAGTTCAGTCTTTCAGGTGGTTTCCTGATGCATGTTGGACATCTCAGCTCAACAACTTCGGGTTCTTTGTCAGGAACCTCCTTTTCCGGAGTTGCCTGAACATCAGGTGCTTCGGTGGGCACCTGCAGTTCTGTATCCTCAACTCTTACAGGAACATCAGACATGTCAGTCCTGGGTTGAGTACCCTCAACAGGAAATGCTGACCTGGTTGTGATCACTGGTGGAACCAATTTTTCGTGATTCGTCTCTCTCTTCCTTAAATGGTCCACATGTTTCCACATGATCCGACCTTCCACCTCCACGTGGTAAGATAGAGGTCCAATCACTGCACTTATTTCACCCGGTAACCACCTTGGTCCTTCTCCAAAGTTCTTCACATATACCGTCTCTCCCACAGTAAATTTCCTCTCATGACTATGCCAGTCATGACTAGGTTTTTGGCTTCCCCGACTCCTTTCCACCTTACCCTCTAAAGTCGGCATTATCAAACTCAATCTCGTCCTGAGATGGCGTTTCAACAATAACTCCACAGGTGTGACACCTGTTGTTGTGTGAGGGGTGGTCATATAATGAGAAAGAAAGTGTGCTAGCCTGGTTGCTAAGGAATCGCCAGTTAGCTTTTTCATGCCTGCCTTGAACATTTGAACTGCCCTTTCGGCCAGTCCATTTGAGGAAGGGTGGTATGGTGAAGTTTTTACATGAGCTATACCGTTAAGGCTGATAAACCGTTGAAACTCAGCACTTATAAATGCCGTGCCATTATCAGAAACGACAACTTCTGGCAGTCTGTGAATGGCAAAACTTTGACGTAGCTTCTCAGCTGTAGCAGTCGACGCTGGTGACTTCACCTCATATATGTCCAATCATTTTGAATGGGCATCGACAACGAGCAGAAATATTGTTCCCAAGAAAGATCCCACATAATCAATGTGTAACCGTACCCAGAGCCTACTTACCCACTCCCAAGGGTGTAATGGAGCTGTTGATGCAGCTTTTTGCAGTTGCTGACAATTGCACACAATTCTTTACTAAACTCTCTATTGCACCATCCATCCATCCCAGGCCACCATAGATAGCTGCACGCTAAGGTCTTCATTCGGGGAATTCTTGGATCTGCGCTGTGTAGTTCAATTAAAAGTGGCTCCCTTCCCTTTGGAGGTACTATCACTCACGCTCCCCACAATAAGATGCCATCCTGGCTGGTTATTTCATATCTCCTGTTGAAGTATGGTTTCATTTCATCAAATTTCATCAGGGGAGGTGGCGGCATTGTGGTATTGTCACTGGAATGGTCTGGGGACCTGTGTTCAAATCCCGCCATGGCAGATGGTGAAATTTGAATTCATTAGAAGTCTGCGATGACCATGAAGCCATTGTTGATCATTGTAAAAACCCATCTGTTCACTAATGTCCTTAAGGAAGGAAATCTGCTGTCCTTACCTGGTCTGGCCTACATGTGACTCCACACCCTTTCTAACAGCACTGCAGCGGCCCAAGGGCAATTAGGGATGCCCACGTTCCATGAACGAATGCCTCGTATTTAGGATAGGACTGGGTCATGACTTGTCCAGTCTCTGATCTGTCGAGCGCATACCAGCAAGGAATCTAAGAAATTTAACAGTAAAACAAGTTCCTGTGGAACTGGGACGTCCTCTTCATTTTTCTTGTAAAGGCAAACGACTAAGTGCGTTGACGTTTGTGATTTGATTGCCAGGCCTATGTACAAAAGTGTATTCGTATGCTGCCAGGATTAAAGCCTTGCTATGTCCTCACTAAACAATCCTAGCAATGGTTTGTGGTCTGAAATGATTGTAAAATGGCGGCCGTGTACGTCTGGTGAAATTTCTTGATACCAATGATGATGGACAGGCCTCTTTTTCCATCTGCGAGTATCCCTTTTCTGCTGAGGTGAGCGTTCTTGATACGTAGCCTATAGGCCATTCCGTGCATCGTCCAGCTGATGAGAGAGCACTGCTCCCACTCCATAGGGAGATGCATCACGTCAGCATCAATTATTTCGTCTGGACATAATGCACTAATAGGTTGGACGAGTGCAACAACTGTTTCACCTTTATGAAAGTTTCTTTCTGGGGCGCCTCCCAAGACCAACGTTGGTTCTTTTTGAGTAAAGAATGCAGGGGGGGCAGCACTGTAGACAAATTGGGTAAGAACCGCCCATAATAGCTGATCATTCCTAGGAACGATTTGAGCTCCGAGGTATTCTTTGGCGCAGGTGCCTCTCTTATGGGTCTCACTTTCTCCTGAACCGGGTGGAGGCCCTGTGAATCTACCCAGTGACCCAAATGAATCACCTCCCTCGCTTGGAAGGGGCACCTTTTTTTTTAAAAAACGCACTCCAGCTCGCAAGAAACATTTTAAGACTGATACCAAGTTTTCCAAATGCTCTTTATCAGTGAATCGTGTCAGCAATACATTGTCTAAATAGACGACCTGGGGCAGTCCCTACAGTAAGCTTTCGATTGTTCTCTGAAAGATGGCGCAAGCGGAGGAGACACCGAAAGGTAATTGAGTATATGGGCACAATCCTTTGTGGGTATTAATTGTGACAAATTCCCGGGAGGCATTACCTCACTCATGTTGTTGATAAGCATGCTTCATATCAAGCTTCGTGTAGGTGGTTCCACCTGCCAAATCGGCAGACAGGACTTCGATTTTTGGTACGGAGCATCTGTCCAGCTTAGCCACTTTATTAACTGTCAATTTGTAGTCTCCACAAATTCGGACACTTTGGTCGGGTTTAAGGATGGGGACTATGGGTGCTGCCCATTCTGAGAACTACACAGGTTGTATAACACCCAGTTTCTCTAGTCTGTCCATTTGGTGTTGACTTTTTCCTCGCAGTGCGTGTGGTACCAGACTTGCCTTCATGAATCAAAGGGTTGCTTCCAGATCCACATGAATTTTTGCCTGCAGCCCCTGGATTTTCCCAAGTTCGTCCTTGAAGACTGTGGCGTAATTTCGAAGTAGCCCTGGTAGCCCACTTGCTCTCAACTAGAAAATTTCAGCCCATTCTAAATTAATCTCCTTTAACCAGTTTCGCCGCAGGAGGCTTGGCCCCTCAGCTGCTACCACCATCAAGGGTAGCTTTGCCGATTGGCTTCCATAATGGACAGTTACTCCACTTATGTCTTTTACTTGAATGTCTTCACCTGTGCATGTTTTTAGCTTGGCAGCAGTTTCTTCTAAACTTAATTGATGTTCACCATTATTCAGATATCTGAAGGTATATTTCCCAATTACTATAGTGGAAGTTCCCGTGTCCACTTCGATTCTAACAGGTCTGCCGTTGACCTTCACTATGACAAATATTGGTTCCGCCTTTCTAACTTTCAGATTAAACAATGAGTAAATATCTGAATTTGTTGGTTCAGGCTCTTCTACATTGTAGATTTCATTGGGCTTCTTCTTCTGTTTACATTCATACATACTGTCTCATTATATGTCCATTTCTGTGACAATAGTAGCATTCGATTTTTTTAAACTGCCAATCGTAAAAGACTGCTTGTTTCCACCTGTATTGAAATTATCCTTTGATTTCACTGCTAAGTTGTTTTTCCTTATTCTTTGGCTAGCAGGGGCTGTTTCCTGCTTCTCGACAGAATCTTGCATTTTCGTGCTCTTTTCGGCTGGGGTTTCCCGCCCGATGTGGAGGATGGTGCCATTTTGTGTGCCCTATATTGCTTTTGGATCTCTTTCTGCACTTTCCATGGCCAGAACTATCTCTAGCGCCTTCTTGAAATCCAAATTCATTTCAGACAATAATCTTTTCTGAATAGTGTACTCATTCACAACACATACTAAATGATCTCTGAGCCTGTCACTTAGAGATGTACCAAACTCTCAATGTTCTGTTAACTGCTTGAAATTTACCACGTAGCATGCAACTGTATCATCCGGAGCTGTATTTCTCTAATTAAACCTGAACCTTTGCATCGTTGCTGAGGGCTTTGGTTGATAATGACCCTTCACGAGGTCCACCAATTCGTTGAAATTTTTTGAAGCTGAGGTACTTGGTGTTGTCAAACTTCGAATCAAACCGTAGGTTTTATTCCCACATGTACTTAAGAGGATCGTTCGCCTCTTCTCTTTCCCCGTAATCTCAATTGCTTGAAAAAAAAACGTGAGGCGTTCTATGTAATGAGACCAATCGCCTGTGGCTGGATCAAAGGGATTAATTCTTCTGAATTGCAGCATTTTGAGAGGGGATATCTTCTTCAATTTTAACTGAGCTTTCTATTTACAATCACTGGGTGAAGTACAGTGCCGATTTCTTTTCAACTTGATTTCTTCTATTTAATCTTGTTTTATCCTCGTCGCCACTTTGTTGTGAGTGGTGCCCAAGTTGGTACTATTGATAGAGTTGATCTGCAGACACTTCTTTGGTGGAAACTAAGTTTATTTACATGGTACTCAGCAACTACTACATGTGTGCTTTCAACTCTAACTCTATCTCTGTACTACTGAGGTAGTCCAAGCTACTCTCCTATTGGTTACTATAGATCATGTGATCTTCCTTAACAAGCATTATTCTTAAAGATACATTACACACTAAACAAAACCGTAATTACCACACAAATAAATTATGTTATGAGACAGCTGTTGGTAAAGGCGGAGTTGTTTAAATCCCAGAGGGAAATTTGAACTGTCATAATCATAGCAATTGAAATATAGGTTGAGATGCAGCCCTGAATTCAGGAATAAGACCACCAAGCCTCAAGAGGCTTTTTATATAAAACTAAATCAAACGTTTATTAATTTAACAACAAATTAAACACATACACGTCCACAAATTACTACCATAATAACTTATAAACAAATCCCCAAATGAATCACTCCCAGGTAAATCTTTACCAAGGCAACAATAACCCACAGACACCATGCAAAGCACATTTGACTTTACGAATTCAAAATGAGGTTCCTGTGCAGACACAGTTGTAGGCTTACAGGCTGGTTAGATCTTAAATGCCTCTACTTTATACACAATCCCCTTTCCCTCTTTATATCTGGCATTCCCTTTGAATGAAATTTTCCATTGTATCATGAGGCTTTTAATTTTAACAATAACATCCTTTTGATTCCACCAATTTTATTAGTAAGCTAAAAATAAACACATTGCTTGGTGCCTTCTAGCTAGGTGCAAGATTTCACCCATTCTTTTGAATGGTTTATTTAAAAATGCAAATTGCCCCCTTGACGCCTATGTCTCTAAACTTCTCCATGTTTATCTAATTACCATTTCAAACCTACTTCTTTCTAAACATCAAAGCACCCTGGCTAGCTGGCTTTAATCCAATTAAGACACACACAGTCAAACATATAGACACAGACCCCACAACAATTCCATTTTAAAAATAATTTCCAATAACATTATAGACATTAATATCTCTTCATGACAATTACAAAGAGACTGCTTGGCTCAACCAATCTGTGTCACGGTTTAACCTCTATGTAAGCAGTGGTTCCAATTCTTCTTGCCCACTGTGTTCATATTATTCACCTTTCCATGAAACATCTATGAACCCTATTCTTAAATGTTAACATGGGGCCAGAGTTTCTTCAATATCAGTTATGTCATCCATCAGCAGAGGGAGTGACACAAGTTTCCTAGGATAGGTTAATTTAAATATTCTTGGAGCAGCTCTGGTGTAACTTATGTAAAATGTAGAACCTACTTAAGTTGCTGACACCTCCTCTCCCTGGGACACATGCATACAATGGCATAAACCTTCAAAAGCACTCTGGATACTTTGAGCAGCAGCAAACCATTGTCCGACAAAGCAGCCTACAAGTGGCTTTACTAGAAATGTCCACAAAATCACCTGGTGCAATTTCTCATCCAGTGCATCAGTCTAACAAAGCACCTCCTTGGCCACATTTGTGCCAGCTGTGTCCACTGGGTACCACGCTAGCACAGCAGAGAGAACCAGCTTCTCTGATGAAGCCCCTCCAAGCCCTTCTTTAACAGGTTCAAAACAAGCAGTTCTAAGTCTTTCCTTCAGTAAGCCAGGCACATCAGTTGTATCACCTGCAAGGAGCTGGCATAGGATCCCAGCTCCCTCAGATCCAGCACTGACCAACAGTGCAGCAAGAAGTAAAAACACTTCACAAGGACAGGCAAGGGTAGAGTATCACATTTTCACATTCCTGTCTATCCACTAGCACACACTTCACGATCTTAAAACAGCACTCTCAAAACATCTTCCCTCACTCTCAACATCTTAAGACACACACACACACAACTCTCACTTCACCTCTCTCTTCATAATCGTTGATATCCTTATATTCATTCACATAAATTTCCACCTCTTTAATTTGCAATAAAACAAAGCAAACATCTTTGTTTCAAATACAATGGGCACTTGTCTCGTGATTTGTTATTTATGAACATTACAATAAGTCAGGGAATAGACTATTCAGGAGGTTCAGGCTTATTCCTGGCAAGGTCCTGCTCAGATCCAAAGAGGCAGAGGTGCTGCCACTGCGGTGGATGAGTCAACAAGGACGTTTAACAGAATCTTCCGTCTGATGCCCTTTGCATCGACGAGCATAGACATGACAGAGAAGTAGACATTTTGAGAACAGAACTTCTTCTTCACAAACGTCAGTGTCTGCTTGCTTGTCACGTGTGTGCCACCATTACGGGCTACACCCTGGGGAATCCACCAATCCCATAGAAGTCCCTGACTCTGCTGCCTGGGGCTGGTGCCGAAGTGAATTAATTTGACTGCTCTATGAAATAAGGTGGCCATCAACTGCCAGGTGTACGTTCTGACAGTTAATACTGCACAGATCCCAGTGACAGACTGGAAGGATACAGGGCCACGAAAAAAAAAGTGAGGGCTGCCTACAATTTAATTGCCACGGAGGGGTTGTGGCAGTGAAGCCAGTCTGTAAATCTTTATGATGAAGTAGGCAGAGATGTGCAATGGCATACTTTGAGAGGCCCAACCGTCAGATGTGCAAGTCCTTGGAGAGGGTTCTCAGTGCATGCCCACAAGGTCCCAGCTGCGATATGGACATCGCTGTGTCATTATCAGATCAACCTTCCAGCGATTTTCAGCATCAGTAGTATGCGATATTAAGATGAGCATTAAAGTCCAATTATCATCAGGTTCCAAATTCGCCTCTGCTGCAATTTCTAGCTCATTACTTTTTTAAAATCAACATTCCCCATCCCACTGAATTTGAATTACAACTTACAAGTTACAGCTTCCTTTGGTCATCAGAATTGTTTACTATCCCTCCAATTTTAGTATTATCTATATATTTGGAAACATCTCTAGCACTATATACAAATCATTGTGTAAATCACTGATGAACACAGTGAATAAAAGGGGTCCAGAACAGACCAATATGGGCACAGCTACCCACTTTCAATCCTCTGGCAGAATGCTCTTAAATTTGCATTGCTTCCTTCCTTCTAACAAGTTTTTAATCCAATTAGCTACCCTCCTTTGAAGTATTCGGTCTAATCTTTTCCAGGCGTCTCATGCGAAGTATCTTGTCATGACTTTTTGAAAGTCCACATGTACTACTTCAACTGCTTTTGCCTGCTCCACCATATCTGTCACCTCCTCAAAGAACACTATTAGGTTTGTCAAGCACGATATAGTGCTGAAGTCTGTGTTGGTTGGTTTTAATTATTTTCTTTTCATCTAGATATTTAGCAATTTCATCTTTGATTAAAAGATTTCAAACCTCTTCCCTAATACAGATGTTAAACTGGACTGTAATCACCCAGGTTAGCTCAATCTCCCTTTTGGAAAATAGATATTACCTTCTTCTGTTCTCTTGCAAGCATCAACTTCCAGTAGCAGCCTCAAAAATATAATTTCTGGAATCTCTGCTATTTCTTCCTCCATTTCCTTCAGGACCCTTTGATGTATCCCATCATGTCTTGGCACATTGTTCTCATTTAGTTGAAATAACTTCTTCAACATTTTCCTTCTATTTACGATTTCGCTCAATCCAGTTAAACCATTTCAGGATTTAACTCCTCCCCAACATCCCTTTTTTATAAACACTAAAGCAAAACATTTGTTAAGTATTCCAGCCTATTTCCAATTATCCTCTACTTCTCACTATCCTCACATTCCAAGGATCTCATCATATATTAACATTCTTTTTTACTGACATATTTGTAGAATACTTTATTGGTTATTTTATGTTAAGATTGTCTCCTCATAATAATGCCTTAATAGTTTCCTTAGCCCTTTCTTAACCTGTTTCCTTTAATATCTCAATCTCTCTTATTTTTATCATATCTACAATCTTCAATTTCAGTTTGCTTCTAACATCTTTATTCTCCAGAGCGCTCTGAAACCGAAAGTGGTCATTTTTTTTTTGAACAGCTTATGTTTATTCCACAACTTTGCAACTGCAATCTCAGTTTTTAACAATGTCCCATTGGTGATCTAAAGTCCGGTCTGCCAGTTTCTCTTCCACCTCACCTCAGCTAGCTCATTTCTCATCCTTCTAAAGTCTGTCCTATTCCAATTTGAAGTCCTTCCTTTAGTACTAACTTTTCCCATGTCTATTTTGGTCCTAATTTGTATCATGTTATGAACATCACTCCTGAGGTGCTCACCCACATTTGATTCCTCTACTTATAACTCAATCTGGTCCAAGGAACCTCTCTACACCCAATCACTACTGGGTGGTTTCTTTGTGATTCCTAGAGAAAAAAATTTATAGGTTGATATACAGGCAGTTGTGAGATCTTAGTCTACAAAAACATTGGAAATCAGTGGTTGTTGTCCTAATTATATTTCCGTTATGCCAAAAAAATGACATAAATTTGTTATACAACAAAACTTTGATTAAAAAGTGACCTCAGCATTTAATCCATCCGTAAATTTTGTCAGAAAACAAGACAGGAAAACATATTGGAATAGATCTACTGACAGAAGTAAAAACAGAGCAGTGAAGGCTGGGTCATTGAATATATTCAAGGCCAAGTTGGACAGATTTTTGATTGACAAGTCAAAGGTTACGAGTGGTAAGCAGGAAGGTGGAGTTAAGCCACAATCAGATCAGCCATGATCTTATCGAATGGTGGAGGAGGCTCGAGGGTCCAAATGGTCTACTCCTGCTCCTATTTTTTTTCTTATGTTCTGATGAAAGGTCATCAGAATGGCCACATGCACAAGGCACTGAGGAAAGCCAGCATATTCCACCAATATGGAAATAATTGAAAGTGAAAAATTCACCTCTATTGCAAGAGAATTTTGAGTACAGGAGTAAAGAAGTCTTTCTGTAATTGTATAGAACCTTGGTGAGACCACACCTGGAACAGTTCTGGTTTCTTTACTTCAGACAAGGTGTACTTGCCATAAAGGGAGTGCAACCAAGGTTCACAAGACTGATCTCTGGGATGGTGGGATTGTCCTATAAGCAGGGATTGAGGAGACTGGTCCTACATTCTCTAGAGTTCAGAAGAATGAGAGGTAATCTCTTTGAAGCATACAAAATTCTTACAGAGCTTTGACAGGGTAGATGCAGGAAGGTTGTTTCCCCTGACTGAGTGGTCTAGAACCAGAGGAGACAGTCCCAGAACAGGAGGTTGGTCATTTAGGACCGAGATGAGGAGAAATTTCTTCACACAGAGGGTGGTGAATCTTTGGCATTCTCTACCCCAGAGAGCTGAGGAGGCTCAGTCTTTTGAGTATATTCAAGACAGAGGTCAATAGATTTCTAGATATTAAAGATGTCAAGGATATGGGAATAGTGCAGGAAAATGGCACTGAGATAGAAGATCAGGCAAGATCTAGTTGAATGTTGGAGCAGGCTCAAGGGGCCAAAGAGTCCTACTCCTATATCTTGTGTTCTTATGTTCAGCATATTTTACTTCCTGGTTTGCTGTCTGTGAGAATACTTGATGTGATTGGCTGGTTACCCTGTTTGATGGCATCGCTGTTATTGGGCACCTGGAGATCCCCTTGGCGCCAAATTCAAACTGAGTTGAGAAAGGGGAAATCCATGCCATAGAGATCACTAGATTATTGTGGGCTGCTTCCTCAGAGGTCAGTGGTGAGCTCATGGCTTCACCGCTGACTGAAATCCAGGCCAACATTTTCAGGAGGTTGTCGCAGGAAAGCAGTGTTCAATGGTCACCTTATAATCAAATACAGAGATTCCCAAATAAAGCCTTTTTCATTGCACAACATATTTCTACAGAAATCTTACTTCAGTCAGCAATCTTGTGTCTAAATAATGATGGAAAATCAAGAGTATAAAAATCCTACTATATCCCCAAAGTGTAAATCATAAAGGATTAGAGAAGACTCTAAGATAGCCAAAAAGGTTTAACGGTTACAATGGGATCTTTTCAAATCCTGCAGGATTTAGTTTGTTTTGTATCCTACAATAGAATTTCAGCAGGAGTACATAAAGGGAGCACATTTCTTCTTAGCCTCTGTACATCGTCAGTGTGGCAAAATTATTGAAGTTCAACCATTAAAAAATTTTTTTACTCACATAAATGAACTCTGCAGTCCTGTTTGACCCCCCAAGAAAAATGCAATAATTGTTCTAGATTATTGTTAAGTGACAGGTTTGCTTCATCTGTTGCCAGCACAAAGAAACTGCAATCACCTGATTTAGCCTGACAAAATAAAATCTGATCAAACATAATATTACTGTGTCAACAGCTTCATGAACCATTCTCTGTCAGAAGATAAAAATATAGGTTATGATGTTACTAAATGCCTGACGCAATGGCCAAACCAATGGGGAAGCTGTTTTCAAAACACAGAACAGTCAAGCAGGCAAAATGATTTTTCCCCCTTTATCCTGCAGATGCTAGCTCATGCTAAGATATAGGCACTCTGGGCACTACATGTCCTTCAGAGTCTCACTCAAGTGGCCGCTCTTTATGTGAGCATTCACGTCATAACTAAGTCCAATTGTACAGTCTCATAACAAACGTATGTGTGTATTTTCAGCAGCATTCCCTTCCCAACAACAGCTCTAATTGAGATCTTGGAGCCAGGGACTGAGAACTGTGTTGGCCTGTCTGGTTCAGTTCTACACTCAGCAGTGTGCTAACCAACTGATCCATCAGGGAGCTCCAAGGAACTTTTATATTAATGATTTTCATTAATTTAAGTATCATTGATTCTAGAAGATATTTCAATGCTAATAACAAAATAGATATAAACAATCTTGCTCCAAAATCCAGTGTATCAAATTACTTCCCAGCTCCTTGGTCCAGACATGACAGCACTTTCTACACAGTCCTGATCCAGCAGAAAACGTCCCAGATCATTTCATTGCTCAGCAGACTCTGAGTATGGAGGGTCTAGCACATGTCAATCATCTTTCTAACATTATTAGCCTCTTGTAAAAGATCAGATTTTCTCTTAGTACATTCAATTTCAGCATGAGTGATTCAACGAGCTAAAAAGAGACTAATATTTCCAGCTGACTTCCCCACCCCGCCCAAGTAAGCATAATTCTGATCCATTGTATGCGTTTCTTGGCAAATAAGCTGTTTTTAAACTGGACCTGATGGTACGTAAAGATCCAATTCTAATATCACTCATTTACTGTGATACAAGTTGCAAGAGCTTATTTTAACCAGTGTTGCAACATAGTGGGCCAGGTTTGCTGTGGAAATAATAATGATGCTATCAGTGTTCACCGTTATTGAAGAGTAAATCAGGCAGCAACCGCACACGTATGGCTAAATGCAGAAATCAGTAACCAGCTGCTCGAGTTACCCTGTTCTTCAAGAAACTGAATGCAAACCATATTGTGGCAAGAGACTCGGTATTGATACAAATGAAGGGTGTGAAGCTACTGTACTTGCGTGACAGATGCCCACTAAACATGCCAGGGAAAGTTAGGCCATTTTTAATGGTATGTCAAGTCTTATTTACTGATAAACAACTCTCTGCCACTGATGTGGAGTTTCATTCCTTCAGTTTTAAATAGAGATTTAAAAATTCTAAAGATTTCTTCTTTGTTCCGTCTCTTATTTCTCAATCATATTTTTCTTTCCTTCGCTTTTTCTCACCTCATGTACTTGATTTGACAATGAAGTAAGCATTCTAACCAACAATTCTTAGTTCAGTACATTAATAATGCTCCAACCTGATTAGTTATGGACATACACAGCTGTTTGCCTGGTTCACATGCATCCCAGATCCCTTGTAATGGGTGCTGTGTTATTTTGGCTTTCTAATTCACAGCAGGTTCCAGTGAAAAATCCCACAGTAAATTTGTGGGCAACTGTAAAACTAAGTGTAATACACGACTGGCCACTGAGCACAGCCCAGCCAATTGTTTTCAAAGTACAATGCCACAGGAACTGGAGAAATACCTATGATTCTCTCAGGACAAAAGTTCTGATCTCAGCAGGGTTGTCATGGAAGGGAGCGGAGAAAAATGAATTAATAAAAACAAATATGAATCCAAACAACACAGTTCTCTTCAACCTTCCCGTGGTTAGCCATTCAGAAGTTAAGTGAGCAGATTCATTGCAGCAGGTACAACACAGATGGAGACAAATGTGCAATGTATGTGACCATGAAAGACACCACAATCAAGCACAGTCTTATTCTTAGCCTTCATCCCAAAAATGCAAACATTCCAGAATCACAGAATCTCACAGTACAGAAGAGGCCCTTCGGCCCATCGAGTCTGCACCGACACATAAGAAATGTCTGACCTACCTACCTAATCCCATTTACCAGCACTTGGCCCATAGCCTTGAATGTTATGACGTGCCAAGTGCTCATCCAGGTATTTTTTAAAGGATGTGAGGCAACCCGCCTCCACCACCCTCCAATACATTGCAGACTGTCACCACCCTCTGGGTAAAAACATTTTTCCTCACATCCCCCCTAAACCTCCTGACTCTCACTTTGAAATTATGTCCCCTTGTGACTGACCCGTCAACTAAGGGGAACAGCTGCTCCCTATCCACACTGTCCATGCCCCTCATAATCTTGTACACCTCAATCAGGTCGCCCCTCAGTCTTCTCTGCTCCAACGAAAATAACCCAAGTCTATCCAACCTCTCTTCATAACTTAAACATTTCATCCCAGGCAACATCCTGGTGAATCTCCTCTGCACCCCCTCCAGTGCAATCACATCCTTCCTATAATGTGGCGACCGGAACTGCACACAGTACTCCAGCTGTGGCCTCACCAAGGTTCGCTACAACTCCAACATGACCTCCCTACTTTTGTAATCTATGCCTCGATTGAGAAAGGCAAGTGTCCCATATGCCTTTTTCACCACCCTACTATCATGCCCCTCCGCCTTCAGAGATCTATGGACACACACGCCAAGGTCCCTTTGTTCCTCAGAACTTCCTAGTGTCACGCCGTTCATTGAATACTTCCTTGTCAAATTACTCCTTCCAAAGTATATCACCTCTCACTTTTCAGGGTTAAATTCCATCTGCCACTTATCTGCCCATTTGACCATCCCATCTATATCCTCCTGTAGCCCAAGACACTCAACCTCACTGTTAACCACCTGACCAATCTTTGTGTCATCCGCAAACTTACTAATCCTACCCCCCACATAGTCATCTATGTCGTTTATATAAATGACAAATAATAGGGGACCCAGCACAGATCCCTGTGGTATGCCACTGGACACTGGCTTCCAGTCACTAAAGCATCCTTCTGTCATCACCCTCTGCCTCCTACAACTAAGCCAATTTTGAATCCACCTTATCAAATTACCCTGTATCCCATGTGCATTTGCATTCTTTATAAGTCTCCCATGTGGGACCTTGTCAAAGGCTTTGCTGAAATCCATATAAACTACATCAACTACACTACCCTCATCTACACACCTAGTCACCGCCCCAAAAAATTCAATCAAATTTGTTAGGCATGACCTCCCTCTGACAAAGCATGCTGACTATCCCTGATCAAACCTGAAGGCAGAAATGGAAATCTTGCCAATTTTCCTTCCCTACCCTGGTAGCATTGAAGCTAATTACAGTACTTTTACTGCTACCCTGGTTCAGATCAGCGAACTTGACGTAGGTTCCAGGATTGAATTCAGCCACTCTCATCTGGATGGCTTAATTCCATGCCCGCCAACTAAACGGTATACTCAATAACTGAGATACCAGAGCTAGGTTGGCCCAGAGCTAGTAACCTAGCAGATCACAGTTTCTAGTTCCACTTTAGGATTCAACCCTATAATCTAAGCTGATGCTTTAGTACAGTACAGAGCAAATGCTGCATCGTCAGGGATGTTGTCTTTCAAATGAGACTTTAAATCAAGATCTGCCTACCTCTTCAGGTGGATGCAAAAGATCTGATGGCACTATGTGAAGAAGAATGAGGAGTTCATCTAATGTCTTGGTCAACATTTCTCTCAAAAATATTAACAAAAATAGGTAATCTAGTCATTTATCTTATTGGTATTATGTGGGCAGCCATGGGGAGCAAACGGTTAATATTTATTTGAATGTGAAGCTGTTTGGGGTGTCCTGAGAGCAATAAGTGTATGGTACATTCTTTGATCTTTATTACTGAAGAATTAAAAACTCGTTAAAAATAGGTAATAATATAGAAAGGAGATGGCTATTGAATATAATGTTAAGAAAAGCTGCTCACTTGAGTTGCTGGCTAAAGGGACTCCTCATTCTGCTTGCCCTGTAAGCTGTGATCCGTCTAACAGGGGTGCAATTCTCATATAGCTTGTGTCACATTAATAGTGAATGTATTTGTACAACATGACTCCATCCATTATTTTAAGAAAAGTGGACCACATTTAAAATAAATAGGTTAACAGCATCATTAAATTAGGGAGAAAAGAAATTTCATGAGGAGATAGTGTGACTAATATCAACTGCAAGTTCAATCCAACTATGCGTGTAAAGTTGTTTTGTACTATAGTTGATCAGGAGGAGACAGAAGTCAGAAATGAAGTTCTGCAGCCTTTGAAGGGTTAAACTTAATTTTTTTTTTTTGCTTCTGATTTTTCTATCAAAAAATGCTGCCCTGCTCATTAATTACTTCACTGGCGGCATAAGCTAAACTCTAGTTTATAAATGAGTCATTTCCACCCAGAGCCCCTCTCTTTGATTAGAACACCAAATCTTATTTTGGAGTTGTTAAAATGTTACAGTGCTGCATTATAAACCGTTTGTACAGCTCCAGACAGAGCAAACAGAACATGCTCAAGTCCAGGCAGCGGAGAGCGGCTGGTAATTTCAACCAAGAGCAAGTCCTGCTCCTTTGGGAATTATCCATTTTCCCAGTTTTCATCAGCAGCAGCACAGAATGGAAATTGTGTGGCTGAGTTCAGTTCTTTGCAATGCATTCTGCACTTGGGCAAGGGATTAATATTAAAGAAATGGGACACACACACACACAAAAATGGTCAAGAGTTTGAGGAAACTGCTGGCAAAATAGTCTGTGCAGCTAAGCTTATAAAGCTCAAACTAATTTACTTCTTTCATATTTTACAACAAGAAAATAAAAATTAAGCCTACATTTTTGCAATGCTGCCAAACTGTGCCTAAGCTACAAGCAGTGAGGCAAACCCTTTTAGAAACAATTGTAAATTAAACTTAGCATTTAGAAATCATAATTTTGCCCCAGTACAAAAAAGGTTTGAGATCATGATAAGCAGGAGGGGCAGAATTGGGGTGGAATGTCTGTAAATCCACTGCCAATAGGGCTATAATTGCAGCAATGCTTCCAATGCTTTGCAGATGACAGTCTTTCTCAAGATTATTTGACCTACTTGCTCTCATTCTTCAGGGAAGTAAATCCTACCATATCCATATTTGATGGTATTCTCAGCGTCCTGTAACATGTAAGTACTATTCCACTCATCTACCATGCCCTTCCCCCTTCCAAAAGTACTTAAATGGCAGGAAAGCACTTTGAGACATCCTGAAGCTGTGATAGGTGCTATATAAATACAAGTTCTTCCTCTGTTTCATGACCGGAAATATAGAACTTTGCTATTATTCAGGTGTGATACTTATCAGAGCACAGCTGGAAAGCCCCAGGTTTAATGCATGGTTGGTGCCAAGTTAACTGGCCTCAGCCAGGACATCAATAGGGCCATAAAGATTTGCCTCAGGAAACTCTCCCAGATAGTTGTGAATGGCATGTGAGAACTAGATTATACTTGTCACACTGTAGAAGATAGAAATTACATACCCGAAATACAGGATATTAACCAAGGGGTTAATAAGAGCGAGGAACTTAAAAATAATTAATATCGGAAGAAAAAAAGTATTAGAGAAACTTAAGAGACTAAAAGCCAACAAATCCCCAGGACTTGTTGGTCTACATCCTAGGGTTCTAAAAGAGGTAGCTTCAGATATGGTGGATGCACAGATTATGATTTTCCAAAATTCCCTAGGTTCCGGGATGGTCCCAGCAGACTGGAAGTTAGCAAATGTAACATGCTATTCAAGGAAGGAGGGAGAGAGAAAACGGAACTACAGGCTAGTTAGCCTGACATCAGTTGTCAGGAAAATTCTGGAATCTATTAAGGAAGCCTTAACAATGCACTTAGAAACTTATAATATGATCAGGCAGATTCAACATGGTTTTATGAAAAAGAAATTATTTTTGACAAATTTATTAGTGCTTTTTTGAGCATGTAACTAGTCAGGTAGATAAATGGGAGCCAGCAGTATACTTGGATTTCCACAAGGCATTCGATAAGGTGCCACACAAAGGTTAATGTACAAGTAGAAATAAACGGGGCTTTTTCAAGTTGGCAGGCTGTAACTAGTGGAGTGCCGCAAGGATCAGTCCTGGGGCCTCAGCTATTTACAATCGATATTAACAACTTAGATTAAGAGACAGAGCAACGTATCCAAGTTTGCTGATGATACAAAGTTAGCTGGGAGTGTAAGCTGTGAGGAAGACGCAAAGAGGTTGCAAAGATTAAGTGAGTCGGCAACAAGGTGACATATGGAGTACAATGTGGGGAAGTGTGATGTTATTCACTTTGGTAGTAAGAATAGAAAAGCAAAATATTTTTTAAAAGGCATGAAACTTCTAAATGTTGATGTTCAGAGAGGCTGGGTGTATTTATATAAGGAACACAAAAATTTAACATGCAGGTGCATCAAACAATTAAGAAGGCAAATAGCATGTTGGCCTTTATTTCAAGATGATTGGAGTACAAGAATAAGGAAGACTTGCTATATTTGTGTAAGGCTTTGGTGAGATCACACCTGGAGAACTGTGTGCAGTTTTGGATCTCCATATCGAGAGAAGGATATACTTATATTGGAAGCTGTACACTGAAAGTTGACTAAACTGGTTCCTGAGATGAGAGGGTTGTCCTATAATGAGAGTTGAGTAAATTGAGCCTATACTCTAGAATTTAGAAGAACGATAAGTGATCTCATTGAAACATAAAAGATTCTGAAGGAGCTTGCTAGGCTGGATGCTGGGAGCTCGTTTCTGCTGGTCAGGGAAATCTAAAACATGGGGGCCGAGTCTCAGGATAAGGGCCAATCACTTAGGACTGAGATGAAGAGATATTCACTCAGAGGACTGTGAATCAATGGAATTCTCTACCCTAGGGGTTCTGCATGTTCCATCTTTGAATTTATTTAAGGCTGAGATAGACAGGTTTCTGGTCTTTCAGGGGATCAAGGAATATATAGAGTGGGTGGGAAAGTGGAGTTGAGGCAAAACATCAGCCATGATTGTATTGAATGCTGGAGCAGGCTCGAGGGGGCCTTATAGATTACTTTTGCTCCTATTCCTTATGTTATGTATTTCCCCACCTCTGGCTAAATAGCCTGCTGACATTCATTGCCAAGGCTCGCACATGAAAATTTACATGGGTGAGGTAGTGGACAGTTTCCAGCCTCTGCGAAACCAGGCCGCACAGCAAAGAATCAGCATCTTCAGCAGAGCAATTTTAATATCCTAGTTTGCTGGGGAACAGAGAAAACCCACTGGATTTGATTTTACCTCCGTGCTACTTTTAGGGCACTAGTTAATATCCCCCATCAAGTTCCTGTTTCTGTCGTTTCAACAAGGCCATTAAAAGCAACATTGTTAACAACAGACATAAATTACACAAACAGGAATATGACAGGAACATAGTGGGCTGGAGTTAAAACAGTGCAGCGAGGAAATTAGAAGCTCTTCTTGAATTTGTATTTATTCCTTGCTGTCACAAAAAATATATTCCAATAAAACTAGCAGTAAGCAAGTAGAAAACTTGGGGATGTTCCAAAACACCTCGCAGACCATAAAGTATATTTGGAACTATAGTCATGTTACATAGGCCAATGAGGCAACCCATTTTTGCACAAATATTAAATGAGATGAACGACGAGAACATCTGTCTTGGTACATTTTGTTGAGAAATAAATGTTAGCCAACATACCAAGGGAACTTTTGCCTTCTTCAAATAGTAGCAATGGGACATTTTATGTCCACCTAAATAGGTAGACAGGGTCTTGGTTTAACATCTCACCCGCAAGTTGGCACCTCTGACATTGCAGCATTCCCTCAGTGATGCACTGATGTTTAGTCTAGAACAGGCTTGCCCAGCCTTTTTGCATTGGGGGGGGGGGGGGGGGGGAAGGTGGCGGGGAGCAGCATATTTCCATTTTTCTCACACTTGGGGGCCAGTGAGCAAATTTCAGAAAGATAAAGTTTGGCACAAGATTAAACATTCTTCAAAAAAAAGTGACTAATGAAAAGAAACAACTTGCTGAGCAAAAAAAAAATCACAACAATAAATTGATTAATTATTACTCTTCTTTAAATTAAGAGGACCATTCAAGTGTGAAAGAGTGAGTGTGTGTGTGTGTGTGTGTGTGTGTGTGTGTGTGTTTGAGCAAATAAATAACACAAGTTGTGATCAAGTAGCATTATTTTTCTGCACTATTAAATAAGAAACTTGCATTTTTACATCTCCTTTCACCTTTTTCAGAACGTCCTGAAGGATTTTACAAAGAGTAACTTTTTGAAGTTCAATCACTAATGTTATATCAGCAATGGTGGCAATTAACTTGTGCTCAGGAAATGAATGATTTGGTCCAATTAACCAAACAATGCCATTTTTTGGATAAGCGGTTGTGGGCTCATCTGTTTAAGCTAGATAAATACAAGGACTACACTGCAGTATTCTTTCTTCACACTTACCTCATTGCCTCCAGGTAGCCTGTTCAGCTGTACTAGCTGACCTTGACTGTCCAGCACCAGCTCGGTGAATGTCAGTAGCTCTGCGGGCGGGGAGGGTAAATGGGCCTGCACTTCCATAGAGGTCCATAATTTGATTAAAGACTTTAAAAAAAAAGAAGAATTCATTAAGAAGATATGTTTTTAAAGTCAAACTGAGAAGTTGAACATAAACATTTAAAGAATGTATAAATGCATTCTAAGGAGCTGTTGTATAATGCAACATATTAAAGATATTTATGAATTACTTGGGTGGTGTTTCTCATTTGTCATGTTATTTCCCTTTTAAATTTTAGTTAGAGACAGTTTGGGATTGGACACTATGTTTAGAACTCCTTGTGAGGGGATGTCAGCAGCGAAATAGTCAGGATGTCATAGCTCCCATATGACAGGAAGGCAGAATTAACTGTGGTCCCAGCTTCACATCAATAGCCAATGACGCCTGATGAAAATGCACTTGTGGATGTCAGCTGAGAAGAGGATTGGAATCAGCTGTGATGCTTTCACATTAGAATGTAAGTCTCCACAGTGACCAGAATATATGAATAATGGACACTTGGAGGAAGTATTAGAGAGCAATTGCACCCAGCAAGGAGTTTACATATTCAGGGGCGAAATGGAGCAAAAATCAAAGAAGAACAAAATATCCCTATTATGGAATTCTGCTCAGATGACATATTGGTCAGGGAGCCAATCACATTTAAGGCATCGGTGGAATAAACCTTCACAATATCACTTCAGGAGGGGGTTCACAATTAGCATTTCCATCCAGGTTATCTTGAACTAGAATTTTTAAAGTTTACAATTACTGTATGGTGGCCACAGAAAGTATACAGATTAGGTTCATTGGGATGATGCCAGAGATGGGAAACAACAGTTATGAGAAAGCTTAAGGTACTGGGACGGTTTCTACTGAACCAGAGAAAGTCAAGCAAAGATTCCATAGAGGTTTTTAAAACTATCAAGGGTTTTCATAGAGTGAATAAGGAAGATCATTTCCTCCGTTAGGGAGCTAGTGATCATCAATTTAATTTTGCCATAGAGTGAGGAAAGATATTAGGAAATATTTCTTTACACTATGTTGTTGGAAATCTTTGCTATGTGGCATAATTCAAGGGGAAACATTGAATTATTTAAGGGAAAATTTGATAAAGATTTGAAGCAGGTGAGTTTGTGGAACTTTGAATAGATGGCAGGGTTTTGGGATTAGTTTTGGGTTGTTCAAACAAAGGGCTAGTACCGACATGATGAACCACATGGCTTTCTTCTGCACTGGACATTTTGATAGAACTATGCAGGACTGAGAAACATCGAGGAACAGAAATATCTTTACAGCATTGAGAATGTCCCTCCCACTTCCACATTGCCATTTTCCTCCAATCCTGGACACATCAACTTCTTGCATTGGTACCACGGCAGATATGCTCTGCAGCAATTTCCCAAAATGGCCATTATTCTTATGTGAACCTTGAAAGGAAGTGCCACTCTGTCGGTTTTGGGTGGCGGGTAAGTGACGTGTGCAGGCATGTATGAAGGAGGAGAGCTTGGTGGTCCTGTCCCATATCCACAAATAAGCACTTCCAATAGGGGTCTGAAAAGTGATTAGAAACATGGATCTCTGGAGGCTCTCTCTCTCCCTAACACAGGGATACCATTGCCAATTGCAATGCGTTTACGACAGTCCCAGCTGGTTATAGCTAATTTGGCATAGGTAAGGGACCCTCCTAGACCATATGGCTCAGTTACTCATTTAATAATCTTGTTATACCATTGGAAGAAATTGTGCGACAATTAAGCAGAATCCTTAACCATCAAGTAGTTTCCTTTCGACCAACATAAAAGCACTGGAAACAGCCTGTCCCGGAAACAACAGTCAGGCCTAATTGTCATCACAAAGGAATCACCATTCAATGATCGTCATTACAAATAAACATGGTGTGAAGGTCAGACATCTTAAAACGGACCGAACAAAATGCAAATAAATAAGTAACTATTAAAACAAACAAACAATTCACACTAGGAAGTAAATTGTGGGCAATAATCATCATCTCAAGATTCAAATGACATTTTAAAAAATTTGCTGGTGTCACTTCAATTCAATGGCAATTCTTGTAATGCACTCCCAGAGAAGCATTATACTTTGTGCATCTAACAAATACATATACAACAGGCTCAGCTCAAACCCACATTGCACAGTAAAGCCAACATCACAAAAATTGCAGCATTCCAAAGTGCCAAATTTACCTGTCGGAACATTTCAGGCAAGTCGTACACGTATGTCGTTCCAAGGGACTGGGCTTGAAACCTTTTGGACTGCAGTAAGTCTTTGGTAACATAGGGTGTGTTGATCAACATTCCATGTAATGGTCCCTGTTTATCGCCATAGGCCTGGAACATGATCTGTTATAAGACAGGAAAGGTGAAGCACTTTCACTTTAAATTGCCAGTCATTTGTTTTACGAATATGTCAGCTCCCGCGCCCTGGACAGAAGCTCAGTCTGCTAGTATCATTGAAAGAATTTTGAACATGAAGGGAATTGGGTTGCTACCTGAAAAGAGAAAATGTGCAAGGCAGGGGGAATGGGACTGGGTGGAATGCTCTCTCAGAGAGCCAATGCAGACTTGATGGGCCAAATGGCCTCCTTCTGCAGTGTAAAGGTACCATGATACTGTGAACACTATTATGAGGGCAAAGGCGACACCTTTTTTTGACTGCTGGAAGCAAGGGAATACATTGTCAATCAGAAAGCAGATATTCACAAGTTACTTTACACTCTGGAATGTCTAAATTGAACATTGTTGGAAACATATTAATTGGAGCACAACAATTATTAGTCAGATATTAGCCAGATTAAAAGCAGTCATTTGCTTTTGCTGTACTCTGAATACTTTGAGATTCAGAAATTGTCTAGCTTTATTGGGTGACTACATTAAGAAATTAAGGAAACACTTTCTACTCTCCTTAAATAAAGTCTCTTGTAATTGTCATGAAAATATAATAGTTTTCATAATATTATTGAGATTTATTGGAAAGGTAGGTTAATCATGGAGTTTGGATTAGTTTCTCTTTGTGGATGGGTATGTGTGGTGGATTTAGTTGAGTTGCAGACAGCTTGTCTGAAGTTTCTGAGTGATGAAAAGGGAAGCTAGGTTTGAAATGCTAAATACGTAAACATGGCTGACGTGATCAGCCTTCATGGGTGAAGGCTGAGGTGTGAGGAACATTTGCATTCTACTCTGATAAACCAGAGGAGTTTGAATTTCAAAGAGATGTTGAGATGTTATACCTAGCAATATGAAGCTAAGTCAAACATTGTGTTTATTTTTCTCAAAGGTTACTGATAATATGAGTACTATGAAAGATTTATAAAGATTTATATGGAAAAAGTAAAGTTGCAAAAACATATGGGAACAATAGAATTTACATTAAAAAGAGAGAAACATGTATAAAGGAGATGAGGTTATGTGTAAGGAGGGAGACATTCTAAGGTCTAACACAAGTGTGAAAAGCCTCCAGACTATATGCATCGGGTTGATGTCTACAGGAACCAAAGCTAAGAAAACTCTGAATATCCCTGTCCAGGGTATTGTGCGCTTTGCCTGGGTCTGTTGAAATTTATTTGTTTTACTGTTGCCTTAATGGAGGTGTAACTGTGAGTCAGATTAATTAGGGGATTTAGGAGTTATTATAGTAGTAATTTATAGACCTATGTACATGCTTAAAATCTTTTCTACTATTAAAAAATGTTTAATTGAGTTTTGTAAAAAGCCTCTATGACTCGGTGGACTTATTACTACTGAATTCAAGGCACGCATCTCAAAATAAAATACAAATTGCAAAACAGTTGTGGCAGTTGTTTCAAGTTTCCCTCTGGGATTTGAGCAGCTCGGCATTTAACATCCACGGTGCCACAACATAATACAACATATACGTGTGTGCCGAGATACTGGCTGTTTTTGAAAACATTCTAGAGAATTGGGATCATTTTTATCAAATTGTGCTTTAAAGTGCGAAACTGTAATTCTGCTTTCAAAACAGAAAATCTGTTGTGTGCACAAGAATTTACACAGAATTACAGAAAATATACAGCACAGAAACAGGCCATTCAGTCCAGGCCAGCATTTATGCTTTACTCGCACTGCCTCCCATCCTTCCTCATCTAACTCTTTTTCCTGCTCCCTTATGGTTATCGCGCTTCCTCTTAAATGCATCGACACTATTGCCTTCCTATGGTAGCGAGTTCTACATTCCCACCACTCTTTGGGTAAGGAAGTTCCCTGCTGGGTTTTTTGCTGACTATCTTATATTGGCAGCCTCTAATTATGCTCTTCCCCGTAAGTAATCAAAACATTTCATAATTTCAAAGGCCTCTATTAGGACACCCCTCAGATTTCTCTTTTAAATAGAAAAAAGGCCCAGCCAGTTCATCTTTTTCTGGCATTTACAACCTTGCAGTTCGAGTGTCATCCTTTTAAGTATTTTAATATAGTGATCTAAACTGTACAGTACTCTAAGTATCGTCTAAGATTGGACACAAGCTTAGCATAACTTCTCTACTTTTCAGTTCTATCCCTTATGGCCTTGTTTACCTACATCACAACTTTTGGTGATTTGCTTATTCATATTCCCAGATCCCCATGCTCCTCAACCCCACATGGATTTTTATTTTTCAAGTAATGCATGACCTCACTTTTCTTACCCAAGTGTAATAGCTCACACTTAAATACGTTGAAATTCATTTGCCAATTATATGCCATTTCTGCAAGTTTGTTAACGTATTCTCGTGATTTATTATAGTCTACAAATTTAGAAATTGTGTTTTTGATTCCAAAGTCTGAATTGTTAGTATAATTTACGAACAACACCAGCCCTAGTGTTGAGCCTCATGAGACCCAATTTCCCACCTTCTGCTATTCTGAAAGCTACCTTATTTGAGCAGCTTCTGAAAGGAGAAGACCCTTGCTTCACAATTCGGTCTACAAAAGATGAACGCCTCCTTATGCTAATCAACCTCCTGAACATTTCCTGCAGGTTCTGCTTTTTTTTTTGTTGAGATTTCACCATGGCTTTTTTTTGCCTCTTATTCTGCTCCTTAGCGGGTCAGACCATGGGTTTTTCTAGAGCTTGCATCAAAGCACACCGTGATAAGTTGCCGTGTGTTGCAGGTTGGGGATTAGTGGTGCGTCTCCGAAGGAGCCACGATAGGCAACCCTGCCATAATCCATTGCTGCTGTATCTTTCATCAGCAGCCGGCCTCGAAAGCAATCAATCATGCGTACGAGTGGTCTCCGAGGAATCTTTCCAAAGGCTACCAGAGGTTACCTGCACAAACATTCTAATCTCCTCTTCCACTGTATTACCAAGTAGTCATTTCTCTGACCTCTTTTGTCATTTACAATACATAATAAAAATGAAAGTTTTCGCCATGAAAAAACGTCTTCTTCCACACAATTACAAAGGGGAAGAAAAAAACAAGTCATGGCATTATTTACTGACAAGAAAGGGCTTGCCTTGAAGCCATTGTGATATGAGTTAATGTAATCAAGCTGTACAAAGAGCCACAGCAACTGTGGTTAAGAATAGCAGTACCACTAAGAGAACACAGAAGATTAAATCACTTCTTTTGCCCCCATCTCTCCCCTCCCTTGCTGTGGCTGTTAGAAGTATACTCAGTAATTTCATTATCATAAACTCAATCAGAAGAATATCAAAGAAAAGGTCAGGTTGCAAATTACAAAAAGCAGAAATCAACTTTTTTTTCCAGCAATAGAATCATTCAGTTCCTCAAATATTTATAATTAAAGTGATGGATACCAAGCTGGTTTAAGGAGAAAAGTAAAATGTACATTTTTATACAAAGGGGATGACAATGACTCCATCAATGGTTGGGGGATTGGGGCACTATCATAATACATTTGCAATCGTGGGGTTGGGGCAGCATTGCTTGATTTTTTTTAGTGCGTCGTATCATGAAGCAGAAAGGCTCAGGATTAGTCTGGTGGTCTTCCACACAGTCTGCAACTAACCTTTCACTCTCAGGAAGACAGACCATACCCCACACATCCAAGTATTCTTTCAAATTCTGCTCTTCTCCCCTGGCTTGCCACCTGTGATGTCACCAATGTCTCGTTGATCTTCCCTGCATTTCACTTTCACCTTAAAAGCTTTAGCTCCCTCAGGTCTCGGGCTGGCTCTGCTTCACCACTACACCAGCTATAGTAGCTACATCAATGGCCTCTGATCCACATGCCACAAGTTCAAATGCACTTGCCATTTGAACAACTTGGCTGTTCATTTCCAGATCTAACTGAACCAGCTCAAACTGTACCATCGCTTCCTCTCTTTGGCCGAAATTTCGCACTAATCAATTCAAAACAATTCTAAATGAAACACTCGCATCTCTCCTTATTCCAGTCTGGTTTCTGCTCTGCTCAATCTGGAATTGTAGCAGTTAAAGTAACAAATGACATTTGTGTGACTGCAACATCATTTCTCAAGCCCCCACTGTTTCCAACACCATTGGTTATCCCACTGTCCTCTGTCTTTCTTTTGCAGTCTATCTCCATGGCACTGGTGTCTCCTAGTTTAACTTAAACCTGTTGGAATGAAGATATTACAGTGCCTCCAACAACTTCTCCTCCAGTCAACTCTCATGTGTTCCACAGGTTTCCCCTCTTCACCATCTACATGCTACCCCTTGGCAACATTATTTAAAAAGCACAGATTCAGCTTCCATCTATGTGCTGATGGAACAAACCCAAACCCAAGTCCATATCCCCGTTAAATCAGCAGTTGCTACACTCCTATTGCCTGTCTGTCATCAAGACCCAGCTGATTAAACATTTCTTCCAGCTTTACAATGAAGTTGAAGCCCTTCCCTTTTGACACCCACTGTCACTAATACTTGCCGTAGCACCATTAGCCTCCCAGGTTGCCACACTGTGTTAAATCAAGAGAAGTGAAATCTTGGTGTACTGCACAACTCAGCAGCCTTCCCTATATACAAGTTCAATTCCAACTCCATCCTGTCCTTTCCCATTTTGTCTCCAAATTTGAAGACCCCACAAACACCACATGGAGGCTTCCATAATACCCTTATTGTCATCATATCACCTCAATTTTCCACCTTTCAACATATTCAAACTTCTACAGCCCCTATCTATCTCATCCATACTAAATCCTGTACTCCTATTAACCTTATTCTATCCAAGCTCTGTGTCTCAGAGTGCAGACTTCAAAATGCTCATTCTTTTTTCAAGTCACTCACTGGCCTTGCCTGACCTTATCTGAGTGACCTTTGCCTGCTTAAATGTTCCTGCGTGCATTGTATCCCATCTAACAATAGACTTCTCTGTCTCCTGTCCGTCAACTTCACTCTCAGTGGCTGCTTGTTCAGCCATCATGCTCTGGTACCCTTGGAACTCCCTCCTACTTCAATCCACCTTACTACTTCTCTCCTTTTTTTAAAATACCTGCACAACCCTTAGGCTGTGCCTTTGATCTCCCACCCTAATCCTCCTAATTTTTCACTTCCCCTAGTTCTGTGCAGACTTAGGCACCAAATTCAAGAATATATTTTCAATAATGCTTTGCATTTACATCTGTAGTAGCTAGGCAACAGATCTCCTCTGCAGGCAATCTTCAACCTCATTCTAGCTGACCTTCCCACCAAAATGAGATAAATGAGTCCAAGATCACAGAGATCCTACCATATTAGAAATACATCGCAATTCTGTAAAAGTGGTATATCTATAACTTTCTTTACAGCACATTATCAACAAGCTTCAGGAAACAAAATTAACTTGCTTAAATAATGGAAATTGACCCATTAACTTCTCTTACCTGTCCAGTCCTGGAGTTCGTCACTTCCTTGTACAGACTGATGTCTAAATAATAACCAGACTCGTTGGTCAGGAACAGCCTGATGGGAATAGCTTTGCCAGTAGGTGTCAGTCGAATATTTATTTTCAACTCAGCCTGAAGCACGCGCAGTTTCCAGAGGCGACTGCCATATCGCATCACCATGCTGCGCACAGACTCTTCGATCTGGAGGAAGGAACAGAATCAGAACACTCAGAACAATCATTGCAGGATTACTGAAAAAAAAAAAATCACTGTGCTACCACTTCGGTTATTCCCTCAACGCATGCTGGGAACATACTAGCTGCAGTTCTGGTGAAAAATCATCAACCTGAAACATTAACTCTGGTTCTCTCTCCACATACGCTGCCTGGCCTCCAGCATTTGCAACATTTTCTGTTCCTACTGCATCAAATACTGTTTTGTTCAGAGTCCACTCATACACTCTCAGAAATTACTTCAACATCTCCCTCCTAATTCTCTCTCTCTCCATATTCTGAAGTCATGGTTTGTGCTCCAGTAGCAAACCATGGTCCCAGCAGGCCACCAGTTACCATACCTTAATGACCATTACTAAACCTGGACAGTAAGTGTTGACAGGCTTTTTGACTGAAGGGCTGAATCCTGTCCTCACCGAAAGCTGGCAACTTATCAGAAGCGAGTGGGGTGATAATGGATAGCAATAAGGACCGGGATTCTGTACTTAATGTTTTCATCCATTCCATGTATGTTGATGTAGCCCATCTCTTGCCTGGCTGAGATCAGCTGACTGAGCACGATGATCGAATTAGACACATTCTGCTGTGCAAGGTTTGGTACCACATCACACAGCGTGCTTACCACTGAATGCATCACAGGCAATCTAAACTGCAGTAAACTCTTCAATCTATCGCAACAACAGCTTCAACTATTAATTTGAAAGTTTCGTTAAAAATATTCTTTGAATAGATGGGATTCTACATCACATTATTGGTGACAGAACACAACACAAATAGGAACAGCTTCCCGTGAGGCACTCATCCTTGACCATACAATTGCATTATAGATATGCTGGCAGTGTGCACTGTCACCTGTGCCATTCCACATGAGTTGTAGTCTCTTTCAAGTTGATAAGACTTGACCTAACAACCAGGCGAAGTGGCTCACCCCTTGACTAGGGGATGAAATTATTGAGAAGCAGAATAATGCTCATTTCTCCCAAAATTAATGAGCCCATGAACATAAATGCATTCTCAGAGATCATAAGACAATCATTGCCATGGTTTTAATAGCAGATTGGATACCTGTGTCCTACTCGATTATGGCACAGTATGATCAGCAAACCAATGTACCAAAACATCTTAACAGAAATCACCAAAGATTTAGATTGTGATTTACTTCTTCACTTTGTCAAGAGAATTCCAAAGAAAGTGGCTACCTTTGAAGGATCCATGATGACAGTGGGAACAAAGTTAAGGAAGATATGGTTGCAATCTGTTCGAACATTAGTGTTGTTAAACGCTACTTCCAGCTCATCCATAGCCTCCAGCAGCAAACGTTCTCCTTCATTCTGCAGATATTCAAAGGAGGCTTCCTACAGACAAGATTAATATCAGTATAAAAGTGCTTTGATTCTTACTAAAACTAATTCATTTAAAAAAAAAATCTAAAGCTACATCTTAAGCCACGTAATATATAAAATAGTCTGAGCACCTCACAAGTAAGTTCAAGCTACAGCAATTAACAGTTCACCAGTAATCTATTCTTCCTCCATAGCATAAACAGAACATGAAATTTATGGTCCTTTTATTCTTATCATAAATGAGTTGCGTCAATGCCATTGATGTCAAACTCCTTTTGGGAATGCGGTGTCCTTGGGCTCCTCCTGATGGGGAAGCACTGCTGATGGCTCATGTAAATGGCTACAGCTTCTGGTATTTTTGCTGGCTCTGCTATTCTGATTTCAGATTGACAAATTTGCAAATACAGGTCATTTAAGATTATGTTTGCAATGTTATTGCAAAATTAACACATCAAAATGGATCTGGCGCAATAATGGAATTCTTTCCATTGGCACGTTAGCAACTTTTGAGAAGTCTAAGCCAAGTTCTAGCTGCTGTGGAGTTTTGTTTAAAGAATTTTTTTTGGTGTATTTGTAGTCCTTCAACATGGAAATCAACAGTTATAAAGAATGGAATAGCGTGAAGCACTTTCAAATCACAAGCAGCACATGAAACATAGCTCCCCCCACCGGAGATTTCCTACCTTGGCCAGGTTTGATATTTGGGACGGAATGGGTGGTGACATGATGTGATTAACATGAAATAGTCTAGACTAACAACTGGAGCTGGTTAAGGCTCTGCTAAACTGTACTCCCAATCTATGATTTATTGAGCAGGATAGCACCGAATAAAGACTATACTTCACCTTAGTAGCCGTGGTGGGAGGGGATTGGCAGGGAGTGGGAAGTCAAGTGAGCAGAGGAGGTCACAAGGCATGTCCTAGTGGTTAATTACAATCAGCACTGCTAGTGACTTGTCAAGCAGGCCAAGAACATGCCCATTTTGAACAAAAAAGTAAACAGATTCTCCACAGTAGTTCAGCAAATTTATCCAATGAGTAGCTGAGCCCTAGGATCACTTTCCAACATGAGCTAAACTAGCTAATCTCACGTGGAAGAGGGTACGTCAATGGGTCAGATAAAAATTAGGGTTCCCTCTTCCCAACTATGTGGACAGTGGAGAGGACAGTATCAAGCTTGGCTATGATGTCCTTGTGGTGAAATGTCCTCGAGATACTTAAGTTTTGAGGCCCGCACTCAAAATAAGGTTCACTCAATTAAATGTGAGGGCGTAACTTGCATTGTGTAGCCATTTCCCATCAAGGGATCAAACCCTTCAGAAAAGTAGCAGAGAAAACTGGCAATAAAATAAGGATGTGGTCTCCATGGAAAAAAGAAAATTAAAAAACAAATTCAATTAAAATCCAAACATCAGCCACATTTAAACAGAATAAAAAGAAAATACAAATAGTACAATATAAAAAAAGAACAAAGTCGGCACAGGGCAATATTTTTCTCAATTAACTATGAAAATAACTAAACCAGTTGAATTTTGAAAAACAAAACTAAGGTCACTTTTAATCATTGGCTATATAAAAAAAAATTTAAATCAAGCAGCAGCAGCAGCCCTTAAATACAAGTTGCGCCTTTTGGAATCAAATTGCTTAAAGCATTACAGGACTTTAATTAATGTGCTACCTGCTCACACAGTTTTATGCTTGTTCAACTTTTCTAGGAGATATTTCAAATTACGAGAAAAATGATATTAAGTGAAACAGGCCATCAAAAATTACATTAAAATGCAGTAAAATAAAAAAATGACTTGGGCGGTACATTAACTTAGCAGAGTGTTGCTCAGTATTATCGCACACAAAATAATTCATGATGTGCTTTCTATTGGAGAAGCACATCGGGTTTATCCCAAGCTTAAATGATCAAAAATGCATTAAGGATCTGAGGCCCGTCTAGGCTTATTCACTGATGTACCATCACCTATGATCTCACTATCCATGCCCTGGTACCCCACCACCCACACCCACAATCCCAACCCACTTCCTTCTGCATCCGTCCCTGGAAAAAAACTTTGCTCCAAGTCTCTCACAATTTCACTTTCAAACTCCCAACTATCTGTCTTTGGCCAACAATTCACCACGATAGCACTGCATTTGGTGATTTGTACAGCCAATCTCTTAACATTCACCTTTCATGTCCTCGTCTGATGCAAAATCTCAACTCTCTCCCATCTCAGCCATTCCCTTTGTTGTAGACATCAGATTTGCTCACTCAACTTCAAGAGGTGCAGATCTGCGCTTACCTACCACACAAATGGCTTAAACATCCATCACCAGATCAGGCTGGCTTACATCTAATGTTGCTGGGCCTCATGCTAAAATCACCCACTACTCAGGAATCACCCTGGAAAGCCTATTTTTTCCAGCAACAACTGTCTCCTTAATTCCCTATCTCCTTCCACCTTCACCTCCAACATGGGTTTCATCGGCGCCAAGTTTGGGACTTTCCACTAACTGTCACTGCCACCTGCCCCTGCTTTTCACCAAGCTAAATTATGCCTCCATCCACAACTCCCTACAGCTTTTCTGCTTTCTCCCTCTATGTTGCATCTGACCTCACCTCATCCACGACGCCCAGCTCCAGCTCCCTTGACCCCTTTCCCACTTAGCCCCCATGCTCGCCGACATTGGCAACAGCCTCCCACCTATCAAAACTATCATCCCTCCACTCCCTGAAAAATCCTTTTGTTTCCTCTGTCCATGAAAAATACCATTCCCATCTCCAAACCATCTTTCCTCTCCAAAGTCCTTGAACGAGCTGTTAATTCCCAAATCCGTACCCATCTTTCCTAAAACTCCCAGTTTAAACCTCTCCAGTTAACTTTCCACCTCTGCCACAGCATTGAAATGGCCCTAACCAAAGTCAGAAATGACATTCTCTGTGACTTTGACTCTGGTGCACAATTCCTCTGACACAGCTGACCACACTATTCTCCACCAACAATTTTCCACCGTTGTCCAGCTCAGTGGGACTACCCTCACTTTGTTCTACTCTTAGCAACGAGTATCTCCAGCCATGGCATCTCTTCCAGCCCCACACCATCAGTCCTCCCGTCGCCCCAAAGATCGATCCTTGGCCCTTCCCTTTTCTCATCTACATGCTACTCCTTGGTGAGGAATTCAGACATGCACCAGCTTTTACATGAATGCTGCCAACACCCACCCATCTCCACCACCTCAACTGACTTCTCCACTGCCTCTATATTTTCATTCTGCTTGTCTGATATACAGTCTTATATGAGCTATAATTTCCTCCCATTAAACATCATGAATTCTGTACCTCCCCAACACTTCCACCCTCCTTCCAGGTCTCTGTCTCAGGCTGAATCCCTCTGTTCATTATCTTGGCATCCAATTCAATCCTGCGCTGAGATTCCAATCTCGTATCCGCTCCTTGACAAAGACTGCCTACTTTCACCTCCATAACATATCCAACCTCCAACCTTACCTCAGCCCATCTGCTGCTGAAGCCCTCATCCATCTCTCATCACCTCCGGACTCGACCACTCCAATGCTCCCCTGCTGGCCCCCACCAAGTGTAAACTTCAGCTCATCCAAAACTCTGCCGTTTGTATCCTGTCCTATGCCAAACCCTGTTCACTTTCTCTTGCTGACTTACACTGGTTCCCAATCCAACCAACGCTCAAACTCGCATTCACCTGTTTAAAATTGCTTCATGACCTCACCCCTGCCTTTTCCATTAATCTCCCCCAACAACATGCAGTTTCTCTGGCCTCCTGTGTATTGCTCCCTTCACCAACACCCATGAAAGTCATGACTTCAGCCACCCAGGCCACATGCTCTTGAATTTCTGACCCTCATCCCTCCCAACCACTCCACCTCCATCTCTTGTTTTAAAACCTACCTTTTTTGACCAGGCTTTTTAATCACTCCTTCTCGCCATTAATTTTCTTTCTTAGATTTGTGTGAAATGTTTTTAAATGGTGCTACATAAATGCAAGGTGTTGATGTAGGCTGACCCACCTTGGTGACCAAGTCCGAGTGCCGAATAATGGCTCGCACAAAGAATCGATAGTCCGTCACCTCGATACCCGCCTCCACCTTGGCTGCACCCAAATACAAGTGCATTTTGTGATTGGCGCACGGCATGGCAGTAAGATCAAAATTACGCATTCGATTCAGCTCCAGCTGGAAAGCCAGGGCGGGCTCCAGATGCCGGTAAATCCGGTCTTCCTGAAACTGGAAAAAGGAAATGAATGTGCAACTAAAGAGGTTCATTGAGACTGAACTAGTATAATATTCTAATGCTAATATAACAAAGCCATGGGGAAAGCAAGAGAGGGAGTGGGGACAGGAGAGAAAATAGTGAGGAATCAGCTGGGGTGGGTGGGCGTGAGGAGTGGATGGCAAAACGAGAGGGCGGGCAGGCAAAAGAACAGGCGGGGGGGAGGACAGGCAAGCAAGATAGGGGAGGGCAAAAAAAGCAAGAAGGGAGGGCAAAAGAAAGAGGGAGGCAGGGCAAGAGAGGGAGAGCAGGAGGGCACATGCACAAACCTTCATTCCCAGTTACCACAAAGTGATACAAAGCGTTGCTTTAAGATTTTAAAACGTAGTGACAACTTATCGGAATCACATTGCTGAGACAGGATTGAGCAATGAATAAGGAGGTATTTCTTGGCAGGTGGAGTGAGGGGTCAGAAAGACTTGTTGAGGCCAGAACACTAAACATATTTACAGGCTTTTCTATAATTTGCATGACAGGGCAGCAAGGTCTGCAGGCTCAATCACTGTATTTACATTAAAGAAACCAGTTCCCTTAACCAATGTAAAATTGAGGAGTGGGCACATGTGTCACTTTTCCTAAACAAAACTACACAAGAAGCAAATGTAAATATTGCTTAAGAGACAGCCAGGTGTCGGATTCTAGAAAAATGGCAGCCAACTGAGAAGGGTCCTTTTCATCCAAACTCTTTGCACAATTTGCTCTCCACTTCCCATCACCTCCAACACATGACTTCAAGATTAATTTGAGTCTTTCATTTCTATCTATTAATTATTGAAGGTTTTGATGAAGCAGAAAATGACAGTGCACAAGGCATTATCTTCACACACCCCGCCACCAGCTCTGTACTCCTTTGTCTTCATTCTCCTGCACCTTGTGCCACCCTCTTGCGCCCCGAGTCCAATTCTGGACTTGACAAAAGTTGATGAGCCCGAGCACATTACTTGAAGAAAGCGGAAACCCCAGTTGTTGGTAAATTAAGACGTTTTGGTAGATTTTTGTCTGTACCATCCAGGCTTATAATACTGCCAGGACAGTTAGCAAAACAGAAAAATCAAGTAGGAGAAAATCACATACCCATAACAAATTCTTCCCAATATTCATCCGTTTAAATGAAAGAAACAAAAATCAGATAGCTCTGTTAGTAGCTCTCCTCTGGCTCTCAGTGTTCCTCCTGATGATCAGCCTAAATGATACTTCATATCCAGGTGGGAAAGACAAGGAGCTACCCCACTGTATCTTCAAACATTGCTGTTTCTCTTCATCATTTCAAAACTCTCCAGCTTTTCAAGCTGAACGAGTTGTTATATTATCCACCAAAATATTTTCAAAATCTAACAAGCATAGAATTTTCTAAAACCTCAATCACAGTGAGTTGGATAGAAAAACCAATTCCACCAGCCACAAATAAGTCAGATCTGTGCAGCTTCATAAGCTAAGTTAACATATCTCATCCTCAGGATGACCTACTTTAAATAAAAGCTTCACATCCTGCTCCAAAGCTTGCCATTAATTCTGCACTAAAACTAACAGCATGAACTGGGTGGGTAGTTTACACCTCGTAATTTATTTATAATGCAGGGTTTATTGCAGAAGCTAATACAAAAAAAATCTATTTCATAAAGACTCAGTTGCCCCTTTGCGCCCCACTATGCCATCTGATAGATCTATTTTTATGCTAAGACTTTACATCTCATCAACTCAAATCTGGACTCAAGATAGTGCTGAGAGGTTTATGTTATCCCTGCGCTATACGTGCTAACTTTGCAACCCAATGCATGTTAATTTTGAATTAATAAATGTGTTTACAAATGACATGTTCTCAAAAAATGGATCTGTTATTCTATAACCTTTTCCTCTAAACCATGGTATTAATATAACAACACTAATATCCTACGATCCAAACGCAAACTCCCGATATTTCTGCCCATTTCAGAATAACATTCCCGCCTGAACCTTTTGCTTTCTAACACTAAATTACTGCTCATCCCACTATCACTCCCCCACTAATGCTTAATACACTTTTAGCCATCTAACCCCCTATGCAATTTCAACACAATTGAGATCCTAAAATAGGTTTTGAAAACTACTAGAGATACTTGGAAAGAGAGCTACGCCAACCATACCATCATTAAGCATTTGGTTCTCTTTGGGTATTCAGGGGCAGGGAAGATATTTAGTGTTAGGTTTTTGAAAACACTGGCCTGAATGTTTAGCGTGGCGTGCGAGCACGATCAGCAAGCTCGGAAGCGGATGTGGAATCCACTTCCACCCACGATTGGATGTCGACCGCAATTTCACACTGGCTGGCCAATTAACTGCAGGCCAGCATGAAACGTGTGCTGAGACAGGCTCGGTGCTGCCAGCAGGGGTGGGAACAAGGTGGATGCCGGGAACAGGAAGGGTGCGGGCGAGAGGATTGAAATGCAGCTCCCTGCAGGCTGAAAGTCTGCATTTAAAGCCTCAGGGAGCTTGTTTGTAATGTCTGGACTCCCTTATCGATTGAAGTGTTGCCCCAGTGTGCAAGGTGGCATCGATGGCCAGATCCCATGCCAGGCATGTCAGCAATGCCCAGATCCTGTCTGCCTCCACCACCCCCCTGCCCCCCATTTCACAGATTAGTGCCTGAGGGTCTTACTGGAGACAGTAAATGACTGCCCTCACATCCTGCTGCCAAGGGATGGCAAGAGGAGGCCACCACACATCATTAAGGAGGACTGGACGGAGGTGGCAGCCCTGGTCAGCAGTCATGACATTATATGCCAAACCTGGATCCAGTGCCACAAAAGGTTCAATGACCTTCTATGCTCTGGCAGAGTGAGGACTGATTCCAATTGGAATCTTGGGTCGATGTCTTGCTGGGTGGCAGCACATGTTGGTGCTCAGGGGTGTGAAATGTAGCATTTCATGTGTCTTGATAGACCATAGCTGGCATGTATATCAGGGTGACGTGTGACAATGCGACAGGCAACTGTTCCTGTATTTTTGGGGGTGGGGAGGCTGCAATGGGGCAGCATGTTGGGGCGAGCTAATGGCAGCACTTATTCCCTCACAGGAGAAGAGGAGTGACAATTCACCGGAACAAGGTTAGACTGGTGGGGGGGATACCAAACCCGCTTAGCCTCAGTCAGGTGAAGCAAGCAAGCTTTGGAAATGGCCTGTGAGCATGGAACTGGGTCCACAGGTCGTGGAGAGACAGGGGTGTCGGATGAGGGTAAGAGTCCAATGGAAGGGGAAGAGGTTGGTGTAGTGTCTCAGAGACGTGGGGCAGTTGTTGTAAGACTGACATGTGAAATGCATTTATTCCCGTTGCTCATCCATTCAAAACTATTTGCTTAGCCAGGTGTCAAATGTAATGAGAAAGCAGACTGCATGCACTCAAGACTTCGTAATGATGGTCTATGCTGACAATTTTGCTTCCTCCCTCAGATGCCTCATTATCGTGACCCCCAAGGGGGCCCCGAGGGCCTCACCTTGACCCCCGGGGAGGAACATCTGCCAGATGCACCCACGTCACATCCTCCCTCTGCAACAACCACAAACGCACATCGATAGGCATAAGCCTTATGGATTGAATGGTAGTGCAGTGGTGAAGGTGCACCACACTCGCTTGAGGTGCTCGCAGAGGCAGAGAGTCCACAGGACACCGGCAGTCAGAGGAGCGCTGGAGCCCAGGTCAATGCTGAGTCTGAGGCAGGTGATGAGCCTCTGGAGTCATCCATCAAGTGACAGATGCTTGATATCCAGTGGGGTGCACAGGAGGTTCTGGTAGAGATCCCCAGGGGGCTGCATGCCATGGTGTATGTCTTGCAGAGCTTGAGCACGGTGTTGATCCATAGCTCAGAACGCACAGCCTCCTCCGGAGAAAGAGTGGCGACTCTTGTGGAAAGGCAGCTCCAGGAACTCAATCAGGGGTTTCTGGGGTTGCATGCAGATCTGCAAGCCCACACAATGGCAGTGACCTCAGCAGGTTACTGCCAACGTGAGAGATGGATGAGACACCTAGTAACTCTGCTAGCTGTCCATCCACCGATGGTGAGCAGGAAGGTTCAAACCAATCTCATGTTGGTGGACGTGCTGCAGCTCGCATCTGTGTGCTCCTCTCAGGGTACTCTGGATGATGGCAGCAGCCCCTCCACCCTTCTGTCAGTGACCATTGCATCTGATGAGAACGCGATGACTGAGGCGTGCCCAGCCATGGTGCTGGACTCTCTCACCCAGACAAGCTCTGGTGTCCAGAGGATGGCAGCCAAGGTCATCAAGGCCGACGGGGCATCGCAGTCAGCAGACTGCCTCGAATCCAGCTGCTAGCGATGGGAGGGAACCAAGACGTAACACTCGCAAAGGGAAGCTTAACTAACTATGATCACATATGGGGTTGTCACAGGTAATTTATGTTGCCTTGGCTTGTGTGTACAGGTTCATTTGTATATTTGACTTCATTATAAAAATGTCTCATTCTGTGCAATGGTCTTAGTATGCTTCATACATTTGATAGGGAAGAGGCCTGGGACTCATGTGTGACAGAGGAAGGGCTGTAAAGTTTATTTCAGAGGTCAGACCTTGACTTAAGGGTGACATGACTGCCTTAGCGGGAGGGATCAGTAAGGTGGCATACCCCATGCCATCACCTTGATTCCTTGGTTTGGATGTCTAGCTGGATCAAAGCTCCTTGGTCTCCCCACCTCCCATAAGGATCCTCACATTGGGATCCTGCTCCTCACCCTGGGGCTCCTCCTCAGATCCAGAACTTGAGTCATCCTCTGTGACCTGCTGAACAGAATCACTGTCTTCATCCTCTAATGGGTCCTCCCTCAACAGAGTCAGGTTGTGCAGTGCGCAGCAAACAGCAACAGTAAGGGATATTGAAGTGATCCCTCTGAGCGGTCCAGACAGCGGAACCTTGAGTAGGCCTATGGTCCTCTCAATTACTACCCTTGTCGAGGCATGATTGCGGTTGTAGCTCTCCTTGGCTTCTGTCCTTGGGTGTCGCAGTGGCATCATGAGCCACCTTTTCAGCAGATAGCCTTTGTTCCACAGGAGCCAATGATACAAGCGAGCTGGAGCCACAGAAAGCCTTGACACCTGGGAATGACGGAGGATATAGGCATCATGACAGCTTCCTGGATACATGGAGCAAACCTCCAATATCGGACTCTTGTGGTCACACACATTCTGGGTATTAAGGGAGTGGAAACTCTTTCTATTCACGAAGGGATCTGGCTCTGCCGCTGGCACCTTTCTGGCCACATGCGTGCAGTCGATGGCTCCCTGGATGCGGGGAAATCCTGCAATTGCAGCAAAGCCTCTGGCTCGCTCAGCCTGGCTGGGTCCAGAAATGAACGAAGGCACTGCCCCTTTGGAACATAGCATCAGTGACCAACTGGAGGCATAAAAGTGCAGGGCCACTGTTTATCTTAAGTGCCACTGGCATAGGGTGGGCACTTACACACTTGGAAGCGATCTCTGGACCAATTACCTGGCATATGGAGTTGACAGGCTCCCTGGAGAGGTGGAGCCTTCTTTGACACTGAACCACAGGTATGTACCAGGTAGCAGGAGCACTGCCTGTAGACTCTGCCTGCTAGATAATGGCGCCTTCTCGGGACCCTTCTGCCTTGCACCTTATGCTAGCCCCTTCTGGCTACACCTCTTGATCTATGGTCCCACTCTGGGACGCTGCCTGTGGGCAACTGGCCTCCTCTCCCTTCTGAGGAGTTTCCTCTAGCAGAATATACTATTCCCATTTCTGTGCTGATGTTTCCACAGGTTTCTGCACTGAAGGGGGTAATTGGCTGAAGGCCTTTGAGAATGCTAAAAAAGCAGAGTTCTCCAGAACAACACAAAAATACCAGAAACTATCAATAAACCAGCTCCAAACTACTCTCAACCAAACTCCTAACTACTGACCTTTGCATCTGCCTGTGGGGCTTTTGTCCTGTCCTGGATGTGGAATCCATGAAAAACATGAAGGCCGCTTGGTTGAGTGGCCCATGCGCCAAGCATAAAAACACACGGGCTATGTGAAATCCCAGTCAATTGCCATCTAAATCAGCTTAATTAGACCGTTAATAGTCAGCAGGCGTGTTTCCAAAATCCACGCGCACCCACCGATCAAAATATCGCAAAGCCGCACGATGACGTCGGGACACCCTCCCGGCGCCATCGCGCCCCATTTCCCAAATGGTCTGGGCCACCGTGCACCCGGACTGCGAGGCTCAAATTCTACTGTGTACTTTACCTTGTCTCTTGATCGGAAAGTGAAGAACTTTGGGAACTCTCTCTGTGTAAAAGAAGGAAAGAAAAAAATGCACCTTTAAAATTGCATGCTAAGAGTCTGTGTCCAACATGTAGATAAACAAGAGTTCAGTTCAAAAAAAGGGGAGAGACATTAAACGCCCAAGAAAACCACAATAAATCACATTTAGCATGCACAAAATGCCAGTGATCAAACCACTGATAGTATTTCTGTGAAAAGAAAAATTGCTCCAGGAGCCATAAAAAGAAATTCATTAACATAGTCTTGCTTCCTCCAGAACAATAAAAAAAGCAGCTTTTAAAGGTTTATTTCTCCCTTCAGACCTGGCATTATTGCTTTGCAAATGCAACCTGGCTGACGCAATTGTTGAGATAATGGCTGTGAGATATTTAATGGCTGTACTGGCAATTTCCAGGAAAATATCATTGCCATATAAAGATACTGCTCAGTAAAAGCTGAAATCAATGCTACCTAATGTCTGCTTTGGGGAAAGGCTTTTCCTTTTACCCCCCCAAGTCAATACCAGTTACATCAAATTGAACCTGAATATCCAGCAGTGCCTATGGAGGTCATTAGCCCCTGCTGTGGCAGAGCAGTCAGCCATTACAGAGACAATCATAATAATGTGCTTAATTTAACTGCTCAAGACACCCTGGAACTCAGGAAATTTGAAAACAAGTTAAAAAAAATAAACAATTTTAACTTATTACATTGATGATCAGGTTAAATGGCTGATAAGAGAGATTACATAATTATTGGACCAGCTCTGCACCCCCTGCCCACTTCCCTGTGGTGCTTATTACAGAGACAGTAAATAAAATTAGTGAGCATGGTATCTATGGATTGTTTTATTTGTTAATGGAAAAAAGTGCTTCAAAAGAGAAAGAACTCGCATGTGCATATTACATCCTCACAGAGAAAGCCGTAAAAATTAATCCAATGAACGGAAGACAAATTCTCGAGCTGTTAAGAACTCAGCTACACAGAGGCATTAGGAACACTAGAAACACTCGAGTCCCACCCACTGGGCCACTTATACCTGACACTAACTGGAACATCCAGCCTGGTTAGATCTCTCCTCCATGCCAGCAAAATAAAGAGAAATATAGCACATGAAATAATTGGAAGCGTGCTATACAACATTAGGAATGAATGCACTCCACCATGTTCAGCTGAAACTTTATGTAACAATTTGGAAACATACTGCTGAACACCTTAGTTAAAATAGCAGACAAAGAAATCTCAATAGTGCGCAATTTTGCCCAATAAAGTTGGTGCACAAATTTGCTGCTATTTTCGTGTTGTAAAATGACCGGGCAATGTGGAAAGGGATAGGAGATTACGGAGTCAAAAAAAAACTGCTTTGACAGTTGAAGTTTTCGGGTGGATCATTAAAAGAAATCATGACACACCAATGCTCTGATTGATGAGCTGTGGAAAAATAACCTGATTGAAAGCTGAAACAAAAAACCTCTGTATGAGCACCAGCAACAGGCCAAGTAAGCCACAGATTCAATAATCCTTCTGAGACACCCATGCGAAATGCACATCGGGGAGTTCTGGCCCTCAGCGATTACAGTAATCTACATAATTTGAATAGGGATATACAGTTTGGTAGCGAAAACAGTTCGGTAGTGTTCTCTGTCTTTAGTTGAACAATCTATGTGCCAACTTAGGGGGTGGCAAAACGAGCAACAGAACCACAAGCACTAATATTCAAGAAACCTCAAAGTGACCGCTTTTATGCCTTCAGGTGGTGGTCTCATTTGCAAGGCTTACCAATATTTGTAGCTAAATAGGGATTCAAATATCCCACATTCAAGGGAGCCACTCTATCAGGCACCACGTTTCCCCAGATTCCGGACGACTAGAATCCACTGGTAACTGCCTAATTGTGCAGGCATGTAGTGGGACTGAATCTTACTCCTGTAATGTTTTCAGCAAACTGGTACCTATGGAAGTACCTATTCACAAAGTAAATATTTATATAATGCAAAGCAAATATTCAAACTAAAAGATTACAAAGTATAAAACAGTAAAACTTCTATATTAAGAAAAACTGTCAATTTGTGTGCTGATGTGGATATCAGCAGTAGCACTCTCATTTCTGAGTGGTAAAGCTGTTGGTTAAATTCCAACTGAAAATTGAGCACATAATCTGGATAGATACCTCAGTGCAGCACTGAAGGAATGCCACACTGTCAGAGGTGCCACCTCTCAGGTAAAATGTTGAACTGAAGCCCTGTCTGCCCTATTGTGGATGTCAAAGGCCCCTTGAAACTATTCGAAGAAAGGCACTGGTATTTTGTTAAGTGTTTTGGTCAATGTTTATCCCTCAACCAACTTAATCGGACACAATCTCATTATTGTTTGTGGGGTCTTGCTGTGTGCAAACTGTCTGCTGTGTTTCCCTACACTACAACAGTGACTAGACATCGAAAGTTCTTCATTTGCTGTAAAATGTGAGGCTAAATCCTGGCAGCCATTCTAGTAGGGATAATCCTGTAAGGATAATTGCTCACTTTATCAACCAAGGTGTAATAGTAACTACAGATAATGGGCTGAACTGTGAATGAAACCAGGGGAAGAATTTTCCGGTTGGCGAGCAGGGGCGGAGCCCACTCGTCGACGGGTAAAATGACGCACGGCAACATCGGGTGGGTGTCCCGACGTCACCGCGCGTCACTTAGATTTTCAGTTCGGCGGGATCGCAGAGGAGTCAGCTGCGTGCCCACCGAACGGTCAAAGGCCCATAAAGGCCTGTTAAAAACTAATTAAAACAGTTAAATGAGCTGCCCTTAAGGTTGGTGGGCGGGTGAATAGGCCAGGCGGCCTTTGCATTTTTCATGAAACCTCATCCATGGGCGGGATGAGGTTTTATAAAGCGTTTTAAAATTCAATAAAAATGATTAAAAAGATTCATTTTCCATGTCCCAGCTCTTGTGACAAAGTCTTTTTTTCCTTCATTTAAATTTTAAAACCTTAAACTAATATCCGAGGCTCAGGGAGATTTCTGCATTTTTTTGCGCGCATGTGTGAAAGACTGCAGGCCCTGACTCAGGGAAACCTGCCCCACCAGCCTGCGCAGGGAGCGCTCAGCGCTTCCAGACGAGCGTCACGCTGGCCAGGCCTAAATTGGCCCGCCCATGTAAAATGGTGGTGCGGACCCAATCTGGGACGCCGACCAGGTTCATGCTCGCTCCCGCCTGCCCCCACACAACCCCCACCCCCAACAAAACGGGGGGGGAAAATTCAGCCCCAGGACAAAATTTAATTAATTCATAAAATCACAGTAGAGTCATTCAAAAAACATTCACTTTTCAGAGACTTAAAACCGTTATGCTTTTAGGGCTATGTCTATGATGGAATGGTTATAAATGGACAGTTTTGTTAAGTTTGTGATTATTTAGCCCTAAAACCTTATGGGCAGGATCTTCCAGTCGGCGAGCGGGGATGGGGCACGCTCACCGACACGGGATGACGTCAGGTGGAACTCCCGACGTCACCCAGTGTCATTTCTATTTTCAGGTCGGCAGGGGCGCAGCTGAGTCAGCTGTGTGCCCACCGACCTGTCAACGGTCTATTGAGGCCATTGAGAAACTAATTAAAATCATTAATTGACATGCCCGTCAAACCTTAAGGTTGGCGGGCAGGCCGGGAGCCCTGACGGGATTCAGGGAAAGCATAAAACCTCATCCACGGGCGGGATGAGGTTTCGTGAGGATATTTACATTTTTAATAAAGGTTTCGATTAAAGGTATGGACCTGTCCCAACTCATGTGTCAGTGTCACATGAGGGGGCATGTCAGGGAAATTTTTCTATCGTTTTTATTGCAAATTTTAATTTGGAGCCGATCTCCTTGAGGCAGCACTTAGCCTCAGGAAGATCAGTGCGTTCTTTCGCACGCATGCGCGAAAGAGCGCACTCCCGGCTGAGGGAATCACTCCCCCACCCACACAGGGAACGCATAGCACTTCCTGGGCGGGTTTTAATTGGCCCGCAAATGTAAAATGGCGGCACGCCCCCAATCGGGGGCGCCGATCGGAGGCGCGCCCGCCCGCTCCCGCACAAATTTTTCCCAATATGTATAACAACTGATGAGAACAGCACCAGTCAGAACACAGAAGCATGATCAGAAGCTGGGTATATTTTCCTCCATTAGCCAATGTCAGCAAAGAAATTGTTTCAAGTATAAAGCAAGTTTTCACATGTTAAACTCATGAAAGGGGGGGAATATACCCAATAAACTATTTCATTGATCTTGGCTACTTACATGGAATCTCCGATCCACCTCATAATTGCACTGTTTCCGGAAATCCTTTAGGATAAAATGAAAAGAGGTGGACAAGATTTAGCTGTTAGTAGGAGAATTAAAACTTAATTATCAAACAATTAAATATTAAATCTGCTCTGCCCCATAAATCCCACATTTTAAAAACGCTTACATTTTAATAGCACTTGTTAAACATTATTGCTTGTTAAACGTTATCATTCAGACCAAGAATGGCATTTTCAAATCTGGCAGATTAGCACACTTTTTTTTATTCACTCTTGTTTTATTAGTCAGGTGGAAAGGGCAAGTTATTTGTTGCAGCAAGTGATTTCTTACCACTTAGGTTAGCAATTCTCTGCTGCAGGAACTTTTTACGCCAAACTGTGGTGCTTATGGTTTTTAAGGTCTTATTTTGTGGTTCATCGTTTGTAAGGGCTATATTCTGTAACAACGAGGAGCAGGGAAGAAGGGCCCTAGAGTATTTGATGTTATTTGATATTAAGTATCTTCCAAAAGGTTTAATTTAATTTAAAAGGGTAAGCCATGACAGGAGAGCTCAAAGCTGTGGTGTGCTCCTCCTGCTCTATGTGGGAAGCCGGGAACATTTCCAGTGCCTATGACCAGCATGTGTGTGGGAAGTGTCTCCAGCTGCAGCTCCTGGAAGTCCGGGTTTCGGAGCTGAAGCAGCAGCTGGGGGACACTGGGGCATCCGCGAGGCGGAGAGTATCGTGGATAGCACATATAGAGAGGTGGTCACACACTGGCTAGGAGTCCACAGGCAGGAAGGGAATAGGTGACCACCAGGACATGGCAGGCAGTGCAGGAATCCCCTGTAGCTATTCCCCTGCAAAACAGATATACCGCTTTGGATGTTAGGGGGAATGACCTATTAGGGGAAAGCAGCAACAACCAAATTCATTGCACCATTGTTGGCTCTGCTGCACAGGGGAGAAGTAAAAAGTGTGGGAATGCAATAGTGAAAGGGGAATCAATTGTAAGGGGAATAGACAGGCGTTTCCGTGGCAGCAAACGAGACTCCAGGATGGTATGTTGCCTCCCTGGTGCTAGGTCAAGGACATCTCAGAGCGGCTACAGGACATTCTGAAGAGGGAGGGTGAACCGCCAGTGGTCGTGGTACATATTGGTACAAACGACATAGGTGAAAAAAGAGATGAGGTCCTAAAAGCGGAATATAGGGAGTAAGTAAGTTGAAAAGTAGAACCTCAAAAGGTAGTGATTTCAGGATTACTACCTGTGCCACGTGCTAGTCAGAGTAGAAATAGCAGGGTATATCGGATCAATACGTGGCTGAAGAGATAGTGTGAGAGGGAGGGTTTCAGATTCCTGGGACATTGGGACCGGTTCTGGGGGAGGTGGGACCAGTACAAACTGGACGGGTTACACCTGGGCAGGACCGGGACTGATGTCCTAGGGGGAATATTTGCTAGAGTTGTTGGGGAGGGTTTAAACTAAAATGACAGGGAGATGGGAACCTATGCAAGAAGTCAGAGGAGGGTGAATCAAGGACAAGAACAAAAGACAGAAAGGGGAATATGAAAAGTAATAGGCAGAGAAATCAAGGGCAAGAATCAAACAGGACCTCAGTGAAAAATAGTGGGAACTGAACAAGTAATATTAAAAAGACATGCCTTAAGGCTTTGTGCCTTAATGCGAGGAGCATTTGCAATAAAGTGGATGAATTAACCACGCAAATAGATGTAAACAGGTATGATATAGTTGGGATTACGGAGACATGGCTGCAGGGTGACCAGGGATGGGAACTGAACATCCAGGGGTATTCAGTATTTAAGAAGGACAGACAAAAAGAAAGGGCAGTGGAGTTGCATTGCTGGTTAAAGAGGAAATTAACATAATAGTGAGGAAAGATATTAGCTCTGACGATGTGGAATCTGTATGGTTAGAGCTGAGAAACACTAAGGGGCAAAAACATTAGTGGGGGTTGTATATAAACCCCCAAACTGTAGCGGTGATGTTGGGAATAGCACTGAACAGGAAATTAGAGACACAAGCAATAAAGGAACATCTATAATTATGGGTGACTTTAATCTGCATATAGATTGGGCAAATCAAATTAGTAACAATACCATACAGGAGGAATTCCTGGCGTGTATACGGGATGGTTTTCTGGACCAATACGTTGAGGAACCAACTAGAAAACAGGCCATCCTAGACTGGGTATTATATAATGAGAAAGGAATAATTGGCAATCCAATTGTGCGAGGCCCCTTGGGGATGACCATAATATGTTAGAATTCTTCATCAAGATGGAGAGTGACGTAGTTGATTCTGAGACTAGGATCCTGAATCTTAATAAAGGAAACTACGATGGTATGAGGCGCGAGTTGGCTATGATGGATTAGGAAATGTTACTTAAAGAGATGATGGTGGATAGGCAATGGCAAACGTTCAAAGAGTGCATGGGTGAACTGCAACAATTGTTTATTCCTGTCTGGTGCAAAAGTAAAACAGGAAAGGTGGCCAAACCATGGCTTATAAGGGAAATTAGAGATAGTATTAGATCCAAGGAAGGAGCATACAAATTAGCCAGAAAAAACAACAGGCCTGAAGATTGGGAGCACTTTAGAATTCAGCAAAGGAGGGCCAAGGGATTGATTAAGAAGGGGAAAATAGAGTACGAGAGTAAGCTTGCAGGGAACATAAAAACTGACTGTAAAAGTTTCTATAGGTATGTGAAGAGAAAGAGATTGGTGAAGACAAATGTAGGTCCCTTAGTCAGAAATGGGAATTTATAATGAGGAACAAAGAAATGGTTGACCAACTAAATACATACTTTGGTTCTGTCTTCACAAAGGAGGACTACAAATAACATACCAGAAATGTTGGGGAACACAGGGTTTAGTAAGAGGGAGGAACTGAAAGGAATCAGTATTAGTAGGGAAATGGTGTTGGAGAAATTGATGGATTGAAGGCCGATAAATCCCCAGGGCCTGATAATCTACATCCCAGAATACCAAAGGAAGTGGCCCTAGAAATAGTGGATGCATTGGTGGTCATCTTCCGAGATTCTAAACACTCTGGTAGATTGGAGGGTAGCTAATGTAACTCCACTATTTAAAAAGGGAGGTAGAGAGAAAACAGGGATTATAGACCAATTAGCTTGACATCGGTAGTGGGGGAAATTCTAGAGTCCATTATAAAAGATTTAATAGCTGAGCACTTGGAAAACAGTGGCAGAATCAGACAGAGTCAGCATGGATTTACGAAAGGGAAACATTGCTTGACAAATCTACTGGACTTTTTCGAGGAAGTAACTACTAGAGTTGATGAGGGGGAGCCAGTGGATGTGGTTTATCTGGACTTTCGGAAGGCTTTCGACAAAGTCCCACATAAGAGATTAGCGTGTAAAATTAAAGCACGTGGGATTGGGGGTAGTGTATTGAGATGGATAGAAAACTAGTTGGCGGACAGCGAATAAAGAGTAAGAATAAACGGGTCTTTTTCCAAATGGCAGGCAGTGACTAGAGCAGTACCACAGGGATCGATGCTGGGACCCCAGTTAACCACAATATATATTAAATGATTTAAATGAGGGAACTAAATGTAATATCTCCAGATTTGCAGATGACACAAAGCTGGGTGGGAGGGTGAGGCTGTGAGGAGGATGCAGAGATGCTGCAGTGTGATTTGGACAAGCTGAGTGAGTGGGCAAATGCATGGCAGATGCAGTATAATGTGGATAAATGTGAGGTTATCCACTTTGGTAGCAAAAACAGGAAGGCAACTTATTATCTGAATGGCTATAAATCGAGAGGGGGAATGTGCAACGAGACCTGGGTATCCTCGTACACCAGTCGCTGAAGGTAAGCATGCAGGTGCAGTAGGCAGTAAAGAAGGCAAATGGTATGTTGGCCTTCATAGCCAGAGGATTGGAGTACGGGAACAGGGATGTCTTGCTGCAATTATACAGGGTCTTGGTGAGACCACACCTGCAATATTGTGTGCAGTTTTGGTCTCCTTATCTGAGGAAGGATGTTCTTGCTATAGAGGGAGTGCAGTGAAGGTTTACCAGACTGATTCCTGGGATGGCAGGACTGACATATGAGGAGAGATTGAGTCGGTTAGGATTATATTTGCTGGAGTTCAGAAGAACGAGGGGGGGGATCTCATAGAAACCTATAAAATTCTAACAGGACTAGACAGGGTAGATACAGGAAGGATGTTCCCGATGGTGGGGGAGTCCAGAACCAAGGATCACAGTCTGAGGATATGGGGTAGACCATTTAGGACTGAGATGAGGAGAAATTTCTTCACCCAGAGTGGTGAGCCTGTGGAATTCGCTACCACAGAAAGTAGTTGAGGCCAAAACATTGTATGTTTTCAAGAAGGAGTTAGATGTAGCTCTTGGGGCGAAAGGGATCAAAGGGTATGGGGAGAAAGTGGGAGCAGGCTACTGAGTGGGATGATCAGCTATGATCATAATGAATGACGGAGCAGGCTCGAAGGGCCGAATTGCCTACTCCTGCTCTTACTTTCTATGTTTCCCTGTTACTTGGAGACAAACCACATTACACACAGGACCTGTGAAAAATGGGCGAGGTGTCACATGGTTTACAGATGATTAGAAGGTAGGGCTTGAGAGTTATGGGATTAGTGATAACCAGGAGCCACATTTTTTAATTCTTTCGTGGGATGTGGGTATTGCTGACAAGGCCAGCATTTGTTGCCTATCCCTAATTACCTTTGAACTGAGTGGCTTACTAGGCCATTTCACAGGCAAGTTAAGAGCAACCACATTCCGGGGGTCTGGAGTCACAAGTAGGCCAGACGAGCTAATGATCAAAGATATCCTTCCCTAAAGGACATTAGTGAACCAGATGGATTTTTAACAACAATCATCAATGGTTGTCATGGTTACCATTACCACTTATTAATTGAATTTAAATTCAACCAGTTGCCGTAGTGGGATTTGAACCCATGAACATTAGCCTGAATTGCCAGTCCAGTGACATTACCTCTAAACCAATGTCTCCCCAATTTAATTTGTGATGGGATTTTGGGAACGCTGAGGAATGTTTTTTATTCTTTCACAGGATGTGAGCGCTGGCAAGGCCAGTATTTGTTACCTATCCCTAACTGCTTGAAAAGGTGGTGATGAGCCATCTTATGAACCGCTGCAGTCCATCTGGTGCAGGTATTCACTGTGCTGCTGGAAGGGAATTTCAGGATTTTGACCCAGCAGTGAAGGAACGGCAATATGGTTCCAAGTCTGAATGGTGTGTAGCTTGGAGGGGAACTTGCAGGTGGCGGTATTCCCACGCGCTTGCTGTTCTTGACCTTCTAGGTGGTAGAGGTCCGGAGTTTGAAAGGTGCTATCAAAGGAGCCTTGGTGAGTTGCTGCAGTGCATCTTGTATGTAGTACTCACTGCTGCCACTTTGCACCAGTGGTGGAGGGACTGAATGTTCAAGTTGAAGGATGGGGTGCCGATCAAGCGGCTGCTTTGTCCTCGATGGTGTCGAGCTCCTCGAGTGCTGTTGGAGCTGCACTCATCCAGGCACGTGGAAAGAATTCCATCACACCCCTGACTTGTGCCTTGTAGATGGTGGAGAGGCTCTGACAAGTCAGAGGGTGAGTTACTCGTCTCAAAAAACAATTTAAAAATAGAAGTTATGACTGGACAATGTACTTTTAACAGGGCAGGGAGAGAAAATGAGATACTCAGGATAAGGAGTCGATCATTTAAGACTGTGATGAGGAGAAATTCTTTCATTGAGGGTTGTGAATCTTTGGAATTGTCTATCCCAGAGGGTTGTGGATGTTCCATTGTTGAGTATATTTAAAGCTGCAATAGGTAGGTTATTGGTCTCTCAAGGAATCAAGGGATATGAAGGGTAGGCGGAAAAGTGAAGTTGAAGCATGATTCACCATGAGCGTATTTAATGGCAGAGCAGACTCAAGGGACTGAATGGTCTACTCTAGCTCCTATTATGTTCTTATGTCAGCTATGATAGAATCAATGCAAAAAGCCTTCTTCTTGTTAGTCATGCGCCTTGATTGAACCAGCACTAAAGAAAGAAAAACTGATCAAAGCCTCAACTTTGACAAGTTTAAACTGAACATTTTTTTCAAAATATAGGAATTAATTTCTGAATTTTTCCCCACATCCTATTATTTCTTTCCAGTAATTCATGCAAGATTATTCTATGTTACTGATTAACAGCACAGCATGTAAAAAATATTGGGCAGAGCCACTTTAAGACGAATTACGTAGAACTGACTACATTTATACCTCATTATTATAAATGAGTTTGGATTAAGGAACTCACTAAACTAAAATTAGACTTTCTTTATTTTGTATAAGCCATTTTGTAATTGATTTATGTTTCTTGGAAATAAATGGGAATAGTTTGATGAGAGTGAAGAGACTGTACCTTCTGAGCCACAAGGAAGGTCAGGCGGCGGATACCATGGTCAAACAGAATTGATCTCTGGAAGAGAAAACAACACATCATAAAAGGTTCTCAACCAATGTTTAAAGCATGGGCATCATGCAGAAGCAGATGTGCCTCTTGGCAAGTGGGCAAAAACAGCACCTGGTGTCATTCTAAATCATACAGACCAAACAGCTCCATATTCAATTGCCCAGTCAGTGCTGAGTTACTATATCCTAGTTGGGGGTCTGTGGGGGTGGTTACTACAATTCTGTGACTTCTACTAGGAAATGCTAGTATTTGGAAATGAATGTCGATAGCAGTTTGTATTTCTATTCCGGCCCTGCGGCTTCCCGCCTGGAGTCAACGGATCTTTGGCTGGTCCGTCAAATTTTCCATCCCGCCTGCAGCGATTCCCGTCATGGGTGGGACCGGAAAATCCTGGCCAGCGTCTTTAATGCGATAAAACATCCCAAGGCGTTTCACAGGAGTATTATGAAACAAAATATTGCATCAAGTCACATAAGCAGACATTAGGTGAAATGACCAAAAGCTTAGTTAAAGAGGTGGATTTTAAGGAGGAACAAGAACAGACTCATGTGATGCCCTCCCCAGTTGAATAGTTTAGCCACACTTGCTATCTTGATTCACACATGAAAACTGGGCACCTAAATAAGGTACGAGAGTGCTACCAACACCCATGAAACTGTATGCCGCAAGAAAGGTGCTCCCAGGATAGAATACTTGGTTCAATATCCAATGGGAAACTGGTCCAATGCACAAATTTCCCCTGCCATTACCACCAGCATTTGGTTGGCTGGGCTAGACCAATGACAGTAGCTAGCCAATGACACTCGAGCTGCATTGCAGAATGCTGTGTAAATTCACTGCAAATCATTTGACACTCCACTGCTGACATTTTATCTCATTCTGAGTTCCATTCACCGATAACCTCAGCCTTGTTGACTTTTGCTGATGACCTATCTTCAATCTACTGCTTACCAAATAGTTATCTTAACTCAGAGAACCATCTGTTGCAACTCTGCATCCTATGACTGGATCCCCTATTTCTCTTATTCTATGTCACAGCTGATATCTTCCACTATTCAGTGTTTGGCCTTTTGTGCATGTTCCTTCTAAACCTTTCTACTTTTCTGCACCTCTTCGTATCTTCAAATGCCACCTCAGTATTTCTCTCTTTGACCACAAATTTGATCACCTCCCCAACTCTTCTCCCAATTTGGATCCAATGTTTCATTCCATTAAGGGCACCATATAAGTGTAAATTTAAATATAGATATTTTAAATTTAATCTTAGGATATGTGCAAAGCTGGCAAGGCCAACATTTATTGCCCATTCCAGTTGCCTTGAACCACATTTTTGAACTGCTGCAGGTTTAGTACAACTAAATAGCTTGCCAGGCTACTTCAGAGGGCAGTTAAGAGTAGACTACATTGGTGGGAGACTGGAGTCACATACAGGTCAGAACAGATAAGGATTCCAGGTTCCCTCTCTAACAGGCATGAGTGAACCAGATGGTTATTACAACACTCTGATAGCTCCATGGTCACAAATGATCCCAATTTTTCATTTCCAAGTTTTTTTTTATTAAACTAATTTGAATTTTCAAACCAACTTGGTCAAATTTGAACTCTATGGATTATAAGCACAGGTCTCTGGATTGTGAGACAAGCAACACAACCACTGCACTACCATGCCTAATGTATTAAAACCTCTTGTAACATGGAGGAAGTTTTCTATTAATAATAAACAATGATTAATTAGGGTTTTGTTCTAGAACATTGGTTCTATTTTTCAACTAGGCTCCTTTTTTATTTATTTCTTGCACCTTGACAGGTCATAAATCCTGTTGGAAGTTTGCTGTTCATGTAACATAAATGACCTAATCATGCAAAATGTCATCTAAACACTGAACTTCACTTTGTCAAAAAATGAAATGATTAGTCTGCACTGAGTACCTCACACCAGAGACTCTCCATGTAGGACACTGACCAGGCGGAAATGTTCATCCATGAATCTCTCAGATGACTTGCCCAAATACTTGTTTCTCAAAATTTTATAAGATCATCACAAGTTATCATTACACGAGAAGGTTTATTTTATGGATAAAGAAAAGGCCATGAGGCCCAACAAGCCACTTACTTTTTCAGCTAATCAACCCCTAAGACATAATTGTAAATATTAACTTAAGTTCTAATATTTTAGAAGATTCTCTGCCACTCATGGTTCTTCACTATTCCTTGGCTGAGGGGGGACAGGTGACCTGATATAGCCATCTGCAACATCTTGAACTCACAGAGTATTGGAAATGTAAGTAAGTAGACGAGGTCTCAAATTCTCATTTACCACGTTTGAATCTCCATACCTTGATGTGCTCAGATCATTTCCTTGGACAACATCACAGAGGCATATACCGCATTCTATCACTTTGCCTCACAATGTATCGCATCAACAAAAATTTCAAATACCCTTCCACACTAAATTTATTCTTTCCCTTTTGAAGGCTGATGAGTAAGGTTCGACAGGCATTGGACATCCTCTGCCATTCTTTTTTGCGTCTGTCAATACAGCGAGTATTGGCAGGCTATTCAACCATCGGTTCGCAGCTCAACTCCATCTTGTCCTCGCCAATGTCCAAACATGCACTAACTGATAGCTGCTGGAGAGAGTGTAACAGGTGAGAGCCCTCACCTTTTTTTTTATATATAGCCCAGAGAACTAGCCTAAGGGCTACTGCAGCCAAGGTCATCTAATTCAGCACAGACCAGTGTCGAATCTGGGAGTTTCTTGGTTTATATGGTTGAGTTCTACACTGGACTAGATATTTACAAACTGAACCATTAGGGTACTGATAAGCACATTATAAAACTATCAAATGGGTACCAGTGAAAAAGTTATCACTTACTTTTCCTAAAAACAACACTCTCGTCATGGGCAAGGCGACTGCTCTGATTTGCCTTGGTAACAATCCTATTTCACAGCAATGAAATGGATTGAACATCTGTACTCACCATGGAGTGCATGAACTCCCCAAACATCGTCACAAGGGCATCATCGTCAGTGTCATTATCAATCTTGATAGCCACATTGAGGATATGAATAGGTTCGTCTCTCATATTCTGCAAATTAGAACAAAAAGTGGGGTGTAGCGGGGAGGGGCGTGGGAAGAAGTGATTAGACTAAGTTTAAACAAAGTCATGACAAACTATGAAAATATACAAGCCTAGAATTTCCTCGGCTCCCACTGTAATTTTGGCAGAAGTGTGGTGGACAGCCTGTTTACACTCATTTATGGCTGTAAAAGAGAATAAGACCACACACAGGTCTATTTGATTTCTGAATAGAGTCATGTGTGAACAGCTGAGTGAGTGTAATATTCAGAATTAAAATCAAGGAGAGACTCTCCAGGTCCTGAAAACCAACACTGTCACCTACAGTACTGTTTCCTGCTGGGGTTCATGGACATTGGAGTTGCCTCCCAGTCAAGAGGTTATTTTTCCAGACTTACTTCAATCATCTAGAATCTTGAGCCTAAATCAGCAAGACTCATTCACAGATCAGAGAGAAGGAATTTGTAATATAGGTGCATGTATCCCAGGGTACTATCCCAAAATCTTACAAAAATCAGAAAAACAGGAAGTTTATCTAAGGGAAGCCATGGAAACAGAGTGCACAGTTCATTCATCAACTAGTTCATTTGGAGATTCTTTTGGCTTTATAAAATAGTGCTTTTTAAGTACCAGGACACTTTATAACATGTAGAAATGATACCAGAGACCAGGCACATGAGAGTGGTCGGAGCTTCAGCTGCTTGAAGCTTTTTGACACGTCCAGTGCAGCTAGATAAGGCTTTCAATTTATTTCAACAGCAAGCAATCAGGCTTTAAGTGTTACTGCTGATGACAAAGGACTTTGCCTTGTGCTTTTTCATGAGGATTTTCAAGGTGTCCCATTTCCACCACCACAAAGATCATTTTCCTCTTAAGGCTGATATTTTTCTTCATACAATTGAAAGAGTCTCAGAGATTATCCACTTGTTCTTGTTTTCCACCTCCCCTACCCAAAACCCCAATTTTACCACCTTTCTAGGCTGGACATTCACCATCAGTTGAGAGTCAAAGCCTTCAGGGTGAAGGCTTCATGCCCCAAAAACAGAAACTGGGGGAAGGGGAAAGGCCGAGGTAAGGCTCATCATTATGGTGTTGGGAATGGAAAACAATTGCTTTCTCAATTTGGCATCTGCAGCAGGCACTATCAAGTCAAGTATACAGCAGGCTTTAGATAGTTGCAAAGAAAGTACATTCATCAAGGTGACAATGATGGAAAATGGAAGATGATTCCTTCTGAATACAGTTTCTGTATCAAGCACTTTCAGTTCAGTTACACCGCGAGTTCTATACATTGCGCTTTCACTCAGTGCCATCCAAATTTGATTTTACTGTGAACTCTCCAAAACATTAATTCCTATTCAACATCTGCACATCAAACCTATGCCAAAAGGCCATCAAATCTGACATATGACTCTTAAACATCCCTATTTTCAACCCCATCAACCCCTCCATCTGAGTGAGAAAGAAATGGATCCTCAAACATAGTTTCATGGACCATGCCAACATTTGAGATTTAACCTGTACATAATGTTTATGATAAGCAGGAAATCTGCAGCATTTGACAGCCTCGTCCTTCACAATTAATAAGCCAAAATTGGAGAATTAAAAGTACACTTTACCCATTATCTTCTTGATCCTATACATTGAAAGGAATGTTTTCACATGCTTGTTTATATAAAAACTTTACTTACACTACGAATTTGAGTCTGAAATAAGTGTTCTATTCAACGGCCTGAGTTTATTCTCACCACTGCACCACCCTCCTTTGATATATGCAGGCTTGAGCTTGGACACTGGAGGTTTGGCTCATTAGCTATCCAATGCTCCATCTGCCTTTAGTCCCAAGCTTGTGTTACTCACCTTGTTGTCATCTTCATCATACAGCGAAGCATGCCCTGCTTCAGGAAAGGTGGGGCTTGGAGGAGGTGAGTCGGAAAAGCAGCTCGTCACATCTTGAAAGTTTCTGAAAGTACAGAAGTAGATACAGTTGTTCACATGTTCCAGAATTCAAAACTCTTAACAAAGAGGAGCTGGTACGTAGAAACGTTTACACATAGAAATGGTCAGTTCACAGTGCTACAGTCTGTGACCCAAAGGCTACTCCACAGGCTGCTGCTGCTCTCCTGCATGCTCTCATACATCAAAGAGATCAAACTACATCATAAACCATAGAAACAAGGCCCAAACTGTTCACCAACACATTGTGAACCCTCTTTAGGGTTGAAGTGTTACAGGGTCCTGACTGGTTTCATTCTTTTTGTGGTAGTCGTGGACTGTTGATTCCCATGATCAAAAATATTTTCTGCCAGGTAGTGTACATTTAGTTAAAAGAGCAAGAGGTGAAAGAATAGATAATGCAGTAGATTAGATGCTAGCCTTTGATTTCAGGGGTTTAAATTCAAAATCGGCCAAACTAATGAGATGGAAGTTCTACTCTCTCTGTTGGATGCAAGTGTCTTTCAAATTTAGATCTGAACTTCGTTCCTAGCGACCAAGGACCCACAGTACTAACCTGCCCCAACCACAGATTGGAAGGATAAGAGTTTGTAGCAGTGATTCACAATAAGAGCAGTTCTTGTAAAAGATATTCAATTAAAAAGCCAGCAACTCAAATCTTCAGATGACTTATGGACTTTGTAATCTCATCCCCAATATAATAATTTGAATAATGCTATGTTAAAAGTCTATAAATTAAAGCTTTTAAAGTAAAAAGTGCAAGGAATCTTACCTGACAAAATCTTCAAAGGTGCGGAAGGCGACCATTGCCCCCATACGCTGGCATGGCGGAGTGAAAGCAGTGTCAAGCAGCACATCGCTCACACTGGCAACATGGAACATCCCATAATGGTTCAAGTTTGACGAGAAAGACATTCTGAATTCGAACATAATGATGAACAATTAGGATTGAGCAGAGGCAATTCACTGCAGCTTTACAAAGAGAAGCCCTACAGTCCTGAGAGCGCAATAACATGTTTGAGTAGAAGCCACATTATGCAATATTAGTAACATATGTGTAACTGCATTCATATGAAATTCCTAGGCCCACTATTAGATGTTAACTGGCATGGGTCATTTCATATGATTACGTAATCAGTTTGTTACTTATATTACTTGGAAAATCAATGCCTTCATCTGATAAGTCAATACAGCGGCTTTTATATAAAGCAAGCTAAAAATCAGAGATCCTTTATGATTAGCAAGTGGGAATTCCAAACCACAAAAATATCAGTACAATAAAGTCTTCCCCAGGTCTCCATTTTAATGTGCTCTATGCCCTCTCCATCTCCCCCTTACCACCTTTTTGATTCTCCCCTCCCCCCCTCCCCTACTCTGCTCCATTTCCTGACTGAGAGCTCAGAGGGATCCTATTTGCAAGTCTCTACCATTGTCAACCAACGACTAACTACAGTGGGGTCTGAGAGAGAGTAGCCCAGGTAGGCGGAGATTCACCCCCCTCCATATGGGCAAGCATCAACCCAACTGAGAACCAAGTATCCACAGCCTCTGGGCAGGAAATCTAATCACTGTTGCTGTCAGGTCAATAGGCATCAGGTACCAGCGCTAAGACACGAGAATACCACAAGGTATTTCTACAGTACCTAAACAGCCTTTCAAGCACCTCACCTATGAGAATTAGATATATTATCCCCAGACCCAAAATGCCACACTATTTAACTCTCCCATAATTTTTCTTATAATCCTTACTACAATTTGCCATGTCTTCGAAATTGGTGTCATCAACAAATTCCAATATTGCTTCCCCGCTCCCAAAGTCCAGCAAAGTTATGTATGTAGTGATAAGTCATTCCAACAGAAAACCAGAGTACAATATTATTAACCCCATCTTTCTTCTTTTTACACATAGCTTTTGATTTCCACCTCCAATTCTTCTCCATGTGGCATTTAGCCACATTCACCTTTATCCCATGGACTATTATTTTTGCTACTGGTCTAACAGTCGTACCTTATCAAACGCTTTTTGAAAATCCATATAAACCACATCCACTGCATTCAAAGAAATCTCTGAGATTAGTCAAGCCTTATATGGCCAGCCTTTTAGAAATCTATGCTGACATACGTTTCTCCAAGTATTTTGTAATATTTTTGTAGTTTATCAATAACTGTATTAAGACTAATTGGGCTTTAATTTCTTGGCATATCCCGGTCTCTTTCTTTGAATATGGATAAATACTTACTGATGATATCCAGCTCTCCCTCACCATTTTCTTCCATGGCTGTTATCCCCATTTCCAACTGCATATCCAGCATTAAGATTGCAAGGAACCAAAGCCTCATTCAGCTTAACACCAGTAAAACCAAAACTATCTTCTAACTCACAGACATTCAAGCAGCTCCAATATCCATTCTGTCATTCCCTGGCTGCCATATGAAGCTTCACCCAGAGATATAGAACCTTGGCACATTGCTCCATTAAAACTCATTCTTTACCCTACATTCAATTTAAACCGAGATAATTTTCTTTTACTTCCACTACATCACACCCACTGCACCTACCTTTCTTGCTCCTCTATCAAAGTCCTAAGCCACACCTTAAGCACCTGGTAGCTCAAGCTCTTCCTTGCTGAACCCCACATTCATACTTATAAGTTGCATGCCCTTACCTGTACTAAGACTCACATCCCTTCACCTTTGTGTAAGAAACTTGACAAGTTCCTAAGATATTAAAATATTTCCATTTCATGGAGATAAGCTACTAAATAGTCCTCATTTTAATAAGTCATGGACAACTGCAGTCTCCAAGAGCTTGGCTGACTACCCTAAAAAAATGGGAGAGAAAATTCTCAGTTTTCCCCATTTCAGTTGGCCACAGGTTTCAGCCTCTCCCAGAGGATAGTATTGCTAGCAGGTGGGTGAGCAGTGTACCATGTTGCACCATTGACTCAATGGAATGGACCTGACAGCCCCAATGGTCTCTTCTTGCCCTTCCTTTCATTTGTTCATATTGGCTGGATAGGATGCCTCTTGGTGCTGGAACCGTCCTGACCTGTGGAGTCTGGCACACACTGGTCCTCAGTGTCAGGTATTTAAACATGTACTGCAGTCATTAACATACCACCAAAACAAATTCCAATTTGTAAATCCAAGACTTGCCTACCAGATCCCAAAATATGCAATTCCTCCTTCAATATTAAAATTCTGAATATCTTAAATTCAACATGATAGAAAAAAATCTTTCAGGAGAGTTAAAAAGTTCCATCTTACTGCACCTAGCTGCTAAAATGTCACATGAAGTAATTGCCAAGTTAGGTTCTATTCCATATTGATACTCAGTATTTGCAACACAGCTTGAATCATTTTTCTGAAATGTTTAATGTAACCAGGGACAAAGGGTTTTCCAGGACAATAAATAAAATCACCTGTGCAGGTAAAATTGATTCAGTTTTAATGGACATCTCAGCTTAAAACTGAGCCAGAAAAAGAAGGGTCATCCCAGGTCCCACTCTACCTGATCACATAGCATGCAACTCCTTCACTTGTTGAATTGGAAATGCATATAATTAAAGCAGATCAGTCTCACATCACATTTTTGCAGCTCAGTTGATATTTCTTTCCCTCATCTTCATCCCCAAAGCACTAACTCAGTGAGGTACAGCTCCACACTCACTGTCTACTATTTTTCCAGTGCCACTCTCCACGTGCATGCCTAGATAGGGGAGCATCAGCACAGGCCACTTGACACCGGAATGCTTCATTTCCAAATCGTATCCAATGTTCCCACGTGCTCTTTCAGGGTCACTAGATTGTGAACAAAGCAGGAAAAATCTGGCCCACTTTCCCTTGTTTAGCCAGATGTAGCATCCTGTTACTAGTTCAGATGCAGTTTCAGGAATTAAACATGGAGGGCTAGAAAGTCGTTTTCGGTGGTGTCGCATAGCAGGTGGCATCACATCGGCCACCCATTATCTATAGCTCCTAATACCATTCCAGTCAATGAGATGGATTTTTAACCCGGGTCTTTCAGTTCAGTACCACAGTATACAATGGTCTTATGAGCTGGGCCATTGGAGGCTCTCAAGTTGCTATTTCTGATGGATGTCAGGAAAATAAGAACTGAGTACTTTTTTTTTCCGAAAAAAAAGGTTAAATTTCACAAAGGCCCACCCTGTTGGTCCATCATTCAGGTCAACCAAAATGCTAAAGTGGGTTATGTCAGCAATTACATCCAGTTCAGCAGATTGTACTTACACTGGAGATACTAAGGAAAAATATCTTTATTTAGACTCTCAGGTCTGTTAAAGAATTAGGGGGTTTTCTGATAAACAGTGAAGCAATCTAGTCAGGACACAGTATTTCAGTTATACTCAGAGCTAATCAAGTTAACATCTATTTTTAAATTAGAAATTTGGATGTATTCAACGCAGTGTAAAGGATGCTGAAATATGGCTCAAAGGAAGAACTGGATCTCCAGCTTCTCAAGTTCCAATAATAGTTACCCTGGCTCAAAACTACTCATTTGGAATAAGAAATAAAAATACTTCCCTTTGAGACTTGAGAACAGACAGAATATTACAACTAGCCCTGCGATTCCTAACTCAAGTGTGCATTTATGCAATAAATTGGTCATTTCAAATTAATGTCCCAGGTCTACTTCAAATGGTAAATAGGAGTGGATCCCTGACCTAAGTCATTAAGCCTATTGCTTGATCAAGGCTAAGGAAAATATTTGGCTGTACAATATACACCCTAGTTCAAATATTTATCATCAATGCCATTTCACTGCTGGATTTTGCTGTAGATGTAAATAGATTAACCAGCAGCTTGAGAACCAGATTTTCTGTGGGTTACTTGACATTCCACACCACTGCCCCAACTGCCAATAATACGTCATTCCGCACTCTGGTCAGGTGAGTGGAATCCCTTAACTCGGCTACCGAGAACCACCTTCCTGCTTATAGCAGAACAGATTCTCTTAGATCAACGACCTTTAAAAGGGGATGCTCTGATAAAATCACACTGCAGAATCTTTGACTGTAAACGCTGAAACAGAGGAATCAACCATTTTTCAAGAAAATAAAAGCACTTTTTTTTAAAACTAGAAAGAGAACTAGAAAGGATGTGTAATGGTACTTGAGATTTGCTGGTATTTTTCTGACCTGCTCCTTAGTCACTTTTCATGGTAAATGTCGACAACGATCTATCTAAGACTCGGTAGCTCAATCAATACGCATCCACCCAGAGGAGTGACAGGTCCAATGCTGGGCAATAGCACTTTGAAGTTTGTACAACTCCACACTGCCTTACATGTATCTTGGGACTAGAGGGCAGATACCAACCTTGTAGAGATTGTCATATATATATCTATAGACAAAACAATGATAAATAATGAAGCCATGAGGTGTCTAATGTCCACCTAAAGTAACAGATAGGCCGTCTGCCTAATGTCTCAGTCAAAAGATGAAACCTCAGGTAGTCCCCAAAAACTGGTTTACATGCCAAACTCAAAATCTTATAAATAAGGTCCTACCCCTCTGGGTCCCACAAAAGAAAGAAATAAACCCAACTGATAGAGCCTCTCTTCTCCCGGTGATTCTCCTCCTACTAACTTCAGCTTGTCAAGGAAACCACAGTAGCCTCCCTGCTCAGGACTAAGTTAAAATTACAGATTGGATCCTGGTGTCATAATTGGGACCTATCTGTTTGGTAAGAATACCCTGCTGGCTGCAAGTGAGCGTCCTGCGGTTTAAAATCAACTGGTGGGAAGGCCAGCGGGTAAATTTCCCACTCCATTTAACCGCCTCCTGCAGGGTGATATAAGTTAAAATCCACCCCACATATACCTTCATTTTTGATAACACAAATCAGGTCACTAATTAGAATACAACTAGATGTATAAAACTAGGTTCGTCAATAAGAACAAACAGGACCCAGTTCACTAACTGGAGGCGCTTGGTTTTGCTAGTATTGTTTCCCAATTGTGGCTCAGGGGTGCCTATCATTTTAGAGTGCCCAATTCAAAATGAACCTCTACAGGAACTAGTACAATTTTTAAATGAACTGCCCAGTTTTGTGTGAATGTGCCCAGCAATCATCTTTTTGTAAAAAATAAAACCAAACAGGTGATCTAGAAGTTTGCTTTGAGAGAGACAGAGGGAGGGATACAGGTCTTCCATGGAATAGAACGTTCTGCGCATTACGGACATGGTACATGCTCATAACTCAAAAGTATGGCCTACGTGACCAAGAAGATAAGGTGTGCAACCAGTGCGCTGGGGCACTCTGAAGGAATGTCGCCACCCCTTGGACACGAGCTCAAAGCAGAGAGTGGGAGCTGAGGTAAAGCAGAAATTGAAAGAGTGATGTAGTGATGTCAGAACCAGCACAGGGATAGAAGTTAGTTTAAATACAGTGGCCAGTAAAACTACCACAAGGAAAAATCTGAAACGTGATGTCACTTTGGAGGTTGAACTCGGGGAGGGTGAATAAATCATAAGAACATAAGAAATAGGAGCAGGAGTAGGCCATTCAGCCCCTCAAGCCTGCCCCGCCATTCAATAAGATCATGGCTGATATGCCCCAGGCCTCAACTCCTCTTTCATGTCAGCTCCTCATAGCCCTCATCTCCCCGATATTTCAAAAATCTATCTACCTCCTGTTTAAATACTTTCAGTGATCTAGCCTCCACAACTCTCTGGGGTAGAGAATTCCAGACATTCACTACCCTCAGAGAAGAAATTCCTTTGCATCTAAGTTTTAAATGAGTGTCCCCTTATTCTGTAACAATGTCCCCTAGTTCAAGATCCCCCCCACTAGTGGAAACATCTTCTCAACATCTACTCTGTCAAGTCCCCTCAGAAACTTGTACATTTCAATAAGATCACCCCTCATTCTTCTAAACTCTAATGAATAAAGGCCTAACCTGTTTAGCTGTGCTTGATAAGTCAACCCCTTCATCCCAGGAATTAGCCTAGTGGATCTCTTTTGAACTGTCTCCAATGCCAGTATATTCTTTCTTAAATACAGGGACGAAAACTGTACACAGTACTCCAGGTGCGGCCTCACCAACACAGTTGTAACAAGACTTTCTTATTTTTAAACTCCAACCCCCTAGCAATAAAGGCCAAAATTCCATTTGCCTTCTTAATTACTTGCTGCACCTTCATGCTAACTTCTTGTGCTTCATGCACAAAAACACCCAGATCCCTCTGTGCTGCACTTTTTTGGCATCTCTCTCCATTTAAATAATAGTCTGCCTTTTGATTCTTCCTACCAAAGTGTATGATCTCACACTTTCCTACATTAAACTCCATCTGCCAAGTTTTTGCCCATACATTCAACCTATCTATATCCCCTTGCAAATTCATTACGTCCTCATCACAACATGCCCTCCCACCTATTTTTGTATCGTCAGCAAAGTTGGATACATTACTCTCTGCCCCTCCCCCAAGTCATTAATATAGATAGTATATAATTGTGGCCCTAGGACTGCTCCTTGTGGCACTACACTAGCTACGTCTTTCCAACCTGAAAAAGAGCCATTAATCCTGACTCTGTCTTCTGTGTGTTAACCAATCCTCAATCCATGCTAATACATTACCCCCAATACCATGAGCTCCTATCTTGTGCAATAACCTTTTATGTGGCACCTTACCGAATGCCTTCTGGAAATCCAAATACGCTGCATCTACCAGTTCCCCTTTATCAACTCTGCTTGTTATATCCTCAACGAACTCTAGAAAATTTTGTCAAACATAATTTCCCTTTCCAAAAACCACGTTGACTCTGTTTGATTGCGTTAAGTTTTTCTAAATGTCCTATTTCTTTCTTAACAATGGAATCTAGCATTTTCCCAACGACAGACGTTAGGCTGACTGGCCTATAGTTTCCTGCTTTTTGTCTCCCTCCCTTCTTGAACAGGAGCATCACATTAGCAGTTTTCCAATCCGCTGGGAACCATCCAGCGGATTGAAATATTTCGACCAATGCCTCAACTATATCTGCAGCCACTTCCATTAAAACCCTTGGATGCAGGCCATCAAGTCCTGGTGACTTATCTGCCTTTAGTCCCATTAGTTTGTCAAATACTTTGTCCCTCGTGATAGAAACTGTTACAAGGGGTAGAATTTTCTGCTCGTTGGGCAGGCATGCGCCCGACCCTACCGAACATAAAATGACGCACGATGGTGTCGGGCGAGCATCCCGATGTCATCATGCACCCACGCAATATTCCAGTCAACAGGCGCGCGGCGGAGCCGTCAATTAAAAAGCCTATTAAGGCCATTAAAAGGATAATCGAATGAAATTTTTTGCTGCCTACCCAACCTTGCGGTTGAGGTTTCCAACAGCAAGTAAAAATATATAAATTTTAAAATTTAATTAATAACACGTCCCTTCTCATGTGACAAAATGGCATGAGGGGACATGTTTTATAACATTTTAGAAATCTTTATTTTTAACGTTTTAAACTGTTCATCTCCCTGAGGCAGCTCTGTGCCTCAGGGAGATTTTCAGGCATGCACTCAGAGTTCATGCTCACCCCGCCCCAGACAAGCAGCGCTGAGCGTTGCTGCTCCTCACATTTCATGCTGGGCGACCCAATTAAGACCCTTAATTGGCCCATCAGCATGAAATTGCGTTCGGCTTCCCGACTGCCCCCACCTGCCCCTGTCGAGCCCACCCGACGAGGGAAAAATCCTCCCCAAGCTCTTTCCTCCCATTAGCTCCTTGCTTATCTGATATCTTTGGGATGTTTATAGTGTCCTCCACAGTGAAGACCGATGCAAAATATTGGTTTCAATTATCTGCCATTTCTCTGTTCCCCGTTATCAATTCTCCAGTTGCATCCTCCAAGGGTCCCAAGCTCACTTTAGCCACTCTTTTTTTTTTTAATATGTGTCTGTAGAATCTCTTGCTGTTTACTTTTACATTTCTTGCCAGTTTACTTTCATAATCAATTTTCTCCCTCTTTATTGGCTTTTTAGTCATCCACTGCTGGTTCCTAAAAAATTCCCAATCCTCTGGCCTACCACTAGTTTTCACTGCTTTGTATGCCTTAGTTTTCGATTGGACACTCTCCTTGGCCACCTTTGTTAACCACAGGTTGTTCATCCTTCTCATCAAATCCTTCTTTTTGACCGGGATAAATTTTTGTTGCGCATTATGAAATATCTGCTTAAATATCTGCCACTGCTCATCCACTGACCTTCCCCTTAGTCTATTTTCCCAGCCCGCTTTAGACAACTCTTTTCTTCATACCTCTGCAATTGCCCTGATTTAAGTTGAGGACACTGGTTTGAGACCACAGTTGCTCGCCCTCAAACTGAATTTGAAATTCTACTATGTTATGATCGCTACCTCCTAGAGGATCCTTAACTACAATATCTCTTATTAATCCCACGTCATTGCACATTGCTAGATCTAAAACAGCCTGTTCCCGGATACTTGGGTGAGGAAACAGTAAGTAATTAGGTATTTTTAAACAACAGCTGCAAAATTTTAATTTAGGCTATATATAAACAAGTAAATAAAAAAGACTAGGGGGAAAATTTTCTCCCCGTCGGGCGGGCCGGTCGGGAGCGGGCATGGAGCCAATCTCCGCCCGTGATTGGCTGCGCGCCTCCATTTTACATTGGTGGGCCAATTAAGGCTGGCCCCCAGTGTGATATGCGCCCGGTAGCGCTCAACACTACCTGTGCGGCGGGGGGGGGGGTGGGTGGGTTGGGGCCTGCGCGCATGCGCAAAAGAGTGCAGAAATCTCCCTGAGGCAACTCCGTGCCTCAGGGAGATTAAGTTCAGTGTTAAAGTTGGAAATAATAAAATAATAAAATTATTCAGACATGTCCCCTCATGTGACAGTGTCACTTGAGCTGGGACATGTTTATGAATTTTCATTAAAATTTTTATTTAATTTATAAAGCCTTCATGAAATCTCGTCCCGCCCATGGATGAGGTTTCATGAAAATTGCGAAGGTCGCCTGGGCTCTCCGCCTGCCCGCCAACCTTAAGTTTGCACGGGCAGCTTTCTCAATTGGGTTAACTGGTTTTTAACAGGCCTTTGACAGTCTGGTGGGCGGGCAGCCGACTCCGGTGTGCACCCGCCGAACGAAAGATCGGAATGATGTGCGGTGACGTCGCCCCGCACGTCCAATGTCACCGTGCATCATTTTACATGTCAGCGTGTGGAGCCCGCCCCCACTGCCAAACAGAAAATGCTGGCCTGGGGTTGGCAAGGCAGGCCATGTGTCAGTACTGCAGTACGGGGGAAGTTTGTTGCCAGAGGGACTGCACCAGTTTTCACATCTGCAGGAAATGTCTCAGTCTTGAGCCATTCCTGCTCAGGCTCATTGAACTGGAAAGCGAGTTAGAGACAGCCTAAAACATAAGAGAGAGAGGAATTTCCAGAAAATATACCCCAAAATCAGAACTGAGAATTAAACACTGCAGGGTGACATATTTAGAAAATATATTTAGAAAAGATGGTGGGGGGGGAGAGAGATAGAGTAGCTATGCTTAGTAGAGATGACATAATGACAGTAGAAATAAAGTAACAGTCATCTGTAAGAAGGAAATAGAATCCATGTGGATAGAGATAAAAAATAAAAAAGGATCAAGATAACCTACAGACCACCTAATAATGGAAGAGAGATAGAGGAAGAAATATGCAAACAATCTAGTGAAATAAGTAACAAACAAAGAACCATCATGGGGTATTTCAACTCACCTAAAATTAATTGAACAGAAGAGATAGATAAAGGGGATAAGGGACTGGAGTTCCTACAATGTTTTCAGGGCTATTTTCTCAGCCAGTATGAAAGAAACCCAATGAGGGAGAATTCGCTACTAGATTTGGTAATGATGCACTCCCTGTCCTACTTTTGTTCCTGGTTAAGCAACGCCTCAATTTTAAAATTCTCATCTGTATTTACAAATCTCTACATGTCTTTTCCCCTCCCTATCTTTATAATCTTGTCCAGCTCCAAACTTAGAGATATTTTCGTTCATCTAATTCTAGCCTCTGAATTTAAATTACTCCACCACTGGTGGTCCAGTCTTCAGCTGCCTAGGTGCTAAACTCAGGAATTGCACCCCAAAACCCCTCTGCCTTCTTACCTCTCTTTCCTCCTTCAAGATACTCCTTAAAACCCACCTCTTTGATCACCTGCCCTAATATCGCCTTAGGTGGTTCAATGTCAAATTTCATTTTGTAAAGCTCCTGTGAAGTACCTTGGAAAGTTTTATTATGTTAAAGGCATTGTATAAATAAAATTATTGCTGTTTGAGAATGAATCAGAGTAGAAAAGTTAAAGCAGGGGAACATCTAGGCAATAGTGGCCATAACATAACAGTTTAGGATAATAAATGAGAAGAACAAAAGCATGACAAAGACCAAGGTAATATATTGAAGAAAAGCTGATTTTTAGGGACAGAGAAAAGAACTTGTGAAAATAAAATGGCTGACAATATTGGCAAACAATGATGTGAAACTGCAATGGGAAACATCTCAAACAGTACTCAACAGAGTCCAGGAAAAATATATTCTGCTAAAAAAAAAAGCACAAAGTAAACACTAATGAGGCACAATAGATGAACAAAGGAATAAAAGGAAAAACAGAGTAAGGGAGGGGGACATACATGGGCAGCAGAGGAAAGCAGGACAAGGGAGAATTACAAAAAGACTTGGAGGAAAGCTTAAAAAAATCCGGAGTGCAAAGACGAACTATGAAATTAAACTATCAAAGAACCTAAAGCAAAATATTCCACAGGCACATCAATGAAAAGGGAAAATCAGGACAGGGATAGGCCATTAAGAGATGGTAAGGGCAAAATCACAGTCAGTGATATCAAAATGGCAGAAATATTAAATGATTATTTTGCTTCAGTATTTACCATGATCAACTGGACATGGCATCAGAAGGTGAGATTAGAAATTATATAACTACATTTAAAGAGAGAAATATTAAATAAACTGATCAAACCAGGATAAAACCAGGCAGATTCCATTCACGCATTCTAAAAGAATCTAGGGAAGTGAGAGCAGAGGCACTATTATGCCTAATGAATAATACATTAGAAAAGGGTATAGTGCCAGTGGATTACGGATAGCTAACGTTATGCCATTAGTTCAGATTGGAGACAGAACATTTCCAGGGAACTAAAGACTAGTTGGCTTAACATCATTCGTACAAAAACTAACATAATTTCTACAAAAGGAGAAAACAGAAAAACACCCAGAAATCAAAAGTATAATAATGAAAAATCAATATGGATTTCAAAAGGGAAAGTCTTGCTTGACAAACTTCATTGAATTCTTTAAAGAGGTAATAAAGAGAGGCAGACAAGGGCAATGCAGTAGATGGAATATATCTATATATTCATATTCAAAAGGCCTTCGATAAAGGTACTGTCTAAAAGACTAATGAATAAGGTCAGAGAATGCAGAGTCAGGCGACAAGTAGCAGAATGGATAGCTGGCTGGCTGAAAGACAGAAGACAGAGAGTAGGGGTAAAGGGTAGCTATTCAGAGTGGCAGAAGATAGGAAGTGGGGTCTAACAAGGATAAGTGCAGGGAGCAGTGTTGTTCACAATTTAGATTAATGACTTAGACTTTGGAATAAAAAAAACCCTAAAATTTACAAGCAACACCAAATTGGGAGGGTTGGTCAACACTGGAGAGGGCTACAACAAATTATAAGATAGCATTAATAAATTTGGAAAATTGTCATATAATTGACAAATGAGTTTCAACATAGATAGCATTACAATTTGCTAAGAAAAATAAAGTGGTCACATTTTACTTAGAAAATAAGGATCTAAATGGGATAGTGGAGCACTGGAATCTGGGCGTACAAATACACAAATCACTAAAAGTACCGATGCAGGTCAATAAGGCCATAACAAAAGAAAATCAAGTGGAGTTTATTTCTAAAGGGATATAATTGAAGAATAGAGAAGTGTATCAAAACCTAGTTAGACTACACTTGAAGTACTCAGTATAATTCCGATCGTCATATTATGAAAAGGATATAGAGGTACTGGAGAGGGTGCGAAAAGATTTACAAGAATGATACCAGAACAGCGAGGCTATATCCATCAGGAAAGGATGAACAGGCTGAATCTCTTTTCTCTAGGAAAGAGAAGGCTGAGTGGTAACCTAATCGAGGTCTTCAAAATAATGAAAGGTTTTGATGGGAGAGACACAAAGAGAGTATTTCCACTTGTGAACAGCAAAAGTAGATGTCGCCAATATAAAATAGTCACTAAGAAATCCATAGGGTATTCAGAAGAAACTGCTTTACCCAAAGAGAGACAAGAATGTAAAACTTGCTACCACAGGGAGTGGTTAATGCGAATAGTTTGGATGTATTAAAGGGGAAGCAACATAAGCCCATGAAGGAGAAGGGAATAGGTTATGCTGATAGTTAGATGGGGAAGTAAGGGAAAAGGATTACGTGGAGAATAAATGCCAGCTTGGAGCAAATAACCTGTTTTTGTGCTGTAATTCCATATAATTCCAACTTTAATTCAATTGTATATTTTCATAAATTATGTAAAATTAGAAAATAAATTATTATACAGTACCTGTTTAGGGTGGGGATGTTCCCTCTGAAATCAAACAATTACTGACAGGTTAGTGAAGAAGGGTAAACAGAGGATTATAATTACTGATCAGGATGGACTGAGAGTTCACATTGAAATCAGCAAACTGGGATGTAGAACTGACAATTCATAATTCTAAATGTTGTATGTCAATTACAGAGGCAAGCAATTTTACACACACACATCCACACACACACACACCTTTCCCCCATCCCCTGCACCTGTCCTCCCCCTCCCTAGCCAGTGCAAAAGCAATGCACCTTTATACTGATCAGACTTGTCCAGTAAACTCTTATTTACAAGGAACTTTCTACCATAAGGTTTTTTTTTTTAAATTTTGTTTAATTATTAGAGCAGGAAACCCATGTCACACAGGTCACACAAAAAATGTAAGAACAAAAATCTATTATATAGCCTTCTTTGGTGCCCTTTTTTCCCCCCAAGGTACACCAACTTTGGCTGAAATGGTCAGCTGTGAATGCAGACCCAGAGATGCATGGTGCTCCTTAAGGGTCCAGTGAATTACCCTGGGGGCCATATTATGAGAAGCAGTAAGTCTATATGGCACAACGGTTTTCAAAGTTAAGAAGCAGACCTTTTTGCAATGGCCTTTTATTTCAGCTGTTTTTGTAGCGGCCTCGTATGCTGGTGGCCAAAGCTATAAGTCCCAGGGCTTCCTGTCATTCAAATCCATCTGCCATGGTTGGGTTACGGGTGCAGCCACTACAGGCAACAGAAAAGAGCAACAGGCTGATCCCTACTGCTGGAGGTAGGAACGAAATAAGCTAGTGCCCTTCAATCTGAAAAAGAGGCTTTTTAAGATGGCTTCAGAAAAAATGATGACAAAATTAATTTCAGGGAAGGTAAATCCTAAATATTTTCGGATACACAGGACACAAGAGGAAACAGGCTTAGACACACACACACCCACACACACAGCTTGCATGGTAAAATATGTCTTCTTTAGATTGAGTCACAGATTTGATCATAAACTGTTGCAGTATTTTAGATTTCAACCTAATTTTTATACCCAATCTATTTTAGATTCTATTAGTACCAAATTAAATGCAGGCAATGACCTACACAATTAAGAACATCATCTTTAATCATTCAGATCAAATTGTCTTGGAATAGTTGTATCATTACAATTTGGTTTAAAAGGCACCTGTAACCAACATCTCAGTCTGCTCTAGTGAATGCAAACACACCGCGGCAGCCTGCACATTCCCTCGCAGTTATGATTGATCCTCATACACATGCAATCACAATTTCTCTTGGCCTTTACCATCAGCTCAGAGAATTTCATTTCATTTTTATTTTCACAGCATTCAAGCCTTTGCATCTGAAACATTTCATCTGACAGAAGTGGCTCTCACTCCTTCAAGATTTCCATGCCGGGGGTGGGGGGGGAAAAAAAAAAGAACACAAGCAAGAGGCAATGCTAATAGTGGCATTTAAATCAAGTCATGATTTGGTGCCAGTGCAGGCCACAGTTTTATAAATGAGGAGGCGAAGCATAATAAGGTGAGAATTGATGCATTTCGCTTATGTAAACCTTATTGCCATTAACATTTAAAGTGATATTGTTGCATTGGGCATGCTCCGGCAAAACAAATTACACCACACAGCTTTCTCCAGATTTCAGCATATAATAGATTTACACAGTTAGTACTTATTGTTAAAGATATGTATTCCGCTATTTTTTTTTTCTGCAGAATTGCTCGAAGATTGTTTTGTCACAATTATAATAATCATATTAATGCACTCCATGCGAGTGAAATTGTGTGAAGATCAATGAATCCGATGAGCTGTAAGTCAAATCTTATTCAAAGTGGCATGCTATCTCCTTTATTAAAAGGCTAAGCTCTGTACAATTCATATTTAAGTTTCATTGGACTTTTAAATCAGGCCCGTGGGACTTAAGTGACCATTTCTCATTGGTGAAGGATGCCACTACTGAACCATTCTTAGCAGTTACTGCAACTCCTATATAAGTTACATGAAGGATGGTACTGAACTCAGGTGACAAATACACTATCCATTGTAAAAATGATGCACAAAAACCAGGAAGGCCCCAGAATTTGATTCCTGTTCTATCCTGATGTCAACTAGGGGTGAAATCATGGGAGCTCCAGTTAGTGTTAGCATCCATGGATAGGGAGAGAGGAGTAAATCAGCCAGTTTCCAGTCCCGCTTGCTATCCTCTCATCGCACTGCTAAGTGCACATTTGAGGACATTGGGCAAAGAAAGGATTGGATGAATTGAGGATTGGGCTTGGCTATGATGCTTTACAATACTCACCCATCCATCAAATATCCTGCTTACACCCATTTGAGTGAGATAACGTGGAAGCATAATCCAACTTGAATCAGCGTTTTTAGGAGAGAATGGGAGCAAACTGAGACAGGAGGCTACAAAAGATACTAAACTGAAAATTAATTTGGACAAAAATGGGCAAAAAAAATCCCACTGAGAAAGAAAGGCAACTGGAACGAAAAAGAGGGGAGTGAGAGGGAGACAGATGGACAGACAGACAGACAGTCAGAGATATATAGATTGACTGTATTTATACAACATATTAAAAGCATTCCAGTGACAAAATCATATTAAGCGAGGGAAAGTAATAATGAATAATTCTGCTGCAAGATACAGGCACGCTCCCAATTCCAGATCAAGAAGCAGTTTCTCTGCATCAGCCCGGTTTGGATACCTCACTGTTGCAACTTCCAATATCATTTAGAGAAATGGGAAAAGTGAAAAAGGCTGATGGCAAGGATGGAAAACTGAAATGCTGATAATTTCAAAGTTGCACCAGAATTGAATTGTGAAAAGGTACAGGATACGTTCTCCTTCCCATTACCAACTGGATTGCTGTCATTATGCCAGCACATAGATTTTCTACTGTGCAGTTATGATTGTTGAACAATGTTTATTACAAGAAAAATGAAAGTAAATCTAATCACCCTCAGAAACTCAACAGTTTCTACTGAAACAAGCACATTTAAATTCAGGCCTGGTCATTGCAAACATGACAAGTTCATTCTGACAGAGTAAAGCCACAATCGCATTGAACTAAAGACAAAATGTTAGATTCCATGAAACACAGTAATCAGTGCATTCATCAGTATCCTGTTTATATAAAAAAAAAGAGATAAAAGGAAAACAGTTTCTGTGCATCTAGACAAAACAGAGAGTAAGGGCAGCAAATGTTGGCTGGTCAATACCTGCAATTAATTGACTGACAAATCCTCTAACCCTGCTGAGACAAGCAACCACGAAAATCATGGTTGGTTAAGCAGAAAAAGTACTTTGTGACAATGTAAGTTACTTCATTTTCCTCTGTCATGTCTGTCTTGCATTCCAACCATTTTGGGGGATGCAGACATAAATAAACAGGATATGTTTGGCAAACTGTTGGTTGGTGCCAGCTTCTATTTTCAAAGTGCCAAAATCAGATTGGAGTCAAGTAGATAAATTAGGTGGTTTATGCAGAAGTTTAACAAATACTTGAAGTGCATAAATATCTCACCCAATTAGGCTGCCTCCTCACTATTTACCAAGCTAGATATAAACTAGGGAAATACATTTCTCTGTCATGGAAGGCAAAGACCGTAGACATTACAGAGCAATGTTTGGCTGTTGTGCTCTACTTGGGAGCTTTGGCCATTGGCTATGCATATTGGGAAACTGCTTGAAATTTTCCATTCAAAGCCACGTCCACGATTCTCCAATATTCTTAAAACCCTACATAACGACCTTTGCATCTATTCTTATCCAGACTTCTCCTCCTAGGGTAGATAGAGGGGAACTTATTTACCTGTTTGGATGGGATGTTGGCAACATGAATTGAAACTCTACAATGCAGGATCCATCCTGGAGCTGGCGATGCTGAACACTGTTCAACTCATATGCAATGTAGGCTCTTCTAACGTAGACCTGCAGAAAAACAGTGGAATCACATGGTCAGCTAGATATGTCACCAAACTCCCAAATTGTCAGTCACGGCGCAGAAGGGGTAATATATTCATTTGTCTTAAAGTGAAAATATGTTTTTTTTTCAACTTTTCCCATTATCTATGTCTGTTCATTTACATGCAAACATTAGGTGACCGAAATGCATCCTAATTATAGTCATGTCTTTCCCTAAGACAGTCTGCTTGACTGGATGAGCACTGCAATCATGACATCATGGTCTGCATTCAAAGGTCCTGCACGCGACATGGTATTAAGACAACATAAATTTCCTCTAGTTCTCTTTCTCTCTCTGCAGGGAGCATCTCTGTCCAGGCATCTCTGGCACAGATGTAAAAAGTTAGAAATCATCCACAGACCAACTTTAGGGGCAAGTTAGAGATCAGAGAAAACTAGTATCACCATCGATTTGCAACATCCATTTAGTTTTTCTTGGAGGGTCTTCTGCTTTAACTTAATGACACTCATGACTGGAATACCAGCATGGTGCACAGCACATGAACATGTAACAGAAACACAGTGTTTACTCTGTCACTTGGGAAAGCAGAGAGTGGAGGGAGAGGAGGGGAGGGAAGGGAAATAAGCAGAAGTCAAAACAGGAGAATCAGAAGGCGAATCATTCCAGCCTGCTTTGGGACATTTGATGCATGACAATTGGCCTCAGTGCTTCGGTGCTAAGAAAGAGAAAATCTGGCAGTGTTCTCATTCCGGTTTGATTCTGAAAATATGCAGATACAGAAAATAGCATCAGGGGCACCACCCACCCAAATTAAATTACCTGTCCACACTTATCATCTAAACTCTCAGATGAAGAATGGCCATTCAGAGTGCTGCAGGCACCCTCAAAACATTATTCCAGCATGGGTCAAGTCCTTCACGAAGTAGGGCAGAAAATTGCAAGGAAAATGTTACACATAGCTTTGGATACTTTTCTTTTGGTGCAGCCTGTCGTGCAAAGACGACCCGACAAAAGCAGACAGACCTTCCTCAACAACATTTTCGAATATCCAGTGATACATGAAGCAGCAGACACTAGAAGGAAACAGAAGCACACCATCTGCTGCTGAACTGTGTAAAACTAACCTCCAATGCTGCCATTCTCACCACTTGGTTACTATGATAGAAGAAATTGGGAAGAACATCAAAGATGGAGGTCTCCGATAGGATGAGCTTCTGTAAACACGAAAGCACACACACACACAAAAAATTTCAATACGTCTTATTTCTGGTGCTATGTAACTCACTGTTTACACAATTTTAAAATATCTGCGCAATAACGTTAACGTGAGGCAAGGGGTCAAATCAGTCAACATCTTTTTAAAATAATGTTAATATACAATATTAATAGAAGTATCTGGTAAAGCTGAGAAGATGGGACATTATGTTGATGCTGTCCTACATCATGGAATGGTAGAATTGTTCCTGGGATTTTTCATTCTCTAAATACTTTCATGCTGTGGGGAGCAAGCAAGACACTAAGCAGAAGTCGGAAAATCTCCAGCCGAACAAAATGATCAGATGGTGTTTGATAGAGTGGCCTGAGACCAGGTTGCAAGGGTGTCTTTTTGGCTAGCAATAGCGCATGGATTTATCTACTCCTTGGTAATGTTCCTGAATTAGCCGCTGAAAGATGTGCAATGACATTCTAATAATAATTTCCCCTTCAATCTACTGTCCCTTGCTGCTTTTCTCTCCCTTTTCTGAAAGTTTCTGACTTACACTACCACATATTTCAACCAGTGCCAGCAACCCCACAATACTTTATTCACTGGCCAATCTTCAGAAAACAGCCTAGCGAGAGGGTTCACATCAATTTTACCATGTGAAGGAGAAATCATCACAACTTTTCCTCATCCTATGCTGAACTAACTTTCATTTATGCCAACTTTTCTACAAAAGCAGGAGTGGAAGCCTTAGTCCAGGCTTGCCCTCAATAGCCAAGGGAAAAGTGAAGCTAATTGTAGCATCCTTGCACCATTCTTGCTGACAATAGAAGCCAGGTGTCAACCCTGGCTCGCCGTAGTACTTTCGCCTTGGAGTCAAATGGTTGTGGGTTCAAGTTCCACTCGAGACTGCAACCCATAATCCAGGCACTGCTGAGGGAGTGCTGCACTGTTAGAGGCGTCATCTTTTGGGATGAGATATTAAACTGAGGCCCCATTCGTCCTCTCGGGTGAACGTCAGAGATCCCAGTGCACTTATCAAAAAACAGCATGGGGCTTCTCCCAGTATTTATCCCTCAAACAACATTATTAGAACAAATGATCTGATCATTTATTTTACTGCTGTTTATGGCATCTTGCTGAACACAAATTGTCTGCTGCATTTCTCAGTGACTATACTCTAAAAGAGAACTTTTATATATAGGGTGTGAAGCTGGTCTTGTGCACGCTGGGTGGTGTGTTTACCCACTGAGCCAGAGAAAAATCTCCAGTACAGCTATTAAAGAAAGAGGGTTTTCTTTACCCTATCATCACTCGAAATGATTTATGATTCACTCCATCTCACAAAGTGCCTTAAGGGTGAAATAATTTTCTGTTTAAACATCAATTTTACATTCTATCACATGGGAAAATGCTATTTGTAATTTAATATGTAGGGAGTGAATTTTTGAAATAAAAAAACGGGAGAATAACTTTTTTTTTCATAATTAACAACCTAACAAAAAATGGTACTCCCCGCATTCAAAGCGATACACTCCCACTCCCAATAATGCACAACTATATTATTATTAATTCTGAAGAAAATCTGGTATTCTGTCATATTACGTTCAAAAAGGATTTTAATTAGATTATTTTGCTCAAAAGAAAAACCTAAATTATCTCGTGGTTCAATTAAGCAATTCAAACAACATAGCTTAGGAGGCATTTCCACTCGAACTCAATTCAAACGAACAAATAAATTGAATTTTAAAACCTCAAATTAAGGAGTAGACTGGATGTATACCAAACGGTCGTGCATCTCTTAAAAAAAATTCCCACAAAACTATTTGAACACTTTGACCTGACAGCCACACTTCATTGAAACGCTCACTGTGCACGCGGCAAATAAACTAGTCAATCCGCCATGGCATTGAATACAGGGAACGACCAAGTGATGAAGAGCTGGAGGGTAATTAGACCAAGGAGCATAGACATAATTCATACTTTATTTTAAAGTTACAGGTCTTGTATTTTTTTTTTCCCATGTACCCATTATAAATCCCTTTGTCTACATCTCTAAGTGAAGCAGCCTAGGTAAGCTTGTCACTCTGTGGGCAGGGATTTTACAGCCCCGACACAGCGGGACAGGGCACGCCGTTCAAAGCCCCATTGACTTCGACGGGGCCGTAAAATCCCACCCTGTAATTACGTATTGTACTCCTGATAACCCGCAGCACTGCCACTGGCCAGGAATATAACTACAGAATAAGTTTATACAGCTCTATTACAAAGACAGACATAGGAAGTTCCGATAAAACTTTGACAGGAACTGCATGCAAACGTATGTTTTTTTTAATTTATGATAAATATCACTAGGTGGCACAATCACCTGAAGATTTTCAATGCAGAACTGATGCCCGTACATATCGATGGCCGAGAGGAAAATGGATTCCACCTGGTTGTGACGGAGCTCATAGGAGGGCAAGTGTGATGCAATCAGAACCTGTAGAGCGGACCGCAGGGACAGAGCAATTTGACTAAGACTGTACATTTGACAGATAAAACTGGTAGAACATTCAATTAAAATTAGTTACACAGTTTCTAAAGAACTGAAGTGATGTACTGATCCCCAACAATAACTCCACATTAAGCATTAAAGGGGTGAAAATAGGCCCATCGAGTTTCAGAAAAACGATACTTTACACATAAACATATCAACTAGCTGTACAAGATCTACTTAAATGATAGTTGTGACTACTAGATTTCAATATTATGACAAACAGCTTTTAAGAGCATCAAAAAAATGAGAAACAGAGTTAACAGCGAGTCCGTATGACCCCTCTTTACGGACTTGAAACATTAACTCTGTTTCTCTCTCCGCAGATGCCGTTAGGCCTGTTGAGTTTTTCCAGCATTCGCTGTTTTTGTTTCAGATTATCAGCATCCACAGTATTTTGCTTTTATCAAAAAAAAATGAGTCCATGATGAAGCAAATACTGCCTTTGCTGAACAGTCCCAAAGACATTTCATCAAAGTCAACCATGGCAGAGTGCCCATCTCTTTCACTGTCCAACACCAGGACTGTACAATTCCAGGAGTCTCTTCACACGAGTCTCCTAGTGACTTCTCATTCCATAACTGAGTAGCCTGGAGCCCACTTAAACGCTGATCTCCATCTCAAGGTGCTTATACAGGTATGAATTTTTTTTTTTTTGGAGAAGGCATTTGAACCTGTCTTAGCCTGAAGCTCAGGGAATTCTATCCTGAAGACCCTGTCGGCCTCTCCTTTCTCACTTTCTTTAAGAGGCTCCTTGAAACTCAGCTCTTCGAACAAGCTTTGTTTCATCCTTTCTAATATCTTATTCTTTATCTCAGCTTTCATTTATGTCTGAATACGTCTCGATGAAGTGCTCTGTGATATTTTTCTACTTTAAAGACACAATATAATGCAAGTTGTGGCAATCTAAAGGTCATGAGTTCAAATCCCAAGTTGTGAAACTGAACTCAATAAATCTGGTGATCTGCAGACTAAAACCAGAAAGGGAAAAAGGCCATAAAAACTGCTGGATTGTTATTAAAAAAAAAACTTAACTGGTTCACAAATGTTCATCAGGAAGAGGAACCTATTACCTTTACCCAATCTGACCTAAATGTAATTCTGATCCACATTATATAGTTGACTCAATGCCAGTCACTCAGTCCTACAAATAAATGCTATTCAATCACCAACTTTTTAGAGCGACTAGAAATGGTTAACAAATACAAACTTGTCTACATCATCTGAGAATAAATAAAACATCAGTATCCCAATGTTAAGGCATTCCACGAAATGGTGTACATCTGTAATTGAAAAAGGAAGCTTTTCAGAATGACTGGTACATTTATAAAAATGGTCCAGCTGCCAATGATATTGAGGAAGTGGTGAGTTCAAAGATTTGTTTCTACATACTGAAGATGTCGATGAAAAACTCCATTAGAAGGAACTGTCTACATCACAGCAAAATCATAATCAAAATTGGATTGTTATTGGGATTGCAAGGAAGGCTACCCTCAATTTAGTTACCAAATCCAAGGTGAATCCCAGTCTGTGTAGCCCTTAACTCCAAGTTTCACTGAAAAATGTTAACATTGACTTTACAGGCTTGTACCACATGATTCCAATTCTGGGTGTTATTCACAGAATTCACAGTAAATGTGAAATACCATGGGTGACAGAGTGGCTCAGATGACCATCCTACTTACTGTAAGATTGCTAGGCCATGCAACTCTGTTCATGTTCTGCCATGTGCAGTTCCAATTCAGCCAAGCCATTGAGGACATGCTGCTCAAGGTTTCATTGGACCACTGTTGGTGGGTGGGTGGAAAATCTAGCCCACTGATCAAATTGCAAACACTGCAATCAGAGGAACAATGGCACTTGGGTTGCTACTATACATCCTCTCGAGGCTGGTTTCAAAATGGTAAAGAGGCATGGAAGGAGGGCACCATTTTCCCTCTCAAAATACTTCCTCAGGTAGGGAAATCAAAGCAAGCAGAACAAAGAAAAATACCATCTTAAATAACGTGTTAGTTATGTGTTCAGTTGTTGAATATGAGTGGTTTCTTTCTCCTGCAGCGGCTCTCAATCAGTGTGGTTAAAAGCTTTGGGCCTACGCATGATTCTGCTGAATCTTAACCATACTCAGCCAATAAAAACCTAATTTAAATTGCTTTAGAGATAAAAAATAAAATGAATCTTCCTCCCAATTGCCCAGCAAGGTGAACTACTGAATATTTGAGTCACAGACCGGAAAGGCTCCGGGTTTGATCCTGATTATGTTAAGTTAGTGAATCTCAGTTGAAATAGCAATATAGGCAAGACTATTAGTCCCATTACACCTGGGTTGGGGAAAGGAAAGTCAGCCAGGGCTCCTGATCTGCAACAGTATACCTTTTTACACACGCATTTCGGTATTGCTGTCAGGATGATTTATGAGCACGACATGGGTTACTCCTTCCCAGAGCTTGATTTTTTTTTTAAATTAGAAAGTCAGAAAAAAGCTGTTTATAATTGAGCTTCTACTTTCATTGTAAAACCAAGCAATACCAGCACACATTAAGAACAGCACAAACTTACTTTGACAACATCTGCCAGTATCATCACAAGAATATGCATTTCTGTTTTTTTCATCATCACTGGGTCAAAATCTTAGAGTGCCCTACCCAACACCATTGTGAGTACTACCTTCACAAGGACTGCAGTGATTCAAGAAGGCCCAACATTGTTTTTTCCCGGGTAGTTTGAATTGTGGCCAATATATATAAATCCTCAACCAACATCACTAAAACAGATTATCTGGTATTGTTGTGTGCAAGTTAGCAGCCACATTTCCTTACACTGCAACAGTGGTAATATTGCAAAAATACTGAATTGACTGGAAAACGCCTCGAGATATCATGTGATCATGAAAGGCATTTATGTGACTGCAATAGTATAATATCTTTTTCACTAGGCATGAACTACAAAATGCAGCTTTGCCTGAATCACCCAGAAGGAACTTTTGAGTTGTTACACTGAATACAAGTCATAATATTATTGTGTCAATTGGCACAGTCACGCTATAATGATTAAAGAAAAAACACATTAAAATAACATAACTAAGGTTTATCTAACACATTTTACATTGCAAAACATTCCAAGGCACTTAGTAAGAGAGGTATCAATAAAAACATTTATGACATGAGCCACAGAAGGAGACGTCCGGACAGATGACCAAAAGCTTGATCAAAGAGAGAGGTTTTGAAGAGCATCTTAAAAGATGAGAGAGAGAGAGAGAGAGAGAGAGAGAGAGGGAGAGGGAGAGAGAGAGAGAGTGTGAGTGATGGGGGAAGTTGGTGGGGGACACGAGGAGGGAAGGTGGTAGTGGAGCAAGTTTGAAAGGTGACACGCACCATTTTTCCAAACTGACCTTGACCACGCAGTAAGTTGGTCTTTAAGATCCCTCAAGGTGAGTCTTTTCGGATGGGTGGAGTTAAAGGTCAACACAAGTGGCTGACCTAATAACTATGAGGCGATTGGCTGTCAAAGATGCTCACTTGTGTTCTCCTCTCCATGGTGAAACCCGCATTGCAGCAGGTTTGTTCCTAACTCACGGGTCTCATAACATCGAGATCCCAGCAAGGTGTGCAGCTGCCGTTCTTTCTGCATCATTTCTCAATGGTTGCAGTCAGAGGCAGGGATGAAGGAGAGGCAGGGATGAAGGAAAGGAGGGAGGTGGAAGTCTCCAAGTGGTAAAGCTGGGCAGCCAACTCATAACACCAAGCCTCTACCCTCCCAGGTGAATGGTCATGGCTGACAAGGGATCACGTGGTTAGTTTTTCTATGCTGCCCAGGCATTGGTCTCTATATAGAGTTTCCAGGGTAGTGGAGGCAACCGGAAAAGTGTCCACATGAGGCTTCTTGCGCATGGCTCTCATCATCCTGGTCAAAGGGCAATGTCTCCATATGCATTCATGTATGTTCGGGAGGAACGCCCATTTTTGGTCTTCCAGGATGTCCTTCACCTCGGAGGGTTGGGATGGGGATGCCATGTTTAGACAGTGGCCAGGTGAAAGGCTTAACATTCACCTGTTGGCTTTGAGATGGAGGGAAACCTGTAAAGGACATGCTCACTTAATGTGTCACTTCATTTCTATTACAAATCCACTGAGGTATTGATGGTGCAAGCTGTAAGTAACCCTGCCTTGGTAATGTCACTCATCCAAATGAGGAGAAGGAGGGCCTATTGCAGGTTGGCACAGGGCCAGGGTGAGCAAGGGCCTGAGCAGCAAGAGACAGCAGGGCCTCAAGGAGGTCACGATGCTGGTGAACAGGATACACTGCAACAGCAAGCATTGGCCTGACCACAAGTGTATCACATGCATGTTCTTATCTAGAGATGAGCAAAAAGCAATGTCGAAGGTGCCTTTGCATGACCCAGGATGTGGTTGATCATATCTGCCAGCTTCTCCAGCACGAGCTGAGGCTGCAAGGACTTTGGAGGAGTAATGCAGAGCTCCTGGTTTGCATTGACTGACTGGCTATCCAGGCGCCGTTTAAACATAGCACCAGGATCTACGCCCAATGTGGTAACGATGAGGTGCTCGACTTCCTGCCCACCTCAAGATGCGGCGAGCTCCTCTCTGATGCATAATTAATGAGCTAAACAGTGAAAAATTGCGTGTGTTCATCCGGCCCACTGCCCAGTGGGAATCACACCGACTTTCCTGCCCACCATCGGGCTTAGACTCCAGAATGGAAGATTTCGCCCAAAGTTTGTAGTGGGGGACCAAATACAATGGCTTCAGACTTCCCAATACTTAGTTACAGGAGATTTCTGTTCATCCAAAATTAAATGTTGGATAAACAATGCGTGTCATATTAGAGACAACTGAGCGGGTCCAAGAAGATAGTGGCGAGATAGAGCTGTGTTAGTGGCATACATGTGGAACCTGTATTTACAGATGATACTGCTAATGGGTAGCAAATAGATGAGAAATACAAGGGTGCCAAAGATAGAGCCATGGGGAACAGCAGAGGAAACACCAGCAAGAGTAGGAAAAAAAAACTATTGTATGAGATTCTCTGGCTATGGTTAGATAAATGAGAACAAAACTAAGATAGGGCATTCCACCCAGCTGGACGACGGAGCAGAAGCTTTGGAGAAGGATGGGGAGACACATGCATAAAGATGGGCAGCCTGAGTTTCAAGTTAATTGTAAGACCTTGATCTTTACCTGCCGAGCTCGGAGAGCCACTTTAGCATTGGTGGTTTTACTGAGCTGCGTCAACTCCGTTAGAATGGCAATCAGCTCATCAGTCAGGGTTGGATCCCGTCCACACAATTGGTCCTGAGGAAAGACATACACAAAAATCACGCTGGACACTCCTTTTACAAAAAAAAAAATCTAATCCGTCTTTTATTTTTTAAGAATTGAAAGTAAGAGGGAACTAGATGCAACAGTGGAATACTTTGCAGAGAAGTAACACATTAACATCGTGACAGTATTTTATCATCGCTTGCTCCATATTTGCCATATTTTAACTCTTTCTGTACTGCCACAGTAATTCTGCACTGAAATCATGAAACCACCTTTTAAAAAACTCTATAGAATATTGTATATTAAGTGAAATTATGCACATCCATACATTTATTGAATTAATTCCACTTCTTACTGAATCCCTGTTCCTTTCAAAACTTGCTTTATCTGCCTTTTAAAGTTAATCTCAGCCCCTTATCCCTGTTTCCAATCCAAGATGATCAAATGGTCAGTGGTCAAACAGACATCATTATAAAATTTTTTTTTAAAAACACAAGTTAATCTGCAATTCAGTTGTGTCAATCATTGCCTCGTGCAAGGTTTCACCCTCTGCCCTTAAAATAAAAGCCCCCATTCAGACATCAAAAACCATACAAGAGTCATTGAGTTGCACCATATTATAATCACAATTTTCTTTCAGTGTGGCTGCAGAAGCACATGGCCCGCTGTTACTCTTTTATTTAAGGAATTTTATTATTCTGCATTCTCAGCAGGGACAGTAAAGGACAGGGTGATGGTCAGGAGGGCAAATGCATGGCTGGATGCCTGTCAGTGTGCCACCCCCACTGAAGCAATTACTTTGAACAGTCTGAAAAACTAGCACTCAACACAACAGAATACTTTGCAGAGGGGTAACATCAGTGCTGTATTTTATCATTTCTGGTTCCATGGGCTGAATTTTCCCCCTGTCGGAGGGTGGGGGATTGTGTGGGGGGCGGGCGTGAACCTGATTGGCTCCCCCGATTGGGTCCGCGCTGCCATTTTACGTGGGTGGGCCAATTAAGGCCCGCCCAGCGTGACACTCGCCCAGAAGCGCTGAGCGTTCCCTGTGCGGGCGGGGGGGAGAGGAGTCGGGGCCTTTGCTCTTTCATGCATACGCGCGGAAGAGCACAGAGAACTCCCTAAGGCACTGAGGTTTGACATGTGTAAATTTAAATAAAGGGAAATAAAAACTTTTAAAACATGCCCCCTCACGTGACACTGTCACACGAGCTGGGAAATGTGAAGGAATTATTTTTAAAATTTTTATTGACTTTTCAAACACATCATGAAACCTCATCCCGCTCTTCACCTGCCCACCAACCTTAAGGTTGGATGGGCAGCTCAGCTAATGGAATTAATTACTATTCAAATGGCCTTAATAGGCCTTTGATAGTTCGGTGGGCACGCAGCTGACTTGGCTGCGTGCGCACCGAAGTGAAAATCTAAATGACGCGCGGTGACGTCGGGACACACGCCCAACTTCACCGCACGTCATTTTATGCATCAGCGAGCGGGCCTCGCCCCCATTCGCCAACAGGAGAATTCCGCCCCATATTTCCTCCAAGTATTCCTCCATATTAACACTAAGTATTGCAACAGCAATTCTGCACTGAAATCATGAAATCTTTTTTAAAAAGCTCTACATAGAATATTCAATGTTAAATAAGGTGCTGCATTTCTATACCTTTATCAAATTAATTCTACTTCTTATCAAATCCCCGTTCCCTTCAAAACTTGCTTTCTTTGCCTTTTTAAGTTGATACTGGCCCCTCACCCCAGTTCCAATTCTAGAGGACCAGCAAATGGTCTGTCCCCAGGCTTCCGAGAATGTCACTCTGCAACCAACGGCATAAGACCGGTGTGGAATAACTCACCTTTAGACTAGTAATTCACTGTGTAAAAACTACAGATTAACGATCCTAGCCAAGTGTCAACCTCCTCAACCACTGCACCACCCTTTAATATTGGAAACATTAACCCAAGATCCCTCCAGTGATTCAGCTGACTAACACAGGGAGTAGCTGATTAAGGCAAGCAGACCGTAAAGGCCCCAGTCCTATGTCCAGGCTGTATAGAGTTAGCAGATGTCAGCTGTAAGGGCAAAACAATTTTGTAGCGATTATTTTGCCAAAATGAGATACATTTTAATAGCTATCAGCAGTCAGAGGTTCGGTGAAAATAAGAACCTTGTCAAAACAAATGGTTAAACAACCATATAAGAATTTGATCGTAATATAAAAGAATAGTGGAAGTCTTTTAACTAGCCTTAAAATGTCATGCAAATAATTAGACTGATCTATTAAATGAACAAGGTGATGGATTTAGTCCATCTTGGCACATTTTAACAGCACAAGCACCAATTAGTTTACCACTTCACCTTGTCTGGTATTTTTTTTCAACTTCCTGATTGCACGGTGACATGACTGGATTCGAAGACATGCCAATATGTAAATTAGACTAGCACTGATGGGAAATAATAGTTTCATTTGTATAGCACCTTTCAACTAAATGATGGTCTTGCCAAAATTTGAGACTGAGGGGGAATGGAGATTGGAATAATGCGATTGTGTTCCAACACTCAACAAGGAGTCAACGTTTGAATTCAAAGGTCCTTAATATACAATTGCATCATGGTTAAAGCGGGCACACTTTTGTGATTGAGGGTCTAAGGCTCATTAAGAGAATGTCTGAAAATGTTGAGGAACCATTTTCTTTTGATAGCCATTATATAATCACACACAACATTATTCTTGATTCAAAGAGATAATGTTATAACTGAGAACAGATAGCATTTAGGAAAAAAAATACAATCCCGTATATAAAAACACGGGTAAATAGGCTGATTCTGGGCTCCTATCAGGAAACCTCACTCAAAGGCATTGAAAGGCAGAGAGAGGGCTACAACAACGTTGCAGCCATTCCTCTATCCCTCCTCTCTGCGAGTGTAGTGCTCCAATGGGAGCCCAGGATTCGTGCATTTACCAATGAACGCTTCCCTGTTTTTTAAAACTCAAATATTTGTACATGTGCTTTATTTCTACACATATATTTTATAATATAATATTTATTGGGTAAATAATGGAGTTGACAGGGCCTTAATAAAATTGGAAGACTTGGCGGCCAAAATCACCTCACTTCTTATAACTTTTAACAAAGAAAACATTTTTTTTTTATAAATCAAACTTTAATTATTTTTCTGGAGCTCAGCAAAGTGAGCTTTCATTATCTGTGTGCAAGTTTCCTTTTTCTGTCCTCTTAAAATGCCAGCAGTGGTGTCGGGTGCAGTCTGCCCTCACACAATGTCAGTGAACAAAGCCGTCTCCCACTCTTTGAAAAGGACTAGCACCTCCATGACACCCCCATGTAATTACACACTTCAATGACTGGACTCTGAAGAAAATTGAAGGCCTGCAAAGAGAACAGCTGCCGTTTCGCTCTCCATCACCACAGCGTGATTACATGAGAAATGAACAGCCCGGCTCAAAGCTACTTCAGAAATCTCAAAGGAAATACTGCTTTGTGTTAGAATAATGAGATTCTTATGGCCAAGCATTACTTAAAATCACATGAAATACTATATAGTCCTATCGCTCGAGATTAGCACATTGGAAGCTGGAATTTGTGGGCATAACAGAGCTTAACTTACAATAAGCATTGTAACTAGAAGGTTCTTCTTGGTGACTTGGGCGTGGGAGAAGATGTAGTTCAGGACTGTAGTCATGTCTCCTTTATGGTCCTCTCGAAGGGTAAAGACACATTTCTCATAATGGCCTGCAGTTTGAAAAAGATATTAAAGATAAATATCACTCTACTAGAGCTGGCATGAAGGCTATCTTTTCAGCCTCTAAACCTTTTCTGAGAGAAACCTTTTGAACTTTCTTCCTGCTCTTATTTCACTTACAGTTAAACCTCTTAAGAAGAATTCTGATACCATGAATACTCTGGTAATATGAACTCAATTCATCAGGCCCAAAAAGAAGTCCTAATATATTTAGAAGCACTGCTGTATAACTTCAGATTAAAACATATTATTTCAGTTTGCTTCATGCAGGCTATTTTCCTCTGTCAAAATATGGTTTTGATGTATAATTTGCAAATTTCATTCAGAGTATTCAAATGAAAGCCCAGAATTTCCAATCAATTTCTGCAAAACAAAAATTCAAACATTCAATATATGGTTAAAAATCCAATTTAAATGCATGCCCTTAGATATAAATGCATATAGTGAAAGCAGATTTTGGGTCAATGAGGATGAAGTAGACTTGCATTTATATAATGTCTTATCATGTTTCAAACTACTTCACATACAAATAATTACTTTTTGAAGTGTAGCAACTGTTGCTATGTGGGCCAAAACATGACAGCCATTTTGCATTAAGCCAAAGCTTATAGGCATCAATGATGAATGACAAGATAATCTGTTTCTTGGTTGCAATGGTTGACAGAGAAATATCAGCCAACACACTGATCTTCAAACAGCACCATGAGTTGTTAATTGCCCATTGGAACACACATATTTCACCATCTCTAATAATGGAGCACCCCTTCAGTGCTGCACCAGAATGACAATACAGGTTACATGCCCAAGTTTGGAGCTTAAACAACCGCTACCAACTGAGCCTGACACAATTACAGATGACAGGTTTAAGTTTCTACATGATTTTAGCTTTCATTACTGTCTGGATATTCTCTCCAAGATGGTCCAATTTGGCACGGAAAACTAGAATAATGAAGAAAGACAATTTATTTAATATAAAATATATCGATAGATCGATGATGCGGACTTCCTTAATGTTCCATAAAATTATATCATGTTATATTTAATCATATTACTTATGTTGTATTATTATTCTGGCAATACCTGGGGAGAGTTGCAATGGCAAGTCATTTTCCTGAAAGCATATTAATTAAAATTGCAAATTATGTGCAATTTGGAATTTTCAAAATTCTGCAAGCCCATCTGGATCAGAATAAATATCACACTCCAGCCAAATGATTAAAAAAAATCAGTAGCTTTGTCCACAATAATTAAGCGCAGAGTAAAACAAAGGCATTTTAAAGAATAGGATAAGATTTCAAGAGCAGTGTGTGTGTGTGTGTGTGTGTATAACAGTTATAATCTAAAAGATTATAAAGTGAAACTTGTTGAGCTGTGACAAGACAGAGAACATGTTAGATACTCAGGCTATTATACTGTTTCACTCTAGCCTCCAAACTCTTCTTTGTTATGTTCCAATCCATCTTCTTTCTCTATTTTATCATTACTACCATGGTGAAGTGTTATTAGGAACTAGTCTTCCTTGTTCCTACTCAAATCAAAATATGGTGCCTGTACCGGTCTCTCCTCTGGTGTTGAAATCATGGCTCATTGGAGTCTCCCATCCAACCTCCTGATTTACTTGACTCCATTCAACCCAAGTAGTGGACTGTACTATAGAACTTTGGAGCTGCTAGCCTTAATTATCTATCCATTTTATTCAAGCCTTCCCACCATCAGAATCCACCTTCAACACTGGACGTCCCCATTCTCTCAGGCTCAATACCTGTGCTCCATGCTGCAGATGCATGCTCTCCTTCTAATGGTCTCCTCTAATCTTTAAAATCACTTGAAATAAAATGAAGACACCTCTTATCTGTTACATTAAAGCAGTCTACAGCAAGTTTGTGTTTAACATTTGCATATTGCAGTAGTTTCTGCTGGGTCAAAAAAGTCAGATGATAGACTATTCATGATGACAGGAAAATGATCATGTAACAAACCACACATTATTCTGCTACTAATGTGGGCTTGAGTTTAAGTGGCATGTTCTTTTAAGGCCACATAGTTTAAGTCACTGGGATCAAGAGTTTATTTTGCTACTTTGTGAGGGATGTTCTCAAACTGGTTGGTACTTTTAAATTTCATGCTCCCAAATTCTAAGAAAAGACCAGCAAAGAACGATCACCTTTTGCTTTCTTTTAAAATACTTCCGCTACTTTGAAGTGCGACAGGAAATTGTTGAGGTGGATACTGTAGATAGATTAGACAGACAGACAAGAGTCGACGAATTTGTTAGTATAGGAAGTGCTTGCCACTGTCCTGTTTATTGTGCCTCCAGCTAAGAAGCAGATCTACACATTTCACTGATGACATGATTTAGATTTTTTGCCAAGGTGACTGCCGTGCTTTGTTCTCCACCTAAAGAGGAAATTCAAGGGAGACAGGGATTGCTGTAAAGAAATACCTCGCAAAACCATTCACTGACAGTTCACCAAAGCTTTCTACTCCTCCATCACTACTACCTTAATCAATGGTGAACATTTGGACGATCATTAAACCAATTGTGTAGCCCATAAGAACCTAATGAAAGAAGGCTCAACTGAGCATCCAAAATATGACAACTACCATCAACTGATGGCCCCCGCAACTGTTTAGATTCCAAAATTTATGGAAGTAATACCTTGGGGATACTCCTCAGTGACAGAGCAAAAATGGCCATTCAGTCCATCATGCCTGCCGGTGTTTCCTCCATGTAGGTACCTAGTGTAATCCCATAACTCTGCCTGTTAGCATTCTTATTTTTCAACAAACTCCCTTATCTACAAGAGAACCAGATAACAAACTCTCTGGGGTCTGGAGATTTTCTCTGGAATGCATTAGTGCTTTTTAAAATTTCTACATTTTTAATTATACTTGCACTTAAAGTGAGAGATGTTAGCTTTGGGGAATAGAATAGTTTCAATGTCCATTAGCATCCCCAGGTAAGGTTCCTGGTATCGTGCATGCCCTAATTCCAGATTCAGATGCCTTCCCCACCTCTCCAGTGTAAATATTTTCATTTACCTCATCAGCAATCCTGGTCATTGTTTAGTCAGATTGCCAATTTGACTTAAATTCTGGGTAGCCTGCACTAAGGACTTAGTCTCTTAACCATTTCTTAGCGGGAACATCAACATTTATTTAAAATATACAATATAAATTTACAATACAAATGATTTTGGAGCACTGAATTAACCCTAAAAACTGGTTTTAGCCTAACTACAAATCTCAGTCTGGGAGTGTGGTTTATAGTCCATCTAGAGGAAGGATAAATTCTAATGAAATAACTGTCTTTTATATTTTAATAATAGCTGTTTGAAATAGCATAATTCTTTTTCCTCGGCCTTGGAGCAAGTGAATGTCAAATACCGTGGGAAGCAATGAATGATTGCATTGTTATTAATCTGAATCTTCTGAAGAGGTGCTTGGGGAGTCACACCATAACTCGGCACTACCACTGTCATGAAAACATAATAAGTCTCATAATATTGTGATTTATTGCAAAGGTAGGTTAATAGTGGAGTTTGGATAGTTTCTGTGTGTGTGTGTGATGTAACTGAATTGGAGACAGCCGGTCTGGAGGTTTTGAGTTATCAAAAAGAAGCTAGGTTTGAAATGCTAAATACGTAAACATGGTTGAAGTTTTAGAATGTGAGGTGCAAGGAAAAACTGCATTTTTAGATAAACCAGAGTAGCTTGAATTTCAGAGAGATGGTAAGATGTTACACCTAGCCAGAAGAAGCTAAGCCAAACAGTGTGTTTATTTTCCCAAAGGTTAATTATAAAATTAGTACTATGAAAAGAAATTATGAGAAAGGTAAAGTTCCAAAAACATATCAGAACAATGGAATTTGTATTAAAAAGGAAGAAACATGTATAAAGGAGATGAAGCTATGTGTCAGAGGAGAAGCCATTCTAAGATCTAACAAGTGTGAAAAAACCTCCAGCCTCTGTGCATCGAGTTGCTCTCTACAGGAACCGAAGCTGAGAAAATTCAGGGGTTTTAGGAGTTATTATAGTAGTAATTTGTAGACCTATGTATGTGCTTGAAATCTTTCCTTTTGTTAATAAATGTTTAATTTAGTTTTCTAAAAACCTGAGGTTGTGGTAGTCTTATTACTTCTGAATTCAGGGCACGCATCTCGAAATAAAATACAAATTGCAAAACAGTTGTGACAGCGTGATCAAGTTTCCCTCGTGGATTTGATCTGCCATGTCATAACACCACATATACTACTGCATCACAAAAGCCAAGAAAGTTCAAGATCAACTGTCTACATGGAACCAGCTAATCTCAGTTATAGCACCGATGGAATGCAATTGGTCTCAGAAGGAGGGGACAATACTTTTTTTTTTAAAATCTGTGAACACCAGGTGAATATAAGATCAAACCCAGCTGTGCTGCCCTCCGCAATTGATTAACCTATCAATACTTAAGTGTGAAGATCATCCATTTGGGTGATGTACCAGAGAGCCTTTTTTTTTAATTCTTTCATGGGATGTGGGCATCTCTGGCAAGGCCAGAATTTGTTGCCCATCCCTAATTGCCCTGGAACTAAATGGCTTCTCGCACCCATTTCAGACAACAATTAAGAGCCAACCACATCGCTGTGGGTCTGGAGTCACATGTAGGCCAGACTAGGTATGGGTGGCAGATTCCCTTCCCTAAAGCACATTAGTGAACCAGATGGGTTTTTTGACAATTGACAATGGTTTCATGGTCATCATTACTGAGACTAGCTTTTCAATTCCAGATTATTAATTGAATTTAAATCCCACGAGCTGCTGTGATAGGATTTGAACCCTTGTCAGCAGAACATTAGCCTGAGCCTCTGGATTACTAGTCCAGTGACGTTACCACTACGTCACCATCTCCCCAAACATGGGAACTGTGGCAAACATGGGACTGTGGTCTAGCAAAATTAGCTGCCTTCAGATCAAGACTGGAGAAAAGGAAAGAAAATTGTAAACATAAAGTTATCAAGAAACTTTTCTAAGACCCAGTGAAATTCTGTCAACGGGAAGGTCCAGCATCCTTTTCTTATGAAGAGATGTCAAAAGATGGTCGTTCATAGGTCCCTGATTGTTTGAACCTGGTGACTGCCTCCTTAATCTTCTCATCAAACAACAATGTTCATATAGAAGGCTAGATTCAGTATCAGCTGTTTTAACAAGATGCTGAGACAATATATTTCTGCAGCGCCCTGGCTTTGTGCCGCCTGCATTCCTGAATTATAGGAATTTTGCATCACAGCAGCCTGTCCATCTGCTGGGGCTGGCAAAGCAATCATGACATCTTTCAAATGATCTAACTAATGAAACATAAAATTTGTCTAACACAACTGGTCAGCTGCAATTGACGTCTACACCACATACTCTCAAAACACAACCAGAATGACAACTAGCTATCTCAAGTCTGGGTTGAGAGAGGCGAGTTTTGCAGATCTTGCTAATCATGATATAATTTCTGTGCAATATCATTTAGACCACTAACAGGTTAGTGAAAATGACGCAAAATGAATTTTTTGTACAAGAACTATAACAGCAGTAAAATGCAATGATAGCACCTTGTCGGGGCATTAAATATTGATAAATTTCCTTCCCCTGAATATAGATGTCATATAACTTGTCGCTCCTCCAACCCCCACCTTCATAAAAGGCATCATAGATGGAACTTCAAAATATACTTGAGAATTTTATTGTTACCTCAGTATCACCAATACTGCTTCTTATTAAACCCTGAAAGTGAATTCCAAACTTCTGGATTATTTAGAATGGGGGGACTGTTGATTGGGAATTCCCGAGTGTATATCCTCAATGTGAGGACTATGCAAATATGAGGGTGGATTTCTTACTCAGGGCCTTTGGTAATATGCCAATCTTTACTTTAGAATTCAGCTCAGTTCCAACTTCTCCTCAACTCAACTTCCAATTTGGCTTTAGTACATCACTACCATGGATCATTGGAACAGTAATTTTGGGAACCATCTCATTGCTGACTTTTGGACTCGCACAACGCAACATTCCGATTGTTTGGTAAGCACCAAAGATATTGGGGCCAATTCTCCTCATCCAGTGCTGACTGGAACAATGTGCGTGTGACACACCAGAAGTACACTGAACCTGCAGCATGACCACAAGGCCCATCAGGCATATTTGAGAGACTGTACTGAAGCACAAAAAAGGGAAAAACAGTGACTTAAAAGCAGCCATAAGCTTGAAGGGATAAAGCCAGAGAGAAGTGCTATGACAGAAGGTAAAGGACTTAAAATTTGTCAGATAATAGGAATATAATTTTCCTGTGGATAGCCTCCAAAGACTCATGGCAAGCTTTAAATCTACACATGCCTGCTGGTCTTCATGTTCGTTTAAAGTTCATGAGTTTGTGTTCCTGTGTCATTACTAGATTGTCATCAGCACCCCAAGCAAGAATCCAGAAACTCCTGTAGGGTGTGTTTAAGAAGACAGTGTCATGGTGCAGTAGGGAAAACAAGTGTGGGTATGAAGAATGATGGAGGTTTCTCTTTTTAATTCCAAGTGACAGGAAACAATTGTAGGGACGTAGGTGAGGTGTTAAGGAAACAACAGGTGAGGACCAGGTAAAAATAATTATGTTACTTAACAATGTCAGCCTGTTCTTACGAGACGGGAGGAAAATAGCAGCCCTGGAATCAGCACCAGATTTTTCTGGGAGCAGTTTGTCTCTGAGTTGTACCAGGTGCTATGGGAGGAAAACTGAGTGCAGAGATCTCAGACATTCATTTGATAAAATGTGCCCACTTCAGATGGAGATACCAGAAAAGCCATGGTGGAAGTTTGCAAGTGGTGTTATTCAATAGGAAAGTGGGAGCAAAGGGTTAGTACAGAATTTCCCTCTGCATTGCATCCATCCTTCTAGTACTTATGAGGAGAAGGGCAGAGGAGAATCAGCCTCAGTGAATCTTCCTATCAGTGACATCAAAGCTTTTCTTGCAGCCACTGCAGATGTTTGCAAAAAAAAAAAACAGCTTTTTGATCACCAGTGGAGCAGCAAAGCTCGAATTGTTGTTCACAGTGGGAGTTTGTGCTGGCAACATGTTTCCAGTACTTCAACGCAAAACAAATCCTTAGTGTTACTGAATTACAATTACAGAACCCAATGCACCATCCAAGCTTTCTTCTCTCTCTCTTGGGCTCTATTTTTCCTCCCTGTATTAGTCCATGGTCGGAGATGGGTAAACAACCAACACCACGCTTCCATCAATAAATTTTCCAACCAGCTGCGAGGACATAGGTGACAGTGGTGCGGACCGGCCCATCTTTGGTGTTTTGGAATACCCACAATGGAGCATTTAGAGTTAATGTAGGACTATTGTACATACATTACTTTGGTGTATAGCTCAAGAAGACAGGTCATTCTGCATATCCATATTGTAAACGGTTCCTCATTGACTGAACTACTTTCAACATGTGACATGGAATTCCAAGGCTGCAAAAGATCTGCAGGTCAGCATAGGAAATGTGTAGAGATTTCATTGGGAAGAATTTTCCCCCCGTTTTGGCGGGGGGGGGGTTCAGGAGCGGATGCACCTCTGAACTACGCCCCCCGCCATTTTACGTAGGCGGGCCAATTAAGGTCAGCCCATCGTGACATCCGCTAGGAAGCGCAATGCGTTCCCTGAGCGAGCTGCTGGGGGGGCGGGGGGGGGGGTTTCCTGAGCCGGGAGTGCGCGAAAGAGTGCACTCATCTCCCTGAGGTTAAGCGCTGCCTCAGGGAGATTGGCGCCAAATTTAAAAATGGTACATGCAGACAAATGAAATTTCCCTGACATGTCCCCTCATGTGACACTGTCACATGTCCATCACTTTTAAGTAAACTTTTATTAAATTTTTACAAACCTACATGAAACCTCATCCCGCCCGTGGATGAGGTTTGATGCATTTTCGGAAGCCCGCCAGGGCTCCTGGCTTGCCCGCCAACCTTAAGGTCGGACGGGCAGATCCATTAACTAATTCAATTACTTTTTAAATGGCCTCAATTGGCCGTTGACAGGTTGGTGGGCGCACAGCTGATTCTGCTGAGCCCCCGCCTACCTGAAAATTGAAATGACGCGGGGAGAGGTTGGGAATTCCACCTGACGTCATCCCGCGTGTTGGTGAGTGGGCCCCCCCCAGCTCGGTGACCTCAATATCCTGCCCATAGGCAGTGAATGAAAACAACTGTTGGATAAACATTATTACACCCCAAAAGCTGGACAAAAACATCTGGAATTCGGATGTTTGGATTTTCCCACTTGAACAAAAAGATTCATGCTTTCCACAACGCACCCCTACTCCACACCCCCTTCTAAATACACCACACCATGAGCAGTTAGCAGAGAAAGGGGCTGGACATGGATATGGGAGCTAAATGTAATACTCAAGGGACATAGCCAAGTGCTTGTAGAAGAAAAACCAAAAACAAGCCATGCATTCTTGGTGTTCCATAGTAGTAATGTCGAAAGCAATCTCCTGTCCTATATCATCCTGGCACCTCTTCTTCATCCAAATGGATAGATTGACGACTCTATATAATAGCCTTGTAATTGTGGTTAAAGGGCTACAGCTTTCATTTCTTTTTGTAACCTCCACATTCTTGCCCGGTCTTCTCTGCCAACCTCCCCTCCTTTCTTGATCACATTGCCTCCATGTTCAGTTGTACTTCCTCAGACTCTGGGCATGCTCCAATGTCTCACTTAAAGGATCATATTCATTTGTGTGCATCAACACTGTCCACAGCCAACCTACCACAGAGGCATTATCACTAAGCCGGATCCGAATCACATCAGGAGTCTATGCATACACACACACACACATACCTCCAGTAATATCACGGGATGGCCACCTTCTATAATTAGCTCTCTGCATGGGGAAAATTGTAGAGTCCATTGGTTCAAACTGGTCAAGATCAGCAGACTTGGAATCAAACCTGGACAGACCCTCTCAGTCTGTGTGACTTGGCTATTTACCCATTAAATGGCAATATTTTCAACTGAAAAAAGTATTCCACCAACCTTTCATCATCCACAAAAGACAGCTTAATCAATTGACATGATCCTTGTGCTATCTACTATCATCTTGGTACATTTCTGTCAAACATTCTTCATGAAGAGGGTGGGTTTTTAAAACCAAAATTAACACAAACCAAATAACCAGGAAAGGACAAGAGTGTTGCTAGCACCCCTCATTCTTTGCAGTTACCTTCCAATGTATGCTACGTTTATACCTATCTTGGCTGAGCAGATTCTACTTCTTTGGGAGGGGCGCATTCTTCAGAGAAAGACCAGACGACAGAGTTTCTTCACCACATCTAGCTTATCCTTGCATAAAATCTAAAGCTGACTCTCACGCAGCACAGAACTACTCTTTCAATGTTTTGGGGCTCCGTTACCTCACCCAGAATCCATTCCTAGTATTAATCATTCTTTTGTACAATGAGATGCTTCCCTGTAATTAATCCCTTACCTTCAGCAAGTTGTCCCCCTGTCCAGCAACCATGGTTTTACTTAAAATGGTACCCTGGATTCAGTATTTTTCCCCTCAGTTTATCTACTTTTAAGATGTATCCTGTACATCCTCATAAATTAGCTCTCTCATTTCAAACTAAAGTCATAGTTTTTCTATCCTTTTCTCATCACTCTTGACTCTCCTGTCCACCTCTTCTGTGCTTCAGTGACCAGGTCAGAACATAGTACTCAAGGTTCAGCAGAGTATAGTTTCAGCGCTCAGGCTTGTACTCTCTAATTCAGCAATTTAGCTCACAACATTCTTTTGGCTTTACTGACTGCTGCTTCACAATGACCGAGTCTACAATTACCCCCGATCTCTTTTGGCCTCTCCTATAGGTCATTTAACAACAAGTAGGGAGCAATTGTGGCTTTCAATCCTTTTTTCCAACATGCAATACTTGCCTTGTATCTATATTGATGCATCTACCAGAGTTCCACCCACTTACAAATTTTGTCTGGGATGTAGTGTTGAACCTGGGCTGACTCATCAGATTTTATGGACCCATCACTAAGTTTAATAATTAAAGTATAACTAAACTGCATGGTTTCTGAATCATTTATTAGAAATAAAAATAGCGGGCTGCAGCACTTCAATAGTACACAACTAAATTACAATGTCCATTTTACACTAATCACAGGAACCCCAGCTTCTTGTAAAACCTGAAGAACTATCATGAAGAAACAGACATGTTAACACTTCGTGGCATCATGCATGATGTATGTGACCTCCCATGCATGGAGATGGTCAGAACACCCAATTCCTTTCTACCAGGTGCTTTGCTTCTTTCCGAATACAGGAGGAGGCCATTTGGCCTACTGAATCTGCGCTGGCTATTTCAAAGAGGATTGCCCTTTGAAAGAGCTGTGCTGACTCAATGGCCTCTTTCTGTGCTGTACAACTCTATGATTCTCCCCTCAGCCCTATAGGTGGACCTTCTGCTTGTATGATAAACTGAAGAAACTCACTCAAAAAAAGGAGCAGAGGATCTAAGGAGACAGTCAAAGAATGAATCCACTGATTGAGAACGTGTAGGGAGAGGGGAGAAGGAAGCAAGAGGATTTGGATCATAATGAGCCCACTGACAGCCAATACTGCCGTGCATCCAAATAGACACTGGAATGAAAATTACCCTGAGGCATGTCGCGCTTACACTGGTACAAATTCATTACATATATACCAGCTTATTTATAGTGGCAAACGGAGGTGAGAATTTAATTAATTTCAGAATGCATCTAAAGTCTGCTTTGCTGATGTAAAAATGGCATAAGGTGAGACTGCATATCCAGCTATCTACCATGGGTATTTTATTTAATAGTGAACTTACAGAAAACAATGTCCAGCGACTTTTCTCTTCCCCCAAAGGGATGAAAATCCCATCACTCTCTACTGGCTCCACATAAAACTTTCAATCCTATCCTCAGCATACAAAGCTATAGCACTAAAACAACGGACTGGTATAACGCTGGTCAAAATACGCCTACCTAACATAAAATTGATACAGCCTATTAATTGGAGGGATTTTAAAGTATTAAAATGCAACCCTGAGCGCTGCATTCCACTTTTTCCTGTTATTTTGCAGTAAATGTACAAAGGAATAAGTGTAGGCCATTCAGCCCCTCGAGTGTATTCCAGCATTCACTCAGATAACGGCTGACGTGTCACTCAACTTCATTTACCCACCTTTGATCACTATCCCTTGGTATCTTTACCAGATTTCCACTACCCTCTCAAAACAAAAGCTTCCTAATTTTACTCCAGAATGGCCTCTCTCTCCAAGTCAATGCTTATACCCTTTTGAACTGGATTTCTCCACCAGAAGGACAGTTTCTCTTACACACTGTAGCAAATTCTTTTGAACACCTCCCTTAAATCACCACTCAATCTTCCAAACTCAAGGGAATATAGTTAAGTTTATGCAAACTGCCCTCATAATTTAACCCTTTCATTCCATTCCAGTATCATTCTGGTAAGTCTGCACTTAACCCACTTAAGATCATTACATCCTTCCTGAGATGCGATACCCAAGACTGAAGACTGTAGTCCAGGTGGGGGTCGGCATCAGGAACATCAGTGACATACCACTCATCTTCAATTTGTGCTTAAACAGGGAAACCAACACTGGAAGAGAGTCAGACACAAACAAGCAACGGCTAAAAAATCCCGAAAATCTGTAATCCTAAGACTCAGCTACCCAGAAAATTAGAGACCAGTTTCCTAACTTTATTTGCCCTTTGTAGCATTTTCCCCAACACTCTGAGCCACAGCTGACATTAGTCAGTAACATTCTGGCTCTGAAGGATGTGGGTTCAAGTCCCATTTCAGGACTTGAGCACAAAAATCAAGGCTGATGCTCCAGTGCAATATCGGGGTGGGGGGGGTGGGTGTGCTGTGTAGTATAAGGGTCTGGCACATATAGGAAAGATGCTACGTAAATGCAAGTCTTTAAAAAAAAATCAAATGACAATACACGTGTTCTTCCTGTAGCAGTCATTCAATAGCAATCAGAAATGTAGAGTTACCTAGTCATGGAGTATAGCAATTAGGATTCTATCCATACCGAGTCATGCTGAAGCCAGTTATGGTTCATTCTCACATACCTGGCTGTGGTCAGCTAATTTAACAACAAGATGAGAATCAAGTCCAAGCCCTTTCTTAATTCTATTTTAAATGCACTTTTGCTGGTCCAGCGGATGTATGTTGTGCCTTAACTACACAATATTATACATACCTATTACTGAAGAAAATATTACAGGAGCTCCTTTTAATGCAATGGACAGTGGCTGACCCTGCCCCAACAATACACTGCTGCCATCATGTGGTAACTTAACAGTAGTGCAAATCTCCGCCACAACACACTCCTCCTTCATCTAAAAGTAAGCCTGTAATGCATACTGCTGGATAACACAAATTTTTGCAAGCAATAAAAGTTTTCAATTAACAGGAATGGACTTTTAGCCCTATTTCAACACCATCACTGCCACACCTATCAGGAGGTATAAGCTCACCACTGACAAAAAAAAAGGTCACCTCCAAATCTGCTTTCTTCTGCTGGCATTAGTCCCTTTGTCTACATACAATACAAGTAAATTCATAAGTGCTCCCAGATACTGCAAAACGAAAATACGACATTCGATACTGATTCCATAATAATCATCCTGACACAGCCCTGAAACACTAGCTGGCTGACGTCAGAAATAAAAACACACGGAGGACCAACTCACACCCCGGAATCCTGGGTTCAGACTCAGTCCAGAAAGATAGGCTGAAGGTTGCCTCTTCCTATTGGTTCTAAAGGGTCTGCATGAAACAAGCTTGGGAAGCTTTAACTCATTCCTTGCAAACAAAAAGCTGGAGCTGGATGCTGAAAGCTCACTTAAGAGAGACTATAAAGATGGGAGCTCTTACAGAGAAGGTTTGGAGGAGACATGAGGACAAAACATTTTCACCCAGAGGATGGTGGACGTCTGGAATTCACTGCCTGAATTGGTGGTTGAGGCTGAAGATCTCAACTCATTTAAAAAGGTACCTGGATCTGTATCTGAAGTGCTATAACCTGCCAGGCTATGGACCAGGTGCTGGAAAGTGGGATTAAAATGATCGGCTAGTTTCTTTTCTCTATTTTTGGCCAGAGCAGACACGGCCTGGCTGAATGGCCGCTTTCTGCGCCTTAACTTTTCTATGGTTCTAAAGTTGGACTTGTCGCATGTTAATTAAACCTAAGAGAAGAAGCTTCAGTCTGCATCTATCCCTGCCATACCTCAATATAGACAAGGGACAAGAAACTAACTGGTTCAACTCCTCAGCCTCAACACCCCTCAACTTGGCAAGCAAAAAAATCTAACTCATCAAAATAAACTGCAGCTCGTAAGTCTGACAAATTGTGGGGAGGAGGAGGAGTCAAAACTCATGATTTGATAAACATTGGTTGAGGGAGATGACGTAGAATTAAGATAGCTTGTGACAAAAAGGAAGGATGCTCGCTTTTAAGAAGCGCTCCATTAAAATGAAAAGCATGGCTGCGTCTGTATGTGAGTGCTGCAGGTTAGTTGGATAAGACAGGACAAACCTTGCTGGAATTCCGTCTCCACCTTCAGATACTGTCTGAGAAGATCCATGACAACAGCCTTCATGTGACCCCGGATTCCACTGCGATACCTGAAAACAGAATTAAGCAGTTCAGTTCATTCAGTTCATCTTAACATCAACCCGAGTCTGGAGTAAAGGACGCTATATTTTGGGGAAAGGCCTCTTGCACTGTCGAATTTTAGGGGTTTTGTGTCTGTTTTTTTTTAATTTTTATAAAATGATTTTGTTCTTGCTTTTTTTTTCCCTACACAGTCATTCCTTTATTTACTTGCAAAGTCTGAGCAAGTTGTCTTAATTGGCACTGGAATAGGATGATACATCAGTGAATTGAACACATATGCACTCGAGCAATCTGGCCTGTGCATTTCAACCAGCCAGCAGAGTTTCTATCCTGTGACAGACAACAGATTAAACCAGTTCACTGGATCAGCTGGTCTGACTAGTCACTAATGGTCCTAACTAGAATTATTTTTCTAAGCAGAAAGGCCAAAAATAAGCTCAAAGTGCCTGTGGCCTTTGCATCCTAAGATACGATAGGCGCTTTATCACCTCAAGGTGAAAAGCTCAAGGAACTACAAGTTTTGGAACTCAAAACCTCTGACCTTGTGTCTGGTGCTCAGTTGCCAGGCTACCCAAACACACTTCAGACAGTGTCATGGAGCAACACCAACAGGGCAGCACAGAGCCAAGAGCTGGACATATTGGTGGTCACTTGGCCAAAGATCAGACGGCAAAAATCGAGAAGACATTAAAAAAAATTCTTTTAAATGGTAGACAATAATTAGTCTGTGTTGTAAACCTATTTCTGCCACTAAGTATATTTTTAAATTGAAGTCAATGGGATAACATGGAAAGTTTCTTGGCTGGTCTTAAGAAACCATATCAAACTTCATAATCTTCATAATTCTTGTGTCCATTCTACAATTACATTTGACGGTCGTTTCAATGGCAGCAAATGATTACAACCTACTTTCAAAAAATGCTTTGACAACAGTTTCTGTTCAGCAACATTCCTGCAATAATCAAGCCATTAACATGTAGGGCTGAATCATTTTTTTTAAAAAAAGCATGAATACATAAATACTAAATACAGAAATTCTGTATGAGAACCAAAGGTTAAGCGTTTTTCATTCATTTAATATTCAAATGTCTTCATAAAAAGATGCAAATTATTGTATTATTAGACACATTTGAAAGTCACCAACACATACAAGCAAAGACACTGCAAGGTGATATTTGCAATGGATACACGAGCCAAGGCAAACTAAGAATCCCATCACAATTTCAGTGGATAAATATCATCACAAAAAAACATGAGAAAGATTCTGTGCAGCCTTGAACTTAGACAGAAGGTCTAACTGGACAGTGCAATTATTTCATAATTGCCAAAGACTGTTCGGAATAATAAATATATCTGATCCTGGGGGACACAGGTTCCACTGGCTGGCTTGCTGCCACTAGATTTTGCGGAGTCTCTCCCACCTATCCCAGTGTTGTTACAGGTCAGTAAGGAGAACATTGGGAATGGTTCAAATGTGTCCCCTCCCAACAAATCTACGTTTATCTGAAATCAAAGGTCTGAAAAAGAGGTAAGTGCACAAATGGGGACAAGCCCACTGGGTTATCAGACTCTCACACCAATTGAATCATCTGGATCGCAGAAAGTTATATAGCCTGGACATTGGTATGACTAAAGTAAAAGCAAAATACTGCAGATGCTGGAAATCTGAAATAAAAACAGAAAGTACTGGAAATACTCAGGTCTGGTAGTGTATCTGAAGAGAGAAACAGAATTAATGCTGAGTCCAATATAACTCTTCTTCAGAAGTGTGACTATGTTGTTTTAAAACGGTCTGTCATCTCCCATTCTTCCTCTTCTCCAATTATCTCTCTGGTGTCTTTCAGCATTCTAGCTGTAGAGGCAAGTAAGCTGTCTCCAGGCTTTACAGCTCTACAATTGGCTGCTAGAAAATACAGGAAAAGTCTCTCCAATTTTCCTAACCATCTACCAGCAAGGAGGAGAGGAGAAAAAGCAGAGAAAAATAAATTACACCAATGAAGTTGTGCTGCTCTTTGACACTTCCTAGTGTTATTCACAGAGCTTGGGAAGTGAGTCTTAGCATGCTACTTAACTATGGAAGGGGCTATGTGACCAGATACAAGTGGTCAGCTGCGGGGACAGTGGCCAATTTCTCCCTCCCTAGCACTGGGATTAATAATCAGTAACTCCCTCTGGACAGTGGAATGCGCAGCAGTGCAAATTCAACCCAGACAGTCACAAACTGGAAAGCTGATAGAATGTTATTGTTCTCTGTGAGGGGAATTGAATACAAAAGATGGGAGGTTATGCTTCAGTTCTACAGGGTGCTGATGAGACCACATCTGGAGTACTGTTCTTTTTTTGTTCATTCACGGGACGTGGGCTTCGCTGGCTGGGCCAGCATTTATTGCCCACCCCTAGTTGCCCTCGAGAAGGCGGTGGTTCAAGAAGGCAGCTCGCCACCACCTTCTCAAGGGCAACTAGGGATGGGCCAGTGAAGCTCACATCCCATGAACGAATAAAAAAAACTGTGTACAGTATTAGTCTCCATATTTAAGGAAGGATGTAAATGCATTAGAAGCAGTTCAGAGAAGGTTCACTAGACTAATACCAGGAATGGGAGGGCTGCCTCATGTGGAAAGGTTGGACAGGCTAGGCTTGTATCTACTGGAGTTTAGAAGAATAAGAGGCGACTTGATTGAAACCTTGAAGATCCTGAGGGGTCTTGACAGGGTGGATTTGGAGAGGATGTTGTCTCTTGTGGGAGAATCTAGAACTAGGAGTCACTGTTTAAAAATAAGGGGTTGCTCATTGAAGAGAGATGAGGAGAAATTTTTTCCCTCAGAGGGTCGTGAGTCTTTGGAACTCTGCTTCCACTGCCTTTTGAGGAAGAGATTCTTTGAATATTTTTAAGGCAGTACTAGACAGATTCTTGATAAGCAAGGGGGTGAAAGGTTATCGGGGGTAGGCGGGAATATGAAGTTGATGTTACAATCAGATCAGCCATGATCTTATTGAATGGCAGAGCAGGCTCAAGGGGTTGATTCCTGCTCCTAATTTGTATATTCGTATGTAAACCATCCCTTCTTGTATAGATGCTGCAGTCCAGACCTGTACTTACCATTCCCACCACAATGGGCCCATCAAGTCAGAGTCCAGAAGCTGACGATGTTGAATGCTCAATATTAACCCTCCCACCTCTGCCAACAGTATTACTAACCTCTGCACCAGCTGAACTATACTCTGCGTATTCATGAAGAAAACCTCCCGTTCAGACTTCCTGTTTAGTGTTGCAGCATGGCTGTCCAATATATTGGCAATCTGAAAACAGGGAAGAAAGAGAAACCAATTTGATATGCAATCGGCAGAGATTTTAAATAAGTGCGTCCAATAATGTTAACATGAAATATGTAAATAATATTACAATTTTGAGGATGCCTTTAGATTGTCTACAACTGAAAGCATGGAAGAGTGACTTTTTATCAAGTACCTATTAGCACCAATCTTGAGCTTGTTAGCTGCTTACTATCTTCCACCAACCATATGGTCTAACTAGTAAATAGAGAGTCATAGCACTGAATCTGTGAAACCTTTAAACATAATGGCACAATGGATTAGCATCCCTCTAACACAAACTTCATACAGATTGTTTCTCAGTGATGTACAGAATATGGTTGAGGGCACCATTAATTTATGGGCCCACAACCTACTTGACTGCAGGCTAGTAGTGCTGGAATTAATTACCCTTCCCGCTCCCACTTGATGTACAGCAAGAGAAAGCGAGGTTTTTGGAGACGAGGTTCTCCAGTCCCAAAGCAGCGGATCAAACATTCTGCAGCTCTACGTGATGAATTGTGGCTGCAAAACCTAACCCTCCGTTCTGCAGTGGGGCATTGCTCTGCAGAATGACACGTAGGGCTGAATTTTGCCGTCGGTGAGCAGGGGGCGGGGCCCGCTCGCCGACGTGTAAAATGACGCAGGATGACTTTGGGGGTTCCCCCCGACATTATCCCACCCCATTTAAATTTTCAGGACGGCGGGGACACAGCAAAATCAGCTGCGGGCCCGCCGACCTGTCAATGGCCAATTGAGGCCATTGACAGGATCATTAAAACAATTAAAAGACCTGCCCGTCCAACCTTAAGGTTGGTGGGTCGGCCAGGAGCCTCGGCGGCAAATAGAGAAAACATGAAACCTCATCCACCGGCGGGATGAGGTTTCATGTCAGGTTTAAAAAAGTGTAATAAAGTTTTTGTGAAATTTATTAACATGTCCCATCTCGTGTGACATTGTCACATGAGGGGGACATGTTAAGGATTTTTTTTTTCCCTATTTTTAATGTTTTTAAAAAGTGTCAGCGATCTCCCTGAGGCTGCACTTAGCCTCAGGGAGATTTGTGCTCTTTCATGCGCATGCGTGAAAGAGCGCACTCTCGCTTTTGAGGAATCCTCCCCCCCCGCCCGCACAGAAAGTGCATAGCGCTTCCCGCCGGACGTCACACTGGGTGGGCCTTAATTGGCTCGCCCACTTGAAATGGGCCCGCTTCCCTGGCGGGGATCAGCTCCCTGCCCGCCGGAGATTGGGTCGGGCCCGCCCGCCCGGCAGACAGAAAATTCTGCCCGTAGGGTTGTCTTTTGATAGTTACAGAAACAAAGCCATTATCACAAAGGTTGGCAAGTCAAACAGTCATTTCGCCAGTCTACTTTCAAAGCTATTCAACATTCCTGAAAAGGGCCCTCAATTAGGCCGCTGCTTAGGCTCTTGAAAGGGCACGTTCTAGGACCTTACAGCACCTAGCTCATGGTATCATCACTAGTCACACAGAACCTTTATAAAGGGGGGCGGGGTTGCAGAAGGCAGTGGTGTCGTGGTAATGTTGCTGGGCTAGTAATCCAGAGGCACAAGCTAATGCACTGGAACACAGGTTCAAATCCCACCATGGCAGCAGGTGGAATTTAAACGTAATTACTATATCTTCAATATAGTCTCAGTAACAGTGACCATGACAACTACCATCAATTATTGTAAAAACCCATCTGGTTTATTAATGTTCTTTAGGGAAGAAAATCTGCCATCCTTACCTGGTCTGGCCTACATGTCACTCCAGACCCACAGCAATGCAGCTGACTCTTAACTATCGCCTGAAATGGCCTAGCAAGTCACTTAGTTCAAGGGCAATTATGGATGGGCAACAAATGTTGGCCTTGCTAGTGATGCCCAATTTCTATGAAAGAATTTTTAAAAATTCCTTCTGATACTCAATATAACATGAAGGAGCATTTATTCCTTCTCTCACAGCATGCAATTAACTGTTATTTGTATTTACCTGGGACTAGGAGTAGGAATTCAGTCCCTCAAATCTGTCCTGCCATTTAATTACATATGTGCCCCAACTCCATTTCCTCACCTTTCATCAAACTCTTGGACACTAATCTGCCGATCTGTCTAAAAAATTTCAAAGGACCCCCCAGCTTTTTGAGGTGAGAAAATACTAGATTTTTGCAACTCTGTGGAAAAAGGTTCTTCCTGATTTCACTCCTGAATGCCTTAGTTCTTATTTTTAAGATTGTGTCCTCTTCTTCTGGATTTACCCCATCAGTGGGAATAGCGTGGATACAGGAAAAATCATCAAATCTGTTTGTCATTTTAAATACCTCAACTATCTAAACTCAAGGGAATACAAAACAGCTCTATATACCTGACCCCATAACTTAATCCTTTAAATCCCTGGTATCATTTTAGCAAATCTGAGCTTTATCCCCTCCAAGGCTAATACATCCTTCCCGAGATGTGATTCCCAGAAATGAACACAATTATGGGTTATGGCTTAGGATCAAAGATCTGAACAACTGATGCAAAACCATCTCCCTTATGCATTCCAAGGCCTTTGAGACAAAGGCCAACATTCCATTCACCTTTTCAATTTTTTTTGTTTTGTACCCGTCCACTCTCTTTTAGTGATTTGTTTTCCTGGATACCCAAATCAAATATTCTGATCGGTGTTTCTTGACTGTAAAGTGAGTAACCTTACGTTTCCCCGCTCATTAAATCAGTTTACATCCTATTGTAACTTCCTGCTGTACGGAGTCAAAGAGTCATTACAGCACAAAAATTAAATCATTTGGCCCATTGAGTTCATACCGCTTATCCACAATTTTTTTTTAAAAAAGTATTTTAACTCACATTGAATGTTTTTTTTTTCTGTTGAACAGCATCAGCTAGCTAAAACCAGGAATTTCTAAACCTAATTTAAGGCCAGGCCATATCGTTTCTTTTCTGGAATTCTCTTGAAGTACCTGTTGGCTGGGGAATTGGCAGAGCACAGAGGTGATGTTGCTCGCATACTGTGCCATCTCCTTTTTAATAGCCTTCTCCACCGCTTGAGGGATTCTTCCAGAAACACTGGTCATGATATCCTGCAGCTCCAGGAGTGGGAGGGAGGGATCCCGCAAGGTCTGCATTAATCTTTCCACCCAATCCTTCACCTTGAATGGAAGAATAAAACAGAAGTCAAAAGTTAACCTCACTGCAATTTCCTTCTCCATAAAACTTTGAATTTCCCCCTTGAAATGAGTGAGTAAGTGTTTCATATGACGTTGTGTTCCCTCAAACAGGCCAGAAGTTCCCAGGTTCAATTCTGGTGATCCCAGATGGGCAACAATACAAACACTATAACTGGCCTCAGTACATCTGGCCTAAAAGAGGGAGGTGGAAACCACATGGGGTTACTATCCCTGAGGCTAATGACTGATCCTTTCTGGAAAATTAATATATGTGGAAGTTGAGTAAAGACTAGAGCAGGTTTGGCTGTGATGCTGAGTTGGGGGTAATGTATTAGCATGGATAGAGAATTAGTTAACAGACAGGAAGCAAAGAGCAAACATAATGGGGCAATCTCAAAATGACTAGTGGAGTGCCGCAAAGATCATTGCTGGGTCCTCAGCTATTTACAATCTATATTAATGACTTAAATAAAGAGACAGAGAGTAATGCATCTAAGTTCACTGATGATACAAAGCTAGGTGGAAATATAAGTTGTGAGGAGGACACAAAGAGGTTGCAAAGAGATATAGACAGGTTAAGTAGTGAACAACAAGATGCCAGATGGAGTAAAACATGGGGATGTGAGAGTTTATCACTTTGGTTGTAAGAATATAAAAGCAGGATTTTTTTTTTTAAAAAAGGCGTGAAGCTTCTAAATGTTGATGTTCAGGTAGACTTGAGTGTGCTTGTACAAGGAATGCAGAAAGTTAGCATGCAGGTACAGCAAGCAATTAGGAAGGCAAACAGCATTTATTCTAAGGGGTTTGGAGTACAAGAATAAAGAAGTCTTGCTAAAATTGTACAAGGCTTTGGTGGGACCACATCTGGAATACTGTATGCAGTTTAGGTCTTCATATTTAAGGAAGGATATGCTTTCATTGGAGGCAGTACAGCGAAGGTTCACTAGATTGGTCCCTGGGATGAGAGGCTGGGTCTATACTCGCTGGAGTTTAGAAGAACGAGAGGTGATCTCATTGAAACACACAAGATTTTGAAGGGACAAGGTAGAGACCAAGAGGTTGCTTCCCCTGGCTGGGGAATCTAGAATATCGGGGCACAGTCTCAGGATAAAGAGTTGATCATTTAAGACGCGGAAGAGGAGAAATTTCTGTACTCAAAGGGTTGAGAACCTTTGGAATTCTCTAACCCAGAGGGTTGTGGATACTTAAAACATCATGAGTGGGTATGTCAGATTTGTTGAACCACCTGGTTTCTTCCTATTCATCATCTTCACATGTTCCTAGAACACCATTCGGCAGACAAGGAACAGGCACAGAACAGCATGAACTGATGCATTTTATTTATTACACTTTTTTCCCTTCCATTTAATGTACATTCCTCCCTTTGTTTTAAAAATAGCCCAGCATTCACCAGTCAAATCAAACAGCCAATGCAAAAGGAGCCTGGCGTCTTTGGTGTTCCCTGTCAGAAAGACAACCCCTGACCATTTGCTCTGCATCCCTTCCTGTACGCACATTGATACTTCTGGTATTGAAAGCACAATAAAGTGCATTTAAATCCAAAACAAAAACCCACATGAACCAATCAATAAGGGCCGCAAGTACTTTACAGTATATATAATGCCTGACTCCAAGATTTGTCCAAGCATACATCCTCAATGTTAAAAGTTCTTACGCAAATCACTCTTATTTCCATCCTCATTAAACTCTGCTGCAATATAACGCAGCTCAAAATCACAGTGTGTGGTAATGCATTAAACGACATGTTTACTATGTCAGATCTCACTTTTTAAAAATAATTAATTAAAAGCTAATTAGGCACTTGACCTTTCTTAGTTCCATTCATTCAGAAATATACCTCAAACCCCCCACCCCCTTTCACTGGTTTGACCCTATGTCTCCTTATCTCACTGTTCTGATTTAACTTCCATTAGTTTTCCATCTGTCAGACAAACAAGAACCTGGCCACTCTGCAAAGCCCCTGCACCTCATTCCGCAGCAGTACCTTAAAGTCAAAGTAGGACTCTGGCAGGCAGAACCCATTCATGATGTTCCCCAGGTTATCCAGGACATAATGGAAGATGCGATGTGGCTTTTCTCCTTGGAGGGCCGGGCTCTGGATCCTGGCCAGTGGTCCTGTGAATAATTCCGCCTGGAATTAAGCATAAAACACAAAACCTAGGCATTAGAGAGAGGAGTAAACCTGAATGGCACAGATTGTATGACTGCAACTTCAGCACTCCATCAGATTTCCTGTATCTCCAATAGAGGGAACTCAAACTGAGTTTATTTGAAGCCACTGGAGTAGCCAGGTAGATAACTGTGTCATAACAAAATTATTATAGTTAATTTCACAATCTTTCTAATGTGAAGTGTTCTACAACTTTATTATACAATTCAACCCCAATCTACATACAGTACTAAAATAAATTTGACAAACCTGCCAAATTTTTGCCCTCCCTCCTTTTCCAGACACACTGATTCCCTCTGGGATACTCTTACATGGGCCTTGCTTCAATATCTCACTCAAGTGATCATTTTCCATACATAAGCAATAATAACGGTGAATGTTATTGTGCTGCTTGACTATTACGGCCATTTCAAGTCGCGTCAGATCCTGCCCTCACCCAATATTCGCATAGACACACTTTCAACAAGGGCAATTGTGCAGCAGTCAGGGCCTGGAACCATGGCTAATTCTCCCCTTCCTATCCAGTAGCATGGAGGTCAATTATAGATTCCCTATTGCCATTCTGGCTGATAGCATCTTATAGCGCTGCCTCGGGACCTGCCTGATCTACACGATTCAGTTATTTGCTGCATAATGAGCCCTCGGGGAAAGCCCGTAAATAAAACTTTCGTGACAAATGAAACTTTTACGGGTTTAGGTTGCGACCCTTCCCTTTTCAATCTCCTTTATGTCTGTTTGCTTGACACGCTTGAGAGCAAGGAGGCAAACAACTTATTCCTAGCCCTATATCAAAGCCCTTCCGTAACTCTGAAACAGGAATTAAGTGGCCTGAGCTGACTCTCCCTGCCTCAGCTGCACTCAGGATGACATCAGGTGGAAGGCAAATTCAGGCGCAAACCTGCATCCTGCCACTTGGTGGCACCAAAAAGCTGCCTGCTGAAAACTTAACTATTTCACTTAGACTGAGCGCCAGAGATTTTCTTGCTACTGTTCAAGCATTTAGTACATCTGCTAACAGGGCATTCACACTGAATGTAAATGAATGGAGTGCAAATCACACTTTACTTCAATTTATTCTAACTCCTTAAAAAATTTCTCTTTACTTCCTGGGTTTCAAACACAGTGAAGACGGTTCATGTTATTGTGTTGTGACACGTGCATGTTTCGCACAGTACAGCTAAATTTATTAATAATTATTGTTTCAATTCCCATCTCCAGGGGGAACAAACAATTATGCAAAAATTTTTGCTTAAATCTCCATTTTTTTCTATCTTACTGAAAGAGTTCCAACGATGTCCCCTCCTTTCTGTCCTCTTAAACTCAAACAGCGAAGACCACATTTATATTACAACCCCTGAAACAGTAGCAAACGTGCAACCCCTCCACCACCCGGCCCCACCACGCCAAGTTCCTGGGCCTATCCCTCTCATCCACTCAGACATCACTGGCCTCAATCTGTGTTTACACACCAACTTCAGCATCACAGCCCAATGGAAGCTGGTTTTGCCAAGATTGGTGTGCACATGTACTCAGTCCATCGCTCGCAAGGGGTGAATATAACACATCTCTTGAAATTCTTATGCACACTTAAAACTTTCTCAAAAGAAATATATTTTTATAATTTCTATTAAATGTTCAGTATGTGAGTAACCCACACCATCTTCACACATTACGCTGAATTAGTTTTGGATACGTGTCTATTGGACAAAGAGCCAAACTCAAATTTCCCCAGTTTGAGCTCAATTACCATGACATTCATATTGGTACAAATTGATGAAGAAGCACCTTTCCGGATAATTTTTCCTTAGGCTTCAACTGGCTTTTGAATACTCCTGGTGCTTTTGTCTATATTCACCACCTCAGGAGATTATCCTAAACGTCATCACTCTTTGGCTATGATTATACAGTGCAACAGTATAGAGTAAATCAGGGTGATTAACTCGATAATTTGCTTTTCTTAATTGTGGTGAAATGTCTCGGGTTCATATTAACCTGCCCCCGCTGGCTGAACTGAAAAAGGGAGGTCCCTGTGTAGAGAAATTGTTGTGCCAGACGGCCGCATTGCACCGATCCCAGCCAAAGCCCCACACCCCAACAATCCTGGTCAGCGTGTTAGCATGAGGAAGATTAGGCGGCCTTCACCAATGTTTTCAGTGTTGTGATCCTGGACCAGACTCCCAAGCTTTTGGTACAATGCAGTTAGGGAGCAGTAACTTTTTGTTTAAAGTAGACAAAGTTTGATATCCAAGGTATTTGCTAAGAGAATAAAGCCTCAAGATTCCACAGTTTCTAAATGAACAAAATAAACTACTATACAAGGTCAGAAATATAAAACAATTTACAGTATCTATCTTATACTCTAATATTCTGGGTTAATATGACATACATATGAATTAACAGACAAACTGTGGTCACACACACCACACTACACAATAAGTGGCAAATGCAGCCAAGGCAGATCCCACGGATTTCTCAGCAAACACAGAGTCAACCAATCTCGTTGAAACTCTCTCTCTGACGAAGAATTTCAGTCTTCACTTTCGAAGATCTAGCCTTGGAAATCTCTCCAAAAATTGCTCCAACTCGGACTGCTTCAACAACGGCTCACCTCACAGGGTTTCAGTCTTGTCTCCCGAGACTCCATTTCCCCTGGGTTCCCAAGTCTGCATTCCAGCACAAACTCGCAAACACAGCTTCAGTTCTTCAGCCGCGCTGAGCAGAACTGTACCTTTACCCTCTGGCCCACAGCACAGAACCATCAACCTTCTGCTGTCTTCACCAATCTCAAGGGCCTCTCCCAAGCCCTCACTACTTGAATCCTGCCAATCACACCACCTGGAGCCTCTTTCTTTGCTCCTCGTCCCAGTGATTCCCATCAGTGGTGTCTTCCTCCCTGTGGTTCCTATTGGTGGTCTCATCCTCCCGGCAGCTTCTTCCCCAGTTCTCTCTCTCTTTCTCTGGAACATCTCCCTGTCCCCTCTTTGGAATATTTCCCTATACCCTGTCTAGGAGTCTTCTCCAGTATGGTGCTCCCTCCTGAGTCACAAAATTGAACGTTTTGCACCGTTTTCTTTTTCACGCAGGCACACTGGGTCCTTGGCCCGAAGAGCTCCAAACGCCGTCCGCTCCTGACCCGTGCATACGTGTAAACTCCCAGTCCCCGCTCAACAATGAGGTAAGTCAATGTTTCAATATGCTTTCCATCAATTATGTGACCTAAATGTTTTACAGTAACAACTTCAACAAAGGACATCAGGAAATAGAGACCGTTCAACAGGTCAGCATGTACAAAATTCTGTTTCTATCAGCCATATTTAAGAGTATATAGGTTACAAGTAGGCAGCATTTGCTGCCAATGCCACAGTCAATGCGGGCATGCACAGTCGATTCTGTTGCTCCCTTACAGCATAGTATCAGCGCCAGCAGCTGCCAGGCCCAAAAATGGCGCCGCTCAAATAATCACAGCTGCGTTCTCTCCCCTGTTTCAGCAACAGTCAAAGCCATCTCCTTTGTTTAAATGTCAAGAAACTATCATATTTTTCCTATTTTTTTGGGATATTTTAAAGTAGGCTTATGTGTGTGTATGCGTATGGTTGTGTGTGTGTGTGTGACTAATTGAATTAATTAGTTAGGCTGCAAGGTTTAAATTAAAGAAGTGAGGTGTAAAACAGACATCAGTAGATATGGTGTGAATGGAATTTGCATTTTTAGATAAGTGGAGAAGTTGCTTGATTTTCAAAGGGACATGGAAAATGTTTACAAACGGCAAGATAAGTAAGTCAAAGTGACTATGTTGATTTTTCCCAAAAGTGCTGGCCATGAGAATGTGAAAGATTTTTATATTCAGGATTAGTAACTTCTAAAGACAAGTAGAAAAGTGGGTCTTACAAATCAAAAGGGATAAAATAAATTTAAAGAAGGATGGAAGGCTATGTGAGGATGCGTCCATGTGATATATTGAAAGGTGACTGTGTGAAACAGACTGGTGAGGAAAAGTCTCTAGCCACCTTGCAGAAGTTTGCTGTTCCAGTAACCAAATTTGTGTTAAAAGCCTTTGGAAATCAATTGTCCAGTGGGTGCTTGTAGTAATATTGTTGGATGACTTTATAAATTTGGAATCTATTTGGACTGTTGCCTTAAAGAGGGTGTGTAGTTGGGAGTCTGGTTAGGTAGAAATTTTGGGAACTGTTATAAATGTTTGACTGTAATCTTGTGTGCGTTTAAGGTTTTTTTCTTCTTTTGTTAATAAATGTTTTAATTTAATCTTTAAAATCTCTAAAGGCAGCAGTGCACAAGTGACTTCAGTGCACAAGCCTTCTCATAATAAATACAAATTGCAAAATTGTTGTAATAGCCTGGCCAAGTTCCCCTTGTGGATTTGGTCAGTCTGGCAAATACCACCTGCCATATCATAACATAAACCATGCATATAATTTCATGGAAGTGTAATTTAAGCACAAAATTTAATAGCAGGCTTGAAATCCAGTCATGAAATAAGGGGCGTTTCACACAAAGTATTTCAATGGTTCTTAATCAGCTAAACAACTTTCAAATTCCTCTACGTGTCATTATTGCTTGATTTAGGTTCTTGTGATTTCATGCAACTCCTGTGTAAGCAAGGTCTCCTTAGGGATGAGTGTTAAACATGGGAGATTGGGGTTCAGCCTTTCCTCTCTGGCAGACTCAACAATTTTATACATGAGCCAAAGATGTGCACAATAAACCAGGGCACTCTATTGTCACTGAGTTTGGCTGGCTCAACATTGGAATTTGGAAGGGTACCCTTCCAAGGTGCCCTTGTCCCTAATTAATTAGCAGATAGCTTTACTGTTCTTCAGGTTAAACCGAAACTTCCAATCATATTCATTACAGGCAGTGTGTCCATACAGATACAAAAGCTTTTCACGTATGCGCAGAGGTGTACTGGCCGGCTGGGCACAGCAGAATGACCTAATTGGTGTTCCGCACATGTGCAAACTGGCCATCTTGTGTTGGCAGGAGTTACAGTGTTAAAGTATACTTCAATGAGAAACCTTTAAATACTATTTCAATTTTTAAATTGTTTCACTTTAACACACAACAAAGCAATGTTTCCCATGTACAATTTCCTTCACAGAATGTGTTTTTTTGGTTACGAGATTATCCAGACCATAAGCTAGCAGTGCAATCAGGCTTTAGTCACTTTTCAGTTAGTGACAAGGCAAGACATTAGGCAGATCTAATAAAACAAAGTTGAACTGTCGCCCACCTGCTGCACTCTGCTTGGATCATCTAGTTGCAGTTTGGCAATCACACAACCTGGTTCAAGGACAGCTCCTGGTCTCTTCACGTAATGAATACAGCCAGATGCCTGAGCAACCAGAGTCATCACCATCTTCATCACCTGCACACGAAGAGAGATTAATTAGACACCTACGAACAGAGTTGCATGCTTGGTTCCAATGTATAAATCAGCCTTGATTTACTCGGTAGCACTCGTGGCTCTGAGTCACAAAGCTGCGGGTTCAAAACCCACGACAGGACTCGACCACTAATATCAGCTCACACTTCATGCAGTACTGGGACCGAAATGCTGTCAGCGTGCCTCTGAACAAATAATTTCAAGGTAATACGTTTGAACGTAACCATAATCCCTGCATCTGCAAGTATCGGTTAAAAAACAACGCAGGAATATCAACTGAGATCAGAGATCACAGTAATATCAGCACCATGGTCTACACAGACTGTGACAGGAAACTGCAAAAGGCTCAGGTGCCTTAACTGAGCCACTCTTGGCTCCAGCATACCACATAAAATGTGATTATCCAGTACCAGTTTGTGCTCCCACAGTCCTGTGATGACAACTCCTTTCATATTCTTTATCTATTTGGATTATTTACCTCAATTTCAGCAAAGCAGTGATCTGCAAAAACGTGGCCACCATCTTCCACCATGTACTGGATGAGCTTCCCTGCCGAGGGCGAGCGTAACAGTGAGGGGTCATTTTCCTTTTCAAATACACAAGTCTTGTTGCCAATTGTAACACGATATCTACGACATAAATATCCTGAGGTTAAGATGCGCTACCAACAAACGTCTAAGAAGAACACTTCCTTGAAGCGGCAGTCAGGAGAGAGAGAAAAAAACTCCGTTCCCCACCTGTCTACTTCCTCTTTCATGTACGAAGTGTAGCTGCTGCCATCGTAGGACAACAGCAGGCCGCCATCACTCAGCCGATGGACATCCACCTCCACAAATGAGTTATTCATTATAACTAAATAGCAATTCGGCGACTGCCGCGTAACCTGCGAAAGAAGTGAACAGGTAACGTCTGGAAATGCTCAAGACAACGGAGTCCGCAATTTAAACATTTTGTCAAGCAGCTTATAAGGTGTCCAGCAGCTTCAAGTAGACGCCCACCATTCAGACTCATTTGCGATTGCTGGCAGGCCTTGACCAAGAGTCTTGAACAAAATGCCTCACCGTTTCATCCTGCATAAGGTATGGTTTTTATAAGGAGTAGCAAGGTTTACTAATAGCAGTAACGTTTATTAGATTGGCTGGTGAGTATTTCCTATTTATCTTAGCTTATGAATTTCAATCAGGGTAAGTAGAACATTTATTGAAATAATAATATAAGCACAGGCAGGACTAGGAGACATCAATTATAATTTAATCAGTAAAGTGGTTAATTGATTAAACACTGTGAAAATGACAGGGCAGGTGATGCATGATGGCTGCAGAATGCAGGAGTCCGTGAAGACCTGCATGAAGCAAGGCAAACGTGTCTGCATTGAATGTCTGCAGATGGAGGAACGTTGGCTCAGAGTCATTTAGCTGGAGGCCAAGCTGCAGACACTGTGACACATCAGGGACAGGGAAAATTACCTTTGTTCCACGAGGTGGTCACATCCCTTAGGCTAGCGTCATTTAATTTGGTCCATGGTCAGGGACAGGACGGTGTGACTGCGAGTAAGGAAGGTATGGAGACCAAGGAGGGAGTAGTGGAGGAGCCTCTGCCCTTGCAATTATCCAACAGGTTCAAGGCTCTTACAGCTGGTATGGAAAAAAGCAGGGCCTGCTGGGTGGATGAGCAAATTGACCATCGCACCATGGTACAGCAAGCCATTCAAGCAGGAGGAAGTTAATAAAAATGTAGCGGGAATAGAGGACATTATAGTTAAGGGGATAGACACAGTTCTCTGCAGCCAAGCGCACAAGTCCAGAAGGCTGTGTTGCCTGCCCAGTGCCAGGGTTTGGGACACCTGCTCTGGGCTGGAAAGGAACTCGCAGTGGGAAGGGGCGGATCCAGTTGTCATGGTCCATGTAGGTACCAACGACATTGGTAGGAATAGGAAAGAGGTTCTGCTTAGAGAGTATGAGCAGCCAGGGGCTAAATTAAAAAAGCAGAACTGCTAGGTAATAATCTCTGGATTATTACCTGAACTATATGTTAGAGTAGGGGAAATAAGAACCAAATGCATGGCCCAAAGACTGGTGTGGGAGAAATGAGTTTCGATTCATGGGCACTGGCACCTGTACTGGCGGGGAAGAAAGTGGAACTTGTACCATTGGGATGGTCTTCACCTGAACCGTGATGGGATCAGTGTTCTGGCGTGTTGTATAACTAGGGCGGTAGATCGGGCTTTAAACTAAATAGTGATGGTGAGGGATCAAGTGAGAGAAGATGTGAAAAATTATAAAGAGGACAAGGCAAGAGAAGAGGGTAGCAATAAGGGAATTGATAATCTGAGTGTGGCAGGATGGGACAGAGCATACAAATTTAAGAATGCACCAGCAGATAAGGCTAGAGGTTGCAAAAATAATAAAAAGACATAATTAAAAACACCCCATCTGAACACACACAGCATTCACAACAAGGTAGATAAATTGACAGCACAAATGGAAGTAAACAAGTATGATCTAATTGCCATTACAGAGGCGTGGCTGCAGGGTTACCAAGGCTGGGAGCTAAATGTTCAAGGGTATTCAACAATTAAGAAGTAGAGATGGAAGGCTGCCTCACTCACTTGAAGAATGCATCTTTTTAAATAATAACAGCATTGAAAGCAAGCACGTCTTCCAGACTCCTGCTGTCCCAGTTAGGAGAGAATTCATGGTGGTGGGGCAATATGGGATGGTTGGGGGGGGGTAACACAATTATAAAAATTACAAAACAAAATCACAATGAAAGGGGAACAGAATGGTAAGAGTTTCCCATGTTTCCTCAGCTAAGTTCACCTCCCTCCAAAGCTTCAAGTTATGCAAGGATAGTTTTTCTGGACGCCAGCATCTTGTTTAATGGGTTGTGCTTTATGAGTGACTTTAGACAATGGGAGTTATCAGCTATGGACCACTGGGTTGAGGGAATTCTCACAGCTGAACCCACTCTTGCACATCAATAATCTAATTAAGGCACCCCAACTAATGTCTCATCTGAAATCAAACTGGAGTTTTTCCTCATTTATAAGTTCTACATTGGGCTTAACACGCTGCCACCAAGCCACGTTGGGGGAGTGGGGAAAGGAGAGAAAAGCTCTGACAACTATAACCTTTAAGCACACAGGACAGTATCAGACCCAGCCACACAGTCAACCAGTCAGTCTAGTATTAATATTCCAGTCAGACACATTGCAATCAGTCCTAACTGTGAGGCTGACACCATGCCAATTTAATTAAGGCTACTGATATTCTATCACATTACTGCAGTGACCTTTCTATGGCCAGAGGCTCCTGAATCTAAAATTAGATAGCAGTGTATTTGAGGCTAAATGAACTTCTAGTTTCCTGATCTATCACCTTGGCTCACTGCAAGTTATAAAAAGCAGAGAGTACCAATCTGACAACATCGTTAATATGTTTTTACTTGTGGTGTTTTAGGTTTGACACAGACTCAATGTTACTTACGCATTTCTGCTCCTATTTGCATTTAGGTAGCATGTTTAATGTAGAAAAATTTGCTGAGCACTTCAAAGGAGCATAATCAGACTACAGTTAACACCAAGGCCAGAGAAGAAGCTATTAGGAGGGACGAATAAAAGCTTGGTCAGAATTTGGTGTTAAGGACGAGAGGCAGAGAAGTCTAAGGAGGGAATTCCCAAGATTAAGGACGAAATGAGTGGAGACACAGCCACCAATGATGACGCAAAGGGGTTATGGGATGCACAAAATGCCAGAGTTGGGGGAATGCAGAGTTCTCAGAGAATTATAGTGCCAGAGAAGATTACAGAGCTGGGTAAAGCTCTGTAATCTGGGTAAAGCTCAGGCCATGAAGAGACAGGAACATAGTGGAGAATTTTCCCCCCGTTGGGGGGGTTGGGTGGTGGCGAGTGCGGACCGGATCAGCACCCATGATCATGTCTGCGCCGCCATTTTACGTGGGCGGGCCAATTAAGGCCCGCCCAGCTTGACGTGCGCCCGGAAGCGCTGTGCGCTCCATGTGCGGGCGGTGGGGGTCCCTGAGTGGGGCCTGCGCTCTTTCGCGCACAGAAATCTCCTGAGGTGCCTCAGGGAGATTAGTTTAAGTTTTAAAAATCTAAATAAAGAAAAAAAAATTTTAAGACATGTCCCCTCATGTGACAGTGCCACACGAGCTGGGACATGTCAATGAATATTTATAAAAAATTTTATTCAATTTATAAAAACTTCATGAAATCTCATCCTGCCCGTGGATGAGGTTCCGTGAAAAATGCGAAGGCCGCCTGGGGTCTTCGCCTGCCCCCCCCCGGCCAACCTTAAAGTTGGACAGGCAGCTCAGTTTAATAGGTTAATTAGTTTTTAAATGGCCTCAGTAGGCCTTTGACAGTTCGGCGGGCGTGCAGCCAACTCGGGTGCATACCCACCAAACTGAAAATCTAAATGACGCGCAGCGACTTCGGGACGCATGCCCGACGTCTCCCCGCGTCATTTTACGCCTCGGCCAGCGGGTTCCGCCCCCGCTCGCCCAGCCAAAAATTCCGGCCGTAGGAACAGGAATAGGCATTTAGCCCATTAAGCTTGTTTCACCATTGAATGAGATCATGGCTGATCTGTGACCTAACTCCACATAACTTTGTCTTCGCTCCACATCCCTCAATACCTTTGGTTTACAAATATCTATCAATGTCAGATATAAAATAAACAGTTGATTTAGCATCAACTGCCATCCGCAGATAAGAGCTCCAAGCCTCTACAACCCTTTGCGTTGAGAAGTGTTTCCTAACTTCATTTGTGACAGGCCAGCCTCCAATTTCTAAGCTGGGTCCCTGAGTCCTGAACTCCTCAACAAATTCCTGCTCCCAGCGTCAGCATCAAGCACTTACAGGTGGAGTATCACAGTAAAACTCACCCTATTTACAAATGAAACATTAAACCGAGGCCCCATCTGCCCGGAGAGGTGGATGTAAAAGGCCCCATTATTTCAAAGAAGAGCAGGAACGTTCTCTCCAAAGCCAAATATTTATCCCTTAACCAATATCATTAAAAGAGATTATCTTGCCATCTTCAAACCACTGTCTGCAAAATAATCACTGTGGTTCTCACATTAGAACAGCGATTATACCCGCAAAAAGTACTTCATTGGCTGTAAAGCACCTTGGAAGGTCCTGAGGTCAGAATAGGTGCTACATAAATACAAGTTTTCTTCCTCTCTCTCTGTCCGAATAACATACATCAGCTCCAAACTCGGAACAACACTCCACGCTACGTCATTGTAACAATTTTTCCGAGCTGAGACTGTACAATTCAGGCTGCCCAAACTACACACAGGGCCCTTTCAACCAACAGATAGGAAAGATTTTCAAGTCCAGAGGTGCCTCTAACCTATTGCACTACCCTGTTCCGTCAATATTTCCAACACCACAAACACAGTTGCAAGATTTCATACATTTACAATTCCTGGCACAATTATACAGGTGTTTGAAATAAAATAAATTACTATAGGCAGCAGTGACCAGAGGATAGCTTTCCCATTTCATGTCCAAAAGTAACCAAAATCAGAAATTATGCCATCAGAGGGTTCAGAAGTGCATTTTCAGCATTTAGGACTTTACCTTCAGCACGTATTTCACCCCTTCATAGATGAGCTCTCCATCCACTGTGTTCAGTAGAGTATGAGCTGGCAAGACTTGGCCCCTAAGGAAAAATAAGCAGTCAGATAATTAGTACAATAGTAGGGTTGCCAATGTGATTAAATGTATTCCTGGAAGTTTCATCACAAGAGTCGCCCCCACGCTCCAGCCATTCGTTGGCCAACACATCCATCCTTGTGATTTACTACATTCCTACGCCAACTGGGAAGCAAAAAGACTCACTAACCAATTGGATGATGCTTGACAGTCAACCAAACATCCTTTTCCCTTTTCTCCAGGATATGCACCTGGAGATTGATCTTCAATTCCTGGAAACTCCAGGCCAATCCTGGCGGGTTGGCCGTGACGCCGGGTCAAATCACCACCCACCAGCCCATTGAAAGAGTTGGATAATGACTTAACTGGTCAGGGCTGTTACATTCTAGGCAACACATAAAGCAAATGCAGATGTTGGATAACTTGTTGGGCATCTGAAATGGCAACAGTCAGTATGTGAGGTAGCAGGGGTGGGCAGAACAGATCAGCAATGCTTCAGGTGTGGACCCTTCATCATAACTTTTGAATAAAAGCTTTAAACCCAAAATGTAACCTCCTCTGTTTCCTTCACAGATGCTTACTGCTCTGCTGAGTATTTCCAGAATTTCTGTTACATCCCAACTTCATATGAACTGAAATGTAAATTAATATGTCATTTTACTTTCACCTTCTCATTTGCAGTCATTTATGGTCATCCCATTGACTTCCCTGATGTTTTGTGGTGGGGGAAAGGCTAGGGGTGGTGACTGAAGACATGGTCAGTCTTGGTTGTCATGCTTTCTGTGGCCAAACAGCTTGCTGACATTGCTGTCCAGGCCAACACAAAGAATAGATAGCTGGATATATTATTGGGTGCCTACTAATATCTGTGGAATTGTATCCCAGCAGAAGTAGATGTCTTCCCAAAAGGAGCAGGTTATAACAATCCTTAGAGCAGCATTTATTTTGGAATTTTTCCAAATGCCGTAAGATACAACAAAGTTTCTTCAAATTTGCTGCATTACAGTAATTTGGGAAAGCTGTGTAAACAGCAGGAGCAACAGCTCAGATACAAGTAGGAATAAAAATCAGCACTGAAGTGACCCAGTAACAATGGACACTTGTGAGATCTCAACATCTTGTTTAACACACAACACAAAAATTCAGAATACAGATATTAAAAAAAAGTTCAGATAAGATTGTTAAAAGTTCATAGTCAATATAATTTACCTTTCCAGTGAGTGAAGAAAATTAGAGACACTGTTTCTAAAGGATTTATCTGCAACATGCAGAGCTCCACAGACAATCCCCAGCATGGTGTCTGGCCTCTCAGCCTAAAGGGGGCAAAGTGACATTTCAGCAACTGCACTGGCAGACAAGAAAGAATATATTATCCAATCCTAATTACTGCTATGATATCATCATCATTTTAAAGATTCCCATGGCTTAATGGGTTAAGTGTGCTGCCCAGTGTGCAATGAACTGTAGAGGGCAGTATTTGATCTCCCATCTGCTCCATTTGTGTTGAGTTAGTTGACTGCAACCAAAAGGGATATCACTGTCAGCCTCGGTGCCCCAGGTTAAGGGGAAAAGAAAAAGTTCAATTAAGGATCCTCTTGCTGATTGATATCCAAGGACTCCTGTCAGAAAGAGCATGTGTGTGGACATGGGTAGGAACCAAGATCAAACTTGGCAGTGATGTCTAACACTCGAAGAATGGTTTCTCAGTACAGTACTGAAAGACAGCCGGTACTCATGGACCATGCCACAGCAATGAGTCAACAACATCCAGGGTTGGGGAAAGTAGAGAAAAAAATATCTGCAACACCACTGAAAAGAAAGTAGTTTAAAATTACTAAGAATATTGGATGGTTTTTTTTCCCCAATGAGTAGCAATTTCACTGCTGCAATATCTACAATTTTGCTTGATGGCAATAGCAAGCACTGGGCAAAGCCATTTCTCAATGATGCCAACACAGGCAGCAAAATCTAGCTGCCCAGTAATATGGAGCCTGCATCTCATTTGATTTTCATCAGTGCAAATAAAAACAAATAGCAAGCCATCATCACTGTTGGCTTGCATTCAATTACCCACTCACTCATCAGTAGGCTATGAATGGCTTCGTAACAGATGATTGGTCGGTATATAAAGAACGGCAGAGAATGACTAAAAGGTTAATCAAGAATAATAAATTAGAGTATGAGAAGAAGCTAGCTAGAAATGTAAAAACCAGATAGCAAGAGTTTCTACAGGTGTTCAAAAAGGAAAAGAGTAAGTAAGGTGAGTGTTGGTCCTCTAGAGAGTGACAGTGGGGAGTTAATAGTAGATAAGAAGGAAATGGTGGAAGAAATGAACAAATATTTTACTTCTGTGTTCACTACAGGGGGTACAAAAAACATTCCAGTAATAGCTGTAAATCAAGAGGTGAAAGGGGGAGAGGGATATGGTGAAATTGCAATCACTAGGGAAACAGTACTGAGCAAACTGACGTAGCTGTGGACTGACAAGTCTCCGGGTCCTGATGGACTACGTCCTAGGGTCTTAAAAGAGGTGGTTAATGAGGTAGTAGATGCACTGGTGTTAATTTTCCAAAATTTGCTAGATTCTGGAAACGTTCCATCAGATTGGAAAGTAGCAAATATACCCCCCCCTCTAATCAAGAAGGGAGTGAGGCAGAAAACAGGAAACTGTAGCCAGTTAGCTTGATGTCTGTCATGGGGGAGTTGTTAGAATCGATCATTAAGGTTATAGCTGGGCGCTTAGAAAAGCTCATGGTAATCGGGAAGAATCAGTATGATTTTGAGAAAGGGAAATCATGTTTAACCAATTTATTGAAGGTTTTTTGAAGGGGTAATATGCGCTGTGGATAAAGGGGAGCCTGTAGGCATACTGTACTTGGATTTCCAGAAGGCATTTGATAAGGTGCCACATCAAAGGTTATTACAGAAAATAAAAGCTCATGGTGTAGGGGATAACATATTAGAATGGGTAGAAGATTGGCTGGCTGGCAGAAAACAGAGCATGTATAAATGGATTGGCAGGATGTGACAAGTGGAGTCCTGCAGAGATCTGTGTTGAGGCATCAACTTTTTACAATTTACATCAATGACTTAGATGAGGGGAGCAATGGCACGGGAGCTAAATTTGCAGATGACACAAAGATAGCTAGGAAAGTATGTTGTGAAGAGGACATAAGGAGGTTGCAAACAGATGTAGATAGGTTGAGTGAATGGGCAAAAATCTGGCAAATTAAGTTTAATGTGGGAAAATGTGAAGTTGTTCACTTTGGCAGGAAAAATAAAAAAGCAGAACATTACTTAGATGGAGAACGGCTGCATAATTATGAGGTGCAGAGGGATCTAGGTGTTCCAGTATGAGTCACAAAAAGTTAGAATGCAGGTAAAGCAGGTAATTAAAGCGATTAATGGAATGCTATCCTTTATTACAAGAGGAATTGGACATAAAAGGAAGGATGTTATGCTTCAGTTATACAGGGCATTGGTGAGACCACACCTGGAATACTGTGTGCAGTTTTGATCCCCTTATTTAAGGAAGGATGTAAATGCATTGGAGGCAGTTCAGAGGAGCTTTACTAGACTGATACCTGGGATGAGCGGGTTGTCTTATGAGGAGAGGTTGGACAGACTGGGCTTGTTTGCACTGGAGTTTAGAAGAGTGAGGGGTGATTTGATTGAAGTAAAGAAGATCCTGAATAGGTCTTGACAAGGTGGACGTGGAAAGGAAGTTTCCTCTTGTGGGTGAGTCCAGAAATAGAGGACACCGTTTTAATATTAGGAGTCACCCTTTTAGAACAGAGATGAGGAGAATATCTTTCTCTCAGAGGGTTGTGCGACTTTGGAACTTTCTGCCTCAGAAGGCGGTGGAGGCGGGGTCAGTGAATGTTTTTAAGGCAGAGGTAGATAGATTCTTGTTAGGCAAGGGAATCTAGGGTTATCGGGGGTAGGTGGGAATGTGGAATTTGAAACACAAGCAGGTCAACCATGATCTTATTGAATGGCGGAGCAGGCTCAAAGGGTCGAATGGCCTACTCCTGTTCCTATTCCTTATGTTGTGTTCTTATGCATAAGATGGGATGGGGCAGAATGGGACAGTGAATGTCAAAGTACTATTGACTTTTTTTCAATCTCATCATTGAGTTGGGTCTCAGCGGGATCTATTTATTCTAGGGGAAGATTAGAAATAGGAAGGAGGCTGGAAATGTGTCCCCGCCACTTGAGCCTTTGGGAAGAACCTGTCACATTTACTTAGCCAATAAACAGACTCTGTAAACCAGTAAATGAAGCAGGAGGTGCCTGGGCCATACTCAATTTTCGACTGATAACTTCCTATGATGTCCAATTATGGATCGCACTCAGAATTTTGAACTTCAGAATTAATTAGTCTTAATCCTTATGTAGCTTTCCTGCAGCAGAAACAAAGGGCCACTCATGACATACCTAAAAAAAATTTTTGTCCATTTCCTGTATATAAACAGAAATCAGACAGTGTAAACCAGGGGGTGAATAATGGCCTCCACTCCACCACCACCTATTTTGTGGTCCCGCTAAAGTTGAATTTTGCCCCAGCTTATTGCTTTCTGTTGGAATAGGTGCACAAGACCTCCAATTTGCTGAGTTGCAATACCTGGACTTTCTCTGCAATGAGCCGATCCAGCCAGCCAGTATCAATGCTGTTCTGCTGGAAACTTTCCGTTTCCAGTAACCTGATAAGGTATTCCACGGTTGTTCTGAAATCACCACGAATTGATAGCTCCTTCAATGCCACCACCATATTCCTGCAGAGTCAGAAGTAAAAAGTTGGAAAGAGAAGAAAACGCCATCATGGAACAAAATAAAGCTTTTTTGTTTGTGTCTGGTTGGCAGTGACTCCAGAATTCAGTCAAAGAGCAAAGTATAATATATACTCATATCCGACAGCACCTTCCAAACCCGTGACTTCTACCACCTGGAAGGACAAGGGCAGCAGATACATGGGAACACCACCACATTCAAGCTCCCCTCCAAGCCGAATATCATCCTGACTTGGACTGTATCACCGTTCCTTCACTGTTGCTGGGTCAAAATCTTGGAACTCCCTTCTTAACAGCATTGTGGGTGGACTGCAGCAGTTCAAGAAGGCAGCTCACCACCACTCTCTCAAGGGCAATTAAGGGTGGGCAATAATAGCCAGGGACGCCCAGATCCCATGAATGAATACATTTTAAAAACCCAATGCATATGTAGTGAGAGCTCTATTCTGCTGTCTCTAGACTGTTGACTTCAGGCATCAGCCAAGCCACGTAATTCATACAGCAGTTATTCAGATCCACAAACCCTAATTACTTTCATTGGAATTCATTAACCTGGACTCTCCAAATCAGAGAAGCCATCATTCAGGTTATATGATGTCAAGTAGCTGCTGTAGTTGCTATAAATATAATAAAATAACTTCATGTATGGAAGTAAATTACAAAATACACCTTTAGAATGGAAACTGCTTTATAAAACTTGTAACTATTGTTATGTAGATGTGTTATATAAAATAGTACACTATAATATAATATAATTGGATGGGCATACATACGTATTGAACTTTTTGATATGCAAAGGAAACTGGCTACAGCAGTTACTATGTTGCATTTGCGGAGGACACAAGCTGCTTTTATGAAGACATCGAGTCTGTGGAGCTCCCTGATGGGTCATGCGGTCCAGCTCTTGCATGAAAAAAATACTGGATTTTGATAGTCAGAGAGAGATCGCCACAGGGGTAACAGTCTTCGCCCATCTCTCTTTCTTCAGAAACCTTTCTTGTCAAAGCTGAGCTGCTTGCGATTTGAAAAACCCACTAGAAGACCTCATTGCTGCAAACCGAGAGTTCTTAAAGGAAATTCCAAATCTACCAACCACAACTGCAGACTGACTGCTCTACTGTGGAAAGGGACCCTTCAGCTGTAAACAAGCCTCTGGACAATCCGTGATATATTTTTCTGACTTTACTTGTTATTTGGTCAAGTTGTTAAGCTCTGATACTCTGGAGAGTTATATCCCTTTTTGAGCAAGTTTGCAGGGGGCGGGGCAGATTTTGTACATGCGTGCTTTGTTTTTGCATTCGTGGATAGCTGGACATATTTGTACATTTTAAACATTTTGTTAATAATTTCTGCATCTATGCCTGAGTGCGTTTTAGCAGGAAAAATGTTTACTTAACTTAAGGAAACTGGCTGACTCATTTCTCGCACCGAGCTATACACAGTTAAATATTTACATTGAATTGGCAATTTCACCTCCCTGGTAAATTCAAAATCTGTTATAACCAACTCAGGAGTGGGAAAGAGAGAAGAGTTAGTTCAACCCTGCTGACCTAGTAGTAATGCTATATATGCTTTCTTTCTCAATCCTGTTTCTCTCTAACCCTATCTTACTTTCTCATTCGCTCTCATTTAGCTGTCAGTTCGCAAGGCTCAGTCATGGTTACAGTTTCAACCCCATTCTGGGAAAAGCAGGTAGATCTCCTAGAATCCTGCCCAGCACTGGTCCCTCAACCAATGCCATAAACAGATTCTCTAATTATACATCTCAGTTGTTGGTTATAGAAATTTGCTGATTCCAAAAGTAATTGGAATCATGTCAAGCAATGGAGCACTAAAGTTCCAAACCATAGAGCAGGCAGCTTTGGGCTCCCAAGGTGTTTGGTTCCCAAACTGCAAATCTCCCAATTGGGATGTGTTGGACATGGCAAGGATGTACAGAGAAAGGGGAGAAGAATCAGACATGGCTGTTCAGTGATGGCGTTCATTTACTCCCTGTTATCAAAGAGGCAGGAGTGGAGGTGAGGAAGCAGATTACATACCTACCGATCCTTTCAAAAACAGAAAAGTGAACCCAGTCTGGCTGAAGAATGGAAATTATCAAGAAAAAAAAGATTGGACAAGACCTCAGAGAAGGTGACTGTCAGACATAATTTTGTACACTGACAAAGGTTTTAGTGAAAAAATGGTCAGGCAAAATACTAACGAGATGGCCTCTTCTCTGTTTTCCCCCCAGGAGAAGCAGTGTCCAAACTGAGAGTCCGCAAACTCATGGAGGCCTCCCGCTGCTGCCACACTGAAGTAACCCCAGACGTTTTTACTGCTGCGGAAGTTCAGCTCCTGCACAGTACCGGAGCTTGGCTTGAATCCCTGTCAGACAGAATACAAGAACACCTGAAAACGAGTCACACAGCTACAGTGGGATACACAAATACATTAGTCTCTGGTTTATCGCATCTGGCTACAGTGTACGCATTTATACGTTACATGACTTATAATTGAATAACTAGTCGAAGTCCTGGAACTCCCTTCCTAACAGCACTGTGGGTGTACCTACACCACATGGACTACAACAGTTCAAAGCAGCTCACCACCACCTTCTCAAGGGCAACTAGGGATGGGCAATAAATGCTGGCCCAGCCAACAAAGCCCACATCCCGTGAATGATTAATAAAAAAGTTGTGTTTATGTTCAAGCATTTTTGAAGCCATCTGTATTCTTTAACATCCACGAGCCTGATATTAATGTAGGTACTCATGGCTTGGAGCTGTGCAATGTAAGCCAGAGTTTATTGAAATATTACATAGTGACCCAAAACATTTGCAGTGTTCAGCAATCTGCACACTGACAATTGGAAGATGGGCATTTGTACAGTACTGTCTACCTTGCCCTAGTTAAAAAAAGGTAACATTACAGGGCAGAGGCAATGTACATTCATATTTCAGCCTGGTCACAGCAATGAAGGGGAAAATTCAAGTTAAAAAGACAATGTAATATGGGACAGCTGTTGTAATGGTCTACAACCCAAGTAAGTTCAAAAAGAGTGTCTGGTGTGATAGCGATTACAATACTGGTTTGCTGTATAGCCACAGCACCGACCGTAACAAATTACTTCAAGCCAGTCACCATGAGTTTTATATTTCAGCCCGATCGGTAGTGCAGCATCTGTCCACAGAGGAATGGAGGAGAGATGGGAAAACAAGGGAAGAACTAAAACAGGATTTTACCCTGGTACATTGGCACTTATTGTCACATAGACTACAATTGCTAATCAAGGAATAAATGACCCGCAATTGTTCTGATGACAATTCTGTAACCCATGTCCATTATAGAAAATTGCAAAATTAAACATTTCATTTTACCTCATCTGGATTCTCGCTGGTGATACGAGCAGCTATCACATGACCACGTGGGCAAGGTGCGTTTGCTGAATTTTCAAAATCAATTGGTGAATCTCCCCATGGGGCAACTCCATACAACATCCGAATGTCCTTGATTCTGTGCAGAGGGATTCCCATAGCAATCTGGGGGAAAATGAAGGAGCAGAAACACATAAATCAGTTGAAGCAAATTTAGCACAACTTGTTTTAAGAGGGAGAGACAGAGGCAGGCAGGGGGGAAAAAAAGGAGAGAGATTACAAATGTAACAGATAAATAGTATGCGATAATCCCACAGAATTCCTAAAGCGATGTGGCTAATACACAGAACTCACCTGCAACTGTGCAGAAGGCAAGTTTACATCCGCAACCATTTCAGTACAGGGATGTTCCACTTGAAGCCTGGGGTTTAACTCCAGGAAGTAAAAGCTTCCATCTTGACTGTATAGATACTCCACTGTGCCTGCACTTGCATAGCCCACCATTTTTGCCAGCTTCACTGCACACTGGAAAACAAAACTTTAGCAATTAGCAAGTTAACAAGTAAAGTGCTAACTGGTTTGCCAACAAGCGATGATGCACAACAGGGAACAGAACTAAAACAATTTCATACCCCATGAATGATCTGTGATGAGCTCTATGGGAACTCTTTTTTTAAGCTGAAAGACCAAGGTGAGTGGTCAAGGTGCAGGATACCAAAGTTGTAAGGAATGAGAGAGAAAGTGATTAACCAGATGTAATTATGTGATACTAAACTTGAATTATACAAAGTTGCAGATTATATTAGACATTGAAAAGTACAGTAATGGTTGTCATAGGTTTGATGTCTGATAAAGAATGCGTTAAAATAGAAAATAATGTGTAATCATTATTTATACCAAATACCTAACTGTTACAATAAGGATTGAGAAAAATTCAAAATATTTTTTGCTATCTCTATAGTTTATAAGTACCAATGATTTCAAGGACGCAATGCTGATAGTTTCTTTTTAAAAACCCCATGATTATTCTTTCAGATGAAACCTGAGCAGCAAGAAGACGACCAAATCTGGACCACCTGGATTCTACAGTGGTACTGGTGTAGCTTACATTGTTTCTTCACTTTACATCCTTCAACTTAATATAGAAAGGCTGAAACACACTTGCTATTAGTCATACATAGTAAAGAATAAATTAAATTTCCTGATCCATTTTGATATCCCAGGCACATGCATCATATCAACTTTAATGGAAGTACTTTCTGATTTCAGTTAAAGTGATGTAAAGGCGACTATAATATTGGCAATGCACTGGCAGTGTAAGTAGGCCTTGGCAGTAGATTTCAGTCTAACTCAACCATTTTCAGGGAGTTTTCACATTATATTCACTGTAGTAAGCTAACAAGGTCAAGGCACCGTTTTGTACTAACATTGGGCTAAAGAAGCCATTTGTATTCTGTGCTTTATAATCAATCACATGTATTAATCAAGAGCAACTGTATAATTAGTAACCAGCCAGAAACAGATGATTAAATAAGTAGCAAGCCTCAATGCATAATTTAAGAAGTAGTAATTAATCAAGTAGTTATTAAGGCTGGGTAATATTCTAATGTTTGAAGTTTAAAATCTTAATTTGCTGCTGTAAGCTTTGTCTGTGGAAAAAAGGGAGCAGCCAGATACCACAGGGCACAAATCTTCATTTGTCCTTGGCTGTTTCAGGTACGTGTCAGGAGAATGAATGAAGACTTGCATAAATTCAGATAAAAGAAAGATCATGAACTGTATTAATGTTCCATTCCATGGAGCATTGTACATAAATGGCTAAATCCAATAAAATTAACCCAGTAACAACAAATGACCAAAAGGCCCGATTTGATATGATGTAAAGCTAATTCGAGGGTTAAAAGTGGGTTTGAGAGCCATCTTGTTGCTGCAAGTTCAACTATAGGCGTGGAGGTACTGAGCGCTCCCTGGGACAGGATATTGAAGTTGTGAAAGCCGTCATATAATTTTGTAATTACGCCTTTTTCCTTTTAGAAATAAACTTCTTTTAAAGTTTACTATCCAGAGTCCTGCTTTTGCCTTAATTGATTAAAGTCTTGTCAGAACTAAAGTGAATCTGTCGAATTACGGACGGCAAGGTCAGGTAACATAAATCTCTGTCAAAGTTAACAGCAGGAGCAGAGAGTCAGTTTTGGTAGCAGCCGCACCAGAGTCAAAAAGTTGTGGATTCAAGTCCCATTCTAGGGACCTGACCTCAAAATCCAGAATGACACCTCGGTGCAGTAATGAGGGAGTGCTGCACTGTCTTTCAGATGTGATGGTAAACCAAGGTCTCGTCTGCCCTCTCAGGTGGACGTAAAAGATTAGAATGTTAAGAACAGTGAATGCTGTTTGAGGGAGGGAATTGGCAAGGCATTAAAATCAATGCTGGCATAAATATAAGACTTGAAACAGCAGGTTCAAAAATGGTTGGTATATTAAATTTTATATTCACATAGTCACTAGAATGATGTAGTACAGCTCCTTTAAACAGCACGGCCTCAAAATTCCATACACTGCAAACCAGTGTGCTGTGTCAATATCACACCCAGCACTGCCATCCAGAACTAAGTCCGTTGTCGTTTGCACAGTCAGCAGGAGAGCGCCTCATCTGTATGGAACAGCCGGGCACAAGTGCTATTTCAGGTGCATCTTCGGCACTTGTCTGTTCCATGCGCCTGCAAATGCAGGCACCCGTCTGCCCATGGAATGTGTCACCCAGACCCTCTTCAATCCTGGCCACTGCTCTAATCAGCCCCCTGAGCAAGAGAGCCAATCCAGAAAGCCAAATGTTTACTCAAGGTTCAGGTTACTTGCCTGGCTTTGACTCCACCAGTGGGCCCAGGTGGAGGCACTTCACTCAGTGGACTCGTCTCCGTTACAAAGCTGGTCTCCTTATCAGGAAGCCGCCAGCCCTAACCCATCATTTGCCCTGTAAGGGGCATGCAGGACTTCTGCTCCCTGTAAGGATTGTTGGAAACTCCCAGAAATTGCAGAGAACCAACTTTAGTGTTCCAGGAAATTCAGGGACCAGAGCTTTAAAAGCCCTTCAGCATGATATTACTCAGTTGCATATTCCTTTTGAAAAGTAATTCATTCCAATAGATATCTCAGTGGTACAGACAAGACCTTCTGTGCTCACCTTCTCCATGTTGTCAAACACTAATGAGGTAGCAATCGTTGCAGGGGCTTCCTCGATAATCTTTTGATGTCGACGCTGAACTGAGCAATCACGGCCAAATAGGGAAATTGCATTGCCATAATGATCAGCAAGAATTTGGACTTCAAGGTGGCGTGCATGTTTGGCGAGCCTCATCACAAAAATTGGAGAGCCAGGGACCTCTGTTTGTACCTGAAATAAAAAGAGAAATGCCAATCTTCTCCTGAAAACAACACCTCCAAAAAGAACTGGAATCATCGCTCAAATACTTTTCTATCAAAATGGAAATTTGATGTTGCCCTTTTCATTTTCAAGCTAAACCTTTAGTTGAGCTGTGCAAGAAATGCATCTGAAAGGACTGAACAAAACGGCAGATTCACATCTACCATCTCCCTATACCAAATCTCAGCCAGACCATCAGAAGAAACCATACCTGGAGCATTTTCGTATATCTCCCAAATACCATTTTAAGAAAGGGCAAAATTGTTCCTTGGATAGGTGAATGGGGAGGGTGGTAAAAGGATGAGTGCTAAACAAAAATAATATTGTTTGGTGGGTGGTGGAGGGGGGGTGGGGGCGTTGTCACTGGATCAGTTGCTCACTGTGCCACGTCATTGATATTTGTGCATGGTAACAAAGGCACAGAAGAGATTCAGTCCTGGGCTGTCCTCGGGTTCCTTCTAGCAAAAGAATTAGACATGACACTGAGACCTGTGCATAGGTTGCCTTTCCATTCTCAGCATAGTTGGTATATGGCCCAGGGAGATATTCAAGAGAAGTTAGATGCTATAGGGCTATAGGAGTGGGGAGGGGTGACTGTAAGCTTCTATGGACAGATCAACTTGATGGTCCTCCCTCTTCTATATTCATATTTTTGTACCTCTCCACAACTATAAGAGACTTAGTCTCAAGTAAGTGACTGTTTGTTTAAAAAAAAGCTTAAAAATAGCTTCAGCCAAATTAATGCAAGAAATTCTATTGCACAAGATAAACAGATTGATGTATACATGTCCTCAAAGCTGAGAGTTGATCAGTAATTCTGCTGTTCCCATGTTCAAACAGACATAATCACATCCACGACAGGGGACAATATAGTTCAAGAACAAAAGCACAATGGTTTAAAAGCAATCTTAAGAAATTTTCAGATTTTCGTTGATCGTTTTGCCCCTCCTCCCCTGCAGCCCACAGTGAAGGAACCACCTGAAGATAAACAGGTTTAATCCCTTCTGGCGCTGTGCTAATTAATGTTCATGATTTTCAGTGGCGTGCGGGCTGACTTAATTCGGCGGGAAGGGAAATTGCAATTTCCCGATGGCAGGTTGAGATGAAGAGATAGAGTTAGCGGCGTATCAAGCATTTCGCCAGCCTTAGCAAGTGCCTAGTAATAAACTTGTATGCTATGAATACTCAAGAGCGTAAAACTTTTAAAAATTATGCCCTACCTTCAAAAAAGGTCAGCTGTTTTCCTTGTTTAACTCTATGGCACAAAAGGAGGGAAACAGGAGAATAGACTCCTGCATGGAGGCTCAGGACCAACAAGTGTGAGTCAGGGGTGACAGGGTTTTGGAGTGGGGTTGGAGACATGGAGGGGTAAAGTGGGAAGGACTTGGTGTCCTGGGTGTAGTCAAGGTAAGAAAATGAGTGGCCTAAAGGTTGGTGTCAGCACCGTTCAAATGTGTGTCCATATCAGGGTGTTGGCTGGCAGAGTCCTTACAGGGCTTTGAGTTCACCTACAACATTTCAATTAACCCCAATGAGATTGCTCTCTGACAATTTCCTTTACAATGCATAGGAGGGTGGGACCAGCAGAGCCTGCAAGTTCAGCCACATCCCACAATAGTGGCAAGTACAACACAGGGCACTAACACGAACATTCAATAAACAGTGAACAAAGAAAAAACACAACAGTTTCTTCCACGATGAAGGATCTGTCCCTAACTCCCCTGTTACCATCATTGCTTGCCAACTATGAAGCAACGATGCCAGTATATTTACTCTCTAAGCTAGTCTCAACAAATAACAACGTTGCACATCAAGTGAAAGCAATGGAATGCGAAATATTTAAAAGTGAAATTTAATTTTGATAAACGCCCGTGCCACCTTTGTGCTCTCAAGCCTGGTGTTAACGGCAACGTAGTTGATCAGGAAAGTCGTGGCCGTGATGTAGAGCCTCCCTGTTTGACCAGGAGACTCTTTAATTGGCTGGCCGTAGATGCAGCATAGTCAGCTGACGGCAGATTTCACCAATGAAAAGCCTCTCCGCTGCTAAATCAAAAGATATTTTGCATGCACACCGCTGGCACTTTTAATCATAATCACGTGAGAAAGAGCAGAGAAAGTGGAAGTTCCAGTTACAACGTCAGGAATTAGATGCTGTTCACAAAATCCCAGCCTGGAATTTTAAATGGATGAATTAACCAGTGCACTATCAGAACAAAGTAAATTCCAAAGTGTCCAGCAAAGCGGGTTTGGATATTCAGTGAAACAGAATAGCTGGATATCACAGCTTGTTTCAACTCACAAGGAAACCCAATGTCAACTTTAAAGGAGACTCATCCCTTTTCCATTGTCTGGTATCTGTGCTTTCAGCAGCACAACAATAAATGCATCTTTTTAAGCTGGTGCTGCATCAGGACTTTAAAGACACCCTCCAGATAATGGGAGTCAGAACCCATATTACCAGCACAGTATTATTCAACAGGCAACAGAATCCACCTTTTGTGTGTTTATCGTACTGCAATATCTGAATCACCCACCTGTCTGAAAAGATTTGGAAAATCCTCAGCAGTATTCACTTTTCTTATCCCTTTTCCACCTCCTCCTTCAGAGGCTTTGATCATCACTGGGTAACCGATATCTTCTGCAGCCTGACACATGCAATAAAAGGTACAAAGATTAAAGATAAAATTCTATGAAATATACCAATCCAGAGCCACCCAATACACTCCATACAAATTTAGACCTGGTGAAATAATTGTTGGTAAAACTAGGAAAACATGAGGTAAGTTTACTGGAACAGAGCTGCAGCACTTATCCCCCTATTTCCGGTGCCAGTCTAATACTAAGCACTGAGTTCTGTCTAGTCCAGTGCCTGGACAAATGAATCACTGTTAGAAGACATTTCAGACCCAAATACTCAGGATTCCACTCTGCCATAGTAAGAATCTGAAATTTGTCTGTGGGAAGAGGTGTTTATGTTCCAGAGGTTTCCAGGGAAATTTGTCAGGAAGTTTAAATTTGACAAATAGGACCCCACATCAGTATAGGTTTATCATTGGCATCCGTTATAGGGAGGGGCAGAGTGATGGAAAAGCACTGAGCTCAAGGTCATGACCCAGGTCAGGAAATAGTGTGAGCCTCAATTCAGTTAAGGAAAAGTACAGTATGCCTGCATCTTGTTGGCATTTGACACATTTTCATGCTTTGGAGCTGAGAGGAGCAGGAAATCCAGTAGGCGACGCTATTCTGCTGGTCCTGCCTCGACGCACACCAGGTCTCCGCAGTCTGGACAGAACTCATGTCCAGCATACTCCTGTAGAAATTCCCTGGCTTTCACCTTTAGAGTAGGAAACTGGCATTACAGGCCCATTCCCCAGCCTCAGGTGTGGTAGCGGCCCCAAGTAAGTTAAGGGTTTTCCTGTATAGAATAAACCAGTCCAGGTGGCATGCCACCCACAGCTCTTAGATTTGGAGCATTTGGTACTTGTCCATGGCTGTGCTATTCTTCCTCATAGTAAAGCCTATTATTTACAGTCGGAAAGGGATCCATCTTCATTAATGCAGTACCATCACTACATAACATCAACAGCATTTAAACTGAGGACACTTATAGGCCAAAAGGACCACCTGAACACTTGTAGCCCAAGTTTAACACAAAGCTGAATTTACACACCATGCTGTGCTAAATGTGAGACTACCATCTTTTTTACTCTGTTTCGCTCCTGCAGACAGAATACAACCTTGACTCCACAAGTTTAGCACTAGCACAAAGCTAAAATTACTTTCCAGGCACTAAATTTGCTGTGTAAACATATCTATACACACCGTTACCTTTAGGACCCTCAATGATCAAGTAGGAAGGGAAGAAACATACCTTTCATAGAACAAAATTGCAATATTGTAGAGGGACAGACACAATGACAACTTGTATTTATATAACATCATTAACTTGATAAAGTTTCCCAAGTCCCTTCACAGGAGTGTACAGAAGTGTTAGCAAACAAAATTTGACAGTCACATAAGGAGGTATTAGAGCAGTTGCCAAAAAACTTGGTCAAAGGGGCAGGCTTCAAAGTAGTGTCTTAAAGGAGGAGAGGCTTAGGAATGAAATTACAGAGCTCAGGGCCAAAGCAACTGAAGGCATGGCCACCAATGGTAGAACAATTAACATTAGGAATGTTCAAGAGGTCAGAATTGAAGCAGCACAGATATCTCAGAAGGCTAGAGGAAATTGCAGGGATAGGGAGGGCCATGGTAAGATTTGAAAACAAAGATGAAATTGTTAACATATCGAGGCATTGCATAAGTGGGAGCCCATAGGTGATGGATGAACAGGACTTGGTGCAAGTTAGGACACAAGCAACAGAGTTTTGGGTGACCTCAGTTCATGGAGGGCAGAATGTGGGAGGCTAACCAAGATTGCATTGGAATAGTCAAGTTTAGAGGTAACAAAGGCATGGATGAGGGTTCAGCAGCAGATGAGCTGAGGCAGAGGCAGTCGGGCGATGTTACAGAGGTGGAAGCAGGTTGTCCTAGCGATGGTGCAGATCTGTGGCAGGTGGCAGATCTGTGGCAAGTGAACAGCTTCAGGCAGTTGTCAGGGAGAGGATGGAGTTGGTAGCTAGAGAACGGATTATGTGGCAGCCACCTAAGACAATGACTTTGGTCTTCTCAATATTTAGCTGTACTGTGTGACAGCAAACAATCTGACAACTTAAAAGACATTGGAGGGGCTTAAGGGAAGTGGTGATGAGGTCGAGCTGGGTGTACATACAGAAACTGCTGCTGTGTTTTCCGATCATGTCGCCAAGGGGCAGCAAGTAAAGAAATAGGATGGGGAAAAAGGATAGATCCTTGGGGGACACTAGAGTTAACTGTGTGGGGTCAGGAAGAAGTCATTGCAGGCGATTCTCTGGCTATGACTGGATAGATGAAAAAGGAAGTCGGCGAATGCAGTCCCACCCAACTGGATAATAGTGAAGAGGCATGGTGTGGGAAACCATGTTAAAGGCTCCAGACAAGTCAAGAAGGACATGGAGGGATAACTTATCTTTATTACAATGACATAGGATATAATTTGTGACTTTGATAAAGAGCTATTTTGGCACTGTGGCAGTGTGGAAACCTGATTGGAGGGATTCAAACATGGAATTCCAGGAAAGATTGACATGGATTTGGGAGGCAACAGCACATTCAAGAACTAAGGATGGAGGAACCAAGGATTTTGGTTTTTTTTTTTGAGGACACAGGTGATGACAGCAGATTTGAAGGAGAGGGGGAAAAGTACCGGAAGAGGTAAAACTGTTAACAATATCAACTAACATGGGGGCCAGGAAAGAAAATTGGGGGTTAGCACATTAGGGGAATAAGGTTGAGGGAGCAGGAAGTGGTTCTCAGACAAGATGAGCTCGGCCTGAGGCGAGATAGGAAAGTAAGTGGAAAAAGATAAAAGTTCAGGGATGGGGGCGGGACAGTGGTGAGGAACAATACCTTCAAGGACACTGGGACTGGTGGACTGGAGGAAGAGAGAGAAGTGGCAGAGACAGCTGACCAGATGGTCTCAAAGCAGAGTTCACAGGGTCAGCGCTGGGTGCATTAAGTTGGATGGGAAGAAGTTGGCTAGATTAACCCTTAGCAGGCATGATGAGCATGAAGTTTGGCAAGAGAGTAGAATGGGACGGTTGGGATCACTGCTGTAAGCAAGCAGCAAAAAACTCTTTGATGCTGTCCTTCAGAGAATTTCAAGAGAGGCACAGAGGGAAGCTGTAGGCTGAGGGAGGGAGTTAAGCCTGGAATGGCGGCAGGAGTGTAGGAAGGTTGAGGAGTACTGAAGGGTTGGGGTAGGAATCTGGGAAGGTGGTGTACCCATAAGAAGAGAAATAAAAGAAAGCATGAAGACAGGAGAGGAATCTAGGTGGGGTAAGGAGAAGAGAAATCGAAAAAGGGGGAAAGAAACAGAAATAGCAGTAACGAGCTCAGGTTCAGAACAGCAGCCAAAAGGCTAAAGTGAATGGTCATAGTGAAAACTTCAGCTACATAGGCCTGGTTACTAGTAAATATTAGGATCATATATCCTGGTAGCAAATGACGAGTAGGAAGGAGACAATAAGAGGGAATCCAGAATTAGTCAGCGGTTCATTGCCGCAATGAAATTGATGTAGGTAAAGTGGAATCAGCAGAGTGCATCTGTTTTCCAGGGGGGTGCGGGTAGCGGGGTGTTTAATTTTATGAAGAAAGGTTGAACAGCCTGGGCCTCTGACCATTGGAGTTTAGAAGAATGACAGGTGATCTTATTCAGACTTATAAAATCCTGAGGGAACTTGACAAGGTGGATGCTGAAAGGTTCCCCTTGTGGGCGAGACTAGAACTAGGGGATACAGTTTAAAAATAAGGGGTCTCCCAATTAAGACTGAGGTGAGGAGAATTTTTTTCTCTAAGAGGGTTGAGAGTCTTTCCCCAAAGAGCTGTGGGGGCGGGGGTCATTGAATATTTTTAAGGCAAAAATAGATACATTCTTGACTAACAATGGAGTCAAAGGGTGTTGGGGGTAGGCAGGAATGTGGAATTGGGGTCACAAGATCAGATCAGCCATGATCTTACTGAATGGTGGAGCAGGCTCAAGGGGCCAAATGGCCTACTCCTGTTCCGGGATGTGAATGTTTGTACGTTCTATCAGCCAGCAGCTCTCACTCGACAAGAACACTCCCAAATTCTGGCTGCTTATTTGGAGTCTTCAAAGCTATTAAAACATTCAGCATTGATTGAAACTTTAAGTGAGACTGGTGAAGGTGCTAATTCCACGCTTCTCCAGCACTTTCCCCTCCTTTGAGCATCTCACTTTGTTTCACCCCTCTCACCTTTCATTTAGAATCCTCATGCTTACTTCCCCCACTCAGGTAGCAAAAAAGCTTTCACTGCTTTCCTCCCACAGCTGAGCAACTTCGCATTTGATTTCAGCCTACATCTAAATGACACTCACTGCTGGTGCTTTGAAATTCTGGTGCCACATAACATAAAAGCAGGATAGAAATTAGCAAGCAATTGCAATATGAAACCAAACTTGACAGGCTTTTGACTCTCGGTGCCAGGGACGGAATCTATGCGCTGCCGCCACCAATTCTCGCCAGTGGTCTCAGGTGGGAATATAAGATTTCACAGAAATTATGCTGTTTGTGGGACTGTATTGTGTACAAAATGCTGCTCTCTTACTTTGTATCAGTGACTGCACTTCAAAAGTATTTTACTAGTTGGGAACTGCTTTGGGACACTCTAAAAGCATGATGCAGACTGCATAAATGCAAGTTCTTATTCTTTGCATTCTTGGTTGCTTTTACATTGGCCACTGTGCCAGCTTCTCCACTTATTGAGACATTACCACAGACATCAAAGGCAGTAGGTGAACATTTAAAAGGACTGTTTTTCCCCCTCACCTTCATACCACTCTCCACATCTGCGATGCAGCCTTTCTCATACAGCTCAGAAGGAACGCTCACAATTAGTTTCCGTGGTTCAGTTTCTGTCCATTCAATAGTCAGCCCTATAAACAAAAGTTAACCAACTGAATTGCACTTTCATATACCAAGAAAATATATGATTTGGATCTGGTGACAGGTTAGGAGTGGGAGGAGAGAGAATAGAGCTAGAGGGGTTGGGTAGGGAATACAGGAGAAATACACAGTCTTCCGATCAGTTGGCATTAACAGCTTTCACTTTGCATGAAGAGGTTTCACGTATATGTTCTTCGAATATGGCAACACAGTGGAGCAGCAACACGTAGGGCTAATTGGCGAAAGTAGATGTTTGATGGCCCACTCCGCTGAACTTTCCATCCACGTCCTGCTGATAAGAGGTGGCAGCAGGTGGAAACTGAATGGAGGGGCAATCGGAAGGGAGTCTCCACCAGGCCACACTCCTGTCCCTCTTGATGGTCAGTCAACAGCAGCATTGGGAACAGCACCCTGGCTGCTTCAACCCCTCAAACCCATGTTGCCCCCTAGTTGTTGTATATAAAATGGCTAGGAGAGCTAACATACTCTCTGCAATATCAAATGTGTATAAGAAACTTGTGTAAACTTTTAAATAATTACAGCAGCTAAAGATAAGTTTGGTCCTATGAATATTACATAAATGCCCTACCCTGGAACATTATAACAATTTTCTCCTGAAAGGATCAAACTCTCTTTTCCTCCCATACGCCTGGTCACTTCATCCAGCTTTCATTCCTCTAAAACTTATCTCTAGCAATGATTTTTGCATGACCCAAAGGAACCATGGAGTGGAAAAGAATCAGGTGGCGGGTGGGGGGGGGGGTGGGGGGTGGGTGGGGTGGGGGGGGGGGGGGGGGGGGTGTGTGTGTGTGTGTGTGTGTGTGAGTGAGGCAGTAAAAGATACAGGAGACAACTCATCAGATCAAAACTTAAGTGGATTCTATTATAAATCAACAGATTTTGCACACATATACTATACTTCAGAGTATAGGGGTTGTTTCTAAGAAGACTATACATAAGGCTTTTAACAAAAATTTCATTTCTTCTTTCCCTTTGCTTCATACATTCGTCACCAATTATTCTTTTTACACTTCATTTCGCTCCCATTCTTGAACTGCAATAACATCCTGTCACTGCCACTTGGCCAAACCCTCAACCTTTCATCAAGTTCATTTTTTGAATTCCCAATGGCAGCACTGTGCAAAGAAAAAAATTGCAGCATTATTCCAAAGGACCTATTTCTTCATGTTTTATAATCACAGAGTGGTTTCGCTTCAAGAAACGAATTCCGCTTCAAACTTTACCCAAAGTAGCCCTGCATGACCACAACGGCAGACGGTTCATTAAGACAACCACCAGTGCATTTCAAACTGATGTGTTTTTTTTTAGGTTTTACCTTCAGTTACCACTATTTTCACTCCTTTTTTCCTTAAAATACTTCGCTTACTAGGGAGGGATACATAGGTGCCTACACCCCTCAACTACCTCACTGAAGTGAGGTCAGATAACAAATGTTGGTAGACACAACTTAGTTGTATACATTGTGGCCAAAGTAGAGACTCAGCTGCTGCCTCATCTTTAAAAGATTCATGCAGATCAGAAATTGAGCCTGCTATCTTCTGGTCTGTATGACATAAGTCACAATACAGGCTTGACAATCAAAAACCTATCATAAATTGATTTGCCACAGAAGTCTGTTGTTCCCCATCTTTCACAATAACAGAAAGGTTCCCCATCCAGTTATCGGAGTTAAAGTCAGGAAAACATTGCTTGTTTACTGAGATCACTGACTTACCACTGCCACTCCAGGGGAGAGTGGGGATTCCTGCAGTCTGTGCTACAATAGATGAGGCAATTTTATCACCCAGCGCCCACATAGCTAGACTTGGAGGACCTGAAGAGGAGAAAAAGCAAGCACTTTGAACAAAATCTCAGTTCAAATTATACAGCACCAGAAGGTGATTCAGTGATATCTCTAAAGAGCCCCTTTACTCAAGCAGTGAAGTACACTAAAGCTTATTGATAGCAAATGAAAGATATGTTAAGACTTCATACTGATTACAGTAGGGGCCAAGGGCAATGCAAGGAATACCATACTGTATTAATGAAAGGGATATTTTATACCAAACTTGCTTTATGCGGTTGACTAGTGATGGAGCCAAAGGCAATGCCAAGTGTATAGACTACTGTAGTGAGAGTTACAGAAATATACCCTTGATTTAGCAGTAAGACATTAATGAAATGTTGTACTGACAGTGACATTAATAATACAAGGGCCCAGTCTAAGAGTAACTGAAACGTACAATGATATGTGGTCAGTACGGGAAATTAAAAATCAAGAAAGACTCGCATTTTACGACCACCTGATGTCTCAAAGCACTTTATAGCCAATGAAGTATTTTTTGAAACATAGAGCATCAAGTGTTGAGCATCACTGTTGTAATGTAGAAAATGTGGCAGCCAACATGCACACAGCAGACTCTCACAAACAGAAATGGGATAATGACCAGATAAATCTGTTTCTGTGATGCTGATTGAGGGATGAATATTGGCCAGGACAATTCCCTTGCTCTTCTTCAAAATAGTGTCATGGGATCTCTTACATCCACCTGAGCAGGCAGATGGGGCCTCCGTTTAATGTCTCATATGAAAGAAGGCATCTCCAACAAGGTTGCACTCCTTAAATACTGCACTGGGATGTCAGACTTGACTTTTGTGCTCAAGTCCTGGTTTGGGATTGAACTCAGAACCTTGCGACTCAGAGGCGAGATTGGTATCAACTGAGCTACAAATGATAGTTCTAACACTCTATATAGTAAAAGCAAAATACTGTGTATGCTGGAAATTGGAAATAAAAACAGAAAATGCCAGAAAAATTCAGCACGTCTGGTAGCATCTGTGGAGAAAGAAACGGAGTTAACGTTTCGAGTCCAATGTGACCCTTCTTCAGAACTAAACAGAGGTAGAAATGCAATGTGTTTTATGCTGTAGAGAAATTGGGGAGGGGCAGGTGGAGCAAAATAGAAGATCGGGGTAGGTTAGAGGGCGGGGGAGATTAAATGACAAAGATGTCATGGAACACAAAACAAAGGGAGGGGTAATGATAGCATTAAAGACTAAAGAAAGTATTAGCGAGACTAAAGAGTTGTAACACTCTTGCCTCTGTATCAGAAGTTTGCAGGTTCATGTCCCACTCTGGAACTTCAGCATGTAATATAGGTTGCCAATTCAATGCAATAAGAACAGTGAGTTCCATTGTTGGAGGTGCCTGTTTGAGTGGACGCCAAAGGCACCATGGCACTTTCTTGAAAAAGAGCACGGAGCTTTGTTGTTCTGCCAACTTTCATTCCTTAACCAAAACAAGTTAACTGGTCATTTACAGTTGTGGGATCTTCTTTGCAAATTTACAGCCATATTTACTTGCAAATAACATTGGCTGCAAAACACTTGACACCCTGAGGACTCAATAGGTGCTATACAAGTGTAAGTTCTTTCCTTCTTTTTATGTCCCTTAACAAATGACTTGAGGCTGAGACAGTTCCACTTGGTCAGAACAAATATTTCTTACCCATGAAAGCAATGCCATGTTTGTGAAGAAGTTCCGGCAGTTTGGGATTTTCAGAGGCATGGCCCCAGCCTGCCCATACCGCCTGTAAATGGAAGAGATAACACATGTATCTGTATGCATTCTTTTTACATCATTGACTATATATAATTTTTTATAAAGAACCAAGATGGAAACAACTGGTAGCTGCAGGGATAAACCACTAGCTTCCCAATGACAGATCTACACAGGGTGTTGAATGCCATCCACTTATGGCTGGCCTTACTAGTTACAAGTTTGCCAGTTTTCAGCAGGGTTGCTAATGTCACTGACCCATCATTTCAGAAGCATCAGTACCACGTGGCAGAACTCACACCTCCCCATCAGAGTGGTTTATATGGCCTTGTCCAATACTGCAACCCAGTTAAAGAAGAAAATGAGGGAGCGGGAGAGGAAGGAAAAAAATGGAACAGTAAGTGATATTGAAAACAATTCTAACAGAATCATCTCTCAGTTGATTATAACATTAAAAATTACAGCACCAGGAATTAGGAGTTCGACTATTTTAAAGAGGAAAGACTTTGCATGTTAGAAGATAAGAAAGGTTTGCTTAAGATTAGCGTTAGCAAGAAGTGTTATTTTTCCTCACAGTACCTGGACTGGGATCCGCTTTGCAATGTCCAGTATCAGCTCAACATTTGCATAGTTATTGTTATTTGGTCCTCCGGGTACAGGAACATAGTGGTCTGCCATTTTAATGTATTCTGCAAAGCAAAAGCATTTCAGATCACAAGTTTGAAGGAACATTCAAAGATCAGAGGCACAAAGTCAGTACCTGAATTCACCATAATGTGTTACAGCTGCCAAAAGAACAGTATTAGATAAGGGAAGTGGCCTAGAAGTAATGTGAACAACAACCAAGTCTTTTAAAAACGAGTGTTGATCGGTTCTTCTCATTTTTGCAGCACTTCACCATGTAGGACTTCTGAGATGAGCAGCAGCCTGCCACCCTGGTCACTATTATGAACTGACTGACCATCCTCTCTCCCCAGCCTGTCCACAACGATCCCCCCCCCTTCCTCTGACTGTTGCTAGGTGTATAGTTGCACGGGTACCATTCCACTACCAATTTCCCAACTGGCCATTCTTTGTGAGAGCCAAAGCAGTGAAGCTCACTAACTTCCACACGGACATTTTTTCAACAGAGGTCAGCTAATAGCAGGCAGGAGTAGAATCCCAAGCTGATATTGTTGATAGGTAGATAGGGTGAGATGATGAAAATAAAGTGGGAGGAGGCTTGTGTGGAACATAAACACAGACCATTTGGGCCAAATAACCCGTTTCTGTGCTGTGAATTCTATGTAATTTTCTTTCTCTTTCCCCTATCCAACTCCATTAACCATTCCACTTAAAACAGTTGTACAATCAGCACAGGCCAGGAATTAAACCTGGATGTCTCTCATCCGTGTGGCTCAGCACGTTTGCCTACCAAATCACGCAAGGTCATTTGTCACTGCTCTAATATTGGCCTGCTAAACAAACGGAAACCACAGAAGCAGCACAACAAAAACTGTAACTAGTGCTTTGAACTAAAGGGCTTTGCTGTACCCTAAACCTGAAATCGCAGACCCCATTATGCAGAGATGTCCTTGGTTCCAGATTGCTAAAGGCATTCCTGCTTTCATTGCAACAGCTATTTTTGTTGGCAGTCTGTGACAAAACTTATAGTTCAGAGTAGACGAAGCCCTCTGTGTCATACAACAGGTAAATAACCATCAAGTTGTGCTCATTCAACAGCAACTTCTTAGATTATTCCAATGCTCTCTTGGCTGGCCTCTCACCTTGCATCTTCTATAAACCTGACCTAATGCAAAACTCTGCTGGCAGAATCCTAACAGACCAAGGTCTGTGCGCCCATTGCCCGTGTTCACTGAAGTACACTGGCTCCAGGTCTGGCAACACTTCCATTTGAAAATTCTCACCGCGTTTTAAAGTCCTTCCAATATCTCACCCCTTTTAATCTCTGTAAACTCCTTCAGCTCTACAATCCTCAGACTGTGCTCCTTCATTTCTGACCCCTTGCACTTCCCCTGATTTTCTGTGCTCCACCAATTGTGGCCATGCCTTCAGCTGCATGGGCATTAAGTTTTAGAATTCCTTCCCAAAACTCGCTCTCTTCCTTTAAGATAAAACCTTACCCTTTAACTCATCCTAACATCTCCTTCGGGGAAGGCTTGGTGTCAAATGCTCCTTTTTAATAATGCTCCTGTGGAGCGCCTTGGGGTGTTTTATTATGTTAGAGGTGTCATATAAATGTGTGTTGTTGTTGTTGTAGATAACTGACCTGCATTAGCTTTCAAGTCTTCTGGAGTTACCATAACAACAAATCGTATTGCACGCTCATTCCTAAACATCTCATAAGACCAGCGTCGTATGGACCTCATGCACTTCACTGCTGCAATCCCATTGTTGGCAATCAGAACCTGTTGGGCAAAGTCCAGAAAGTGATCCAGCTAAAATTGAACTAAACGAAGATTATAAAGGATAAAGTTAGACACCAAAGATTCAATATTTCAGGAAGGGCATTGGTCCTGGAAGTTGGAATATTATCTTGAGGAATTTTGGCTGTTTAGAGATGTTATTTGTGTATAATCACTTTTCTATGGAAATATATAAGAGACTACAAATGTGTGAGAAAGGATGGTTAGATGGGCTTATTGGTTTTTGCTTTCCACATGCCCTTAAATCATGGGACGCACACCACCCAATCACTTTTATTTCACCATATCTAAAAAAAGCCCATCTTTGAAATATCTTCTTTTCAAAATAGGCATTGCTTTCTTCTCATTGGTCTATTTAACATGGCAACAACAGCAAAGAATAGAATCACAGAATGATAGCAGCGCACAAGGCGGCCGTTCAGCTTGTCAAGTCCATACCGGCTTTCTGCAAGCACAATTTAGTCAGTCCCACTCTCAGGTCCTCTCCCTGTAGCCCTGCAACGTTTTTCTCTTCAGTTGAGATAATTATCTCTTCAGATAATTATCCGATTCCTTTTGAAAGCCACAGCTGAATCTGCCTCCATTGCCCTGGCAGGCAGTGCGTTCCAAATCTAAACCACTCACTGTGTTAAAAAGGTTTTTTTTCTCATGTATGTCGCCTTTAGCTCTTTTGCCAATCATTTTAAACCCTTCTGCCAATGGGGACAGTTTTTCTCTAATCCGGTCTAGATCCCTCATGGTTTTGAACACCTCTATCAAAATCTCCTCTCAACCTCCTCTTCTCCAGCTTCTCCAATCTATCCAGGTAACTGAAGTTCCTCATTCCTGAAATCATTCTCCTGCATGTTTTCTGCACCCTCTTTAAAGCCTTGGCATTCTTCCTAAAAGTGCAGGGCCCAGAATTGGGCACAATGCTCCAGGTGAGGCCTAACCGGTGTTTTATAAAGATTCACCATAACTTTCTTGTTTTTTTGTACTCTGCATCTATTTACAAAGCCTTGGAATCGACATTTTTTTTAAACCACTTTCTCATCTTACCCTGCTACCTTCAGTGAATTTTGCACATATACCCCAAGTGCCTCTGTTTCTACACCAAACTGTAGTCTTTATTTTATATTACCTCTCCTCAGTCTTCCTACCAAAATGGATCACTTCACACTTCTCTGCATTAAATGTCATCTGCCACATGTCTGCCCATTCCACCAGCCTGTCTATGTCCTCTTCAAATCTATCACTATCTGCCTCGCAGTTCAAAATACTTACAAATTTTGCATCATCTGTAACTTTTGAAATTGTGGCCTGTATACCCAAGCCTAGATCATTAATATATAAAAAAACATCAGTGGCCCCAGTACCAATCACTGCATACCTTCCTCCAGTCCGAAAAACAACCGTTCATAACCACACTCTGTTTCGCAACACTCAGCCAAATTTGATTAGTAAAAGGGTTTCTTGGAGCTGTTTCTGCAATTTGACAAGAGTATAATGCCTGGCCAAAGAGAAAAAAGCCAAGCCAGCCTCTTCCAGCTGAAGTGAAAGATATTTGCTTACCTTTTCAATAACTTTATTGCCCCCAAATCGAGTTACAAACTCAGCTGGTGAGGCAACAGTGAAATCTCTCTGTAATTCAAACTTCTTCCTGTCCCTTCCTTGTCTCATCAAGTGCAGCCCTGACATGCTTGGCCTGTGGAGATAAGGAGCAATTTTCAAGAACCAGTTTGTTTAGTAGATTGGTTGGCACCTTTGGCTACTACGGCTGAGACTGTAACTTAATTTGAAAGAAACTGGTAAATATTTAAAAAGGTAGAATTTATCAAGTGTCAGCAAAAGGTCAGAAAGCTGGGGCTAGAAGTGATAGCTCCAGTTCAGAAAGTTGCGTTGACACAATAGGCAGAATGGACGTGATCTGTGTTTCTAAGAACTCTACAGGTCTGGGAGGTGAGGCCTCCACTGGAAGTGCACGTGTGGACATTAAGTTAGGGCACCTGGGCTGGAAGGTGACCCTAGGTGGAGCAACCTGTCAACACTCACCATGAAGACTCACACATGAATAATGGTTAATTTGAACAGATGCTGGAGGGTAGCTTCAATGCCAGCAAGACATCTGCAACTACAGCAGTCAGGAGGGTGCGGGAAAATTACCTGATCCATGGCTTTATGCCCAGATAGCAACAAGTCAACAATGCAGGAATATGCAAAAAGCAAATGGTTTGAGGATATTTCTTAAACAAGTGACAGTGGAATTCAGTTATATCTTGCCCCATATGTATTTAATTGGATTGGATGGATTCCCCAATATTACAACCCTGACTTCGAGCCTTTCCTTTGTTCAATCACTCCGCAAATAGTTGTTCTGCAAAACGTCTAAACAAATTGCAGCAAAAAGCAATTTTACAGATTAACATCTTTGTAAGAAAGCAATTTGAAAATTACAAAGAAAAATATTGGTTCAAACAGAATTTTCCTTGTAACAGTTACTGTACCTATGCAAATATTAAAATTGTAGTGAATATTTCCCCTCCTGAATATACTGAGTGTTGTCTGCCGGGGCCTCACCCAGGTTATCACTCTTAATGCAACAGCCTAGACAATGACTCAACACGTACTATTCAACTAGGAGTGCATCGCGAATGAGTCCAATCGCTGGTTCCACACATGTGTGCTTTCCAGGTCTGTTTGTATTAAACTGAAGAATGCTAGGTGACTGTACTCTTGGAGAGACAATAATAAGGGATCAAGCAAAAAAAGAAGCTGCATCTTGGAAATAAGACACTGACTCACCCCTTCATGGTAATGTGGCTAACATAATCACCTAGTATGGTATTGCAAAACAGAAAAGAGCCAGATACAACCACTGCTCCGTGTTAAGTTAATTGATCTCAGTGTCGCAGCAAGGGTGTCGCAATCAACTTAAATAGCCTTAAGCTAAGAAGAGGAAATATAAATCAGTGAAGACTGCCGTTCCTAATTGCTACTTGGTGATCTTGACTGGAAAGTGCCTGCTTGGCAGGCATCGTATCAACAGGAATATTGGCCTCAAGTGATATGCCTTCTGCAGTCAAATAGCTTACTGACATTTCCTACTTGGGTTCCTACATGAAGTACAGCCACTTGATGAAGATCCCATGGACCGTCCTCCAACAGGAGATCAGTGCCATCAGGAGTGGAGAAAGACACAGTTTGATCAATTGATAAATTAATGATTGATTGAGAGGCACTGCACCCTTGGTACTTTGTAGACTGCGTGCTGCAGAGATCTAACATACTGAGGACTCAGCCCCACTTTCTGGTAAACTTAAAATTGACAGTAATAGTCACACAATTTCTTGCAAGGATTAGAACTTCTCATTAGGCAGCAGGCAGACTTGCACATCACATTTTTATTTCATAATATCACCTCCTACTAACCTCCGCAGCAAGTAGTATATCATTCTCTGGCTCTCATCTCCAGAATCCTCCATGATTACTGAGGCTACCACTCAGTTGAAAAATTGTGCAGATTTTACTGGTTGCAGTTAGACATTCTGAAGAGAATATCTTCTTGACGAGAGAGCTCCCTTGCACTGATTTTATTCCTGTATGCGTGGACAAGCAGTCCTATCCTGATAAGCGAATGCATATCCTCTGGCTCTCATTCATACTCATACTCACACAGGAATTAGCTACCACTGAGCATGATGACGCAGTCTGTCTATTGCAGTCTTATCAGAGCTGAGTGAGGCTGCTGATGCTGAAATGAATTATATAGCACTGACAAGAAATGTCAGGGTGCTGACGTTTGTCTCACTCCTCTCCACGAAACCCCCTCCCCCCTCAAACCAACACATACATTAAAGTGATTGTGAACCAACTCTCAAGCTGGAGACATTATGCTGTTACAAATTCCCCACCCTCACCCAGGTCCCTGGATTCGTCCCAGTTTAAAACTAATGCAACCGCAGTGCAAAAAAGCAAGTGGGTCAGATGAGTAATTTCTCTGGGTGAAGTAGACAAGGAAAATATAGTGTTACATGGCAGGAATAGTGGGGGGAAGTGCAGGAGGGCATTGCACTCCACGCTTATGGTACAACAGCTTCAACTTGAACTTTTATTTCTATAATTTCTTTAATGTAAGAAAACATTTTAAAAATGTTTCAGAGGAGAAACGCAATCAATGCTGAACCTTTGTGGGGGAGTTAGGAGAAGTGGCTGAAAACTTAAAAGAATAAATGGATTTTGAGAAGACTTTTAAAAGGCGAGGAGGCAGCTGTGAGGCTTGGTGAGAGTCCCAAGAAGTGGGCTGCCTTCCCTGGCTGAAGACTCTGCCCACCAAAAGGTGAAGAGCAAGATTGTACAGGAGGTCCAAGTCACAGGGCCAGAGGACAGGAATCTAAAGAATTTTGCACAATTAACCCAGGGTGAGGTTGTGGCAGGTTGCATAGATGAGGGCAAGGATTGAAAGCCAGTGGACATCAAGCAGGAAAGACCCAAAGGCGAGCAAGGCTTAGCGCAGGATAATACGTGGGCAGCTAGCAAGCTCGTGCCCTAAAGGTGATATTCACACTGCATTGAAGGAGCACAGCTTTAATTCCGTTAGCATCTATTCCTGGAGTAATCCATTGAGACTCGCAATGTACACACGCTGTTTTGTATTAACCTGCATAGTCCCACTAGGAGCTGGAGGACCAGCACAAACAGGGCTCCACTAAACCTGACCTCAAGCCTGCACCCAATACAGACTCATCCCAAGTCCGCCACCATAAGTCCTTTTTCTGCAGTACAGTATTAGCTTGCTCAGAGGATTACTTTTGAATAACTTTTTTTTTTTAAATTTCACATTTTCAATTTAGGCTGAATCCAATACTTCAGCTAACATCTTAACATTCTGATGAACTAGCCCATGAATCTCTTTACCACACCTCCAACTCACCATGACAGAGTACCATTTCACATTGAGCCATGGCTCAATTATCACTGAGATCCAAAAACAGTCTAGGGCTTCAGGATGCGACCATTGCTCCTCCAGAATGCAAAAAGGTCCAGGTTTGAACTTTATCTGATCTCAGCTAGGGCAGCACTAATGGCATGACAGTTAACCTCAGCATCTCTGGGAAAAGTCAGTCTGTTCTCTATCCCAATCACTCCCTTGCTGGAAGTTCCAACATGTGGGCATTGGGTATAACAGGATCAAGCTCAGCTGTGGTATAGCCAGCAGACTCTTAAAATGAAAGCTCACACAACATTGACAGCTACTTGGGCGAGAAACTGGAGAATGATCAACTCAGTAAATTTGCACCCCAGCAACTAATCACTTCGGGTGAGATGGGGAAAGAAAGTAAAAAAAGGTTCAAGATAGCAAAACCAAGTTTTCTGTCTGTAGTTCCTCATGCAGCAGAGTTCCTGATCTCTGCTGTGCCATCAGAGAAGCACACCACTACATAGAGGGAGGGGGGAGACAGAGGGAGGGAGAAAAATGGGAATAAATAAAAACAGGCTGCGAAAAAGAGGAAGACAGAGACACATGCATAAAATCACCCAGAAAAAGAGAAGATAAAAGAGAGGTTCGCAGGAAAAGAAAAGAAGAGAGACAGAGGGAAACATGGCATGACAGCAACAGACAGAAAGACACAGGAAGGGAAAGGCAGTTGTGGGAGAGCAAGGACAGAATGTGAAACAGAGATAGATACAAAGAGCACAAGACAGATAGATAACTCCACAAACAGAAAAGAGAGAGAGAGAAAGAGAGACAAAGACAAAAAACATATCCATACAAATGAAATGACAGACAGAAACACACATGCATACACAAAATCACAAGAGATACAGACACAAGCACATATATAGACAGAATGAGAGAGCAGTCACATACATGTCAAAAACATATAAAAACACACATTCAACACACACCATCCTGACAGCAGGTCATATTTTCGTCTTGGGTACAGCAGGCATTTCATATGACGGTAGTTATCTCTGGTGTGAATCTCTGCAATATACCCAGCATAAGAACATAAAGAACCAGGAGCAGGAGTAGGCAATTCATCCCCTCGAGCCTGCCCCGCCATTCAATATGATCATGGCTGATCTCATTTCAGCCTCAACTCCAATTTCCCACCCTCTCCCCAAAACCTTTCAACCCGTTACTAATTAAAAATCTGTCTATCTCCTCCTTAAATTTATTCAGCGTCCCGGCATCCACTGCACTCTGAGGTAGTGAGTTCCACAGATTCACGACCCTTTGAGAAAAGTAATTCCTCCTCATCTGATTTGAATCTGATTGTTTGGAGAACTTGATATTCCTTTTGAAGGATGAAGTTGCAACTGTCCGTCACAAGACCATAGAAATTTTCTACATTTAGCCTAAAACTATGGCCTCTTGTTCTAGAATGCCCCACAAGGGCAAACATCCACTTCACGTCTACTTTGTCTATCTCCTTTAGCATCTTATATACCTCAATTAGATCTCCTCCCATCCTTCTAAACTCTAGCGAGTATAGGCCTAAACTGCTCAATCATTCCTCATAAGACAAGCCCTGCATCTCTGGAATCAATCTAGTGAACCTCCCCTGAACCACCTCCAATGCAACTACATCCTTCCTCAAGTAAGGGGACCAAAACTGTGCACAGTACTCTAGGTGTGGTCTCACCAATGCCTTGTACAGTTGCAACAACACTTCCATATTTTTTATACTCTATTCCTTTAGCAATAAATGTCAAAATTCTATTTGCCTTCCTTATTACCTACTGCACCTGCATACTAGTTTTCAGCGATTCATGCATGAGGACACCCAGATTCCTCTGCACTGAAGCATTCTGAAGTTTCTCTCCATTTAAATAATAAGTTGCCTTTTTATTCTTCCAGCCGAAATGGATAACCTCACACTTATCCAAGTTAAACTCCATTTGCCAAATTTTGGCCCATTCACCTAACCTGTCCATATCCATTTGTAAATTTCTTATTTCTTCATTGCAACTTACTTTCCTGCCTATTTTGGTATCCTCTGCAAATTTAGCTATAGTACCTTCTATCCCTGAATCCAAGTCATTAATTTGGATTGTAAATAGTTGGGACCCAAGGACCGAACCCTGTGGCACCCCACTAGTTACAGCTTGCCATCCAGAGAAAGATCCATTTATCCCGACTCTCTGCTTTCTGTTGGTTAGCCAATCCTCTATCCAAGCTAATATATTACCCCCAACTCTGTGTCATCTTATCTTGTGTATTAATCTTTTGTGCGGCATCTTATCAAAGGCCTTCTGGAAGTCCAGATATACTACATCTACAGGATCCCCATTATCCACTTTGCTTGTCACATCTTCAAAGAACTCTAGCAAATTAATCAAACACGATTTACTCTTCATAAAACCATGCTGCCTCTGATGGATTGCATTTTGACTTTCCAAATTCCCCATTACTACTTCCTTAATAATGGATTCCAACAATTTCCCAACAACAGACGTTAAAATAACTGGTCTATAGTTTCCTACTTTCTGCCTCCCCTGCTTTTTGAATAAGGGCATTATATTAGCATTTTTCCAATCCACTGGAACCTTTCCATAGTCCAGAGAATTTTGGAATATTATAGCCAATGCATCCACTATCTTCGCTGCCACTTCCTTTAAGACCCTGGGATGTAGGCCATCAGGTCCTGGGGACTTGTCACCCTTTAATCCCAATAGTTTGCTCAGTACTTTTTCTCTAGTGATGGTGATTGTAGTACTTTTTCTCTAGTGATGGTGATTGCAATGCTCAAAGATGTTTTAATTGCCAGAGAAAGCTTACATTTAGTAAACGCATTAGGGCATTGTGCATTACAACACCATTGGGAGCTTGAGAAGGTGAACACCTGTTCCAGGGTTTTAATCTGACCATTGCTAGCAGGGGCTAGAGGTTTGGAGTTGAGCTGTCACCTGTGTCCCTATTTTGCCAAGTGAGAACAACAAATAAAAATCAAGAAAAATATACTAATAAGTAAAAGCAATACAACCAGTGAAAATACAACTGACAGGTACAAATCACTCTGGACAACCAGCCTATTATTTCCCAATTTTAATTGGCATAAACACTCTAGTAAAACATAAATACAGATTATATAACCAGCATACTCAGCATGTTCTTTGTTATTCAGTGTCTCCTTTTTGTAAATTAATAAAGCATCTAAAATATTATGACTCTAGAACTGGTTCAAATAATTTATTTTCAATTAACAAAACATGTTTGATCTTATGGTTCAGATACTTCAGCAGCTATAATAATGTTCTTCAGCTGCTAGATGGTCTGCTTCTCTTTTTAGCAATGGTATGACACTATGGAGTAATTTCTACACCATCTAGGAGATAAACTTTGTCAGAGAAAAGTATGCATAAATCAAGAGGAAAGTAAATAACTGCAAAAACGTTTTTCAAAGTTTAAACTTCTCTGCATTGAATTCTGCTGCACATATTATTCTTTTATGGGATTGAGCATTGCTGGAAAGGGCAGCATTCCTGGCCGATCCCTAGTTGCTCTTGAGAAGGTGGTGGTGAGCTGCCTTCTTGAACTACTGCAGTCCCTGTGGCGCAGGTGCACTCAGGTGCTGTTAGGGAGGAAGTTCCAGGATTTTAACCCAGCGACAGTGAAGGAACAGTGATATATTTCTAAGTCAGGACGGTGAGTGGCTTGGAGGGAAACTCGAAGGTGATGGTGTTCCATGTATCGGCTGTCCTTGTCCTTTTAGGTGGTAGAGATCATGGGTTTGGAAGTTGTTGTCTAAGGAGGCTTGGTGAGTTCCTGCAGTGCATCTGGTAAATGGTACACATTGCTGCAGCTGTGTGTTGGTGGCGGAGGGAGTGAATGTTTGTGGGTGGGGCGCCAATCAAACAGGCTGCTTTGGCCTGGAAAGTGTCGAGCTTCTTCAGTGTTGTGGGAGCTGCATTCATCCAGGCAAGTGGAAAGTATTCCATCACACTCCTGACTTGTGCCTTGTAGATGGTGGACAGGCTTTGGGGAGTCAGGAGGTGAGTTACTCACTGCAGGATTCTTAGCCTCTGACCTGCTCTTGTAGCCACAGTATTTATATGGCCTATCCAGTTCAGTTTCTGTCAATGGTAACCCCCAGGTTGACAATAGGGGATTCAGTGATGCTAATGCCATTGAATGTCAAGGGGCGATGGTTAGATTCTCTCTTGTTGGAGGTGGTTCTTGCCTGGCAGTCGTGTGACATGAATGTTATATGCCACTTGTCAGCCCGAGCCCGGATAATGTCTACATCTGGCTTCATCTGGATATGGACTGCTTCAATATCTCAGGAGTCGTGAATGGTGCTGAACATTGTGCAATCATCAGTGAACATCCACACTTCTGACCTTATGATGGAAGGAAAGTCATTGATGAAGCAGCTGAAAATGGTTAGGCCGAGGACACTACCTTGAAGAACTCCTGTAGTGACATCCTGGAACTGAGATGACTGACTTCGAACAATCACAACCATCTTCCTTTGTGCTAGGTATTGACTCCAACCAGCAGAGTATTTTCCCCCCTGACTCCAAATTTGCTGGGGCTCCTTGATGCAACACTCGATCAATTGCAGCCATGATGTCAAGGGCAGTCACTCTCACATCATCCCTTGAGTTCAGCTCTTTTGTCCATGTTTGAACCAAGGCTGTAGTCAGGTCAGGAACTGAGTGGTTTGGAGGAATCCAAACTTAGCATCAATGAACAGAAGAACATAAGAACTAGGAGCAGGAGTAGGCAATTCAGCCCCTCGATCATGGCTGATCTGATTTTGGCCTCAACTCCAATTTCCCACCCTCTCCTCATAACCTTTTGACCCATTACTAAACATCTGTAAAGCCTTACTGAAGTCAACGTAGACTACATCAACTGCACAAATAATTGACAATGGTTTCAAGGCCATCATTAGACTTTCAATTCCAATTTTTTTTTTATTGAATTCAGATTTCACCATCTACTAAAGTAGGATTCGAATCCAGATCCCCAGAGCATTACCTTGGATTACCACTCCTGTGACAATACCACTACACCACCACCCGCCCATCTAATAAGCAGGTTATTGCTAAGCAAGTGCCGCTTGATAGCAGTGATGATGACACCTTCCATCACTTTACTGATGATCAAGAGTAGGCTGATGGGGTGATAATTGGCTGAGTTGGATTTGTCTTGTTTCATAGAGTCAGAGGTCTACAGCACAGAAAAAGGTCCCTCGGCCCATCGCGTCTGCGCCGGTCAAACAAGTACCTAACTATTCTAATCCCATTTTCCAGCACTAGGCCCACAGCCTTGTATGCCATGGCATCACAGGTGCACATCCAAATACTTCTTAAATGTTATGAGGGTTTCTGCCTCTACCACCCTTTCAGGTAGTGAGTTCCGGATTCCCATCACCCTCTGGGTGAAAAAATTCTTCCTCACATCCCTTCTAAACCTCCTGCCCCTTACCTTAAATCTATGCCCCCTGGTTATTGATCCCTCCACCAAGGGGAAAAGTTCCTTCCTGTCTACCCTATCTATGCCCCTCAATTTTATACAACTCAATCATGTCCCCCCTCAATCTCCTCTGCTCCAGGGAAAATAACCCCAGTCTAACCAATCTCTCCTCATAACTAAAACTCTCCAGCCCAGGCAACATCTTGGTAAATCTCCTCTGCACTCTCTCTGGTGCAATCACATCCTTCCTATAACGTGGATTCCAAAACTGCACGCAATACTCTAGCTGTGACCTAACCAGTGTTTTATACAGTTCCAGCATAACCTCCCTGCTCTTATATTCTATGCCTCGGCTAATAAAGGGAAGTAGCCCATCTGCCTTCTTAACCACCTTATCTACCTGTCCCGCTACCTTAAGGGGCCGGTGGACATGCACACCAAGGTCCCTCTGATCCTCGGTACTTCTTAAGGTCCTACTATTCATTGTTGATTCCCGTGCCTTGTTTGTCCTGCCCAAGTGCATCACCTCACGCTTATCTGGATTAAATTCCATTTGCCACTGATCAGCCCGTCAATATCCTCCTGTAATCGAAGGCTATCCTCCTCACTATTTACCACCCCACCAATTTTTGTGTCATCCGCAAACTTACTGATCAACCCTCCTACGTTCAAGTCTAAATTGTTTATGTATACACCACAAACAGGAAGGGACCCAACACCGATCCCTGTGGAACCCCACTGGACACAGGCATCCAGTCACAAAGACATCCCTCGACAATCACCCTCTGCTTCCTGCCACTCAGCCAATTCTGGATCCAATTTCCCAAATTTCCTTGGATCCCATGGGCTCTTACCTTCATTATCAGTCTCCTATGTGGGACCTTATGAAAAGTCTTGCTGAAGTCCAAGTAGACTACGTCAAATACATTGACTTCATCTACACACCTGGTCACCTCTTCGAAAAATTCAATCAAATTGGTCAGGCATGACTTTCCCTTAACAAAACCATGCTGACTGTCCTTGATTAATCCCTGCCTCTACAAGTTTCTTGTGTACAGGACGTACCTGGGCAATTTTCCACATTGCCAGGTAGATACCAGTGTTGAAGCTATGCTGGAACAGCTTGGCTAGGGGTGCGGAAAGCTCTGGAGCACAAGTCTTCAGGACTATTGCCAGAATATTGTCAGGGGCGATAGCCTTTGCAGTATCTAGTGCCTTCAGCCGTTTCTTGAAGTCACACGGAATGAATTGAATTGGCTGAAGACTGGCATTTGTGATGCTGGGAACCTCCGGAGGAGTCCGAGATGGATCAATCACTCGGCACTTCTGGCTGAAGATTGTTGTAAATGCTTCAGCCTTATCTTTTGCACAGATGTGCTGGGTTCCTCCATCATTAAGGATGGGGATATTTGTGGAGTCTTCTCCTCCAGTGAGCTGTTTATCTGTCCACCACCATTCACGGCTGGGTGTGGCAGGACTGCAGAGCTTAGGTCTGATTTGTTGGTTATGGAATCGCTTAGCTCTGTCTATCACTTGCTGCTTATGCTGTTTGACACGCAAGTAGTCCTGTGTTGTAGCTTCACCGGGTTGACACCTCTATTAGGTACACCTGGTGCTGCTCCTGGCAGGCCCTCCTGGACTCTTCATTGAACCAGCGTTGATCCCCTGGCTTGGCAGTAATGATAGAGTGGGGGATATTCTGGGCCATGAGGTTACAGATTGTGGCTGAGTACAATTCTGATGCTGCTGATGGGCCACAGCACCTCATGGTAGTCCAGTCTTGAGTGGCTAAATCTGTTTGAAATCAATCCCATTTAGCACAGCGGTAGTGCCACTCAACACGATGGAGGGTATCCTCAATGTGAAGATGGGATTTTGTCTCCACAAAGAGGTGGCTATTCCTACCAATACTGGCATGGACAGATGCATCTGCAGCAGGCAGTTTGGTGAAGGTGAGGTCAAGTATGTTTTTCCCTCTTGTCGGTTCCCTCACCACCTGCCACAGGCCCAGTCTACCAGCTATATCCTTTAGGACTCGGCCAGCTCAATCTCTACTAGTGCTACCGAGCCACTCTTGGTGATGGACATTGAAGTCCCCCAACCAGAGTACATTCTGTGCCCTTGCCACCCTCCGTGCTTCCTCCAAGTGGTGTTCAACATGGAGGAGCACTGCTTCATCAGGTGAGGGTGGGGGCGATGGTGTGGTACGTGGTAATCAGCAGGAGGTTTCCTTGCCCATGTTCGACCATGTGCTATGAGACTTCATGGGGTCCAGAGTCGACGTTGAGGACTCCTAGGGCAACTCCTTCCCAACTGTATACCCCTGTGCCACCACCTCTGCTGGGTCTGTCCTGCCGGCGGGACAGGACTTACTCAGGAATAATGATGGTGTGGATGGGACTTTCTGTAAGGAGTGATTCCGTGAGTATAACTATGTCAAGCTGTTGCTTGACTAGTCTGTGAGGCAGCTCTCCCAATTTTGGCACAAGCCCCCAGATGTTAGTAAGGAGGACTTTGCAAGGTTGACAGGGCCGTTGCCGATGCCTAGGTCGATGGAGGCAGTCTGACTGGTTTCATTCTTTATCGACTTTCTCGTGGTTTGAAACAACTGAATGGCTTGCTAGGCCATTTAAGAGTCAACCGCATTGCTGTGGATCTGGAGTCACATGTAGGCCATACCAGGTAAGGACGGCAGATTTTCTCCCCTAAATGGCATTAGTGAACCAGATGAGGTTTTACGACAATTGACAATGGTTTCATGGCCATCATTAGACTTTTAATTCCAGATTTTTTTTATTGATTAAATTCAAGTTCCACCATCTGCAATGGGTCTCTGGATTACTAGTCCAGCAACAACACCACTACGCCACCACCTGCCTCATTAGAAACATATCAATGTGAAGTTCCTGTCTGCTATTTTCACAACACTATCAAGTTTGGTATATTATTCGTAAGTCAAGGGGGCAATATTCTAGTGGGAATCTCAGCAGCACGTATCAACAGGCTATTGTACAGCATGTTATGTCATAGCCAAGATCCTGACTGTACTGACATTACATGTATGCTTTCAACAGATGGCCCATTTAACGCATGTGTTATTAGCACTGCATAGCATGATCTCACATGTTTGTTACTTTGCAGCAAAGCATTTTTAGCAGTAAATATTATACAACAATCATGTACAAACGGAACTGAATCTGTGTCTTATTTGCCATGGCAACCATCTCTGATCATCACACAAATAGGGGGTATCACCACAAACTAGTGGTAATAGAAGGAACCACCTTAGGTGTACATGACAGTAATTTTTTAAAAAATCGATGACCAGTTGATAACATATCTACAATCACACATGACTGCCAATACCAAACATGAGATGGCTTTTCAACAAGAGCTTTACAGTCTGCAAAATGCATTAGTAATACATCGAGCATTTTTTGCAAGCCAAGTGGGCTGGATGGAAGAATTCCTTTGCAATGGCTACTTAATATTTAATTGACTGTGTATATGTAAAGTGGATCATGCACTAGCTAACAATGCGGTTATTATGAAGAGACCAGTCAATGTTGAAAATCGATCCTTAGCGAGAAGAGGTAAACGCAGAAACAAACTATTTCTGTGAATTGAACTCCAATGCATTTACAGGAGCGAAATTATATCTTGTGTAATTAAAAAGTTAGCTTCGATTACTATCTATCTCTCTTGTTTGTTACTCAATTTGAATTGCTAACTTGAATTCTTGTTTGAAAACTTCAATTGTGCTTTTTAAAAATTCACTCATGGGATGTGGGCTAGGCCAGCATTTTTTGCCCATCCCTAGCTGTCTTGGAGAAGATGGTGGTGAGCTGCCTTCTTGTCCACGGGCTATAGGTACATCTACAGTGCTATCAGGGAGGGAGCTCCAGGATTTTGACTCAGCAACAGTGAAGGAACAGCGATATATTTCCAAGTCAGGGTGGTGAATGGCTTGGACGGGAACTTCCAGGTGTGTCTGCTGCCCTTACCCTTCTAGAGGGTAGTGGTCGTGGGTTTGGAAAATGCTGTCTAAGGGGCCTTGGTGAGTTCCTGCAGTGCATCTTGTAGCTAGCTGGTAAACACTGCTGTCACAGTTTTATTTAAATTGTTAAATTTGTGTTCCCAAATAGTTAATTTTGTATTAAGAGTGGACTGTCAATTATACAGGCACAGGTTCATTGAAAAACCTGAACCTGGAAAACTGAAATGTATCTTCCCCCACCCAGCCTAACCTTTCAAATATAATGACAGCAATGTGTCAAAAAGAACTCCACCAAGAATCAATGTCTACCAATCAATCTAGAAGCCATCAACAATTTCTCAAAATATAACCTCTGCCTCAAATCAATGAATTTGTGGTGGAGCTGCTTACTTCACCTTGCTTTACTGTTGGACAGACACTGCAGTACAGAGCTACAGATTGCAGCTCATTAACACCAGAGACGTTTCCAATTTGGTTTGGACACTGGAGCTCACTTAATCTAAAACGGGCATCAAAAGAGAGCATCAATAATTTTACCTCTTTGTATTCATTGACAGTTTTACTGAAATAATCGACAAGAATAGTTTCTCCTATAGACTATTACACGTGAGGAATGCTTTGAAGTCGTCTTTTTCCCTCTGACAGGTAAGAACTGTATTAACATACTCCAATTGTTCTCACTGACAAACTACCCTGGCTGAAAGGAAAAATCCATTTGTTCAATTGGGTCTGTTGACATCCTGCTGTTTTTTCAAATAAACACATCAATGGAACCAGCACTTTCACATCTATAAAGAGAATCAAAAATGATTCACAGGTATAAAACAATTTTTAATTGGAGCCTGGGATGTTGAATATCCCAGAATCTAATGATCAGGCTCTGGTTTGACAAGGTTTGGTAACATCACAAACACTGCATTAACCCTGACAGGGTGGCTCACTCTGAAAAATTTCACCTAACAAAACAGATTTAGTGGCTGAGCAAAGGTTTTCGGAAAATACTGGGAATAAAGAGAAACTTCTGGGTGTATGTAAAATTAACCAACAGCAGTTTCCCATTAACGGCTCAACAAAACAGGGGGTCCCACGTTGGATTGCCAGTAATAACTGACCTCAGCCTCCATAAGAAATCTGAAAAAATGGACAGGGCTCCTACTGCAAATCACTGAGTAGCAAACGTTGCTGGAAGTGCATATACACATGTACAGGGTTAGATTCCCAACAGGATTAGATTAGACGCTCGCTTTGGAGATTCATAATGGCTGCTACGGCCAGCTTAAACATATTCTGTTTTAGCAGCAGAATAGTGCATTGTGCGTGACATGATGTAACGCTCCTGTCGTAATAAAAAACAGCTCACTAGTCACAAGCAATGTCGCAGAAATATACTAATAATAATTAAAAGCTTGCTTGCAGGTGCAAAAGGCAAAGAATGGGCCAGTGGGTTTTCATAAGAGATATCAAATATGGAAGTAAAATGTACCAGGCAGCATCGCACTATAGGAAGGATATACTGATATTGGAAAAATATCCAAGACTCACCACAGTGATAATAGAGAAAATAGAATTTTGCCATGGTGAGAAACTGGGTATACTTGTTCCTTGTTAGAGATGGAGACTAATGTCTTCAAAATAATGCTGAGGCAGATTAGAGAGGGAGTAATGTTGGAATGAGCTTGAAATCGTTCTTTGCTCTGGAGGGGGTCCAGAATATGGATGTAGAACCTTAAATTTGATTTTATTCAGCAAAAATCTAATCCAGATAAAATACTTCAGGTGGAAGATTGTGAGCAAATGGAATGCACAGACCCCTGTCACAGATACAACATAAATTAGCAACATTTATAAAGGGAGATGGATACTTACTTGGAAAATACATATTAAGGGATATGGATAAAGGGTGGAGAATTGGATTTAAAAAGATAAAAAGAGCTGCTGTGGCTAACAAAATTGCAGAGGAGGCCCAATGAAGCAAGTGAGCGACTCCTAATACACAGTACTATTCCCAACAGCTTTTTAATTCTTATGATGCATAGGTTTTTTTTTAAAAATGCCCACTTTTGTACCTCCCACAAGTGTTGCAACCTATTGCCAATCTTTGGCCATGTTCTCGCTTCTCATATATGATAAGAGGAGGCCATTTTATTGGATGATAATCTGCTCTGGTGACAGAAAGCAATCATTCTCCAGACAGACACTACCCAGTGCCAATGGCAACAAATAGGTTTAAGGCTCTGTGCAGGTTACATTGAACAGACCACCTTTTTAGGATTTCGGAGAAGAATTTTAGAGATTAGGCATTTGCCTAATCTCTAACGTGCAAACAGAGGAAAGCCTAGCATGCGGCCACAACTGAAAAATGGAGTTGCAAAATAAGTCAATGAAAAACGCCAGAATGGACACTCAGAATTTTCGCCCTGCAATAAGCAAGAAAATTAGGCATTGCAGATTTCAAAACCAGCCCTGGATGGCGTACCAGGTTTATGAAGAGAAACAATTTTGTACTGCGACAGAAGACAGAAGATTTCACAGTGTCTCCCAGCAGAGCTTGATGGCATGCTTATCACATTTCAGTGGTTTATAATCAAACGTTAACAAAAGAATGGATACAGGTTGGCCTGTATTGGGAACATGGATGAGACTCCCATGAATTTTGACATGTCAGCCAGTCAAACAGTGAGCAAAGTTGGAGAGAAAACAGTGTGAATGAAGACAACTGGTCAAGAAGAAAACTGAATAAAATTGTAAATTTGTATACAGGGCTTTTGTTTTTGATGAATTTACTGTACACAAATTAGTGTGTGTCGCTATGGAGGTTATTATTTATCAGTAAAAATTCAATAATAAAAATATTTTTTGGCTCCTTTTGTGCTACTTTTGGGGGGAGGGTTGATGGGAACAGTCTCCGACCTGGCAACTCTGCAAGTGAAAAGGGTGGATTTCAACCCCTCGAAAATATTACTCCTGTAAAAGTTGACTTCCTACTTTTTGAATAAAAATTTAGTCATGTTGACAATCATCATCAAGGCTTACCTAGAAAGAATGACAACTAGGGCAAGGTACTGGAGGAGAGAACCAGCACCTCCGATTGCATTTACAAAAGGTGGGGAGAAAGTTAGCAAAAGAAGTTGACAAGAACCAAGTATGGCTTCAAATTGAAACCAACTGAAGTCTGCAGAGGGTGCAATGTTCCTTGCAAAAATAGCTCATAGATTTGTACAGGTTCAAACCAGTCCTCTGCTCTAATAAAGCGGTTCAGAGGTTATGGCAGGTGATACTCTTAAGTTACATCACAGAGTTCAGCAAACTTACAGAGCTTTTTTGAGCTTTGCAAGACAGATCGGATGACCAGACATTGCAACACAATTCAAAACAGATGGTCTGAAGCAAACATTAGGCTTGGCCAGAAGTAACCTCTACTGGCTGTTAAAAACTAACTAGGGTCAGAATCAAAGGTTACAACTGCTCAGCCAGAGACAGGTCATAATGTGCAGCGTATCTAACTTATTGATCCAATTGAGGAAAAGTGTAGCTGATTACTTAATTGTGCCACCCAATAGTGGGAAGGAAATTGCACAACAGATTACAGAAGACAAAGTAGTGAAAATGCTGGACTTCCATTGCCCTCATATAGACTGGCACAAGGAGGTCTTGTGGCACAGTGGATAGCATCCCTACCTCTGAGCCAGAAGCTCCAGGTTCGAGTCTCACTCCAGGAGTTGATGGCCAAGGAAGGTCCATTCATAATGCGGCCAAACAGGTTGAGGATCAAATCCTCATCCTGTAAATCCTTCCAACGTACCCCAATGGTAGGCGGTAAGAGCGGCAGAGATTTTTGGTTAGCAAAGTGATAGAAAGAAATTGGAGCCTCTACCACCTCTAGCCATAGCTCCAGGTTACAATGTGCAAGTAAAGTGTATGTTGCCACAGCAAAACAAGACACCTTGAGGGGGCCAGTTGGCTAGGTTGGCTGGACAGCCAGTTTGGACCAGATTGGTGCCAACAGCGCAAGGTCTGATCTCCATCCCAGCTGGGGTGATTTGGGACATGCCTCCTTTCCCTACCTGTGGTGGAGATTGCGGCGCTGTGAGTCAGACCTTCCTTCGGGCAGAGAACTCAAAAAGAAGACTGGCATAATAAGGGCAGAGAGAGAGAGGATAGTCAAAAATGCATACAAGAGAACTTTCTTGCTCAGTATGCTTCCAGTCCAGTGAGGAAAGAACCAGTGCTAGACCTAGTTCTGGGGAATGAAGTGAAGCAGGTAGAGCATGTTTCAGTGGAAGAACATTTGATCATAATATCATCAGATTTAGAATAGGTTACGGAAAAGGACATGGTGCAGTCAAGTGCAAACTACTTAACTGGAGGAGGAATAACTTCAGAACATAGGAAAGGGACCTTGCCCAGGTGGGTTGGAATCAAAAGGTAGTAGGCAAAACAGTAAATTGCCAATGAGAGACCTTCAAAGAGGATATCTTTTTGGTACAGAGTAGACCCATTCCCAGGAGGGGGAAACAGGGACGTCATTTGAAGCTAGGGTTCCTTGGATATCTAAAGATATAGAAATTAAAATGAAACCGTAAAAGGAGGCTTATGACAATTGGACATTCATATTACAATAGAGAACTAGAATCCTCATCTCTAGTGAAGACAGATGCAAAGCACTCGTTTAATACCTTAGCCATGTCCTCTGCTGAATATAAAAAGTACAGAGAAGATCAAAATAAGGAAATAAAGGGGCAAAGAGGGAGTATGGGAATAGATTAATGGCTAACATAAAAGGGTACCCAAAAGTATTTTATAAATACATCATTAATAAAAACATAGATTAAGGAAAGATGAGGCAATTAGGGACCAAACAGGCCTTTTGCCTCCATAAGATGATGTCATGACTGAGATACTAAATGAGTAACTTGCATTTGTCTTCATGGAGAAAAAAAAAGATGCTGCCAATGTTGCATGGAGGGAGAAGGCAGAAGTGATATTAAAGAGGATAAAAATAAGAAGTGAAAAGGATGTATTTAAAAGTTGGCAGTCCTCATCCGGTCCGGATGGGATGCATCCGAGGTAACTGTGGGTAGTAAAGATGGAAAGTGCAGAGGATCCGGCCACATTCTTCCAATGCTCCTTGAATATGGCGGGGTGCCAGAGAACTGGGAGGGTTGAAAATGTTACACCTCCATTTCAAAAAAAGAGGAATCAGATACACCAGCAACTACAGGCAAGTCAGCCTAAAGCTCAAGGGCAAGATAATTTCTAGGGACAAAATTAATTCACATTTAGAAAAGTATGGTCCAATAAATGAAAGTCAGCACGAATTTGTTAAAGACAAATTGTGTTTGACTAATGTCATGCTCACGAAATATGGACTCACGGATTTATTTGAAAAGAACATTTTACCTTAAAACAACATGGAGAGTGGACATTTTAATTTTAAAATAAACAAAATGCAGTTGAGAGGTCAGGTGACCTTTTTCCTTTTCTGTCAATATTCATGCAACTACACAAAGCCCTGGAAGCTAACCTGCATGTAGGGACAAGTCATTAAAATGCGACAAACCTTTTGTGTAGATTAACGGCTATCATTACCCAAATAATTAAAGAAAGTAGTTCACAATGCAGGCTTCTCAGCTTCAGTGTGGAATTCCAAGGAACGAGTGTGGGGAAAAAACATATTCTATCACAAGGATATGGATGAAACTCAAACACCTCGACTGGAGCGAAGCCAAAGAAACCTGCTACTGCAAGCAGTAAGTCACTATGAGGAAATCTTCATAAACCTTCAACTTCTAATTCTTCAGTGAACCAAAATGGAAGTACAGGTCTGCAACATTTCAAGACTTCATCTACCAGCATGAAGGGGGTTAAAATACTTTCTTTTCACATCTGTCTTCTATCAATCAGTCAAGAGGTGGCAAAAGGGGGAATCATCCTATCATCTTTGGCATATCTGTAACACTAACTTGATTGAGTTCTTTGATAGAGCTATGGAGGGGGATTATTAGGGTAGTGCAGTTGATGTTGTGTACATGGACTTTCAAAAGGCATTTGACAAAGATCCACACACGGTGGTGTAGTGGTATTGTCACTAGACTGGAAATCCAGAGTAATGCTCTGGGGACCCAGGTTCGAATCCCATCACAGCAGATGGTGGAATTTGAATTCAATAAATATAAATTAAAAGATGAATCAATTGTCATAAAAACCCATCTGGTTCACTAATGTCCTTTAGGGACGGAAATCTGCTGTCCTCACTTGGTCTGGCCTACATGTGACTCCAGACCCACAGAAATGTGGTTGACTCTTAAAAATGCCCTCTGAACAAGGGCAATCAGAAATAGGCAATAAATGCTGGCCTAGCCAACAATGTCCACATACCATGAATGTATGAAAAAAAAATTTTGGCTCACCAAATTTTTGGACAGGTATCACCTTAGAGAGGGTGCATAAGAGATTTACTAAAATGGTTCCAAAGATTAGGAACTCAGTTATTTGGAGGGATTGGAGAAGCGGATTTGTTACCCTTACTGGAGATTATATGGCGGTGTTCAAAATCGTGAATGGTTTTGATCAAGGAGTAGGAGAAACTGTTTCCAGTGGCAGGAGGATTGGTAATCAGAGGACAAAGGTTCAAAATGATTGATAAAGAAGCAGAAGTGATACAAGGAAACTTTAAAAACAAACACAGCCAGTTTCTGTGATATGGAAACCCCTACTTAAAGGATGGTGGAGGCAGATTCAACAATAATATTCAAAAAGAATTGGTTATATGCTTGAAGGGAAAAAATTTACAGTGCTATGAGAAACAGCAGAGGAGTTGGATTAACTGAATAGCTCTAGCAAAGAGCCAACAGAGGCACGATGGATCAAATGGCCTCCTTTCATGTTATTTCATTCTATGAGAGTGAGATATATCAGGAAATAAATCTTTCCCCTCATGTGTTTTATGATATTTTCATCCCAGTCTCTATCTAAGATCTGGCACAGACTTCATTGTAGACAATTAGCTGCTCTGCTATTAACCATTCTACTCTGAACAGCTCAGTAAAGAAATGTAACATAATTTATGCAAAGATAAAAAGATCACTGCAAACATTTCTTGGATTCCTCCCAAGGAACACCGTAAAATGTCACAATGTATAACTTTAATGACAGAGTTAAGGTACAGGCATTATCATTTATTCTCATCTTCTTCATGTTTCCAGTAATTTTACTCCCTGCCACACACCCCCCTCCCAACACTGCACCTCCCCACTGCCCCACCAATTTGCCTCCTATCCTTCTGAATATAGTGAAATTCTTAAACCAGTTCCATGATGGTCTCAGGCTCTGGTATTTCACTCAAGTGGTGATGCAGCATGGAAAATGAATGCCAGCAGTCTATTCTAGGGCATCAAGCTGAGCCCCAACCAAAATTTATTTTATATTTATACTCGTGCATGCAATCATGTAGGCACACGCACTCACACAAATTTCAATAAGGAGAATGAACTCAAGCTCCCCTTCTTAAGTTTGCACCACCAAAGCAGCTCATCCAAAATTCTGCTGATGACTAACCTGACATACAGTGTCACATGGGCAATGCCAACTTGGAAGATACACTGATGAACACATGATAAGGAGACAATGCCTTTCAAGAGAGATGGAGAAGGATGAAAACTGTTAAGGAGGAATTATGGAAACAAAAAATGTTGACAGATCCTGAGATTAAAATGAAATAGAGATGTTGTACTTTACTGAAATTATTTTCTTTAAAGGGTACCTGCATTATAAAAGAGTTCTCCTGATGTTGCAGTGGCTAAAGGCATTTATAGGTCCTTGCCTAACATTGGGGGTGGGGGGGCGAGTTCGTAACTCCCAAAACCATGATTACTGTACCTGACCCTGTCAACATAGGCAAGACAGAAGACCATGTCCAAGACCAAAAAAATGGAGCAAGGCATCGTATACAAACAGTAAGATGAATACTCAGTCTGACATTACCTCATCTGTGGAGGAATACCATCATGGCTCAGACCAAGGTCAGACAGGCTGTCAGAGTTTACAGACGAGGGTGATAACGATCGCTCCTTGTCTTCCAAAATATCCGATTTGCTGCTGTTCATTCCAACCTCGTCCTCCGAGTTGTCCTCGGACACAGAGCCGATGATGAACTTGGAGTGCTGGATTGGCTGCAGCTCAGGAAGCTTGGTTGATGGATCCTGATCTGCCATTGCTGCTCCAGATAATCAGCACCGCAGGAAAAGTAACCAGAGCTGAATCAGAAAGGACAGAAAAGTTACATTCACCAAGAGAAATAAAACTTGGGACAACCCAAGAGACGGACAGTGACAGTCTATTTATTGCAAAATGAGACACAAGCAAGAATCTTTGGCCATGGTCCTGATCTTTCCATCACTCTGCCCTTCTGCAACTCAGGTCTGCTAGAATGTACGGTTGCGCAATTCTGTAATTGCCACTAGTCAGACATAGATCTTCTGATATAACAAAAAATACTTGGATTTTTACAGCGCCCTTAATGTAGAAAAATGTTTCAATGCATAAGCAGACAGAAACAGACACTGAGCTGAAGAAGATAGTGAGTGCACTGAGCACATCAGTGGGAGCAGAAAGCTAATTGTTAATCAAAGTTCTCTCAATTCTTTGGTCTCTAAATCTAGAAGTGGCTTCAACCAACTCTCGAAGCAATGATTCAGGATTGCTGTCAATCCCAGACAATGTACTGCCCACAACAATCCTGAATCATTGCTTCAAGAGCTGGTTGAAGCCACTTCTAGATCCAAGGACCAAAGAATTGACAGAACTTTGATTAACAATTAGCTTTCTGCTCCCACTGATGTGCTCAGTGCACGCACTAAAATAGACAAAAGCAAAATAAATCTAAATGGGTCCAAATCACCCTCAAAGTTAACTCAGGACCGGCTAAGAAGGAATTATGTTCTAAAACAAAAGAAACAGAGCGCCCTAGTCTTTGAGGACCCTGAGACCTGTGATACTAAACTGGATTATTTGGCAACTGTCCATAAAATGGCCCCAATCCCAGGTATGCGTTACACTCAACGGAGCAATTTAATCCAAACGACTGAAATGCCTAAAGCTCACCATTGAGTCAAATCAGTTCATTTTTCAGAAGAGTGATATCAGACTGAACTGTTCTATCACAAGCATGAGCTGAAATTCTAAGAATGCAAATTACTGGAAGCGTTCAGCAGATCAGGCAAGCTGCAGAGACAAGTGGGCAGGGGTAACCTTTCAGGTCAGTGACCGATCATCAAAAACTGTTCTTGATTTAGAACATGAACCTTACCTTCCCTTCTCTGCAGACACTGCCTGGGCCCAACCTGCTGGGGGCTGCCAGCATTTTCAGCTTTTTTAAAATTTTACCATTCGCTTCATTTTTCCTTTCTTAAACCCCAAAATTTCCCTCAGTAAGGTGAAGACTATTTGAAACCCTATCTCAAATCTCAATATAATTGGCCTCCGCATCCCTGGAAGAGGCAGGGGACAAATAAAAATTTTCCTGTGTTTCGACCCCATCCAATATCCTGTGACTCTGATAAAACTTATATGTTATGTGGTTGCCCTCTCCCCACATCAACAATCTACTAAAATTCACAGCTGACAGTTACACATAAAGAATTGGAGCATATTGTTTGGAAGGGTTGGTCTGCCCAAAATTCACTGGCCACTCAATATTGGCAAATAAAGCTTTTGATCACCTTGCCCATATCTCTCCCTTTTCAGCTCAGCAGTTGTTTTTCTTACACATGAAATTACCTTCGGTGTTATTCAAACTTAAAAGGTGCCTTATAAATACAAATTGTTCTTATCAAGTGAATTAGTCACTGCAAAGTCAGTTTGATGAACAATGGGAAATATATAATGAAAACAGAAAATGCTGAAAAACCTCAGCAGGTCTGACAGCATCTGTGTAGAGAGAAACAGAGCAAACGTTTCTAGTCCGTCTGACTCTTCTTCAGAGCGGCAAGGGGAAATATGTGCTCGCCAGGCTTGATTCTTCAAAGGTGCATTTACCATCTCTGAATCAGGCAAGGAAGGAACTTGGTCTGTACTGCTGATTGATGAGACAAGGCAATAGTGGGAGGATCACAAATAGCCAGTTTCTCTGGGTTACTTTGGCACCCGCTCCACTGATTGCTACATTGTTCTCCCTAAAGGAAATCTGCCTGAAAGGCTACATGGATGAGGTTTAAAAATGCTTTCTGTGGCAATGTACCTTGGTGAGGGATTGATACATGGGCTGGTAAGATGGGCAGAGCAGTGTGAGAAGTGTGAGGTGATGCATTTTGGGAGGACGAACACGGCAAGGGAATACACAATGAATGGTAGAACCCTAGGAAGTACGGAGGATCAGAGGGACCTTGGTGTCCATAGATCCCTGAAGGCAGCTGCGCAGGTAGATAAGGTGGTTAAGAAGACATATGGGATACTTGCCTTTATTAGCCGAGGCATAGAATGGAAGAGCAGGGAGGTTCTGTTCTGAGATGTATAAAATGCTAGTTAGACCACAGGTGGAGCACTTGTGCAGTTCTGGTTGCCACACTACAGGGAGCATGTGATTGCACTGGAGGGTGCAGAGGAGATTCACTTGGATGTTGCCAGGGCTGGAGCATTTCAGCTATGAAGAGAGACTGGATATGCTAGGGTTGTTTTCCTTAGAGCAGAGAAGGCTGAAGGGGGCCCTGATAGAGGCATACAAAATTATGAGGGGCATAGATAGGAAGAAACTTTTCCCCTTAGCGGAGGTGTCAATAACCAGGGGACATAAATTTAAGGTAAGGGGCAGGAGGTTTAGAGGGGATTGGAGGAAAAAGAATTTTCACCCAGACGGTGGTTGGAATCTGGAACACACTGCCTGAGGGGGTGCTAGAGGCAAGAACCCTCACAACATTTAAGAAGAATTTGGATGAGCACTTGAAACGCCATAGCATGCAGGGCTACGGGCCAAGTGCTGGAAAATGGGATTAGAATAGATAGGTGCTTGATGACCGGCACGGACGCGATGGGCCTGTTTCTGTGCTGCATAACTCTATCTATGCTTTCAGAAAAGGATTGGAGCACTGTACTGATGATTGAAAGATTAAAAATGAGCATGGGAAAAATAACAGAACATTTACATTAGCTACTGCTGCCATGGAGAGACACACACACACACATTTGGCTGATAACAACATTGAAGACTCAATTTTACTGCCCAGGCAGCAGAAAAGTTCTTTCAAGGTCACATTTAAAAACAAATAATGTTTGATTAAACAGAATAAATCATGGCTGGTAATGAGATAATCACAACAATGCTGGCCCCCTCTCAATCCAGTTATGCTGCCAGACCTGCTGAGTTTTTCCAGGTATTTCTGTTTTTGTTTCAGTTATGGCCCCTGGTTGTGTGCAAATTATCTGGTCAGCCTCACTCCACTGACTGCTGATCAGAAATTATAGTCTTTGTAGGTACGGTGCCACCACAATACTGACCCACCCTTCCTGGAAATAACACATAATGCATATAACACATAATGCAGCCCAGTGCTGTAAAGCATATGCATCCAGTGTCATTTTGTAAAAGGTAAAGTTGTTTATTGGACAGAAATGAAAGGCAATAACTACCCAGCTGAGCTGCAGCCACGGCTCACCTATTGTGTCTGGGCCACCGCAAGGGAGCAGCCAGCGCCTGGAGAATTCATCAACACGATGAGTTGTATTAGGTACCACGTGTCTTGGTAGGCGAACCATTTTCAATGCAACATGGTTCCTGAAATAACCCTGGTATCGGAGAAGGGAGACCTCGGGCTAGATACCTGTGTGTGTGTGGGGTGGGTGTGGGTGGGGTGGGGTGGGGAGTGGGGTAAGGAAGGGGGAACGGAACTAACATGTAAAAATCCAGCTGCTCAGTTCCAGCGCCTGGAAGCCGGCTGTCCTCAGGCCGCTCAGGGTGAGCCTGGCTTTCCATGGCCGGGACCCTTTATCCGTCTCCTGGGAGCTGGACCTGATCCCCATGGATGATCTGAAGCCATCCACAGCCCCCCCCTAGCAACCCCCTGCCCCCCCCTAGCAACCCCCTGCCCCCTAGCAACCCACCCCCTGCCCCCTAGCAACCCACCATCATTAAAAAAAAACACAAAGAGGACCTCGGTCAGCTTCACCCCGGACTAAAGTCAACCCCTCTCCCTTCACATGGCCTCAGTTTTATTTTCTTGCACCGACCGACCCCCCTGAGTAAAGTTAAAGGCTTCGGATGCTACAGGCGGCCCCAATGTGGCGGGGGGGGGGGGGGGAAGAGATGCCACTACTCACCCGGCTGGAGGTTCTGATTCTGGCTCGGAGTTGCCGGCGAGGCCCACCCCTCTCCTTATGCCGCCCGGTTTCCGCTAACGGTGTGGGGGGGGGGGGGGTGGGAGAGATCGCGGTTCCACCGGTGACAGCAGCATCAGCCGGTGGCGTGATTGGAGGTTACTGCCGGTCATTCACCCCTGACCCACCCCTCCCCTCTCCTCCTCTCCCCCCTACCTTGCGCGCCGCCCCATTGGTCCCCGGCTGGTTCCACCGGCGGCCGCGCGGAGGGGCGCGACCAATGGGGAGCGAGCCGGGTGGTGACGTCGTCAGGTCACAATCGAACCATCGAAAGGGGGGAGGGATGAGAGAGAGAGAGAATGGAAGAGGAGATAAAGAGGAGGTGGGAGGGGAGCAGAGAAAGGCAGGGGGTTTGCGGGGTGAGAAATAGAGGAGGGGGGGTTTGGGGGGTGAGAAATAGAGGAGGGGGGGTTTGGGGGGTGAGAAATAGAGGAGGGGGGGGTTTGGGGGGTGAGAAATAGAGGAGGGGGGGTTTGGGGGGGGTTTGGGGGGGGTTTGGGGGGTGAGAAATAGAGGAGGGGGGGTTTGGGGGGTGAGAAATAGAGGAGGGGGGGGTTTGGGGGGTGAGAAATAGAGGAGGGGGGGGTTTGGGGGGTGAGAAATAGAGGAGGGGGGGGTTTGGGGGGTGAGAAATAGAGGAGGGGGGGGTTTGGGGGGTGAGAAATAGAGGAGGGGGGGGTTTGGGGGGTGAGAAATAGAGGAGGGGGGGGTTTGGGGGGTGAGAAATAGAGGAGGGGGGGTTTGGGGGGTGAGAAATAGAGGAGGGGGGGTTTGGGGGGTGAGAAATAGAGGAGGGGGGGTTTGGGGGGTGAGAAATAGAGGAGGGGGGGTTTGGGGGGTGAGAAATAGAGGAGGGGGGTTTGGGGGGTGAGAAATAGAGGAGGGGGGGGTTTGGGGGGTGAGAAATAGAGGAGGGGGGTTTGGGGGGTGAGAAATAGAGGAGGGGGGGTTTGGGGGGTGAGAAATAGAGGGGGGGGGTTTGCGGGGTGAGAAATAGAGGAGGGGGGGTTTGCGGGGTGAGAAATAGAGGAGGGGGGGTTTGCGGGGTGAGAAATAGAGGAGGGGGGGTTTGCGGGGTGAGAAATAGAGGAGGGGGGGTTTGGGGGGTGAGAAATAGAGGAGGGGGGGTTTGGGGGGTGAGAAATAGCGGAGGGGGGGTTTGGGGGGTGAGAAATAGCGGAGGGGGGGTTTGGGGGGTGAGAAATAGCGGAGGGGGGGTTTGGGGGGTGAGAAATAGCGGAGGGGGGGTTTGGGGGGTGAGAAATAGAGGAGGGGGGGTTTGGGGGGTGAGAAATAGAGGAGGGGGGGTTTGGGGGGTGAGAAATAGAGGAGGGGGGGTTTGGGGGGTGAGAAATAGAGGAGGGGGGGTTTGGGGGGTGAGAAATAGAGGAGGGGGGTTTGGGGGGTGAGAAATAGAGGAGGGGGGGTTTGGGGGGTGAGAAATAGAGGAGGGGGGGTTTGGGGGGTGAGTAATAGAGGAGGGGGGGTTTGGGGGGTGAGAAATAGAGGAGGGGGGTTTGGGGGGTGAGAAATAGAGGAGGGGGGTTTGGGGGGTGAGAAATAGAGGAGGGGGGGTTTGGGGGGTGAGAAATAGAGGAGGGGGGGTTTGGGGGGTGAGAAATAGAGGAGGGGGGGTTTGGGGGGTGAGAAATAGAGGAGGGGGGTTTGGGGGGTGAGAAATAGAGGAGGGGTGAGAAATAGAGGGGTGAGAAATAGAGGAGGGGGGTGAGAAATAGAGGAGGGGGGTTGGGGGGTGAGAAATAGAGGAGGGGGGGTTGGGGGGTGAGAAATAGAGGAGGGGTGAGAAATAGAGGAGGGGGTGAGAAATAGAGGAGGGGGTGAGAAATAGAGGAGGGGGGTTTGGGGGGTGAGAAATAGAGGAGGGGGGGTGGGGGGTGAGAAATAGAGGAGGGGGTGAGAAATAGAGGAGGGGGTGAGAAATAGAGGAGGGGATGAGAAATAGAGGAGGGGGGTTTGGGGAGTGAGAAATAGAGGAGGGGGTTTGGGGGGTGAGAAATAGAGGAGGGGGGTTTGGGGAGTGAGAAATAGAGAGGGGTTTGGGGGGTGAGAATAGAGGAGGGGGGTTTGGGGGGTGAGAAATAGAGGAGGGGGGTTTGGGGGGTGAGAAATAGAGGAGGGGAGTTTGGGGGGTGAGAAATAGAGGAGGGGAGTTTGGGGGGTGAGAAATAGAGGAGGGGGTTTGGGGGGTGAGAAATAGAGGAGGGGGTTTGGGGGGTGAGAAATAGAGGAGGGGGGTTTGGGGGGTGAGAAATAGAGGAGGGGAGTTTGGGGGGTGAGAAATAGAGGAGTGGGGTTTGGGGGGTGAGAAATAGAGGAGGGGGTTTGGGGGGTGAGAAATAGAGGAGGGGGGTGGAGAAATAGAGGAGGGGGTTGGGGGTGAGAAATAGAGGAGGGGGGTGAGGGTGAGAAATAGAGGGGGTTTGGGGGTGAGAAATAGAGGGGGTGGGGGTGAGAAATAGAGGGGGGTGGGGTGAGAAATAGAGGAGGGGAGTTGGGGTGTGAGAAATAGAGGAGGGGAGTTGGGGGGTGAGAAATAGAGGAGGGGAGTTGGGGGTGAGAAATAGAGGGGGGTTGGGGGTGAGAAATAGAGGAGGGGTGTTGGGGGGTGAGAAATAGAGGAGGGGGTTTGGGGGGTGAGAAATAGAGGAGGGGGTTTGGGGGGTGAGAAATAGAGGAGGGGGTTTGGGGGGTGAGAAATGGAGGAGGGGGTGAGAAATAGAGGGGGGGTTGGACGTGAGAAATAAAGGAGGGAGGTTGGACGTGAGAAATAGAGGAGGGGGGTTGGGCGTGAGAAATAGAGGGGGGTTGGGGGGTGAGAAATAGAGGAGGGGGGGTGAGAAATAGAGGAGGGGGGGTGAGAAATAGAGGGGGGTGAGAAATAGAGGGGGTGTTGGAGGGGTGAGAAATAGAGGGAAGCAAGAAATGGAGGGTAGATAGGGTGAGAAATAGAGGAGGGGGTTGGGGGCAAAAAATAGAGGAGGGGGGTTGGAGGGTTAAGAAATTGAGGGGGTGTTGGAGGGGTGAGAAATAGAGGGGAGCAAGAAATGGAGGGAAGATGGGGTGAGAAATAGAGGAGGGTTTGAGAAATAGAGGAGGTAGGTTGGGGTGTGAGAAATAGAGGAGGGGGTTGGGGGGTGAGAAATAGAGCAGGGGGGTTGGAGGGTTAAGAAATCGAGGAGTGTTGAAGGGGTGAGAAATAGAGGGGAGCAAGAAATGGAGGGCAGATGGGGTGAGAAATAGAGGAAGGGGGTTGGAGTGTTAAGAAATAGAGGGGATGTTGGAGGGGTGAAAAATAGAGGGGAGCAAGAAATGGAGGGCAAATGGGGTGAGAAATAGAGGGGGGTTGGAGGAATGAGAAATGGGGGGATTTGAGGGATGATAAATAGAGGGGGTTGGAGGGCTAAGAAATAGAGGGGGTTGGAGGGCTAAGAAATAGAGGGGGTTTGGAGGGGTGAGAAATACAGGGGATTCGAGGGGTTAGAAATAGAGGGGGGGTTGGAGGGGTGAGAAATAGAGGGGTGTTGGAGGGTTAAGGAATAGGGGGGTTTGGAGGGGTGAAAAATAGAGGAGGAGCTGGAAGGGTGAGAAATAGAGGGCGGATTAGAGGGTTGAGAAATAGAGAGGGGGTTGGAGGGGTGTGAAATAGAGGGATTTTGGAGGGAAAATAAAGGGCAGATGGGGGGTGAGAAATAGAGGGGCTGTAGGGGAGGGTGAGAAATAGAGGTGGATTCAAGGGGTGAGAAATACAGGTAGGTGAGAAATAGAGGGGGGTTAGAGGTGAGAAATAGAGGGGTGTGAGAAATAGAAGGGCATTGAGAGGGCAGATGGGGATGAGAAATAGAGGGGGGGTTGGAGGGGTCTGAAATAGAGGGAAAATGGGGTGTGAAATAAAGGGGTGTTTGGGGCAGGTGACAAATGGAGGGGTGGACGACAAATAGAGAGGCAGGTAAGAAATAGAGGAGGTGTGAGATATAGAGGGGCTGAGAAATAGGGGGCAGATGGGGGGTGAGAAATGGAGGGAGGGATTGGAGGGGTGAGACAGAGGGCAGGTGTGAGGTGAGAAATAGAGGGGAGTTGAGAAATAAGGGGAGTGAAAAATAGAGGGAGAGTGAGGGTGAGAAATAGAGGCAGAGTGGGGGGTGAAAAATAGAGGGGGATTGGGGTTGAGTGGGAGAGGGGGTGAGAATAGAGGGTGTTGAGAAATAGAGGGGTAGTGGGGCAGTGAGAAATAGATTGGGGTGAGAAGTGGGGGTGAGAAATAGTGTGGGGGTGAGAATTAGAGGGGTGGTGGGTGAGAATGGAGAGTTGGGGGGTGAGAAATAGAGGGGGAGTGGGGTGGTGAGACATGGTGGGGAGTGAGGGAGGGTGAGAAAAAGAAGGGATGTGGGGGGGTGATAAATAGAGGGGGAGGATGAGAAATAAAGTGGGAGGGGTGAGAAATAGAAGGGGAGCAGGGGGCTGAGAAATAGTGGGAGTGGGGGTGAGAGATAGAAAGATAGAGAGGGGAGGTTAGGGAGGTGAGAAATAGGGGAGGTTGGGGGTGTGAAATAGAGAGGGGAGGTTGGGGCGGTGAGAAATAGAGAGGTGAGGTTGGGGCGGTGAGAAACAGAGAGGAGGTCAGGGGTTTGGCAAATAGAGGGGGAGTTGAGCAGAGGGGTTGAGAAATGGAGGGTTCTGGGGGTTGAGAATTGGGGGATTTGAAAAATAGAGGGTTTGGGGGTGAGACATAGAGGGGGTTTGGGATGAGAAATGGGGGTGGTTGTAAGCGATCACAAATAGGGGAATTTGGGGGTAAGAAATAGAGAGGGAGATTGGGAAAGAGGGGTGGTTGGGGGTTTAGGAAATAGAGAAGGGATGGGGGGGTGAGAAATAGAGGAGGCCTGGCAGACACTTCCTCCTACCTCTCCCTGGACCATGACCCCACCACTGAACATCAAGCCATTGTTTCCAAGACTGTCACTGACCTCATCTCCTCTGGAGATCTTCCTCCCACAGCTTCCAACCTGATAGTCGCCCAACCTCGAACGGCCCGCTTCTACCTCCTACCCAAAATCCACAAACAGAACTGTCCCGGCAGACCGATCGTGTCAGCCTGTTCCTGCCCCACGGAACTCATTTCTCATTATCTTGACTCCCTTCTCCCTCCTCTTGTCCAGTCCCTTCCCACCTACATCCGTGATTCCTCTGACACCTTACGTCACATCAACAATTTCCAGTTCCCTGGCCCCAACCGCTTCCTCTTCACCATGGACGTCCAATCCCTCTACACCTCCATCCCCCACCAGGATGGTCTGAGGGCCCTTAGCTTCTTCCTTGAACAGAGGCCCGAACAATCCCCATCCACCACTACTCTCCTCCGTCTGGCTGAAGTTGTTCTCACACTGAACAATTTCTCCTTTAACTCCTCTCACTTCCTCCAAATAAAAGGTGTGGCTATGGGTACCTGCATGGGCCCCAGCTATGCCTGTCTCTTTATAGGGTATGTGGAACATTCCTTGTTCCAGTCCTACTCCGGCCCTCTCCCACAACTCTTTCTCCAGTACATCGACGATTACTTCGGTGCTGCTTCATGCTCTCGTTGGGACCTGGAAAAATTTATTAATTTTGCTTCCAATCTCCACCCCTCCATCATTTTCACATGGTCCATCTCTGACACTTCCCTTCCCTTCCTTGACCTCTCTGTCTCAATTTCTGGTGATAGACTGTCCACCAATATCCATTACAAGCCTACCGACTCCCACAGCTACCTCGACTACAGCTCCTCACACCCCGCTTCTTGTAAGGACTCCATCCCATTCTCTCAGTTCCTTCGCCTCCATCGCATCTGTTCTGATGATGCTACCTTCAAAAACAATTCCTCTGACATGTCCTCCTTCTTCCTTAACCGAGGTTTTCCACCCACGGTGGTTGACAGGGCCCTCAACCGTGTCCGGCCCATCTCCCGCGCATCCGCCCTCACGCCTTCTCCTCCCTCCCAGAAACATGATAGGGTCCCCCTTGTCCTCACTTAACACCCCACCAGCCTCCGCATTCAAAGGATCATCCTCTGCCATTTCCGCCAACTCCAGCATGATGCCACCACCAAACACATCTTCTCTTCACCCCCCTGGTGGCATTCCGTAGGGATCGTTCCCTCCGGGACACCCTGGTCCATTCCTCCATCACCCCCTACTCCTCAACCCCCACCTATGGCACCTCCCCATGCCCACGCAGAAGATGCAACGCCTGCCCCTTCACTTCCTCTCTCCTCACCGTCCAAGGGCCCAAACACTCCTTTCAAGTGAAGCAGCATTTCACTTGCATTTCCCCTAACTTAGTCTACTGCATTTGTTGCTCCCAAAGGGGTCTCCTCTACATTGGAGACACCAAACGTAAACTGGGCAACCGCTTTGCAGAACACCTGCGGTCTGTCCGCAAGAAAGACCCAAACCTCCCTGTCGCTTGCCATTTTAACACTCCACCCTGCTCTCTTGCCCACATGTCTGTCCTTGGCTTGCTGCATTGTTCCAGTGAAGCCCAACGCAAACTGGAGGAACAGCACCTCATCTTCCAACTAGGCACTTAACAGCCTTCCGGACTGAATATTGAATTCAACAACTTTAGATCTTGAACTCCCTCCCCCATCCCCACCCTTTCCATTTCTTCCACCTCCCTTTTGTTTTTTCCAATAATTTATATAGATTTTTCTTTTCCCACCTATTTCCATTATTTTTAAATCTGTAATGCCCTGTCAGTCTTTCCACCCCACCCCCACTAGAGCTGTACCTTGAGTGTCCTGCCATCCATTCTTAATTAGCACTTTTCTTAGATAATATCACCACCTTTAACACGTCTTTGTTCCTTTGTCTGTGACATCTTTTGATTATCTGCTCCTATCACTGCTTGCTTGTCCCTACTACCACCCCCCCCACAACTTCTCTCCCCCAACCCCACCCCCCACCTTAAACCAGCCTATATTTCACCCCTCTCCTAACTTTACTCAGTTCTGCTGAAAGGTCATGAGGACTCGAAACGTCAACTCTTTTCTTCTCCGCCGATGCTGCCAGACCTGCTGAGTTTTTCCAGGTAATTCTGTTTTTGTTATGCTTTTTTGGATCTCTGCTGCCGATCGTTCATTATCACTGAATCAATGTCCAAAAGCTCCCTATTTAACAGCATCGTGGGAGCACCGTTACCAAATCAAGGAGGTGGTTCCAAAGGCAGCCACCACTACTTCAGTAAAATTGGGGATGTGCATTATATTGCCAGTGTCACCGATATCTCGTGAACGATTTTTTTATATAAATTGACTCAGCAGCAGATGGGCGACCATTTCCAAGCCCTCGCTGCTTGGCTATATGTCAGTGCTTGGGAGATTAACTCTCCTTAGTATTTTTCTTCACTTTGTGCATTGACCTTGTGCACTCAGAACAGGAACACAGTGACTGTCTTCCCCTCCTGTGGTACAGTACATCAATACTCTATACTGATGAACACTGTGAATGGTTTAATCCTTACCAACTAATGACAGCTTTGTATTATCTTCAAGCGTCACAAACAACTGACTTGCATTGTGAAAAAAATCACTTTGAAATGAAAAGATTTTTCTTTAATTATACACAGAAAACTATACATTTTTACTAAAATCAGTGCTCCGTGGTAATAGCTTGTTAAAACGCACGTAACTTAATTTAACTTTGCTGTGCAGTATGCTGCTGACAGTCTAGTCAACTAGCTTTGTTTTAACCAAATTAATTGGTTGTGCAAGTTAGGGCTTTCGGCTTGGTCAGATGCATACCTGGAGGTTTCATCGCATAACTAGCTATCCCACCCAGTCAAACACTTTTTCTACCCATCTCCAATGTTTTAATAACTAATAAATGAAAGTGTTCTAAGAAAATGAAAAAAAACATTTTTAACACTCCTGTGATTTTTCTCCCAGATTATCCAAGACTCCCATTCAAGACTCCGGAGACTCTGGGCCAATTCTAGAGGTTTGGCAATCCTAATTGTGTTTCTAAACAGGGAATTCCAGGAAAGTACATGTTTTCTGGCCCTCTGAGGTCATTTTAAGAATTGTGCCTTAATAATTCAATATTCTGTATTTGATGACACGTTGGCCCAAACCTTCCTGATCAGGGTCGGAACTGCTGTGCCCATCGCTGATCAGACCGAAAACTTACTGAGGCCAGACTTCCGATCCATGATGAAAAAGAACTCCCTCAGAGCAGGAATCCACGCAGAGAGATATCTTGCCGTATGGGGCTAGACATCTCTTGGAACTGGTGCACTCTGAAAAGAGTCATGAGGCCCTGAATCGGGATCAAGATGCCCCCTGGTGGCATTATTCTTACTGCAAAGTAGTGCTCAAGTATCAACTTTCTGCTCCTTCAACATTTTCGTCACAATAATTATTGCCTGGTAGTAAATAAGCAGCAAAGATTCCTAACCAAGCACACATCGTGTACCAACTTTAGTGCTTGTATTGTACATATTATCCACTTTTCATAATTGATCTTGAAGAGCGAAACATTAGTTTAAAAATTATTACAGCTTTAAGACTCTTAATCTCTCCCCATCTAAGATCAGGAAAATGTGGATATTTGCCGAAAAACTTTGCTCTCCTCTAATTTTCCGTTTAGTTCTGTGAGCACATACAGAACAGTACTAACTGGCAAACTTGCAAATAAGGAAGATCAATGGCAGATGGATTTTAAAGTAATATGTTAGAAAAACAAAAGCAGTTCATTGTTAATGTTCAGCAGGTCTGGCAGCATTTGCGGAGAGGAGCACAGTTAACGTTTCGAGTCCGAATGACCCTTCAACAGAACTAAGTAAAAATAGAAGAGAGGTGAAATATAAGCTGGTTTAAGGGGACGACGGTGGGGGGGGGGGAAACGACAAGTACAGTTGTCCCACTCCCACCTCCTCTTAAACCAGCTTATATTTCACCTCTCTTCTATTTTTACTTAGTTCTGTTGAAGGGTCATTCAGACTCGAAACGTTAACTGTGCTCCTCTCCGCAGATGCTGCCAGACCTGCTGAGTCTTTCCAGGTATTTTTGTTTTGGATTTCCAGCATCCGCAGTTTTTTGCTTTTATCTCATTGTTAATGTTGCTGGGTGTGTTTTTCTTTCAATGAAATAATTTAATTTCTAATATAATTCCATGTGTCAGTGGGAGGAATGGGCACCAAGAGTATTTTCCCCATCATTTATTGGTAGGGAGACTACCAATAGCCTTCCTAATACCAGCATGCTTCCCTGTGATGCCAGTGGATTCACGTCGTTGACCTGTTGAGTTCTGGATCGCAGCTAGACTGCCAGGAGGAGATGTAAAATGGAGGTAGCGAGACCCCGAGCACGAAGAAAGAAAGTCCTTTACTCCAACAGCAGGATCGATAGTGGGCCGAGAGCAGGAAAACAACATTTAATATTCAGACGACTCCAATGTAAATCTTTTTATTTCAGATTTCCAGCATCTGCAGTGTTTTTCTTTTACCAATGTAACTCTTACCTGAGTTCTTCCCATTTTCTAATTTTTGAATATTTGTTGCAAATGGCTGACAGTTTTTCATCACGACTAATAAAATTACTTTCTCAGGGCACTGTGGGCTGAGAGCACAGCACTTGGTCTGGGAATCATGCATGCTCCAAAGGAGCGTGAGGGAGAAAACAGCCTCAGCTAACTGGCTGTTGGGAAAGTCCAGGTGTATTTTTGTCAGGCATTAGTTTTAAATGAATATTACTAATACCTGCCCTATACAGATTTATTGAAGAAGACTTGTGACAAAGCTTTATATAATCCATGTAATTTAACTATAGTTAAGAAATGCAGAACTTTATGAACTAGGCCAGGTCCTATCTGGATAATGCAATTACATTTTTTACTAACATACTATCTGAAAACTTGGAGTATTTCTCCTTACACTGTTTAAAGGGGAAAATATTGCTGGTGTTATGATATGGAGGTATGAATTCCTCCTAGGTTCACGAGAGTCCTCACTGGAAGCATCCGAGACAAGATCATATATTCCCTTAATTACTGAAGATACCAGTTTAAATGATTGGCATGTCCAGTTTGGTTGCAAAACTCACTTTCTCCAGTGAAAGAGCTACAAACTGGATTTTAGGTCTTGTAAAATCAGTTTAACTCAAAGGCAACACTCCAATATAAATTACAGGTGAATGTGATATGCCAGGGAGCAGATAAATTCCAATTTCTTCTTAAAATTAAAAAAATAATATGGAAAGAAATTTCAGCTAATTGAAAAATGTATGAAATGCCTCTATTTTATTGCGATGAATAAATTACTAACAATATCGAAACAGTGCATAGTTTTAAAGGTGCCCTGTGAAAGTCATTTTATTAGGGGTGATGAAAAACTGTCAGTCATTTGCAACAAATATTCAAAAACATTCAAAAATTGGGAAATGGGAAGGATTCAGGTAAGATTTACATTGGAGTTGGCCGAATATGCAATGTTGTTTTCCTTTCTTGTCAACTGGTTGTAACTTGATTAGTTGTAGCTTAAATTTTTGCCTCAAATCCTAACCTTCCTCAAATGGAACCGATCTTAAACATGTGTGCTTCACTTTCTTTCCTTCAGTTACTTTTCAGTAGAGCATACTTTGTATGTAAGAGGAAGAGTTTTATAAAATAAATTTTACAAGTCTGGAATTTGTTTAGTCATGTGTATTCTGCATCATAAACCATGTTCATTATTTTAAACAAAAACAAAAATACCTGGAAAAACTCAGCAGGTCTGGCAGCATCTGCGGAGAAGGGCACAGTTAACGTTTCGAGTCCGAATGACCCTTCAACAGAGCTAAGTAAAAATAGAAGAGGGGTGAAATATAAGCTGGTTTAAGGGGGGGTGGGACAAGAAGAGCTGGGTAGAGGGCCAGTGAAAGGTGGAGATAGCAATGAAGGTGAACAACGCAAAAGAGAGATACGAAAATCCTGACGGAGAGAAGAACAAAACTTCTTCATTACTTTATTCTGACTTAAAGCTCCTCAGAGCATTTATGACCACCAACTTCTGGAAGATTAGAGAACTGCAAGGAGGGCACAAGTGAAGTTCAATTACAATATCCAGTTCATTAAACAAGGGGATCTTATTGTACTGCCCCCAAACTAGGTTACACTATTGTATAACTGGATAACATGGGCAAATGTGCAATTGTAAAAGATGTGGGGTCTGCTTACAGGAGTGATGAATGCTTTTAATAAGCCAGTGAGCCCAGCCCAGTCAGCGAAGCCAACATCCTGTGAATGAATAAAAAAAACTGTGCAAACCAGATATTGATAAAATTAACAAAAATCTTATTTGCAGTGTCACATTTTTATTTTGAAATTTTAAAGATTCCCCTGTCATACAGTCTCCAGGTAGGAATAAAATACTTTCAAAATACACGTCATTGTAAAAACTCCAGTACAAGAATAGCATACACTGTGATCAACACTGTCCTCTGTCTTACACCAGCAATAAAAAGGGACTTCATTGAACTCTCAATTATTCATGAATCCACTTATAGCCAAACAAGATCACTGTATTTTTGGCTCACTTGTTAGATGATGCCATCTCAAAGCTACACATGGGGCCATCAGTTCTTTGATAAGGTAGACACATGACTAAGGTCAGAACATGTGGAGTCAGGGGACAAGTAGTAGAATGGATAGCAAGCTGACTACAGAAAACAGAGTAAGGGCTTAAAGGCAGATACTCAGGTAGGTGGGAAGTGGTATTCCACAAGGATCTGTGCTGGATTCAGTGCTGTTCACCACATAGATACCTAATTTGGACTCAGGAATCAACAGCACAATTTCAAAATTTGTGGATGGCACCAAATTGGAGGGTGCAGTTAATACGGAGGAAGATTGCAACAAAATACAAGGCGGCAATAAGCAGCTTGCAGAACAGGTGAGTAAATGAGCTTCAATGAAGGTAAGTGTGAGATGGTGCATTTTAGTGGGAGGAATAAGGATGTTCCTTGAAAAATAAGTCTAAATGGGGTACAGGAGCAAAGAGATATAGAGATACAAATTTACAAATCATTAAAAGTGGCAATGCAAGTTAACATTGCCTTTAAAAAAAGGCCAAAGCACCAGCGTTCATTTATAAAGGAATAGGATTGGAAAACACCCACACTCACATCCACACTTGCAAACTCCACATTCTGGGCATCAAAGCTGTAGTGACTAGAAAAATGTAAATGTAAAAATAATGTATTATCAGGATAGGCAAAAGTAACCATTCAAATAACTACAAAGGGAGCTGACTCAAAGCCTGCGTAATTAAATTAGTTGTGTTAACTCTTTATATTCCAGTGCTAATAAAATGAATAGAAAGTGTGCTTTTTTTATCTTTTAAAAATTGTAGTAAAGATAAAAATCACATAAAACAAGTAACTACACTCAGGCCAAAAACAGTAACTTTACTGGATTTAACTGTTTACAAGACATGCTTAATGTGTGGTCAAAGGGGGTGAGGGTGGAGAGAATGACAGGTGATGAGAAGAGAAAAGTAAAAGGGCAGCATTTCACTTAGTCCCATTGGACTTGTTAACAGCAGCACTTGCTGCAGTGCTCGCTGCATTAATGTACACATCCCTGCCTTTCTAATTTTTAGTGTGTGGTGTACAGGATCTGCTATTGTCTCATTACTAACAGCCTTCTGACAGATTTTACAGATATGTCTATAAAGAAGCACAGTTTCCACAAAGCTGCAAACAGGAGCACAAAAACTCCTCAGTAGCGCTAAGTGCTCATTACGAGTGCAGTTCTATCACCTGTAGGACAGAGTGCTAGGTTCCAGAAATTAATTTTAGCCAGACTGATCAGGGCAGCCCAAGCCTCTTGATGTCTGTTTCTAGAAGATCTGTCAACATAATTCAGTAGCAGATCATATGGTAAACATAAATCCCAGAGCTCACAAATACTTCAGAAGATTAAATGACTAAAAGTTCCTGAAAAGCAACATTAAATACAACAGATACTTTATCATTTTAGCAGCACTTCAATTCTGCCATTTTCATGGAATGAAGTATAAGATGAAACAGTGTTTAAAAGTGTGCACATTTCAACCTTATTGAAGCAACCATTAAAACTGAGATACCAAAGGTTTGGCAGGTATGGAAGAAAGTACCTGGTACATCCAGGAAAAAGAGGTCAAAAATTCCCTATTAAAAAATACATCCTGCTTAGCACTTGAAAAATAACACTTTAATCTCTCTCAAATTGCTGAGGTATATACTTCCTTTAGCGTTCCTGCAGGAATCCCTGGCAGTGTATCAGACCTGCAGACCTTTATAACTCTGGCCATCTGTCCAAACACTGACGTTGTCCAGACATGGCTTCTGTTGCCTCGGGACAAGTTTCACTGGGCTTTGCAGCATTCACTTCAATTAATACATTAAAATGGCCAAATCTGTTCATCAAAAAGATCACAACTGGCTCCAATTGTTCATGGCAAAGAAACAAAATCCGCAGTTATAAAATCACCTAGCAAGCTACGTCCATCTCAATGAAAAGTCGGAACTTTTGTTTTCTTATTTAATACAAATGTACTAACAGGCTGTATTCTAAAGAAAAGAAATGCTCAACAGCCAATCGTAATTATGAAACAAAATGTGAAAGTGATTAAAAAGGTAACCATGTGTGGAGCATCAGCATTTAATTGAATAATGCCAATCTCATCAAAAAATTGGGAGGTTAAAAACAAATGTATGTGAATCAGGACAGCAAAATTTTTTAAAAATACACAACTGCTTCCCTCTGTAATATGCTGGTTCAAAGTTCCAAATCACTTAACAACTGCACTTTGCTCCTTCTGAGTACTGTCTAATATTGGGTTTGCATTGTTGACATGTAGGGAAGGAGTTTAGTAGTTACCCTTCTGAAATTTCTAACTATATTTCGAACTATATTCTAAACATGTTCTCACTCTTTTATAATACTTCAAAGGTTTTGTTTTTTTTTACACAAAAGTTAACTTTGTTAAAAAAACTATTTGCTTCACAGAAAAAGTTCTCTTTTCACAGGGCTTTGAAAAAAAAAGTTAGACTTTATGCAAAACACATTCACACTTGCTGTTCTAGTGATCCTGCAGGCACTTCAGTGCCTGGACTTTTCCATTCTAAAACAGAGGCAGAACTTGGCTCATCCAAGAAAGTTAGAAAATTCGATTAGACAGGATGGGAAGATTTTTGGAGCGCTCATTAGAAATGGTTGGAACTGCTTATCATTCTACCGCAGTGCCATCACCCTATTGCTTTATTTCTTTCATGGAATCATCATCCTCCTGCTTCGGATCTGTTCTTGGTGACATAAACATATCATGGGTCAAATGTGTTGAGTATTTGTGTAGAGGCAGTGGTTCCCTTTTAAGCGTAATACGCTTCGGAACAGCATTTCCGTGGAGCCTTTTCATGTGTAGCCGCAAACTCCGTGCATCGATGTGAGGATCTCGACAGATGGAACAGATGTAAGGCTTTTCACCAGTGTGCTCGCGAATGTGATGCCGTAATGAGCGAGGGTCAGCCCAGGACAAACCACAGGTCAAGCACTGGAATGGTTTTAAACCTGCACCAAAATAAATACAGAAAACACAACACACTCTGTCAAAGGGTCAAATATTAGGAATGACATTTGCATGCAAACCAATGTATCTGACAGCAATGTCATGACAGCGGCATAGTAGGGCTATGTCAAAGTCAGACTCCCAGCACAGGGCCCGACTCTGAAGTTAGAGAGTTTACAACTTATCTTGGGAAAATTAGCACTGTTTAGCATAACGTTGTTTTAAACCTCAAAGTATGAGATTCAAAATGAGCAAACTACGTTACATCCTGGTTGATAACACAAGTGAACACCAAGAGATGGAGATGTTAGTTATCTTTAGAATCAGCTGGTCATTTGCTGAACTCAGAAGGTACCTGTGTGTTGAGTCATGTGCTTTCGATAGTCCTCGATCTGGTTGAATATCTTGTCACAATGCTCACAAACGTGCTCTACAGTTCGACTGATTCGTGGTCTGTCTTCACAATGTGCTCTTCTCGTCTGTTTGCAGTCACAAAACACCTCGCCACATGTATCACACCTAAGAAAAACACCCAATCTTTTTTTGTAATGGTTATGACAGAAGCGACTATACAGAATCAAGAATCTAAAGATTTCTCTTGAGAGATCCACCCTGGATCTTTCCCTGCTGACATGACCTCTAACTCGCTCGTTCACCGAGGGAAGAATCTGCCACCCTTCATTAGCACAACCAAAATCAAGAATTTGTAGCAGAAATCCATCTTCTATTAATATCCTCATCACAATGCATTCGGGCGCTACACTGCTGTGCAACAATGCTACAGGTTTTTTTTTCAATGCACTTAATTTGAACAGTGTAACATTCTTCAATAATAAGTTTTAAATGCACTTTAAACCCCAATTAAGTATTTATAAATTCTTATATCTGCATGCATTTCCTGTTGTCAAATCTTTGTATTTTTTCCTCATTATAAAATTCCTATGTCCATATTTATAATGGAAACTGCCTATGTAAACTGGTTACTTTGTATTTACACCCTCCCATCACTAGAGGCTCTGTAGTGACTAAATGTATCATTTTCAGGGTCCTCAGCCAGCCCTGCAGAGAAACTCTAATGCTCCATCAACTCTACTACTTGTCAGTTTCCTGGAATGCTACAAGTTTTGCTATTTAACTACACCATAATATAAATCAACACATGCTTTAAAAAATATCAAAGACTGTATGATTTTAAAGTGTGGACTGAATTACATTTGCTCCAGTTATCCCTGACTTCTATATCCCCAGTTCACCTGAAGACTACATTTGGTCTCGAATCTCCACAAGTGGCCAAAATCTATACTTATTTTGCCAGTTTTTTCCCCCTCCAACCTGAAAGCACTGTCACTCTCTTGGGCTTGGTTACATGCAGCCCTTCACTCAGGAAGCCATTATTTGCATACGACCATAAAAAATGAAATGCCGTTGGGCTATTCAACTGTCTGGAGCTTCACCCAATGTCCGTAAATGAACAGTTTCCAGAAGAATACTTTGGACAACTATCAGGAGCAAAAGTCCTGGTTGATTTTCTCCACTGCACCCCACCTCTCTAGCTCAGAAACAACAAGGTCAGTAGTAATTTCATGCACTCTACAGCACAGAAAAGGCCATTTGGCCCAACTGGTCTATACTGGTATATATGCTTCACGTAAGCCTCTTCCCACTCCTCCTTCATCTAAGCACCATCAGCATATCCTTCTATTCACTTCTTCCATTTGCATTTTTCTACCTTCCTTTAAATGCATTACTAATCTAACTGTTTATTCAGCACCGCAACTGCTGGCCCAGCACCGATCAGCTAATTCATCAGACAGGGAAACATACCTAACAGCTTCTTGTCTGCATGACGTGTGACCTATCAAGTCTAACTTGACAAGTGAGAGTGGGACTGCATATCAATGGGCTTTATTATGGAGCAGAGGGTTCCCTCCATCCATATAGTCGCCCACCTCAAATGCAGCAAGGTGCTGAGTGATGGTCAGACATCTTTCAAAGGGGGAAGGCAGCAGGGGGCAAGAATGGGTCTTCGCAGGGTTGCTCAGATTGGCAGAAATCAGCAGCCATCTGCTCCTAGATGGAGGTTATGAGAAATGCCTATAATAGGAGAAGAGGAGAGAAAGGAGCAGGTAGACCTCTTCTACTTGTTAGACCATGCATTTTTCTCCCTGAATGAACTTTACCATACTGATTATCAAAGCCAAAAAAGGAGCTGCTCAATTGACATGCATAACAGGGTCACTAGGAAGCAACCTTCATCAGTGTCACTCAGTGAGAGAAATCACAGGTACAAATCACACTCTGCAACAACGTGTAGGAACAGTGGAGCCGATGGACTAAGTTAACGAGGAAGAATGAAATGGATCAGAAATACACTTCTTGATTTCAAAGTAACAGACTGAAATTGGTAATACAGGTATCAGAAACATCTTAAAATACACATATGCCCACATTTGACACTATTAGCAGAATTATCTATTTAATAAGTAGGTGTGTAAGGATTGTGTTTTATTTTCAAAAATATATTTTTTTTTAAGAAGAGAGGTTTGCTGTGACACTGAGAATGAATGCAGGTAACATCTTCTACAACAGCAGTAAATTAATGAGTTACTCAAGGACGACTGCTGGCAGTCGGTTAATACATTGCAATTTCACCTCGAATACTTGGATCCAATCCAGCCCAGACATGGTTTGAAAGACTCCACCTTCTGCCAGCTTTAAGGGTCCTAAATGAAGCTAGTTTGAGTTGTCACAATCCACTTCCCAGTGGATTCAAAACCTGCCTGACTCATGGTATAATTGCCAATTCCCTGCGAAGATATTGAAAGAAGACTGGCACAGAAATGGAAAATTTCACTTCAGTGCAATAGGAGATTCATCAGTAGGATAGGGTGGAGGGTCCCTCTCTATTTGGCCCAAATCCAACCTGGCAGTTCTTCATGCTGTTAATAAATGCCACTCGTACAGAGTATTCTATTCTCCGGCACCGAACACAAAATTACACCATTTTTTGTTGTCGGATATGTTGCATTGCATCTGCAGTCACCACTGCTTTCCTCATGAAAACACCTTGTCATGTCCACTGTCGAACACCTCAAGAGCAGTAGTTGGGAATCAGTCAGCATTTGCACCTCTGGCAATTTCTCAATGCGTTTAAATGACCGCATTGACATATTCATCCGATTGACTGCCAAGAAGGCTGACACCTGCATTAACTGGAAAGGCTCTCAAATCAATGAATTTGCAGATTGCATATGACGTTGGAAACATTGTTATACTAATTTCCATAATACTTTCATCGTCACAACAAAGCAAAAGGCTTAAGAACTGAACAGCGGTTGGCTATTGGGTAAGAAATTAATAGTAATATTTTTTAAATGGCTTAAAGACAAACAGAAAACAAAGTTTTCTTTTAAATAGTTTGAAGTATAGGGTGCTCATAGTAACACGAGTGCTTTAAGGGCACATTTACGTTCTCACAATATTGAGAACAACAATACTCAACTGATTACAGGGGAATGTCTCTTCTGATAAATGATGCTTTTTCTTATGCCGATTATAACCTGAAGGTGTTTTAAATCTCTTTCCACACAGAATACAGCAATACTGCAGTTCATCTGTCAAAAGAAAACAGACAATAATATAAATGTACAATTTATAGTTAGATATAAATTTAAACAACTAGATTACAAACCCAGCAGCAGCTTAGCTCAATTGCCTCTGAGCGAGAAGGTCCTGGATTCAAGCCCCAATTCCTGACCTCGAACACATGTTTTTCAGCAAAGTACTGAGGGAATGCTGTATTTCCATCTATCCAATGAGATGTTAAACAGAAGCCTCAACTGACTATTCAGGTGGATTTTGAAAGGTCTAATAGCACTTTCCCAGAAACTGTTGGAAGCTCACCATGTGACCCAATCAACATCTCTCACACTCTCGATTAACACCACAAAACAGGTTAACTGGTCACATTTGTTATTTGTGTGACTTTGTTATGCACGGAGTGGCTGCAGTATTTGCTTATAAAACAACTCTCCCTGCACTTCAAAAGCGGGTGTTTGGCTGTGACGCCTTGAGATTATTAAAGGCACTATATAAATGCAAGCTCATTCTATACCAAATAATTATAACTCGATTATAAAAGAAACTTTGAAGTTTGTATATCATTTGGGTGTAATTACAAATTTGACCATACCAGTTACTACCACTTATTTAACACGCTATGTAAAATGCTGCGCAGCGCTGAAGAACAGGAGGCTCATCAACTTCTGTAAACTAGGAGCCCACTCCACAAAAAGAGAATGAGCATTCTAGATAACATACCTGAATGAGCAAGTTTGTGGTACCACAATGAATTGGCACTGGAATGTTCTTTCCCACACAATTCACAACGGTAGTCCTTTGCATCTTGGTGATATTTCAAGTGAAGCTTCAAGATGTGGATGTAGGCAAAAGACTTGTCACAGATCTGCCAAAGTAATTAAGAGCATTCAGCCTATTTTGAACTGTTTTACAAGAGGCAGTGTGTTTCAGGCTAGTTACTTTTGTCTACAGAATTGCTGCAAAGGTGAGACAATACAGATGTCTGAAAGAATACAACATAAACCAAGGGCTAAGCCAGCTCCGTAATAGAACAGGGTACTCACTGAAATTTGATGCCATTGGGCAGACTGTGCCACAATTATGACGTTGTCAAAAGGAAACAATCACAAATTTGACTGGAAAGTTTCTACTTCTTACATGCAGAGTATAATTTTGAATCAAAAGACTCATGAACAATGTTAAATTGGGGGGTTAGTGGTATCACAGTGGGGGTATATATGGAATCCTGGTTAATTGCAACAGATCTTAGAATTGATGCCGATAGTTAGAATCAATACAATGTGCGAGGATGTTAAGGTTTGCTTTGTAGTGACTCAACAGTAAAGTCGTAGGCTGTCTATTTTGCTATGATAATAACCATCAATCCTACATAGGAATAATTTTTGTAACATAACAGTAAGTGTCTCTGGTACAAATATTCACAGGATGCACTTCTATCAATAAGGCCACTAAACTGAAGATGATTCTTGGAAAATGATTTTAAGACTGCCACAACAAGTCGGCAACTTGCTGCAGGGTTAGTGGATATGATGACCTGCAGTCACACGTCAGAAGGTCACACGTTGATCCTTCACCTCTCATGCTACAAGATCTACGAGATGAACAGCGGCTAATAATTTTATTTGCTTAGCCTAAAAGGTTCAGTGACTTTTCGCAATGTGGTGACTTCCAACTTTGGAAATGGGACTTGCCTTGTGGTAGAGGAAAAGGTCACAACTGGAAGGTCAGATTTTTAAAAAATTAAATAAACTAGCATTTCTTGCAGAATATTTTTAGATACAACAATTGAATGCTTTATATTCATATTCATTATATTCACTATATTCATTCAACAGCACACTGATGGAAATTTAGGAGGTTTATCAAAACTGGCATTTATCCAGAACTGAGCCACTTGTAGTCAGCAACTCTGGCTGGTGGGCAAGCAAATGATCATTTAGCCTACATCAAATGTGCTCTTTGAGTTGGCTGCTAGGAGAGCGTACAAGAATAGGGCAGAAATTACTTGTTTTCCGGTATCCTCTATTTCCTCGTTGAGAATGCCTGACCTTCATTCGACCCCATTTCCTTATACAGAAGGACAAAAGCCTATGTCTTATCATCCTGTGCCGCAGCTTAGCAGTAACAACAGCCCTTGGTTCATCTTTGCTAAAATATCTAACTCAGTTTCGTTTGGGAAAATAAAATGGAAAGTTTAAGCATCAAAACTGATACATAAGAATTGTAGTCCATCCCATCCATCATTTGTGGCATACGTTCTTTCCTGTACATTGATGACTGTATTGGTGCCATTTCCGGGTCTCACCCGGATTAAGAAAACTCCAACTTTGCTTCCAATCTCTACCCTTCTCTCCCCTTCACATGATCAATCTCTGACACTTTGCTTCCCTTTCTTGACTTCTCAGTCTCCATTTCTGGGCACAGGTTGTCTACTAATATTCAATTTAAGCCCACCAACTTCCACAGCTACTTCGACTACACTTCCTCACACCCTGCCTCCTGCAAGGACACCATTTCATTCTCCCAGTTTCTCTGTCGCATCTGTTCCGATGATGCCAACCTTCCACAATAACGTTTAATATGTCTTTCTTTATCCTCAACTGAGGATTACCCGCCACCCCACCATCCCTCAAACTGTGGTTGACAGGGCCCTCGACTGTGTCCGACTCATTTCCCACACCTGCTCTTATCCCTTCTCTTCCTTCCCAGAACTGTGACCAGGGTTCCCCCTGTCCTCACTTTCCACCCCACCAGCCTCCACATTCAAGAGATTACCCTCTGCCATTTCTGCCACCTCTAGCACCAACCACATCTTGCCCTCCCCTCCAAGCTTTCTGCAGGGACCGTCCCCTCCGTGATCCCCTGGTCCACTCCTCAATCACCCCCAACATCCCACCCCCTTCCTACACAATTGCTGAAGGCTAACACCTGTCCCTTTACTGTCTCTCTCTTCATGGTCCAAGGCCCCAAACATTTCTTCCAGGTGAAGCAGTGATTTACTTGCATTTCTTTCAATTTAGCATATTGTTGTGGTAAAGTGAGGTACCGTGTCCCTTTAAGAGAATGCAAGTGTACTGATCATGTGACAGCAATGACAAATCACTGTACAGCACGGGCAACTGGGAACTGGGAGTCTAGTTCTGGAGGTTTCTGAGTGAGCACGTATGATCTGGTGCTCTGCCCTATGTCTCAATAAACAATCACTGTTTATCTTTACATCAGTCTCTCCTCATTATTGATTGCAAGCAACAACTGAAGAGAACATAGGACGGCATGCAGTTAGAGTTCAACTGACCAATGAACTTATTTACCCAAGACATAAAAACTGTATTCACTGCTCACAATGCGGTCTCCTCTACATTAGGGAGGCCAACCACAGATTGGGTGACAGCTTTGCAGAGCACCTCCACTTAGTCTGCAAGCATGACCCTGAGCTTCCTGTTGCTTGCCATTTTAATTCATGACCTTGCTCTCGCACTCCTATTTCTGTTCCCAGCCTGCTGCAGTGTTCCAGTGAAGCTCAATGCAAGCTCGAGGAACAGCACTTCATCTTCCAATTAGTTACTTATATCACCTTCTGAACTCAACATTGAGCTCAACAATTTCAGACCATGAACTCCACCCTCCATTTTGATATGTGGTCTGATTCTTGTTTTTCATGTTTTTTGCTTTTGAACAGAGCTATTCATTATTCTACCATTCACACTCACTTTGAACAAATGCTTTCGTTCATTACTATAACCATTACCACTCCCTTTGTCTTTTGCTTCATGACATCCTAGTCATTTAATCTCTCCCACCCTCTACCCTATCCCTGACCTTCCCTTTTGTCCTACCTCCCCCTTCCCCCTTTTAATGGCATTAAACCCATCATATTTCCACCTTCCTTCAATTCAACTCAAAATGTTAACTCTGTTTCTCTCTCCATAGAATGCTGTCAGACCTGCTGAGTATTTCCAGCACTTTGTATTTCTGATTTCCAGAATCTGCAGTGTTTTGCTTTTATTTCATTACAAATGGTCAAGCTGTTTTTCCAAATAGGTAAACCCTATATATTATAGTTAGGAATATTCATCATCAGGTTCACTCATAAATGTGTCTCTGGGATTGTCTATGCAAAAAGGTAACTTGGGCAATAAACTGCACAGTACACAGCAAGTGCAGAAATTCACAGGGTTTATCATAGGATATGACAGTGTGACAAATTCTTAATATACTGAGAAGGTTGCTTCACACTGTCTGGGTTAATTTTACCAGGTGATTACTAAAACCTAATAATCATTCATCATATTATAGAGATGTTTCAACACCTTTGAAACAAAATACACATCTTGATCTGCAACTGAAACAGCCAGGAAAATTCAGAGATTTATGAGATTATCAATCATTAGCCAATTATTACTGCAGAAAACCTCTCCTAAATATTCTATTGCTCTGTAACCATCCAAGTTTACTTGCAATTTTCAGGTGAATACAGCTACAGCAAGATTTTGAATTCAGGCCAAAACAATGAGATGAAAGTTTCCTCTCTGTCCGTTGGCTATAAGGCTCCCTGGCAAAACAAAATTGGTAGACTAAGGGTTCCAGCACCAAGAACCCACAACAGAATATTGCCCCTAACCCAGTAAAAGGACGACCGGTGTGGAAGTAGAAAAATTCATCCTGCTGAAGTGTTGAGGTTAGAGTTAAATTATATTGTTACAGCAGAAAGAAAAGGGGAACTTGATTGTGCGTCTGGCTGTTCTATATATGATTTAGTAGTGCTTAATGCAAATAATGCGTGCCCAAAACAAAAAATTGTTCCATTATCCACCTCAGTTATTCCTCATCTGGATAAGACGAGTATAAGACAGCATAGCGCACAGTGCTCCCTGTTAATATTGTGCAAAAAAAACCATATAGTTTGAATCATGGCTTAATGATTAGAGAGCCTGCAATCTGTTGCTGTCTGCTATAAGCAATAAAAGATACCACAATAGAACACTCACAAACTAAGTTATAAAGAATTGCACAGCGTATTTCATAGTGGGGTGTGCTTCAAAGGTGCAATCCACACTGGGGTTTGGATGAGATTGAAAAAGCCAACTTTAGAAAATTGTTACATTCAGAAATGCACTACCCAAAAGGGTGTTGGAAGCAATTCAAAAGTAAACCTTCAAAAGAGAATAGGATTTATACTTGAAGGAGGAAAAGAAAAATTGCAGGGCTAAGGGGAAGAGAAGGGGAGTGGGGCCAATTGGGTAGCTCTTTCAAAGAGCCAGCACAGGAATGATGGACAAAATGGCCTCATTCTGTGCTATATGATTTTATGATTCTGCTTCACTTTCATGTTGAACAAATTTGTCAGATCTATTACTACGTGACAACAATGCTCCCACCAATGGGGCATATCCTATGTGTAGTAAATGACTTCACAACAGCAGCATGTGGTGAATAGGCTGAAGTTTATTCTTGATGTAACAAAATGAATATAAGGAATAGGAGTGGGCCATTCAGCTCTTCGAGCCTACTCCACCACTCAATACAATCAAACATGGACATTTCAGATAAAAACAAAAATCGTTGCTCCCAATGCGGTCTCCTCTACATTGGAGAGACCAAACGCAAACTGGGCGACCGTTTTGCGGAACACCTGCGGTCTGTCCGCAAGAAAGACCCAAACCTCCCTGTCGCTTGCCAATTTAACACTCCACCCTGTTCTCTTGCCAACATGTCTGTCCTTGGCTTGCTGCATTGTTCCAGTGAAGCCCAACGCAAACTGGAGGAACAGCACCTCATCTTCCGACTAGGCACTTTACAGCCTTCCGGGCTGAATATTGAATTCAACAACTTTAGATCTTAAACTCCCCCTCCCCCCATCCCCACCCCGTTTTTCCGCCCCCCCCCCGCCTTTTTTTTTCAATAATTTATATAGATTCTTCTTTCCCCACCTATTTCCATTATTTTTAAATCTAAAACTAAAACCTCTAGTCTTTCCACCCCACCCCCACTAGAGCTGTACTTTGAATATCCTGTCTTCCATTCTTAATTAGCACTTTTCTCAGACAAAGACCACCACCTTCAACACCTCTTTGACCCTTTTGTCTGTGACATCTTTTGATTAGCTGCTCATCTCCACAATCACCACACCCTCAATGTGTCTCTTCCCCCCCCACCCCCCCCCCCCCCCCCCCCCCACCCACCCACCCAAAACCAATTTATATTTCTCCTTTCTTCTAACTATGCTCCAGTTCTGCCGAAGGGCCATGAAGGCTCGAAACGTTAACTGATTTCTTCTCCGCCGATGCTGCCAGACTTGCTGAGTTTTTCCAGGTAATTCTGTTTTTGTTATGGACATTTCAGAGACTGAAGACAGAAAGTGGAAATGTATTGCAATCTGGAAGAATATGCAAGGCTAGGATGGAATGCATTGGTCATGAATCTGCTTATTAGGTAAAACATAAAGCAGCAGTAAGCTTAAAACTTAACACTTGAATGACTCAAGGTACAATTTCAGGGAGCAGAATCAGCAATGGCATATTTAAAAATGGGATGAGGTAATGAAATGGCACAAGGTGAAATGCTCTCAAGTTGCCATGTCAAAGATTTACACCTATAATCCTTTACATGTTGAGATTTGATTGCTAATGCAGATTTCATGTATGTGTATACCAATAGTGTCCCACTTAAAGCAATATTATAATGCAAATTCAAAGCCGTGTCTTTTTTAAAATATAAATTTTCAAATAATGAAAAGCAATTAAATATGCGGCATACAAAGAACAGACAATGCATAGTCGACAAAACAGGAACAACACCTCATCACAATGGGCCTCATTTCACATTGTTACTCAGCATTTTTTTGGGCAAATATTTCAACAATTGAAGATTAGATCACTTCTATAAAAAAAAAAATCATGTTTCCGGTATTCCGACAACAAAATGATTTCAACTGCTAAAGGAATTAGAAAATATTCACCAGATTTATTCTCTGGCTGCCTGTTGTAAACAGGAAAGTCACAACATCTGGTCTAAGCCCACTAACAAAACCCTTTGCACCTAACTGAATACGCTTTCTGATTTGATCAAAATAACCATGTGGCATTATCCATCACATGTTTGGCAGTGACCAATTGGCTCCCAGAGTCACAGCAAACTCTGCAAACAAACGCCTTAGCAGCCGTTTTTGAGATGTGTGCGCATAAATAAGTATCTTTTCAGGTGAGGCAGACAATGGTCTAGCTATTAGTTATTGAATCAGCTTCGTTATCCATGACATAACTTTATCCAAAAATATAACTTAAAGAGAAAGACACAACTATACCATGCATTTATGTGGTTTCTCCCCAGCATGCTTCAGCTCGTGCATCTCAAGCTCATAAAGGCTGTGGCTCAGTTTCCCACACGTGGTACATATAAGCTTACACTTCACTGCAGCAGAGCTGGACCTGCGTCTGTCAGGGACATGTCTCTTCAAATGAGTCTTCAATGAAGATATATAAGAAAATTCCTTACCGCAGATCTGAAAACAGAATTGAGCGAAAGCATAGAATTAAGCATTTTTTTTTAAAAAAAAAGCAGCAAGTAACCTGCTCATTGTCTACTACGTTGTCACAGAAACAGAGTGGGAACAACATTTTTGATCTCAACTGTGCTGCGAGGGGAGCCATCAAACGAAAGTGGGATGTTTCTCATAAGGGGAATGAGAAAGGGGACCAAATCAAAGGTCAAACATTTGCTAAAATTTATACCATTCTCAACAGAAGCAGTCATCTCAACAAGCATAAACTCCACCCTGTAAAGCCACTTCGTTACAATCAGCTTAAATCGACTGTATACAACAAATTCTTTGTCAATCTCCGATCCTGACATCTGTCAGCAATTTGCAGAAAGCATTTTTTTCATCAGTTTGACAAAACATTCGACTCCCCATGCATTGCAGTGTTGGCCAAAGGAAAACATTAACTGAGTGATATGTTACTTCAAGTGGGGGGGTGGGGGGGCGTGTGGGGGTGTGTGTGTGTGTGTGTGTGTGTGTGGAGTGCCGAGCCAACAGACACAGCAGTACATTCAATGGTTAAATCATTAGTTTGGCAAATACACTCAGGAACAATATATTTTCGATCTTTACAATCACATTACCAGCAAATGCAAAATTCTGAATATGCTAATATACGGGAGGTAGTCTTACAGTTTAAAGGGGTATTCTTCACTGTACAATAGGGTAGGATGCTTTAAGATTCAACATTAACACACAAAAGGGCCACACTTTCTGCTTGGAAGCTACACCAGAATTTGGCCAGCAGAAACTTCTGCCCACTCCGGAGATATGATCCTGACTCCACTCCCAGGGTCATTGCCATAATAAAGACAGGTACCCAGCCTCTTCCAGGGAGTTGCAGGAGTCTGGACTGGGAACACGAAATGGCAGGCCCTGGGGGTCTTACTGAAGAAAATAAAGATGTGGATAATAATTGACTCCACACTCCAAGTCACAAGCCAAATTTCCCCCAAGAAGTTATCCGAGAACAGCTATTCATTACCATGTCGGAGGTCATCACTTAATAAAAAGAGTTATAACTCTGCAGACTCCAAGTGCAAAGAGGAGGAGAAATCCATCAGTAGGTGGAGCTACAGGGCAATCATTACTTCTGCCACTAAAGGTTTGTTAGTCGGTTTGTCTGCAAAAGGTACTGGACAGATTTTAATGAAACATGGTACAGAGGTAGGGTATGGCCCAAGGAAGAACTGCGTAGTTTTTGACAAAGATCTGGATCTGCTCCGGATCCTAAAGGATCTGTTAACAATGGGAGATAGGGTGAATTGACTTAAGAATGTTGTGGATTGTCTCAGCTGTCAAAACGTGAGCAGAGTTTTCAGAGCTGGCTGTTGGATGTTGATTGCCCCGAAACCTCCTCAATGTGAGGGAAGCTCTTAATAAAAAGATTTCTTTTTTCAGCTTTGTAGTTACAGAGCATCACCTAGGGAGAGAAAAGCATCAAGAAAGAGCTCTTAATTGTAATGTCAAGTTAAAACAGCACACGACTGAATGTCTGCTTCACTTGTTTGTTAGTGTTTCCATACTGACACTGCCTCTGTCTTTTATATGAATGTAGTTACCAGGCAGCAAACCTTAGGGCATGAAGTTACTGTGGAAATATGCAGGATGTCAGGTCGTACCAGATCACTTGCCCTATCGATCAGAGATCTACAACTGTGCACAATGGATCGCTGCTAAGAATAGAGTAAGAATCCTCAGGGTGGACTTACTGCACACTTGAATCCTTTTGTTTTCCCATGCAATTCCACATGCTTCTGTAGGTTCCATGCTGACTGGAATGATTCACCGCACTCGGTACAGGTAAAACTGGCAGTGTTTCCATCCCTCGTCTTGGTGAGTGACTTGATGGCCAAATGTTTCCATCGCTTCAGCCGCTTTTGATGAGCCTAATAAAAAGGAACAGGCAAATAGCAATTCCTCAAGGATATGTATTATAGATTCTATGGTGTGAAGTCAGGCAAAGAAAGAAACTTTGCAGGCTCCATGCATCCGGCATAAAATACAGTAATAAAAACAATTTTAAACCAATCACATACAGCAAAATAGAATGATTAAAGGAACAGGCCATTATCCCCCACCAGCAGGCTGCTCATTTACAATTACAGAAGATCTAATAAGAGCATTCTTCTATCTTAGGACAATCCTTCTATCTTAGGACAAATAACTACATTCTACTATTTTTGATAAATCAATATTTTTGATGCACATATAATCTAAACTAGTGCTGGGCACCATATTATGAAAATGAAGTTTCATGTTCAAATCAAGATTTCAAATTCCATTATTCTGATTACTTTCTTTGCCCAACCTATAACATTGCCAGATCCTTATGCAGCAGAAAAGCAAAGTTACGCTGCTCAAGGGTTTCTATTTCCCGTTCTTCAGTCAGTGACCACTTTTAATATTAACACTCACTATGACTTTACTTGGCCTTGTGACTCAGTATCCACCACTGTTGAATTAAGGAGTTAGCCTCACTCACCTTTTGCTTTACAGGTCTGATCACTCCTGATCTTTTCAGGCTGCCAGTAATAAAGTTATCGTCATTTGCTGAGATGCAGTCCATCCCCAGTGTTACTTCTACTTCTGGATTTTGAACCCTATGGTTATACTGATTTTCCACATTAGTTTTTGCATTTTCATCATCACTCATTGCCACACAATTGTCTTCATCATCAAATGCTTGCAAAGCAACTCCATTATCTGAACCTCTCCAACTAAATCTTTTCTGGTCTTTGTTGACAATGCTTCCTCTTTCATCAACTCTGTGAGATTGATTACCTCCAACTATACTGCACTTATCACCTGTTTTGATAGGAAGTTCAAAGAGTTGAGAGATTAGAGCAGATTCTTTCCCAAAGGCCTTTTGATTTGCAGCTTTGCTGGTCGACAACTTAATTTGCTTCGAAGTACGAGCATAGCTTTTGCTAGCTGAATTACATGACCTGTTTTCACAGCTTTCTTCCTTAATTTCCATTTCCAGCTGAATCTGTTTACACAAGCTGATAACTTCCTCCATCTTGAGGTGCTCAGCAACACTAATGATGTCAACCAGGTGAAGCATTTCAATTGTCAAGCAGGATGTATAACAGAAATCCAACAAAGGTAAAAAGCTTGGTTTTGCAAAGCCTGCAACAGCAAGTCAAAAGAAAAAAAAACAACACATTCATGGGCAAAAATTAGTTCAATTATACTATTTGAAACATTAACAAAATTGTGACTGGTTCACATTTGCGGAAAACTTTTTTTTCATGCAAAAAAAATTCAATATAAACTGTTTTCACCCCAAGCCTCAAATTATTTTTATTGTGGAGAGCATCATAAACAAATCCAAGTTTTTTTCCTCACCCAACTTGATTTATTTCCCCTCGCTAACTTGTTGGAGCTGAAGCCATTGGTGCAAACCCAAGTGTTGATCCTACTAATTCAAGACTAAAAAAATAGAAATTGCAACTGTAATTGTAGCTTTCAATCACAGCAACTAGCATCTCAGCTTCACATTGTACAAACTAAATAGAGGCACTGTTTACAACAGTGACTGACTTTTCAAAAAAAAAATCATTGGTTGTAAAATGCTTTGGGGCATCCTCAGGTTGTGAAAGGCACCATATAAATGCAAGCTTTTCACTGGCGAGAGCAACCTTTTTCCATCAATACACACTCATTTCAGTCTAAGTATACAACTGGGTTACATAGCCACCAGCAGCTTAATCTGGCAAAAAAAACTAGGCAGCCAACAACCAATTTCCCTTCTCTTTAGACCGCTAAAACAATAATACCAATTCTAGTGTTTTCACAATATAGATTGAGACGAGGAAGAACTTTCAGTTCATCAGTTGGAAAGACCCTACACTCTATCACAGTATCCAACTGGATCGGAAATGATTCCAAGCATTTTGCCTTCCTGAAAAAAATTCATTCCCAATATGTCAATCACTTCTCATCCAAAGTCAAACTTACTGATATCAGTCCTAAACTAGTCTTTTGCTAGTTTGAGTTTGTATCACCTTGTGTCCTAATGTCAATATTTCAATTTGAAGTAGTGTTCTAGATTAATTATTTCTATACTATTCACTGTGCTGCATGACTCTTGAGATCACCTCTTGGTGACATCTTTTCAAGACTGAATAGGCCAGGTTTCTACAGTTTTGCTCTTAACTCAGTCTTCTGTCCCCAGGAATCAATCACATGGCTCTGTGTATACCATTGGAAACATGCACAGAAAGTACTGTTGTCTCCCTCCCAGCCAACACTTGTAAAAGTGACAGGTCTTCGTCAACCAGTTACAAACACAACACCAGTGACGGTGCATCAGGTTGCATTTTACCAGGAGTCATTGCTGAGTCATGACAGGAATAGACATTTTCTTTACCTGCCAACTCCACTACTGCTTCCTGACTGGCAGTGGCTCCTTTCTCAGTGAAGAGATCCTGGAAGTACTTGCTGTTGGCAGCCAGCACAGACTTGTGTGCCCGGTACTCCTCTCCCTCGATAAGCAGGGCAATGTCACAAAACTTATTTAGATTCCGCTGCTCATTCAGCTGATCTAGCACGACTCGGCTGTGTCCAGTGGAGGTCTGTTTTACAACCCTCTGAAGCTCAGCCTAAGATTTTCCAAGCATACATTCAAGATTTTGAACATAAAAAATGCCTTCAAACCACTCCCCACCCCCCCACTCCCACCATAAACTGATTTCACATTAGCTTGAACAGTTTATAAGCATCAAACACTAAACAAATCAGATACAAAATTGTCTTGAAATACGTAGTTATCCTGGGAAGTTTTTGGAATTGTCTATTTTAAACCTATTATTTTAAATGCATTTTTACTCTGTTACCGCCCATTGGTACCCTTATGGCTGTTGTTAATAGATTTGTTTGGCTAGTTGCACAGAGCTATTAAAGTATCATGAAATGCTCCAGCTTGAAAGCTGGCTCAGCCGATTTCAACCTGGAGTATTTTCCAACTGTGAAACATTCCAGTTAAAATGAAGATAGCAAGCTTCCTCCAGAAAAAGATTTAAACCACCTGCCCCAAACTGTACTCACCTGATTAGAGTGTTGATTGGTAAAGTGCTTTTCATTTCCCTGAATGTGTTGTGCTCCCATACGGTCTTCCAGGTTATTCTGGCTAGGTCTTGCTGCTGAAGCTTCTTCCCTTTTGACAGTCTCTTGGCCTATTTCTAAGTCTGCGGGCAGGTCTTCTGACAGATGGTGGATTTTGTCTGCACCTGACCTGCACACTTCGCACTGTTTGACAAACTGTGAGATTTGGCTCAAAATTCCTATTAAAAAGAACACAATTTTATCTCAAGAACATTTACAAATTAAGCAAAAAGAAAAAACTATCCAATAATTAGCCATTCAATTAACAACCAGACAATTGACCCAACCTGTTCTGGAATGCAGATGAGATACTGTGTGATGGGCAGAGGTAGCAAATGAAATGCTTTCTTTAAACACCAACAGTTTGGAAGCAATAGGAACCGCAAACGTTTAAATGTACCTGTATTATCTTAGGGTGCATTTACAATGTAACTGTGGCTTGGTGTGCTGTTGCAGCTGCAGTGTATCGGCAGCCTGAATCTGGTATCAAAGCCATACCTGATAGAAGAAGAAGCGGGTTGAGACTCCTTGGAGGAGGGACTTCTCATTTTGCTCTGCAGTTAGATTGGGATTTGGCAGCCCAATATCACTCCACAACTTTAACATTAATGGAATGCACAAACAGCTTTACACCAATGCTAAAGTCATAGCGTGAATCCTCCATAAATCTACAAAGTGTAATAACGGATGGTACATTTTAAACCTGAACTTAACCTTTGCTGGATTTTCAAGCAAGCATACATTTTCGGGGCCTCATTTTAAGTTAAATATTATATATTTCCTATCAAACAACAATTACTACTGCATTGAGAGGATTAAAAATGATTGAGCAGATGAGGTATTTGAACACAACGTTACACTGCAAAGTTTTTCTTTGCAAAATGCTGTTTCAATTAAGGTCGACCAGTATTGTTCAACACCTTAGTGAAAACAGCAATTCAAAGTTAGCTTGGTAGTGGACGGAGCTGTTTGGTTTGCATTGATCAAATAGCAGCTTTGGAAATAAGTTGTGCAGTCTGTGGGCTGTAAATTACAGACACCAGATCACAAAATCTGGAAATATACGTCTATCTCGAAGATACAAAGTTGAAACTAGAAATGCACAGCAGGTCTGTCAGCATCTGTGAAAAGACCAGTTTTGATTGTATCCAGGTCCTGTGTACCCAGGGTCATTACAGTCCCCTCAGGTCACTGTAGGACTGTGACTGCTCTTTGCTCTCAGCTTCTGTATAAATCTACACTTATTACATTCAGTGCCCCTCAGACCTGCGTTTAATGCATGTGTTTATTAGACCCCTATTTATATATATATAAGTATATATATATTTAAAAAAAAGGGAAAAATAATCATCCTTGGGAGGTGGGCGCCGCTGGAAAGATTTCGACCCGGAGATGATGTTATACATTTCTATCGGGGTGAGGGGCACTTGCGGGTGGTGGTCATTCCCTATGGGACCTGCTGCCCTTGTCCTTCGGGGTGGTCAATGATTGACTTGCGGGTGGTTAGGTCATTCCCCATGGGACCTGCTGCCCTTGTCCTTCGGGTGGTCAATGATTGACTTGCAGGTGGTGGTCATTCCCCATGGGACCTGCTGCCCTTGTCCTTCGGGGTGGTCAATGATTGACTTGCGGGCGGTTAGGTCATTCCCCATGGGACCTGCTGCCCTTGTCCTTTGGGGTGGTCAATGATTGACTTGCAGGTGGTGGTCATTCCCCATGGGACCTGCTACCCTTGTCCTTCGGGGTGGTCAATGATTGACTTGCGGGCGGTTAGGTCATTCCCCATGGGACCTGCTGCCCTTGTCCTTTGGGGTGGTCAATGATTGACTTGCAGGTGGTGGTCATTCCCCATGGGACCTGCTACCCTTGTCCTTCGGGGTGGTCAATGATTGACCACTTCACCCCACCCCTGCCCCTGCCCCTGGTATTTGCCCCACTCGCCTCTCCACCAGTAGCCGCTGCTGACGTTGATGCCGGTGATCTCCCTCGAGTAGTGGCGGCCGCTCCGGCTGACGTGGCAGCGGCGGAAGATCTCCCAGCGCGCGGCTCCTCCACCACCACCTCCAGCTCGTCCAGGCGGCCGCTGTCCCCGCCGCCGCTGGTAGAAGAGCAGCCCGTCCCGGAAGACGTAGCAGGCGGCGGCCTTGCGGATGGCCCGCTTGGTGTGCTCGGCGGTGCCCGGCGCGTACGGCTGCTTCCGGTGGGTCAGGTAGCGCACGATGGCCCGGTAATTCTCGGCGCTCGTCATCCCGGCCCGGCCCGTTGACCGGGGAGAGAGAGAGAGAGGGGGGGAGGGGACTGTCCGCACCACTGACCCCGCAGCACCATTCCGTTCCGGGGTCAGTCGGTACCCGGATCTGTGAACTGCATCTTCTCACCTGCAACAGCTCTTGCATTTTTGAAGGAGGAAGAGGGGGTAAGGGGTAGGGGTGTGTGGAGTGGGGGGGGAGGGGGGAAGGGAGGGGTGGGTGGGGGGGGGGGGAAGGGAAGGGGGGGTGGGGGGGGGGGAAGGGAAGGGAAGGGGGGGTGGGGGGGGGGAAGGGAAGGGGGGTGGGGGGGGGAAGGGAAGGGGGGGTGGGGGGGGGGAAGGGAGGGGGGGGGGGGTGGGGGGAAGGGAGGGGGGGTGGGGGGGGGAGGGAAGGGGGGGTGGGGGGGGGGAAGGGAAGGGGGGGTGGGGGGGGGGGAAGGGAAGGGGGGGGGGGGGGGAAGGAAGGGGGGGTGGGGGGGGAAGGGAAGGGGGGGTGGGGGGGGGGGGGGGTGGGGGGGGGGAAGGGAAGGGGGGGTGGGGGGGGAAGGGGGGGTGGGGGGGGGAAGGGAAGGGGGGGTGGGGGGGGGGAAGGGAAGGGGGGGGGGGGGGAAGGGAGGGGGGGGAGGGGGGAGGGAAGGGGGGTGGGGGGGGTGGGGGGGGGGTGGGGGGGTGGGGGGGGGGAAGGGGGGGTGGGGGGGTGGGGGGGGGAAGGGGGGGTGGGGGGGGGGAAGGGGGGGGGGGAAGTGGGGGGGGGGGGGAAGGGGGGGGGGGGGAAGTGGGGGGGGGGGAAGGGGGGGGGGAAGGGGGGGGGAAGGGGGGGTGGGGGGGGGGAAGTGGGGGGGGGGGAAGGGGGGGGGGGGGGAAGGGGGGGAAGGGGGGGAAGGGGGGGTGGAAGGGGGTGGGGAGGGTGGGGTGGG